>NW_026575131.1:35750942-36357942 GCF_905146905.1 Nyctereutes procyonoides | reverse complement strand
GTGGGGGGCCAGCACCTATTTGGGATGAGTGCTTCTCCATCCCCTCAGCTCAACAATAAACTTGTTGAGTCAGGAATCTTTTCTTTGTATTAACATGTCTCATGGCTTATTGTGGAGGGTCTTGCACATAGCCCTTGGTAAATGCTTGTCAAATGAACGATCAGTATTCATTTTTTATTGTACTCTCCTCGATGAACCCTTCAGGCCAGAGCACTATACTGGCTTTAGGTCTGCAGAGAAGTATTCCCTGGCTCCCCTCATTCTGGTTACACATTGTGGTTTTGTTTTGTTCTGTAATACATATATTACTATCTGAAATGCTTAAGTAGTTTATGTTCTTTCTCACTCAACTAGAATAGATGCTCCATGGGCGTAGGGATTCCTGTTCATCATGTCTCTAGCACCCAGCACAGTCCCCAGCATGTTGGAGGTGCTTGGGTGTTTTGAATGAATTCCAAAGTATGCCACTCTTTAGGAGGGTCTGGGTAATGCCTCTAAATATAGATGATGGGTGTTTACTCTTGGAAACCATTTTATTTATAAACTTGTAAGATTTCTCTATGGTTTATTACTCTGGATGTGCTTTCCACTACCCAAAAGAGTTTGGTGTCATTGCAAGACTGAGGATACCATATTTATTCATTGAGCTCATTGGTAGGAATTCTCAATTGTGGTTAGTCTTGCACTAATCTCTGCCTGAGCCACGATTACCCCACATGTATCAGAGGAGTGCTCGTGTTACCAAGCCATCACCCAGCCCAGGACAGATTGCTTCCCTGAGCTCATTACAAGCTCTGCTTAAAACATAGTCTAGCATATCAAAGGCATTTTGAACGTTTTCATAGAATTTGTTCATGGGGGATCCCTGGGTGGCGCAGCGGTTTGGCGCCTGCCTTTGGCCCAGGGCGCGATCCTGGAGACCCGGGATCCAATCCCACGTCAGGCTCCCAGTGCATGGAGCCTGCTTTTCCCTCTGCCTATGTCTCTGCCTCTCTCTCTCTCTCTCTCTCTATCATAAAAAAAAAAAAAATTTGTTCATGGCTCTCTCCTCTTAAAAGACCTGAATAGCTTAGTCAAACACAACATCCTCTGGAAGTTCTCTCATCACCAGTCCCTTGATAGGTTACGTTTGTGTTACCCAGCTGAGATTTCAGATTGCATAGGCCCTGTGGGACAGTGGTGTGCCTCTCCATCTCAGGGTTCGTGAGCTTCCACAGTCGTGCATGCCAGTGGCCATGCAGCAGCCAGGGAGAAGCATCGTCAGAGAAGGAGCCATCTTGACTTACTTCCCTCTGATCCTTGGCTTCTCAAAAGTGTATTCAACTGCTGGTGAATAAAAAAAACAGGCATCTTCCAGAAGATTTTAGAACCTTTTTCAGAATTTTTTTTCTATCATCCAAGGAAGCCACATATACATTATAGGAAGAGCCAAAAACCTGATAGCTTGTTCAGTCACCTCACTTTTTAGGACTTTAAAACATAATATTCAAGCACAGTAGTCAAAGATATAGCTACAGTGGGGCTATTCAAAAGAATAGTTGGGGTACCACCTGGCAATACAGCAGTGTTTGTGCAGCAAATGAATGAATGAGCAAGTATCTGCAGACTCTGAAGACCATTTCAGATGAAAAAGAACTCAGACTGCCTTGTGCAATCATCATCTTGAATAATGTGTAGTCTTTAAAAGGGTCTGTTTTGGAAAGCACACCCTGGGTGTGTGTGTGTGTGTGTGTGTGTGTGTGTGTGTGTGTGTTATGCATACATGTGTGTTTTAAAAGAAAGAAAAGATACACAAAGCAAAATATAAAACGCATAAAAACACCATGTTCATGTTATAGATTGTTTCATGCAGTGTGTATTATAGCCATAGGTACCTCGGGGTACAGAGACACATGTTTGTGTAAGCACACACATGAAAGGAAATGTTGAAGTTTGTAGATTTTCATGGGTTTTAGTAAATCTGAATTTTGCTTCTTTCCAGACTGTCTTCTACAACTTTCTAGGGGTTTTTGTTTTTGTGTGTGTGTTTTTGTTTTTTAAGCAGGCGTTGGTCTTCTCATCTTATCAAATGTATACAGCACTAGGGGACAGTCCCCTGTTACCAGCCTTCCAGAGCACAGAGGAGGGTGACGTTGTCATTGTGGATCACAAGTAGTTGTGTTTAGAAATTGTGTTGTTCCCTTAAAATGTTCAAACTAGATATCCTACTGAATGTCTTCTTGGCCATCGCTGTAGACAATCTCGCTGATGCTGAAAGTTTGAATACTGCCCAGAAAGAGGAAGCTGAAGAGAAGGAGAGGAAAAAGATTGCCAGGTAACCCTGTTTGCATCCATGGATGGAATTTCGGTCAGAACCCAGGCTCTGGGCTCTCCTTCCCTCAAAGCCGAGAGTAGGAGTCACATGGTCTCATGTTTATAGAACCTCTGTGGTTAATTTTGGTGTCATAAAATAAAATAAATGATGCCTTCAGTGCTGATGAGCTCTTGCATGAGAATTTTAATGAGATCTATGTAATGAAGCCAGTACACCATGGTGAACGGGAAGCTCTGAGTGTGAGTTGTGCTATGTTCTTACTGTTACAGTTGTTTCCAATTAAATTCTGTCCTTCATCAGGCCGCTGTTGATTCAGAATCTGGATTAGCATTTTTATGCATAAGAATATGGCTATATGGTTTCTCGTGTTCTTTTTCCCTGTAGAAAAGAGAGCCTGGAGAATAAAAAGAACAACAAACCAGAAGTCAACCAGATAGCCAACAGTGACAATAAGGTATATATCCTGAAATAATTCTCTCCTTTTTGTTTATAAATGAATCTGTTGATACTGTCATTAGAGTACCATTTACACCATGAGAAGTATTCTGTGTGATACTTGGTGTGAGAGTGTGGCACACCATTGCAGACGCTGGCTTCTCAGGGGGATTCTGGATGAATTCAAGCGGCTAGCTGGTTATTAATCAGTGTTTCACCAAATAACCAGTATGACATGTATCTGACTGGGGGACCACTTATTTTTTCTTTATTGAAATTGTGTCATGAGACCTGACGTGTTAGTATCTTCTCGGTGGGGGTTCAAGTAGAGGATTGTTAATAGATGTCTGCCTCCAGAAGGAATCTTGGAATTGGAGGTCTGGGTGCACAGGGCTATGCTGTCAAACTTCATCCCACTCAGGAAAGCTCTGGATTTTTCATTTGTCTGTTCCTTAAGTCAGTAAATACTTAGAGTGGTTACTGTGTGGCAGATACTGAGGATCAGCAATGAACAAGACCGATGAGGTCCTGTGTGCATGGAGCTCCCATTCTAGCAGGGAGACAGGAATCTGCTGTGCAGTTACCATACAGCATGTGGGACACTGTTGGGTAGAGAGAGGCATGGCTGGGAAGGAGTTAGACCCACTTTCTCCTCATCTGCCCCCAGAGCTATGTCTTAAGTAGAACTATCACTGGGGACACCTGTCCATAGGCATGCATGCACTTATGTGCAACAGAGCTTCTCTCCCTGTACTGAATGGCAGGGCTGAGTCTATACTTTGGTCCTCTGCAGTGCACTGAAGTCAGAGTCTCCCCTCCTCTCAAGACCTCTCTGTCATCCTAGGTTACAATTGATGACTACCGAGAAGAGGATGAAGACAAGGATCCCTACCCACCTTGTGATGTGCCAGGTATGGTGACAGGTGTCACTGAGGCCAGTGACAGGCTTTCAGTTCATGTGTGATATAGCTTTGCCACCACTCAGTGATCAGAGGCTCAATCTGTGGCTGGCCAGCCCAGCTGGGGTGATGGTGGATGGGGAGGCTGCTGAGGCCACGGGGCCAGTCCCCTTGTGGAGCAGTTAGCCTTGCTTTTTTTCTCTTGGTCACCCGGGTAGCTTACATAATCCAAAATCCAGGTTGTGGGGAGAGAAAGTGTGAGTGGATCAAGGCAAGCCCCACTTGTCCTGAGAAATCTTTCTAGGAGGCAACCAGACATTCCTACTGTTACCAGACTGCTCACCTGACCCTTTCACATTTGCTGGTGCCTTTATTGGCTGATGTAGCAGAGACTGTGGGGGAGGGGGTCAGGGGGTAGGAATGGTTGTGTGTGGCTTGAAGTCTCACGCAGTTTTTCAGGGTGAAGCTGAGCAAGGCTACTGGGGAAACAGCTGGGTACTGGGAGTTATAGCAGTGAGAATCCCACTGCCAGTACCCGCTACCTGTGCTTAGATCTGGAACTGCTGGGAACCTTCTTTCCAGTACTGCACACTCACAGACAGGCACGCTTCTCAGCCCTTCACAGGAACTCAGTCCATATTCGGAAGGGTTTTCATTAATGTAAGCTAATAGATGTGAAAGTTTGCTTTCTATATGAAATTGCGAACAATAATTCAAACCCAAATGCAATCGTGTTATTTCATGCCTATAAAAAAAAAGTGTCTCATTTACAGTAGGGGAAGAGGAAGAGGAGGAGGAAGAGGATGAACCTGAGGTTCCTGCTGGCCCCCGTCCTCGCAGAATCTCAGAGTTGAACATGAAGGAGAAAATCGCCCCCATCCCCGAAGGAAGTGCATTCTTCATTCTGAGCAAGACCAACCCGTAAATACTCAGTTTCTGATTTCATTGCTGCTGTGTCTCACCTGTCACCCTCCAGATTGCTCGAGGGGATGCTGCAGATGGGGTAAAGGAGGGTGGTTCACAGCCCTTCTCTGTGCCTTTGCATTGGAGTCCCTGAGTCCTTTCTGACCCCTCTCTTGCCCCAGCCTGCCTTTTTCCTCTGTCAGTCTCTTCCTGGCTGTCCCATTCCTGTATGGAGGTGCTGTTAGGAGTATGACTGGCTCCGAGGAGAGGTGCCATCCCAGACTCTCCTCCCCCTTAGCCCCTGTACTAGTCAGAGCCCATGGCTCAGGTGTCCACGGTTGTCACCTGTGTTTTCCATCCAGAGGACCCTTTCTTCATGAGTGGGCCCTTTTGTTGAGATGCTCTGAGGATGATAATTTTGTGACCAAGTTCTGCATAGCATCTTCATTTTGAGATCCAGTTTAGTTGGTCACCTGTTCCCTACTGGGTTTTATGGCGATGGAGTGATATTGTTCACTGATATTTTATAGGTGGTAGCTATTCAATTCAGCCCTATGATATCCTGTTTAAAATAGCATTTCTCATGTTAAATTGATATGGTACTCACCAGGAGCACGGTACTTACAAGTACTGCAAGAGGATGACATTTATTTACTAGCTGGTTTCTAGGTTTTAAATCATCTGAGACAGATGGCATACCAGGGAGAATGAATAGCTCCTGGAAAGGTTTCTAGAATTATAGAAGCATTTCTTGACTGCCAGAGAAGGATGCTGTGGAATTCACAGTCCCCAGGGAGACATAGGTGGGAAGCAAGGCTGCAGTCCTTAGTAACTTGAGGATTTGATAGTAGTTTTTATAGCTCATCACTGTTGAGAGTTTGAGTATTCTCTTTATTTTAAAATTTAAAAAAAGATTTTATTTACTTATTAGAGAGCATGAGCCAGAGGGAGGGCAGAAGGAGAAAGACTTCCCACTGAGTCTCCCTAGCCTGACTCTGGGCTCAGTCCCAGGACCCTGAGGTCAAAATCTGCTTAACTGATTCACCCAGGCACCCCTGGGTGTCTCTTTAAAAAAAGATACTGAGCTGATGTTACTGAGGCCTACAGCTCACTGGGTCCACATATATTGAAGGAATGGATTGACGTCCCCCAAAGCTGTGAACACTCCTGCACTCACTGCTTTGGATTATTTCCCCAGACTCACCTGCTAACAGCTTGCAGGCCCTCCCAGGGCACATCCCAGCATGAAGCAGCCCCAAAAGGGAGATTTCTCATAAACTTGACTCTAGTTTTGAAAGTGAAAAAGGAAAATATTTTCAAGGGAAAATATGCATGTATTCTATAGGCTAAAAATTAAATCTTTCAATTCTAAAATCAAATGTTGAGGTTAAGGGTAGTCTGGCATAATTAGCCCTTGGGATCTCAGGGGCAACAGGACACTGAAGACTGTCACATGGTTCATAAGATCCCTATACAATTCTTGCATGATGCAACTTTCACTCCACTTTCTTAGGTGTGCTTGTGGGTTGACTCCAAAGTTTAAAAACAAAAACAAAAAGCACTTATGACAGAATCTCCACGTAACAGGAGATTTTACCAGCCTGTCTACTACATTTTCATACAGCCAGGCTGCAGTGTAAAAAAAGGGGTTCGTCTCCTTTTTAAGTTTTAATTCTTAATTGAAGTCTAGTTGACATACAATAGCCTATTGGTTTCAGGCACACAGCATAGTGATTTGACAAGTCTGTACATTGTGCAGTGCTCACAACGATAACGTTATTACAATATTATTGATGATATTCCCTATGCTGTACTTTTCATCCCCGTGACTTGTTTATTTTATAACTGGAAGTTTGTACCCCTGGATCCCCTTCACGCATTGCTCTCATTCTTGTGAGCTGTTGCAATGAGCTCTGAGCTCAGATTCCTTCCTAAGGCAGGGAAAGGAAGCCACTGGGCTTCATGTCCTAGTGGGAAACTATTACCGTCCTGCTGGATTGGAAATTTCCCTCAATCCTTACTAGCTGCATCACCTTAACACATTTCAAATGCTTAAGCCTCAGTTTCTCCACTTGGAGCAGGACAATAATACCCACTTTTAAGGATTTGATGAATGATGTCTATGGAGCCCCCACACAGAGCTGTGGCACTGTGGGCCTTTGGGGTCTGCCTTCTGGGACTTTGCAGGGGCTCACAGTCAGGTGGCTCTGGTTGGCCAGGTGCGAGCATGGGTAGCAGGCAGACAGCTGTCCTCTGCCTGACGTGTCACCACGAGTAGCCCCAGCATGCAGAAGGCCCTGGCCTTGCCCAGGGCTGTGTCCATGCAGCGGCTTTCCCCACAGGATCCGCGTGGGCTGCCACAAGCTCATCAACCACCACATCTTCACCAACCTCATCCTCGTCTTCATCATGCTGAGTAGCGCCGCCCTTGCCGCCGAGGACCCCATCCGCAGCCACTCCTTCCGGAACACTGTAAGCCACAGAGCAGGGGCAGGTGGGCGGGTCTTCCTCTGGGATGAGCACCGGTCACTCAGGCAGGGCTAAAGGGTAGAGGAGGCCTCTCATGCACCTGGAGGCATCTGGTATTTCGGGATGTGAGTGCCAGGCAGGGGGATTTGTCTCATCACGACAAACCTGTTTCGAATCCCGTCCACTACACTTCATTTTAAATACTCTGCAGTAACTTAAAGTGCCTTCAGAGGCCCTCTTCTCCTCCTCTTCGTTCCTTGCTGCCAACGCCCTGGTCCCTCTTTTCGCCTCCCTGGTCAAATTCACATCCACCCCTATTTTGAGGTTTCTGCCCACTTGGTAGCATCCAGCAGGAGAGAAATTAGGAGTGGAATCAGGTATGTCACATGCCCAGAAGCTCTCATTTAGGGACATAGGCTGAAATTCACAGAGCAACTTGGTTTTGTTATTGGGGGAAACACAAGTGGCAGGGGGGCCATGGTGTGTGGAACTGAGTGGTGCAGTGGAGAGGAAGAACTATGTTTTGGTGGGGCCAGGGAGGGGTTTTACAAAGAAAACAAGTCGACAGTTAAGGTTTCTGTTATCAGTTTTGTACTTTAGGGAGAGCACGCTTCCACTGCATCTGTGCTATACAGAAACTATTTCTCAAATAGTTCTTGCCTCTAAGCAGCCCCATCCTAACAGTTCAGCTCATTCAGCTCTGAGAACAAAGACCAACCCAATGGTGACATCACCACTTCAGAAGACCAGCAGTCTGTTGATTGCTCTGGCCTTGATACTATAGTACAATTTCAGGTGATGATCAAGGAAACCCAGAGGAGGGAGGCCTGCAAGTGTGCATGTGCGGCCATTCAGCATTGCTGCCTGGTTAGTACCTCTCTGGGTACCTCAGATTCTGAGAGATTTGAAGATTCAGACAAATCACCAGATCAGTGTCCCAGGATTTGGGTTGAGACCGTCAAGCCTTGTGCTGTGTCTTTTCATTTCCAGTGCTTTTGGTTTGAAGCTTGGCAGACCTGATCTATCAGACTGATAAAACATGGGCGCTCTGCTATGCAGATGTTAAAGAACTTCCTTCCTAAGGCACATATTGGCGTTGATGGAAAGACAAAGGCCATGCACGTGTCTTAATCTGCACTCACAGATCAGGGCTTGTGTTAGAGGTTCTGAGACCGTCTCTCTAAATGTTCAAACGGAGTGAAGACCTCGGTGTCATTGAGCTCCATCACAGAAAGGAAGCACAAGAGGAAGAAGCTGTTTGGAAAAAAAATACCATTATTGACAGACTAGGTCAGGAGCTAGTCTAGAGCACAGATTGACAAGGAGTTAATTGACATGGGGCCTCATGTTCTTATTTTTTATTTTGATTACTTCCCCATGAGTTTATTTCCTGGCTGCTCTTTCCAACAACGTTATTGTTCTTTTTAAACAGATGTGTGTGTGTGTGTGTGTGTGTGTGTGTGTACGTGTGTACGTACGTGTATTACTTGTCAAATACTACAGTGTTGATTGTGGTGAGAATGCTTAACGTGAGATCTACTCTCTTGATAAATTAAGTGTACGAGCCAGCATTCTTAATGGTAGACACTGTGTTGTACAGCAGATCTCCAAAACTTACTCATCTTGCATGTCTGATACTTTATACCTGTTGAACATCTTCCCATTTCTCTCTTCCCTGGCCCCTAGCAATATCCACTCTACCTTCTGTCTAAGGGTTTGACTACTTTAGATACCCCCTGTAAGTGGACTCAAGCAGTGGTTTTGTTGTTGTTATTGTTTTTACCTTAGCTGAGTTATTAGTAAACAAGGAGTAAATGAACAAAGAATAACATGAATCTGAGAGCTTTGACCTTCAGCACCAAGTTGGGTTGTTGGTATGTGGGCAGTGGTGTCTGCCTTGACTACATGGGTGCTTTTCAACATGAACGGTCCTTCTGTGACCTAGTATGGGGTATGGGGGAAGGGGCAGGGGTTTGCAGTGTACTGGAAATACCTTTCATTGCCTGGCTAGCAATACAAATTTACAAAAGGTTTCCATCAAGATCTATAAATCTCAAAACAGAAATGGTTTGGACAATGACTACTCTCTGGAGAACTTCAGCTGAGGACAGTTGGCCTTTGTAGCAGGAGCCCTCCCTGACTGTGGTGGAGCAGTAAAGGGCTCCCCTGGGCTGAATCCCATCCTGAGGGGCTCTCAACTAGCATTTTGCAGACCTCATTCCTTGCCCAGCCATGCTGTGACCAGCTGTGTGGCTTGAGCAGCTGCCCCCTGACCCTTTCCCAGCATCCTCATCTATTACCTGAAGGGAGTTGGTCTGAGGGGTCTCCACAGTCTCTTTAGCTCTGATCTCTTCAGTTCTTTCAAAGCCATAGAGCATAACTGTGAAAAAGAACAGCAGCCAGAAGGCCTCTGTAAGTGGCAGTCTTGGCTGCCATCTTTGTGGTTGAGGGTCCCCTGTGAGCATCCTTAGTTGAGCAGTCAGATTCTTGCCACACCCCCCCCCACAAACCCCCTGCACCACTCACCTGCCCACCCAGTAGCTCTGAGAAGATGCAGAAACCCAGGAAGAGTTCTCTGAGCAGGACTCAGTAGGGGAGTAGATGGCATTTTCAGGAATACTGATAAAATAGCCTGGACTAATAATTCAAAGGCCAGGTCAGTCTGTTCTTTGAGTGTGCCCAGCTAAGTAAAAACCAAACAAGATCCCAGTGCTGGGGGAGAGCAGTGTTAGATATGGAGCAGAGGCCAAGAGTTTTACTTTACAAGTTACTTTATAAGTAAAAATACAAGTTCACTTGCAAAGTAAGACTCTTCCCTGAGGACTTCTCCAGCCCTGCACCCCAGTGAAGAAAGGGCATTTACTCCCTGATGACACGGGCTGGAATTGGAAGGGGCATGTGGAAGCTTTTGGCCCCACTGGATGCCATTTACACCTTTATTTACATTTCCCCACCTATCCGAAGCTAAGCTAGATGACAACCTATTTCATTCAGCCAAAAACTGTTAAAAATCCAAAATGGATATAAGCCTCCAGTCTTTTGTCACCAGTTTGTCAATGCGGTGCTCCGATGAGCAAAGGTTATTAATAAAGCGCTTGTAGAAATGAACCTCTGTCCATCCGTGACAGGAGACAGGGAAGAGAGCCCACATGAGTGGTTGAAGGAGGTAAGTCCCCAGATGCTCTTTGTTGGTCGCAAAGAGGAGCTGCAAGCGGCCAGATGGGCGCACCTGCCCCCAGAGTGGCCGGCCTATCCCTGGAGAACGGGTGTCTGACTGCATGCAGGGGTCCTGCCTGGGGGCGTGCAGCTGTCAGAGTTTGTCCGGATGCCTGTTTCTTATGTCCAACATGTTGTACCTTGCAGATACTGGGTTACTTTGACTATGCTTTCACAGCCATCTTTACTGTTGAAATCCTGTTAAAGGTAATGGCTTTTTCATTGATCCTCATATACTCTAAAGCAGCTGTAGCAATAATAGTTGCAATTCTTTGTTTACCTTCCAGATGCTAGGTTATGCAGATTATGTCTTCACTGGTACTTTTGCATTTGAGATCGTTTTGAAGGTAACAGGTTCCACAGCAGTGTGTCTAAGGGGCCCGCTCCTGTGTGACACACGGCAAAGAAGCGTGAAGTGCTTTTGACTATATTTATTTTTTGCCTTCTGTGATCAAGCTACACTTTTATTTTTTTTAAAACCAAAGGATTTTTTTTTCCTGTAATCATTCAACTTGTTTTTGCTGTTTCTTTTTAACCTTTAAGTGCATGTAGGAGCAACTTTGGCTTCATTATAGTGACTGGAAATATTTTGCTCCTCTTTAAACATATCCTCTGAAATTTGTCATCTGATAACAGATACAGCACTTTGTGTGAACCTTCTTCCACCTTTCCTGACCTCAAAGTCAGAGGAAAAGCACTTATCCTATGAAGGGAATGTATCTCTCTTCATTTCTTTGAACTGTTTTCAGTGGCCTGAAATAGTAACACACTATTTTCTTGCAATGGGATTTGCAAGATAACCCGGGTCTATTTGCATTGAGATATTTTGTATCTGTTTTGATGGATGGGCTTACATTTATGCAAACAAAAAGGGCACCCTTTGGACGGGGCACCCTAAATGTACTGCCCATGCATGAGCTCACAGTTGCCATTACTGCATGTGGTTTGTGTACTGACTGTGAAGGCCATCTGGGGCGAGCTCATTCCCTGTGCACTCAGAGGTCTGAAGACCCGCAGCAGACAGCCAAGAAGCCCCCTGACTCACTAAGTGGCATGGGTCATTGCAGTCCCAGGACAGCGTGACCCTTGACAATGGTCAGAGCAATCATCTGCTAGTGCGAAGACAAGCTGGGAAATTTTCACTACAATTTTCTTTTAAACCATTTTGAGTTTTTATGTGTGCATCTCAGGGGGGAAAATGCATTTTATGTTAGACTCCTGTGAAACTTGGGCTCTTTATAAAACCTTTTATAAAATGAAACCTCGATGAACTTTGTTGGGGAATGGGGTACTTCGAGTTACTTTCTTTTATTTTTGTTTAATGATAACATCAGCACAAAACCAACCAACCTCTGTTTAAACTTTTGTTAAAAGTCTAAAAATTCATATTTACTTTCCTGCCTTGAAGCCAGTAACTGTGGCTGACAGTTCTCAGTGAGAACCGTACCAGGTTAGCAATTCTAACAGCGTCACTATAGTGAGGAGCACAGACACATAATACACAGGGGTTAGAGGTCAAGGACACTCATCCTGCCTCTATTTGATTCCCTGAGCTGCCTTTTTTTTTTTTTTTTTTTTTAAGTTTCCTCAAACTGGGGGACATGCTCCACTTAATCTGTTAGCCTGGTTCATCGAGGTTTTATTTTACTTCCCATATTTTTTAGTTGTTAAATGAAGACAGTTATTTTTGGGCATGGGGGCAAATGAGATACAGGGTTATTTAAAAGAGATAAAAAACAATTAATGCTTTTAAATTTCTGGATATTTGCCTCAGTGGCTTACAATCTTCCAAGTTATTCTTCATTTTAAAGATGTGTTAGAGGGTGTGGAAAACAAAACTTAAAGCCAGAAAGATTCAGAGAATGGAGATTTGTCAAGGAGCATCTAGCTTCTGCAGTGGTGGTTCCTGCTAGCCATGGGAAGGCCCGGGAGGCTATGTGACGATTTAGTTGAACCGTATCAAAAAATAAAAATTACCATTTTTATGGGTCAAGAACAATGGCGTGTTGGCAATTTCATATGGTAACAGCTTCCCGACTTTAGCCCTCTTATCCTGGACTCACCTGAGCCTTCAACTTTTTTTCTTTTTTTAAATGCACAGTGAACTCTATGTACTTTACTGTTTTTACTCTGGAAACTTCCTCAATAAACTTTTGCATTGCCAGTAGGCAACTCTCTGGAGCACCCGTGGTGTGGGTGCCTGGTGCATGTGGCATATGACTCCAGAGCTGGGTGACTGCCTAGGGGAGAGGCCTGTGCAAGCTTCCCAACCACACCTTGCACATGATCGAGTCACTGGACTTGGAGGTGCCATTTAAACTGGGTCTCGCTGAGCGCCATTAGCAGCAGGCAAGGGCCCACCCGGTAAAGCCATGCAAGTCTCTCTGAACAGAGCCTCTGAGCACTGGCCAGTGCTTTTGCCAGCCCCACTGGGAAGACATGCTGGGGTGACAAAGGCTTTCCTGGGGCCTCAGGGGCCAGAGCTAGCATGTTGTGGGGCAGCCAAGTTATCTGTGCAGCTATGACATCCTGATGAGCAGGGCCATGTGGAAACCCTTCTGTGACAGGCTCTTTGGACCTGCCCATGCTGGGTTCCTACGTGCAGTTTGTCATTGCTGGAATGGAGTCTAGACTGGTCTCTTCTTTTGAAATATATCTGAAATAACCTTCCCTTTTCCATCTTTGAACAAATATTTGGTTGCTCAGCCCTGTTGGTTTACATTTCTGGCTTCCTAATGCATGCTTGTTAATAAAGTCATACTTTTCTCAAGGTCTTGTAAAGAGCCCAGGTTTTGTTTCTTCTGAGAGGAAAAAAAAAATCCATAAATCACTCATGCTTCTGTTTCTAGATGGCGACTTTTGGAGCTTTCCTCCACAAAGGGGCTTTCTGCAGAAACTACTTCAATCTGCTGGATATGCTGGTTGTTGGGGTGTCACTGGTATCATTTGGGATTCAGTAAGTATTCTGGGGTGAGTGTGGGAGTGTGAGCAGAAGACTGTTGGGTAGGGTGGTTTATGTGAGGAATTTTAATGTAAGTCATAAAGGCCTGGCATTATTTTAACAATTACATGAAGTTACCTGGGAAAGCTTGATTTGTGTGCACGCTGGAAAGCATTGGGACAGTTCATGCTTTCTCCTGCTTCTCTCCATGCCCCCTGCCAGGTTGGAATTCTTATTCTGTGTGATATTTGCTTTCAACAGAGAAGTCTTGATGAGAGAGAGGGAAGTCAGATTCTAGCTTGGGTCCCTCGAGGACCTTAGTTCTCATACGAGGTAGGAGAGGGCCTCTGGGGGCCCTTTCAGCTTGGATATCAAAGGCTTCTTCCTCGACCTCCAGGATAGGACAGCTGCCATGACCCCTTCCTCTTGGCTTCTACAATTTTCAGCTAGGAGGGGCAGATGCTATAAGTTAGGGCCCTAGGGCCTTTCCATGGCCTTTGCAGATGCCCCAGCTGCACACTGCCTGTCTATTCGACCCAGGGGTCTGGGCAGAGGCTCCAGTAGGAGCATCCCACAGTGGCCATGCTTCCCTGCTGATTTTTTTTTAAAGATTTTATGTATTTATTCATGAGAGACAGAAAGGCAGAGACGCAGGCAGAGGGAGAAACAGGCTCCCCAGGGGAAGCTCAATGTGGGACTCAAGCCCAGGACCCCAGGGTGCTCAACCACTGAGTCACCCACATGCCCCTTTTCTGCTGATTAGAGGTACCTATGCTCAGGTGATGGCCATCAGTACCCCATATGAGAACAGATGCTCACCTATAACCTCTGAGCCTAAGTTCAATGGAGAGGCTGCATCCCCCTCAGGAAATTAAAGACCCGTACCTGAGACAGCCCTCTGTGTTAGTCCTTACCTCCTACCACTGCCCGGGGCGGGGGGCGGGGGGAAGCCAGGAGTTACAGCTGGAGGGACATTCTCACAGCATCTTTGTAGCTTCCAGAAATTCCCAGCTGCACCTACCTTCTCCCTGCAGCCCTTGTCACTGCCTCCCAAGCATGTGTTCCAGCCATCTACAGGGCCCCATCAACTGCGTTCTCCCACTTGGGGCCTTTCTAGTGCAGCTCCCTCTGCCTGGAGCCCCTTCCCCCTTTTCTAGCTAACCTGCCCCTCTCCCTGGGACTCACCTGGCTACCACCTCCCAGGCTCCCCTAGGATGTGCTCTCCTGGCAGTGCATCCTCTCCACTGTCAGCTCCACCACCATACAGGTGGTGATGGAGTCTCTACCACCCAACATTGAAGTAGGAGGCTGGAGAAGTCCAGCACAGAGCAGGTCTCCCAACTTAGAAAGCAAAACCCACCAAACAAGACCACAGCCTAAAAGCCAAGGACTGCCTAGCATTTACATAGAGTGAAAACAACAAAGCAAATTCCTAAATCATGACACACAAGTAAGGGCTGGAATGGAGTCTAGACTGGTTTCTTCTTTTGAAATATATCTGAAATAAGCTGCCCCTTTTCCATCTGTGAATGCCTATTGGCCTGGCCCAGGATGGGCTGTGGAGTGTGTACAGGACAGAGAAAGACCCATGTGTGAGAGAGTGTGTGTGTCTGTGTATGTGTGTGTCACAGTGGGAGGTGAGCTCAGCTCCACGTGGGCAGTCGTCCTACAGTGAAGACCACCTGCAATAATTTTGAAGTATTTTATCCGACTGTAATACACCCTGCCTTCATTCTTTGCTCTTTCCTTAGATCCAGTGCCATCTCCGTTGTGAAGATTCTGAGGGTCTTAAGGGTCCTGCGGCCACTCAGGGCAATAAACAGAGCAAAAGGACTTAAGGTTTGGGCGTCTGCCCTCTGGGCCAAGCTACTTTGGTTGGGGCCAGAGGTGGGCTGAGGCATGATAGATTTTACAAGGTTATACGTTTGGAAATCGCATTTCTAACCAGTGACACTGCCTCTGGCAAGTGCTGAAAGCATTTTACGAACGATTTTCTTTATCTTTGTTAATTTATTTTTTTAACGTGATTACTATATATTTTTAAAATTATTAATATTTTCTCGGGATTATTTTGGTCTTTAAATCTATTTTCATGCAGGTTGTGTAAAAGGTCAGAGGTTTTGCATTTCCAGAGTCCATCTATGGGGGGGCAGGGGTCCCTGTGGACCTGTGTGCCAGGCAGTGCTGTGCCCTATAGTGTTTCTTTGAACTAAACCATTTTGGAGGAAACCAGGGAAGGGGCTGGTCTATAGGGGTGCTTCTCCCTGGTGGCCACAATGCACCAGGGGTCTCCCCACAGATAACTACCTGAAAAACCAGTGCAAGGGAATGCAAAGTTGGAAAATCATATAAAAATGCACATAAACGTAGAAAACCTTGGCTAATATTAGCTCACCCCAAGACTCAAACAACAGAGGCAGATAACGCTCCTCTCTCCCCAGCATGTGGTCCAGTGTGTCTTCGTGGCCATCCGGACCATTGGCAACATCATGATCGTCACCACCCTTCTCCAGTTCATGTTTGCCTGCATCGGAGTACAGTTGTTCAAGGTACGGGGAATGTGCCTTCTGGCATGAAGCCCAGCTGATCACTTTGCAGGGAGCCTGCATTTGACTGCCCGTCTGTTTTATATGTAGGGAAAGTTCTATCGCTGTACAGATGAAGCCAAAAGTAACCCCGAAGAGTGCAGGTGAGTGTCCTGAATGTGAGAGTGGGGAATGAATGAGGAAGAATAGAAAATTTCAAGGATCTGACTGTGCTCACATTTCACAAGTTTTCATCATGGACTGCAAGAGTCTTATGTGCTCAGCTCGTGGCTGGAGAGATGGGGGGGTGGTTTCATTTGAGATGACATTCACATATCATGAAATTAATCATTTTAAACTGCAATTTGGTGACATTTAGTACAATCAAACTGTGATACAAGCATGGCCTTGATCTAGTTCCAAACCTTCATCACCCCCAAAAGAATGGAGAGATGGCTTTTGGTGTTTGCCATAGATTCTCTAAATGGGGAGAAGGAGTGCCCTAAAACCTAAAATAACAATTATGAAATGCCCCAGAGAGCCCCTCCTTCCAGCCACTTGGGGAATTTTTTCCCAAACCAGAACTCAAAGCTCCACTCTCTGGCATTCCAGAGCTGGCTAGCCCCTTCTGACAGGTTCTTCAGACTACCTTTCTCCCCATACTCCCAACACCCACATTTGGGCATATTTTTCTTCACAAGAATGGACAGAAGAGAGACAAGGTGGGAAACACCTGTGTCTCTTATCCCAAGATGTCCAGAAGAATGTGAAGCAAGGCATGGAACCACTGCCCAGAGTTGTAAGACCATGTAGTCCGTGTTTCCCTATTCCTTGGGTATGGCGCCACTGAGGTCTGGCTGCTGGCACTGCTCACAATTGTTTGGGGTTTCTTTTCAACAGAAGGTGCAAGTCAGAGTGTGCCAGTTGCATGGTGACTGGTTGTGCACCACCAGGGCCACCCTCCATGTAGGCTGTGGGGCGGGGGTGCCTCCTGCCATGGAGCAGCATGAGAACAGACAGAAGACCCCTTCTCTTCTCTCCCTAAGCCCTTTCCCTTTCCCCTCTGTGACATAAAGGCATTGGCCCCTTTCCTGAAATGAAATTCAATGACAAATATTGTGTACCAGAAATTATAGAATTATCTTAACAAGGAAAACTGGGAGTATTGTTAGTACAAAGAGGAGGAATTTGATGACAACCAAAGCGTAGATAAGAGAATACCCAGGTGGGGGTGGGGGGCATGTACCTGGGTGGCTCAGTGGTTGAGCATCTGCCTTTGGCTCAGGTCATGATCCCAGGGTCCTGGATTGAGTCCCATGTCGGGCTCCCTGCATGGAGCCTGCTTCTCCCTCTGCCTGTGTCTCTGCCTCTGCGCCTCTCTCTCTCTCTCTGTCTTTCATGAATAAATAAATAAAATCTAAAAAAAAAAAAAAAGATACCTTGGGCTTGTTTGTTCTCCAGAGCTTATGGAATTCTCCAGGCCAGAGCTTCTGATCCTTCCATATATGCTTTGAGCCCATTTATCCATGAGAGCATTTATTATTCGGTAGGTTTCATTTGTTATCAGGCATATGCTAAATGTCTGCTTAGCGGCTCTGGAGGATGCTTAACCTTAGTAGGTACTCGATGATTATTGGAATCTTAGAGTAGATTAAATGCAGGGCAACAGGATGACAAACATGCTGGCGGGCAGACTGAGCATGATGGTGCCCGTACGTGGGCTTGGGGCCGCTGGGACTGATTTCATGTCAAGCCAGGACGACCCACACTTCTTTTCCTCTCTAGGGGGCTTTTCATCCTCTACAAGGATGGGGATGTTGATAACCCTGTGGTCCGGGAGAGAATCTGGCAAAACAGCGATTTTAACTTTGACAACGTCCTTTCTGCTATGATGGCGCTGTTCACGGTCTCCACGTTCGAGGGCTGGCCTGCGTAAGTATGGAGAACACCTATTCCCAGTGCTCCTGTGTGCCGGACACAGATGGCTGCCGACACGTCACGTCTTTCACTGGCCCACTCGCTCGCTCACACATGAAGCGTGCTATTGGTTCAGCTCCGTGCGATGTGTTGGGTTAGCAGTGGGAGAAACGCTTGGCTCAGCATGTTCCTCCCTTTGGGGACCAAACCTAGTCAGTATCACATAGTCCAATCAGACAGGAGGGCCTACTGTGTCGGAGATGCACAGAGTAGGGTTCTGAAGAATGGCTGGGATTTTGATGAGTAAAGCTAAAACACACACACACACAGAAAGAAGAAAGAAGGGAAAATACAAAAGGAAAGTCTCTTGCACCTTTGGTGCTCTGTGTTCTGATGCCCACCCCAGCTCCTGCCCCTGCCACCCGAGCATACATCCCTCAAGAGGCCCCAGTGTCAAGTTGCCATGCCCAGAGGAACTGCAGAAGGTGGATGAGTTGGTTCTCTCGGGTTGGCAGAACTCTCTGGATGCATGGGAGAGTTGGAGTTATTTAAAGGAGATCCTGTGGAGTAATAGGACAGTTGGGTGGGGTTTGTTCATTAGGGAATTGGGCTGGGGAGCAAAGAGGCAGGAGTAAAGCCCCTTCACTTTGGGGAGGCACTGGCTATGGCTGCAGTCTTGGGTTTTCAACAGTGTGCTTTAGTAAACCAGGGTGGCAGCTGAGGGGAAATGAGTAGACTTGGGACTTAGTGCTCAGAGGAGCTGGGCTCATCTCCTGATTCTGCCCCCAAGGAATGGGATTTTGGTCGCTTAGATCCCTCCCTAAACTCCCAAATGATGGGGATGACTGTAATGTCTGCCTTTCCAGATGGATGTGTAAGTGTCCATCTGGACAGCGCGCCATGGGATGGGTTCCTTGGCAGCTGAATCTGCATCAGTGGGGGGATAAATTTACCCTGGGGGTGTTACAGTAACTCTCCCCCTCCTGTTGAGAGTTCTGCTTAGCCTATATTTAATCTCTGCGTATATTTCACTTTGGGGAACCTCTCTTAGTTCTTTGGAAATCCTGGGTTGCTTGCTTATTATCTTTGTTGGCATGTGTACAGGTTTCAGTTCCACCAGTGTCTTACATGTGATATCCTTCCTCTCTGCTGTCAGTAGAAGGGGGCATTGTTGAATATCCATAAAATCTGTTTCTTAGCCCTCAAAATATCCATCACCAAATGTATCTCAGGTGTTCCCTCCTCTGGGTATTGGGCCTTAATGCTGAGGAGACATCTGAGTGTGTGTGTGTGTGTGTGTGTGTGTGTGTGTCTGTCTGTCTGTCTGTCTGTCCAGGGGCTGGGGGGGGGGTCTGACAGGAAGGGCCCTCAGAGGCTGTCAGAAAAGGTGCACAGTTGGGCTACTTGGGCTGAGCAGGTAGTAGGGCTCACCTGGTTCTTCTGTTCACCAGGTTACTGTATAAAGCCATCGACTCAAATGGAGAGAATGTCGGCCCCGTCTACAATTACCGCGTGGAGATCTCCATCTTCTTCATCATCTACATCATCATCGTGGCTTTCTTCATGATGAACATCTTTGTGGGCTTCGTCATCGTCACATTTCAGGAGCAGGGAGAGAAAGAGTATAAGAACTGTGAGCTGGACAAAAATCAGGTTAAAGTCACACACTGTTTGGGCTTCTGTCCCTTGAGCAAGAGAGGAGTAGTGGCTTGTCTTTTGCCAGTTTCCTCCAAGCACAGAGAAGGGCATGCACCCGCTGGCTGTCCCTCGGGCTCAGGCCTCGTTTACAGCACCCTCTCAGCCAGTTTGAGTTACTGCTGGGAAGAGTGAGCTTTCCAGACACAGAGGAGACCTTGTAATTCTGAAACCCACCCCACTCTGTGGATGAGAAGTCAAAGAATACTTAGGCCACCTTCTGTGGCTGTGACCCACTAGTGATGGCTCAGAATCTTGGTGGGGGATGTGGCCAGGGGCTGGGAAGTACCCACTGCTCCTCCCACAGTCCTTAGTGGGGGGATCGTGTCTGATCTCCTCAACCTCAGTGCTATTGACATTTTAGGCTAGGTAATTCTTTGTTGAGGTTTGTGTACTTTGTAGGATGTTGGGTGGAATCCCTGGCCCTTTACCCACTCAGTTCTATGAGCAATGCACTGCCCTGAGTCTTGACAACCAAAAGAGTCCTCCAGACAGTGCCAAATGTCTCCTGCTTGGGAACCATTGATTTAGAAGGAAGTGTCCTATCCCACTGCAGGGAGAGTCACTCACTTTAAACCTAGGTCTAAGATTATACTGGTGTCACTCTCTCATTAGCTACTGTCTTGTTCAAACCAATCTAATAGCAGCGGGGGGGCCCTCTGCTCTGATTGCATGATGATGTGAGAGAGGAGAATTCCTCCTCTCTGGGCTTGCTCCCTTCTTTCTAGATTGAGGGCTCCCAGGAGTCCCTGCTAGAGGTCCCTTCCAGATGTGAGAGGGAGAGTATGCTCTGGAAGTTCCCCCTGGGCCCTGGTTCGATAGCACCCCTGTTTGATGATGATGTAAGGAGTAGGGATCATCTGCCAACCTGGGCTTCCTGAAGGGAAGTGGCTGTAATGAGGCAGTCTGTCTTGGGCTGCAACTGTGCCCCCTGGGGAAGTGAGGACAAAACCAGCTGGGTTTGTAGAAAGATGTTGCTTTGAGCTGTCAGAGCTTCCCTTCAGATCCTGTCAGTGACGGTCAGCGGGACGCCTGGCACAGCTCTTCTTCATCCCCTGTTATCCCCACCTCGCAGCCCACGGAAGAATAGCAGGGCAAAGCCAGGCTGGCCAGGTAGCAGAACCAGAGCTACCATTGTGTCACCTCTTGAGGTCCAGAACAGATTTGAATTAGGGGTCCCTGGAGTCAGTGTGTGAGGTCACAGCAGGGCCAGATCCTAGACAGAGGGTACCTGTCTGAAGTCAGAAGCCAAGGTCAAAGCAAGAGAATGGGAGTAGGTCTGGATCTAGGAGCAAGTGGCACCTTAAGCTGAGCCAAAGGGGTTGGAGGCTCCCTCTGGGCTGCAAAGGGTGGATCAGTCTCAGCCCCAGAGTGAGTGGGAAGGACAGTGCTCTGGCCATCATTACTACCATGTCCTGGGGATTCTGAGATGAACATGACAAGCTCCTGAGTTTCAGAAGGTCCCAGGTAAACACACAGCTACTTCACTAGCAGACTCACGTGGTTAGTATGGTCTGACTGAGCTATCTCGTGTGGCTCCAGTCTCAGGGAGTGAGCCCAGCCCCTGGGGTTCTGGAGGATTTCTGTGCCTCTTGTTACCTGGCTTCCTTTCCTTGAGGTGGCATGGGCAGAAGGGCAGGCATAACACATGGGCATAGAGGAAGGGCAGGGACAAGGCCTGCATCAGGCCTCACTCCTCTGCTGCCCACAGGACCTCAGGCAAGCCACTGCCCAGGCTAGACCTCTGCTTTAATGAGGAAAATGGAAGCAACCTGGGTGCTCCATTCACCCACACCCCAGGTTGCTTTGAGGAGCCGATGAGATGGCGGAGCTGGTATGGCCAGTGATGTGACGTGGTGTGGTGCTGATGGGGGTCGCTGTTGTGGCTTCGCTGGTTCACAGCCCTTCACAGTGGATGTGCGTTCAGAGCAGACGAGACCTGTGTCCTCCTCCCATGGATATGCTCAGGACTCCTCCTTGCTCTTTTCTGCCGTTGCAGCGTCAGTGTGTTGAATACGCCTTGAAAGCACGTCCCTTGCGGAGATACATCCCCAAAAACCCCTACCAGTACAAGTTCTGGTACGTGGTGAACTCCTCGCCTTTCGAATACATGATGTTTGTCCTCATCATGCTCAACACACTCTGCTTGGCCATGCAGGTAAAAATGGAGACAGCCGTGGGGATCACGTCTGGGCCTTCTGCACAGCCCCCTGCCCCAAATTCTGAGGGCGGAATGCCGCCCCCTCACAAGAGAATGGGTTTGATTTTCTGATGAGTCTGGGCTGTAGTTTGGCCAGAGTCCCAATCTGGCTAACAGTTCTCACGGTAGACGTTTAAGATGGTTCTTTTATTTAAGAGACTGTATGGTGTGACCATAAGTAACATTCTCATGGAGCCTCAACCTGGGATCTGACTCGATAAACACTTAGTGTAGGCCTCCTGAGGCCAGGGAGCATTTAAGAACTAAAGTCTTGTCTGTCTGGAGTAGGGTAGACAGGTATTGCAATCCTGCCTTTACTCCTGACCCGCTGGCCAATCTTGACAGGGTAACTTAAATCCCCTGAGCCTTGCTTTCTTCTTTGGCAAAATGAGAACTCAATCATACCTATGTCAGAGATAAGATTTTCACGTCAGGCACTCAGCCTGTCACAGAGCAAACACCCAATGTTGAAAAACAAAACATAAGTCACACTCCTGTCTTCACGGAGCACTTAGAATGGTGGTGGGGAATCTTCCAGTTTATGGAGTAGAGTTTGGCCTGCATTATAGCTACTTCTTGGTACCCTGAGGGCAAGACATGTAACTCCCTTCAGTTGGCCAAGTTGGTATTAACAGTGAACATTTCCAGCAGTTACACTGTCAAGTAGATATTACTGTAGGACAGAAGCAAAGGCCAAGGTTTAGATCCATTCTCTGCACTGACTTTAAGAAGTTAAGCAAATCAACCCAACTCCCAGTGCTGTCTGGAAAATGGGTCTAAAAGCCACCAGGGATACGTTCTCTGGCATGTTTTTTTTTTTTAATTTAAGAAGTCTTGATGAATGAGAAGGGCCACATGTTGATGTAGATAATACTACCTTTTCTTGAATGTGGACCTGGATGGCATCAAATTTATCCCCAACCAAATCCTGCCTTTAGTCATAGACATTTTGGGTGGGTTCTGCCTTGGACCTGGGTCAAGGCCCTGAATATAAACCCTGTGGGGAGGAAGGGTGGGTTCCCTTCATCCTGAGCAGAGGAAATAGATGTCTTTCCCCTTCATCTTCCAATCATCCTCATTCTGTCAAGGTCCCCCTGTGCTTTGTGGTGAGTTAACCGTGTGCTGTTGGAACCACTGGAGATTGCCTCCATGTCCAAGCAGAGGGTGGATGCCTGCAGGGAGCAGGGGACTGGGGAGCCTCCTTTAGTGAGGATGGCTGGACCGGGCCTCTGAGAACTGTGCCTCTGTCTTCGTCCGCAGCACTACGAGCAGTCCAAGATGTTCAATGACGCCATGGACATTCTGAACATGGTCTTCACTGGGGTGTTCACTGTCGAGATGGTTTTGAAAGTCATCGCATTTAAACCTAAGGTGAGTCTCTGAACCCACTTCTCAAAGGCTGTTGCTGAATCACCCCCAGAGAAGCACACGCTTCCTGTTCGTCTTGTGTTACTGAGTTATGCTGAATTGTTGTGGCCAATAACTGGGTTATCACCTGAGAACGTTAATATCTGATTAGGGCATCTGTGTATATAAGGGAAAACAAAACTACAAAATCTCATAAAAATAATTCTGAGAAAAAGAAGGGGGGACAGAGTTGGGAACTTGTAGAATGGAGACTTTTGAACCGGGTTTTCTGTCTCTAGCACATCGTGCTGTCTCAGAGAAACCTGCCTCATTGCTCGAGCATTAGACAAACTGTTCTAACAGAACCCATCAGACAGAATTCAGCCTTGATTTTACTCTTAGGTTTCCAGGAGAAAGACTTTGGGTTTATTTGGTCTTAGTCTACAGCCTCTTTTTCACCTTTTTATGGAAAGTTCTACCAATTGGAGATCTCTTACCATTTATTTGGCTTAGAAAAATGTCACTGACTTTAAGACAAAACAAGACCTGAGATTTTTAAACGCTGTTGGACTAGTCAGCGTATCGGGTTGCCTTTGGGGAGGGAGTGACCCCGGTCCCAGGTCCCACAGTTGTCAATGTCTGTGGTCCAAGAGGCTGACAGAGCAATGTCAAAGAGCATACACAACCTTGGATCCAAATCCGTGCTCCCCACTTGCTAACGAGAGTGATCTCCTTAAAGGCTCTGTGCTTCACTTTCCTCACCCGTAAAATGAGGACACTACCAGGCCTGTTTCCCAAGGTGGTTGTGAGGGGTAAAGAATCACTATCTGTGCCATGCTTAGAAAAGTGCCTGGCATGTAGTAACATGCTGCGGACACATCAGTACTGTTATGTGACCACCACCACCATCATCATCAAGTCACGGTGCCCCCTCATTCTAAAACTGTAGACAGAGGAGCAAATCCTGACTGAGCTGTGGGACATTTGACCCTCAGCTTTTTGCTAGCAAAGCCCCCCAACCATCAATATGAGGCAGTGACAGGATCTGGGGACCCCGTTGTTGGTTCATCTGTGCGTAAGGCATCTGACAACACTGGTTTTACTGAGACTTGGATTATGATATGATGGTTTCGCATACTCCATATTTACATGGAATTCTAATCCAAAACTGTTCCTTTCTTTAATTTGAATTAATCTTTATGCAATCTTTATCAGATCTTTGTGGACCAAAAAGAAAGGACACTTGTAAGTGATCACTTGGGGTGATTGCAGTGGGGTCACATTTGGCACCTTACGCATGGCCAGATGTTATTTACTGTGACTTGTCCATATCTACCTACATAAACATCTCCTCCTTTTCCAAGTTCATCTTAATTTCCTTTGAAATTTTTGGTTTGCTTCCCTATCACCTTTACTTCTTTGAACAATATTTGGATTGATGAAAAAGGTTGCCAAGTAAGAACATCAAAAAAGAGACAACATGGATCGTATCCACGGACCATTTCTAGATCTCCTTGCCATGTCTTCCCTTGCCTGGTGATTAAGTTCTGAAGTGCTTCAGAGCTTGCTCTGGGCTGAAGGGAAGACACACCTGCCCACGGCATGTGTGCATGAGACAGAGCGTGTGTGTATCTGTGTGTGAATGCGCACCCACTAGCAGGCCAGAGCACCAAAGGGCTCGTACACCCCTCTGCCCAGTAAACCACTGATATCAAACCTGGGAGGAGGGTTTGGTGGCATGTGATCACACTGGTGATATCAGGAGGGAAATGAGTAGCTACTTTTTAATCAGTACTGATTAATCAGAGTGATTAAAATGAGTGATTTCCGCTAGAAATTGTGCTGCTTTGTCGTTTTGCCCAGCAAGATATTTCCATAGCATAAAACAGCAACAGGATCATCTCTGTACTTGAGGAGCACTGTCTCTGCATTCACTGAAGCCAAGAAGACAGACTTTATGTTGAGGAGTAAGAGAGAATCAGTTCACCAAGAAACAAAGCCCTTAAAATGCTCCCTGACTTTCCTTGTTTTTCTCTTCTGGGTTCACAAAGCAAGCCCAAGTGAGTAGGCTTTCCCTGAGAAGTCGACAAGGCCCCTCCTGGCTCATCAGAGGGGCAGTCAGGCTGTAGAGGCTGTGAGGGAAGAATCTTCCAGGAGATGGCTGTAGGGGAGCCCCTAGCCCATGGATCTCATCAAGGAAAGCCTTTGTCTCTGTAAGGAATGTTACAGGGCCCCATGGGGCAGTGTTATCCACAACGAGGGGCACACCTTCTAGGAAAACTTGCCAGCATCTGTCAGGAGAGATATGGTTGCAGCTGTTCTGGGAGGCAGGTACAGAAAGTGAAGTTGACAAGACCCTTCCTGATGGACAAGAAGGGACTGTGAGGAGAATGGGTTAAAAGAAGTCAGGCGGGTGGGGAGGGGGGTGTGGTTTGGAAACCTGACCATGGGGACCTCTGTATTCAAGAGTCTGACGGAGAGGTAGGGCCTCCCAAGAGCACACAATTAGAAAGGAGTGGGTTTAAGGACTTGGCAGGTCAGGTCATCCTGCCTCCATAAGCAGGGAGGGCTGAGGTGGAGAGGCAGAGGCAAGAAGCCCAGAGTCGGGGAGGCAGGCTCACTGCCTGGGAAGACCTTTTCTGAGCATTGGTTCTAGGCAAGAGTGCAAGGTGGCAAGAAGCCAAAGAGCAGAATTAGGAGAAAGCAAGAAGGCTGTTGTTATATCTGCTCCCTAAGGGAAAAGCCACCATCTGGCATTGACCTTGCATACTCTAGATCGTGCTTTTGACTTGAAAGTGACTGTGCCATCCTAAGCTTTTAAAAGGGAGGTCATGATTTAAGTAGGATAAGCCCACTTCCCTGGCTTTTCCCTCCAGTACTCCCAGGGAAAGCACTGGACTTCTCCCATGAATTCTTTTGCTCCAAGGAGGGAGAGTGAGGAAGAAGGACCTTCCTGCTTCTGCAGGAAGAAAGAGCACATCCTGTTTGTTGAAGCTCCCTCTTTGTACTTCCAGATGTCACCTGCCTTGGTCCAGCATGTATCTGAGGCCAGGTTAGCTGCCTTGGCCACAGGCTTTTCCCTCAAAGAGCCATACTTTGTTCCCAGGTCTGCATTTTGATCTTGGTTCTACCTCAAAAATGTCTAATTTATGATCCTGGCCACTTGGGCTTGCAAAAAGTAAAGGGTAGTTGGGTTTGGGGAGAGAAGAGAGTATTTTGGTGCTGTTCTCATACTTCCATGCAGAGCTGCTACACAGTGGAAACTGGCATCCAGTGCCACCAGCCTCCTAGGGTGGCATTCCCTGCCCCAGGGCTCCTGGCAGGAGTAAGAGCTCTTAACAAAGCCTCAGCAGTCTTTTTAGAGGACATCCTCCACCTCCTAGAAAGAAG
This sequence comes from Nyctereutes procyonoides, assembly GCF_905146905.1. NCBI lineage: Eukaryota > Metazoa > Chordata > Mammalia > Carnivora > Canidae > Nyctereutes > Nyctereutes procyonoides. The sequence continues at coordinate 36,331,691 of NW_026575131.1, read as the reverse complement.
AGTTGATAGTCTTTTCAGCTCTTCAGTGACCACATCTATTTTAGATGATTTATTTTAATGCCAAATAATACTTGAGACCAAACATTCTTCTCCTTGGTGAGAACTTTGCACCAGTCCTTCTGGGCTCCGCCAGACTTTGATGTCACAGTTTCTCCGGTGCTCTCCTGGTCCCCTTCTCACCTGGTAATTACATGCAGACCACCTCCATCTCATCCAGACCTCTCTAGCCCCTCCTTTGGCTGGGCTGTTAAATCTTCCCCATCCCCTCTCTGCTTATCTTCCACAATGAAACTCGGGTACCAGCCACCTATTGCCTGAGGGGGCAGAAACATTAGAATTTTCTTAGTCTCATATTCAAAGTCCTCTACCAAACCCTGGCTGATTTGCACTTCTTTCTTGTTTCTAGTTACTTCCCCTATCGTTCCTTCTATGCTCCCTAACCCCAGCTGTTAACAAGCTAGACCTTTCCATGGCACGTGTTTCTGTATCTGGAAGTCCTCCTTTTGCCTTGTTATTGCCTAAGGCCTGTCTGAAATGTGGGTTCCTCTATGACATCCTCCCCACCAGCTCAGCCAAAGTCTGTTCTTCCCTTCACCTGTGTGTCTACTAGATGCTTACTGGGTGATGTCATTATCAGTACATCTCTGGGTGTCTCTAGTAGCTGCTGAGCAGCTGCTTGAGGTCACAGGTTGGGTCTCCTGCATTTCACACAATGCTTACTCCTTGCTGGCCACTATTTAAGGATGGGTGGATTGAAGAAAGGCATGAATGGGGGAGCCTATAAGTGCAGCCTCTTGGTATCAGATGGTATGCAGGGCATTTCCTGTCACAGAGTATTTGATTGGAGTAGAGTGGCCAAATGTGAATGTTTTCCTGTAAGCCCCCACTTGACCTCTGGAAAGGCTTGTGCTAGTTAGAAAGCTGTCATATGGCATCTACCAAAATCTGGTACTGTGGGTAATGTTTTAGGTCCAGGACTGCCCACACAGTCCCTGGCAGAAATTGCTGAGTGACCTGGCTGCCGTGGTAAACCACAAAAGCAGGTGATTTGTGTGGGCTCCTTCATATCTGCAGATGAGAGAGACTCCAGGCAGCAAAATGAACCCAAATTTGGGCTGCTTCTCATTTCTGTTCCACAAACATTACCCCCGCTACACATGCCATGGCTGTGCACTCTATCCTGGCTAGAGGTTCCAGCTCTGCTTCCAAGAGCCCACAGCTTCCAAGAGCCCACAGATGGGCACTGACAATCAGAATTCTTGGAAATCTTGAAAGTCCCAGGCCCTAATGCCCACATTAGTCTGCTTTATGATTTACGATTTGAATCAGACCTGTTTCTGAATAATAGGTATTATGGCATGTGGCTGACTTGCTTGGTCTTTTCAAGCTAGTAGGACTGGATAAAAAATAGAGTTGACTCTGGCTGAGTGCTAGGGACTGCTGTTTCCACTCGAGGGGCCCTGGCTTCGGCATTCAGCAGCAGGAGAACCTGTCACTTTTGGCCAAAAGAAGAGGGCACAGGGATGGGTGCCCTGCCAGCAGCCCTGTCTCATCTTCTGGTTACCCAGACAGCACGGTGACTTTGGTGGGAGAGGATGGGGGACTGAGTCATGTTCACTCGACAGTGATTTGATTACATAGGAGGCCCCTAAGTAAGGAATCAGATGTGGGGAGAAAGAGATCCTGGCATTTTCTGCCTCTGCTGGCCCCCTAGCACAGCCACCTTGTCCAAGCTTATGATTCCAGCCACCTGCATCAGCGTAAGCCTCCTCCTGCCTGGATAAGGGGTATGTAGGTTCAGTCCAGAAGTTCTTTAGGACTTGAGCACAATTGTGTGCATGTGAGGGATCTTCTTAAGAGAGTTGACAAGACTGTCAAAATGTTCTAGGACCCCAAATGGTAAGCCCCTGTTGCCCTGGTTTAAGGTGATCTTATGTATCACAGTGGACCAGAATGGGCCAACTGGAGGATAGTGTGTAGGCCAGTGGAAATGATTCAGAGGTTAAGTACTGATAATTGTAGAAAAGCAGGGGAGGAGCTGTTCAGAATCAAGTCCAAAGAATGTGGGCAGATGGTGGCCTTGGCCTCAGGTGAACAGCCAACTGTAGCAGGAGGAGCAGTGTGTGGGGTGCCACTGTGAATGGGGGTAGGCTGTGTGCCCAGACAGGAGATGGGGAGAACTTGAGGTCTTCAGTTGCTCTGTACCCTGGAGGCCCAATTGTTACTGGGACCCACCAGTAAGGCATCAGCTCCTCTGGGGAGATGGGAATGATCACCATAGTCTCCTTAGCTTTGGAGATGCTGTTAAATCCAGAAAACGAAGGACAGGCTCTGGCCCTCAGAGAAGTCTGCTGGTCAGATGCCTGTTACCTATTCACACAGTGTAAATAAGGGAACCCAGCACTCTGACAACCCTGGCACCCCCAGGGCAGTGTTCAGCACCCCGACCCAGCTGACTTTTGTGTTAGGAGGTCTTCCTCTGTGAAGGAAGCATTATGTTCCTTTGGATCTGGGGTCCAAGTGCAAGCTCTTTGTCTCCTGGCTGGCCAGTGTGACCAGCATGCACAGTGGCACTAGTCTAGCCCTCAGAGCAGCTGGCCTTACCCCAGTCTGCCAGCTAAGAGTCAGAGAGCATTGGGAAGAAAAGCTAGAAGGTACAAAATGTGATGTTCGTTAAGATTTGCCCCATTAGACTTGTGTACACAGGTTGGCAGGGTTGGTGCAGGCACACTCCCTTCGTTTACTTGTTGGAGGCCTGAGGTGAGGGGTCTGGGAGGATGGCAGCGAGCTAGATTGTGACAGGAGGGAAGGAGGGAGGTGAGAAGTGGGTGAGAGGTCATTGCAGCTGGGTGGGAAAATCTTACATTACTTAAGATGAAGTCTTTAAAAGTCCAAACCATCAGTTAGTGCCAGAGCTCCTCCATAATTGTACTTGGAGTGATCAACAGTAACTAGAACAAACATCTCTACTCCAGTCATTAGGATGGCCAACACATAGACATTTTCTCTTGTGTCATCAAAGGCTGGGGCTCTGCAGTGGCTTTCTTGGGGCCTGCATGTGATCACAAGTTCATGGGACCTGACACTTCAAAGTACCTTCCCCTCTGGTTTTCCTCATCCTCACTAAGTGTACCCAGTTGTAACCATGCTTGGCCCCTTTTTATGTAATTCAGACCTGAATGGTTTTTTTTATTTCCAAAACACGTTCTGACTTTTTGAAAAGGCACAGTTGACTTTCAGACAGAGTTGTCAGCCTTGCAACCAGAAGCCTTTGTGTGCAGCGCCCACCCCCACCCCTCTGACCAAGGGCTTCCAGGATGTGTCAGGAGACAGCAGGCACTAACTCAGCCATCTACTGTGCTGAGCCCGTAAGAGGGTACGTAAAATGTATGCCACGTACATATACACGGATTTATAAGTCACAATCATAGGGACATTGTGCCTTTATGCTTGTTGCAAGACATGAAGATCTGAATGATGGTAGGATGCTAGGTCAGTGGGTGAAAGAGACATTGCAGCGTGGGGGGCAATGGGTTCAAGGCTCTGGGGTAGATAGCGAGGCTCGTTGAGGAGGGGACAGAAGAGTGAGTATGGTACTCATCCCCAGACAGATTTCAGTGGGATAGACCTGAAGATAAAGTCCCCAAATTCAATGATGAGGACATATGACGGGGGCAGAGCAGACATCAGCAGGATCTGAAAAGGTCCCTACAAAGAGCCGGCATTTGGTCTGACCTCAAAGGAAGAAGTGGATTTGGGCACACAGAGTTAGGGATGGGGAGGCTGGGATTGCAGTGGCAGCAGGAAGGGTGTATGTGCACGTGGTAAGAACCTGCTGGTGGTTCTGAGGGATGACAAGGAACCCTCCTAGCCTGGAGGGTAGGAGGAGGAGGAGGGCTGGGGTACAAGGAGGATTCTCTCCAGGCCAATGGGAGCCTTAGCACATTGGCAGCCTTGCCTGCTTTTCCTTTGTAAGACCTATGTTTTCCTACACAGCCCACCCTTCCCCATAGACTAGAGTGAGTGTCCCACCCCCCCCACCCCCACACACGGGGCAACTCTGTGCCCTGGACTGCGTGCATCACTGTGCCTCTGTCCCGGTGAACCCAAGGACTCTGTGAGGACACAGCACACCTTTCGTAATTCTTGCACTGGTGAGGGGGAGCAGGAGGGTTACTGGTTAGTTTTCAGAGCACAGAAGGAGGGTGGTGGGAAATGCGTGGTCACAGTGCTCTTTAACTGGGAGAAGAGAACTATGGAAAGGAGTAGGGGAGGGCCTGCTGACCCTTCTGTATAAGGGTTGCAGACTTAGAAGAGTCACACACCCTCCTGTGAGGGTTTGAAGTTGTCACCCGGGTGCAAGGGCGGGCTTTTCAGATGCCCCCCGCCCCCGCCCTGCAGAAACTCTGCTTGGTGTGGTGCCGCCCAGGGCCTTGGGTCTGCGCTGTGCGTGAGTGCGTGCATGCGTGTGCGTGCGCCTGTGTGCGTGCCCTCTCTCACACATGCAGGTGCTCCCCAGCCTGCGTCCCTTTCCGCTGGTGGACGGCACCGTTGCCTCCCTCTTTGGCTCTCCCACCCCACCCGGTTGCCATGGGTGCTGCGGGGCCTCCCATATGTCCCCGTATGATCCGTGTGGCGTTTCGTTCCTACGTGCTCATAAACGTCTGCCCCCTGCCTGCTCTGTCCAGGGGTATTTTAGTGACGCCTGGAACACGTTTGACTCCCTCATCGTAATCGGCAGCATTATAGACGTGGCCCTCAGCGAAGCCGACGTGAGTATGCGCCCGCCGTGGCCGCCCACCTCGTGTCCTCTCTGTCTGTGCGCTCCGCTCCCTGCCCCGCACTGGCATCACCTGGACAAGTCACAGGCCCCAACTTCACTTGACCTGAAACCAGGAATCTCCCACCGAGAGCTGTGGACCAGAGGCTTGTGAGGGGAGAGCTTGATCCCAGGCCTTTTCAGACACAGAGCACCTTCCGGAGGGCTGACTCAGGCAGCATGTCCCGAGACACTGGCAGGCAGGGCACGACAGGCGTCTCTCATGGTCTTTATTTGCTGTGTCAGCAGCAACACCCAAAGCGAAGTACCTGTTAACATGTTTGTTGTAGGGTAATTTTTTTTTTTTTCAAGGAGCCGGGTAGCATAATGCTAGAATGTTCCCTTTTTATAACACTGTCCTTTTCTTCTTTTTTCCTGTTGTGCTTCCTCTCCTCTGTGGCTTCTGAATGCTTGCCCTAACAGCACTATTTCACTGATGCATGGAACACTTTTGATGCCTTAATTGTTGTTGGTAGCGTCGTTGATATTGCTATAACTGAAGTGAATGTAAGTAGCCAACTTTGTGTCCTGTGACGTGATTGTTTTTGTTAAGTCTGACACTCAGGAGCCTAGAAACCTTACCCATGGGTCTCTCTCTACACTTAAGAAATTCGGGTATACGTTTGGTGTGAAAGACGAAGAGCGTTTTGTAGCCTCCCCTCCCCCTGCCTCACCCCCTTCCCTTAAAAGAGAGCAGAGAAGCGAATGTGGAATGGCCGTTTTGGAACTAAACATGATTTGAAAAAAAAGTTCTTGGGAACACGTGAAGGGCCGGGAGTTAATTTATGTGAGTATGTGAACATAATCACTCACTGGCTATGTGATATTGGCCGGGCACCTGACTGCTCTGTGCCTCAGTTTTTCCAGCTGCAAAATGGAGTTCATAGCACGTGCCCTGGCACTCACGATGGTTCTGTGAAGGCACAAGGGGGAAACTTCACAGCCACGCCATGAACACGTGGCTGCTGCTGCTGTCCTCACCTGTATCTTGTGCACCTGCCCAGTCTGACCGGTGACACTAGGGAATACCCACCCTGTCTTGGCACCCAAAACAATGGTGACCTCATGGACCAGGAGAATGAGGGCCTAGGACATATGAGGAGAGGGTGTCCTTTCTCCTCTGTTGCACTCGATTGAACCCTTTAATAAGGAAACAAGTGCAGTAGCAGCGTGGTAGGTGGAGTGACCCCCCCCCCCCTTCCAGAAGCATCGTGAGAACCTTCCTTCAAAATTAAGAGGCTCCAGAAAAGGGAGCACTGCCTCCTGCCCACAGTTCTTGGACCTAACCCATGCCTAAACCAGGAAGGGCCAGAGGGAGGCAGAAATGGCCCTGCTTACCTGGTCTGTTCCCAGTTTGTCAGCAAGTCTTAGTGGGTGTCCCGTGTGTGTGCCCCGGTTGTGTAGAGCCCGCTGTGGGGATGAATGGAGCATGGGGTGGGACTGCTGTGTGGTGTTGGCTTTCTGCTCCATGTGGCCAGCCCCCCCTCCTCCCCCACCCCCGGCTGGGGAAGGGGCCTCCTTGCTCTGCCTGGCTGACATCTGCAGGATTATGTGGCCCATCCTGGTGTCCAGACAGCCTGTATCAAATAAGGATGTTGTGGTCCCTCTTTATGCCACTGCTTTGGGTCCAATCTAAGCCTGGAGCACAGAACAGTGGGACAGCCACTGGCCCGGCACTCCTAAGATCTGAGAGTTCTGGTCCTGGTTCAGAAGTGACTTATTGGATCCGGGGCCTCACTTCCCCACCACGGATCACCTGGGGTGAATGATATCTGCCCTCCCTGCCTCATAAGTATGTCAGGATGATAAAATGATACAGATATTTGTGAAAATACTTGCTACAAAAACTCAAAAGTATTAGGGAGACATAAGGCTATTATCCAAGTATAGATTTTCCATGGACTAATAAGTGGAATGGATTGTAAGATAGTGTCCACCCAAATCCATGCCATGACAAGGTACTAAAGTGGTATTTTCCTAGACCCAGGAAGATACCTCCCCCAACCTTTATGAGCCCAGATTTATGTAAATTCTACTTTATGGGAAATATTCCATAACTCAGCTATAAAATTGTCATTCATAATGTGTAAATTATGCTTGGCTATAAAATAATCTGATGCTAATGGCAAAACAGTAGGACCTTAACTGGGCTGCCATGGGCTCTCTCCTGAGTTTATGACCAGACATCTGCCTGCTTAGCCATCGCCCAGTGTAAAGCACTTACAACCTTTGTCAAAGTCTGCTTACCTGAAAGTTCTGGAACAGACCCTGATGGAAGTCAGGGATGGTCTACATTGGAAATGAAAATAGAAGAAAGTGAAGTTTCAGCAGGTTTCCCTGGAGTGCTTCATGCTGAGAGTGATGTGCAGGCAGTGGGCATAGATGCTTGGTTTCTGGGTACCAGGATGTGGCCAGGGTTTGTTCACTGAGCCAACAAGCCAGCTCTCCAATGCCTCATCCCCACCTCTGGCTGGCAGGGTGTGGCACTGGTGCCCTCAGTTGACAGCACGCGCCCAGCTTCCCGGCTGCGCCTCCATATGCTGGGGGCAGAAGCACACTGTGCCCATTCCCTCCGGCCCAGCCTTGCTCAGCAGTGCCTCAGACATACCCTGCTTCATGTTTCATCCGTCAGGAAAGCTGCAGAGGTACAAAAACCCACACTGAACTTTCTAGTTACCATTTGACTTTGAGGCTTCTGCACAAAACAGGCTTTCATTAGGCCCATTTCTGACATCCAGATTTTCAAAATCATGCTAGTGACCGTTCTCGTACCATTTTCTAGTCAGTGACTTTTCCCCTGGTTAGATAAAGCCTGAGACAAAGGCTCCCTCGGCTGGTGGCAAAGCCAGCTGTCCACCCCGGGGCGGGTACAACCCCTTGAGGGGTTTCAGCAGTTCTGGGCTGGGCCGCAGTGCAAGGTGAATGCTCAAAGCCACCTTCTCATTTATTCAGTCTCTCAACACATGTGTCCCGGGCACATAGAGTTCGCAGGCCGTGGCGCAAAGATGAAAGAGACTGGATGTCCTTCACCTCTGATGGTATAACTGTTAATGGTGGAGCTGTTAGGTCCTCCAGCCCTCTCTCCCACACATGCCAAGTTCCCTAGAGGAGCAACGCACATCTTCTCCCTTGCTGGCCTTATACCCCAAGCTCCTGGGTCAGCTCAGCTTGAACACCCTTCATCCATGTTGGCTGTTTTTAGCTGTGATAAGTCATCATTTTTTGCAATATTTAACTTGCTGTGCTCTCTCCCCCAACCTCTGTTGATCTTTCTTTTCTGTTGCCTAATTGATTTTCATGTTGGTTTTATTTTTAGAAAATTGTAGCGGCAAGTATATATAAACATATATACGGTGATGTCGTTGTTAAAGCAAAAGCACTTTAAAGACTGTATACTTGTTTGTGGCTTCCCCACCTTTGGTTTTCACTGAGTTTCACAGGGTGTGCTATTTATGGGTCATGGTCATCTAAATTGTTTCCCATCCGCTGGATCCCAGTCTCCACCTGGAGTCTGGGCCAGGGCCATCTTGGCCATCTTGGTCAGTCACACTTGGCTGTGTGGCTTGCCAACAGTCTTCAAGAATGATTGATCTGGCCTGCAAGTGAGAAATCTAGCTTGCGTTTGTACTGTCTGTAAAAAACATTTTGGATGGCCCTTTCTGTTCTCCTGCTTGATGCCCTGCCCAACCCTCTCCTATTGCCCCTACCCTACAAACCCTCCCACCCACCCCCTCTGATCATGGTTTGATGACTCTCACAGATTTGTGTTTATCACATCTGGTCATAACATCATCAAGCTGCTAAAATGTCAGATGATGATTGGCAGGCTCGCCTTTGCTCACCCTCGGATGCCTATTGGTGTCTCAAATGGTACAATGACCCAGCACCCCACTCTCTCTAACCTGGGCAGTGGCTGTTGCCAGCACTGAGTCCATTCTTGTTGGGAAGGCAAAATACTTATGCAGAAGCCATGACTGCCTTGTTCTTAACTGAAGAGCATGTGAAAAGTTAGTAAGGAGCTCACTCTCAGGGACCCAAGAATTTTCTCTGACCTGTCAGGTACCCAGTGTGGACCAAGTGACCAACAACTGTGCTCAGCTTCTAGTTCAGCCCTCCATTCCAGATGCCAGCCTTTTTCCAGGGACCAGGTCACTGATTTTCTGGACACAGGCTAAGCATTCCCATATACAGAAGCCTTACCTCCCAGAAGTGTTACATGCCAGGTCAGAAGTAGCCAAAAGGAGGCTCCCCTCAGCCCCTGCACCAAAAAAAAAAAAAAAAAAGTAGGTTCTTCAGGACACCTTGAGTTAACTGGTTCTGGGATGCTGGTTTGCTTCCTATCTGAAGTGGAAAATGACATTATTTCAGCCTTTCCAAGAAGAGATGGGAATTAATACAGCGGGTGCAGACTGGTCTCTTTGATTGCACTTGGGAAGCTCAGCGCTTGTCTGGCTCCTGTAGTTACTGAGGGCTGGCCCCAGGCTTGCATCTCGAGGCCTGCCTGGGAGCCCTGTGTGAAGGGGCTGGAGGGGACATCAGGAGAGCCCCAGGGATCTAGGGAGCCTTCTGGACCCTGGCATACAGTTTGGCTTCCTGGGGCTGAGGGACATCTCCTCATGGGGTGCCCAGCTGAAGACAGTGGGCCTCTAGCCCAAGCACTGGAATCCCCTCTACTGAGGACTGACCATAGAGCCCTGTTGGCTGTCTTTGGAAAAGTACCCAGGAAGTGAACCCTCTCCCAGTCTCCACCTTGGAGGGCATCCTATAGTTGATCCCAGGATCATGTAGGGCATCAGCTCACCCACATTTCAACCGCAACCTCCAAAGCCTTCTGTGTTTCCAGGCCTCCTCCATGTGCTGTGGGCAAGATGGGGATGTGGTTAGCCTGTTTGTATTGTCCAGGTACTGAGCCCTCATCAATGCCAAAAGAACCCACTGCTCAGCTGTAACAGCCTAAGTGGGCTTTTCTAGGGGCCCTCCCTCTGTGTGGCAAATCCAGACCTAAAAGGAATTTGCTGGTGTGAGTGATCACCTGAAGATGTGCCCAGCATTTCCCTGGCTTAGGACTTGCAGTTCCCCATTTGAGCAGCACCTTAGAATCACCTAGGAACTTTTTAAAACTCCTAAAGCTCTGGCACCACCCAGCCCTATTAGATAAGAATCCTTAGGGTGGGACCTGGGCATCAGATTCTGCAAAAGATCCCGAGGAAGTTGGAATGGGCAGCCCAGGGTGAGAGCTAGCCTGCCCTTTGCATCTGGCAGGCAATTTTAGTTTGAGCAAAGCCATCTTCAGGGTCCTTCTGATCTGTAAGATATTTTGGCAACTTGCACCATCCCCCAGTGCTGCCAGCAGCATCCTCCCCTGTAGAAGTGCTCCCTGCCCAGCATGGCACTGAGGGAAGAAGGTGTCACAGGCTGCACTGGGGGTGCACGTAGCTTGGTTTGCTGTTTGTTCTTTCCTTCCTTTCTGCATGTTGTGCCAACATGTCCTTCCACAAATGCTGCCTTGTTCTCCTCTTCGTTTTTTTTTTTTTTAAGAATATTCAGGGTTTCAAGTTCATAGTTCAAAATTTGTCATACTTCAAGGGTATCAGTTGGAAAAGAGTTGTGTACTTGAAATGTCAGTTTGGCTGCTGACTTTCCCACATCGTGAGGGAGGGGCTGCTGAGAAGTCCATCAGACTTGAAATGGGATGGGGAGGACAAGCAGAAGGGGCTGGGGCCAGATTGTAGCCAGAGAATATCTTCCCTGACCAACAACCCTCTTATGCTTGCAGGTCTAACACACAAGTTATGGACATTTCAAAAGTACAACCATACAGTGCTCTGTCCTACACACACACCCCAGTCCCCTTGAGCATAGGCAAGTGGAGGCATGCATGCACACCCCCCCACATGCTCACACACCCTCACACTCCAGCTGCATGGGGGATACCCAAAAGCCTCATGTACACAGCCTTAGGGAGATTGGAAAACAAAACTTTGGAAAAGTAATTCCTCCGTTTGTTAGAGTCATAAGTTAAAACCATCATCCATCTCTTTAAGGAGATGCTCTTTGTCTTGAGGCAAGAGAAAAGAAGAGGAAGATAAAGACAGTGACAGGGCTTGGACCATGCCATTAGAAGGTTCGCCTTCTCAGCATCCTGGGTGAATCAGGGACCCCTTTGTAACCCTATCAGAACCTGTTAGTCCTGGGTTTGTCATCACATTGCTGAATTTCACTTGTGATAGGATGTGCCCCATTTCTTATTTTCCATGAATTTTATGTTAGGTCTCAGGAGGCAGCTGTTAATGAGAGTTCAGAATGGAGCCCTTTACTTTCCCTATATCCCCAGGGAGGAGAACCCCTCAGATTAGTGTGCGCATCTATGTGTGTGCATACCTCCCTTAACTGTGCAGAAACGCCATGTAGTAGGCTCCCTAGAAACCCTGGGAAACACTCAGCAGTCCTAGGCCCCCAACCAGAGAAGGCTCATTCCTTTGTTGGTTACCAGGTAGACCAGCTGCTTCAATGGAGGGAACCCTCCTAAAAGGAACAGAGAGGCTGTCATTCCTTGTCTCTTGTTCAGCCCTTACTATTTAATTTAAAGATGCCTCCTGTTTGTTAGAGCTTGCTTACAACTTCTTTGCATTCTTTTAAACGCTGAACATCTAATAAGTGCCAGATTCCATGCTAGGCACCGAGTGAAGCAAGGACGCTGCCTGAAGGGGAGGCTGGTGCCCACAGGGTGATGAACACTGGTTCAGCTCCCTGGGGCCCAAGCCGTAGGTGCCCAGCCAGACCTCGGATGAGGTGGAAGTGCAAGGCAAGCCAGTCCTAAGCTGCTGCTTCCCAGGAGCCCCATAGGGCTGAGCACTGTCTTCTCTGACAGCCGTCTGAGTTGTAGGCTAGCATTGAAGGCTAGTGGGGAAACTGGTCCCTCTCCCACTCACGCTGACTTGGTTTACCCACCTCCATGCCCAGGCCTGTGGCTCAGGAGTATGTGCGGTGCGGGCAGGTGCCACTCTGTTTGGCCTGTTTGGTAGACAACTCCTGTTCCCCAGGGTTAGGAGTGGCCTGCTGCAGACCAATTAGTTACCCGGACCCACAGTCCTGCCACACCAAAGAGAACTAGCCTGCCCGTGAGAAGCAGAGGCCCACCCTGCATGTCTTTGGGGACAACTGAGGTCTTGCAACATTCTTGTTTACTGGATGCCTGCCAGCTGCAGAGCATCATGCTCTGGGATGTGAATTAGGAAGTAGTGCGTCTGACCCCATGTCAAAGGCTTCCCACCCTGTAGTCCAGGTCTAGGCAGAGCCCCTGGCATTGTCTCAGGGAGGGAGCAACCGTGTTGTCCTAAGACCCCAACCACAAGTTTGTGTAAAAAAAAAAAAAAAAAGTGGGGAGGGGCCCATCCTTCTGAACCACTGCTTCCCTTCCATTCATTAACACATTTTCAATCTTTGATTTCTTAAAGCCAACTGAAAGTGAAAATGTCCCTGTCCCAACCGCCACACCCGGGGTAAGATCAGTGACGAGTCCCCCGGGGCTGGGTCTTTCCTTGACCATGCTGAGTCTCCCACTAGTGTTTCTGTATTCTCCATGATTGTCCTTCCAAAACGGTGTCTGCAGTGGTTTGCATTCATCATCAGTGTCCAGTCTTCCTGACCAGCCCGGCGTTTTCCTCTTAACACACTCGACCACTTGGACATGCATGTGCTGTGTGGACGCAGTTCCCCAAGCCCTGTGTTGTTAGCATGGAACTCTTCCTTTCATATCATGCTTTTCAAGGTGAAAAGGCCCTAGAAACACATCTTCAATTCTTACCTCTGTCACCTTTGTTTGCATCTGTTGCTGTTTTTCTGAAAGTGTTGCATGTTCTACTTTGCATTGGGTTTGACCTCTCCATGATAACCCTTCAGAACTCTGAAGAGAGCAATAGAATCTCCATCACCTTTTTCCGTCTTTTCCGAGTGATGCGGTTGGTGAAACTTCTCAGCAGGGGGGAAGGCATCCGGACGTTGCTGTGGACTTTTATAAAGTCCTTTCAGGTAAGAGCCAGGCCGGGGGCTTCTCTGTTGCTCTTGAAGATCACATGTGAGCCAGTGAGTGTCCTCTGTTGTGGAGGATCCAGACTCCCTTCTGCATGGCCATTGTGACCCATTAGGTCAATAGAGGATGTGGAACACCAGAGACATCTGACCCAGCCGTACTTGGTGAATCAAACAGGATTATTTGCTTAAAGGAGACAAGGCAGTAAGGACCCACAGCTGTATCAGCTTCTAAGACTGATAGAGATAGTGAGCCTCCAAGCCCCTCTGGGGAGGATGCAGTCCTCCCCGGAATGGCCAGTGATGGATGGTGACATCCAAGAGAGGGCAGGTCCCAGCAGATCCCCCGTAAACCAAACAGCCTCTTGCCAGGACAGCTCCTCCTCCTAAGGCTGCCACGGCCCTAACTGTTGGCCAGTCTGCGTACAAACCAGAGACCCTTCCTACCTGAGCCAGCACTCCGTCACCAATCTCTGCATTACCCAGTGCCGGGAAGGATCACAGTATTGAGGACATTTGGGCATAAGCCAGGCCTCACTTGTCATCTGTGACTCTGCAGGCTGCTGCAGAGATTCCTGTTCCCGAATCAGGACTGACCTGACTTCTCCTGTACCTTCTAGTAGTCCACCCCAGATAGTCTAGTCTTCCAGACTGAATTAACCAGGGATCGGGTACAGATTCTCATTTAAAACATTCACCTATGTAGGAGATTTGTAGCTATGTATAAACATTAAAAGTGAATCATGAATCTTTGTTTCTCTGACTCTTTTTAACTTGAAATAAACACATTGGCAAATGAATCTAATCTACTATGTCTAAGAGACATATAAAGAAAGAGTTCAAGCCAAGCCCACCACCTCTGAGGTAACTGGCGTTAACATCCCGAGGAACGTTTTTCTGCAGCGGGTAGGATTTTAACACATAAAGGAAAGGGATGGCACTGGGGAAGGGCATAGATCCAAAAACTCAAAGAAAGGATATCACAGCTCCTGGCAGGGGACCCTGAGGTAGGGGGAAGAACTGGGAATGCAGCCCTGGGGGGGAGGGCAAGTGGGACCCCATGTAAGCCTTGGTCTCAGTAAAGGATCAAATCCCAGACACTTGTTATAATATAAAGTACCAAAGTTTGTGAATGAACTGCTACAAAAATAGAATAGACTTGTGCACTAATGTCATTTTTTAAAATATTTTATTTATTTGACAGCACAAGCAGGGGGAGAGGCAGAAATAGAGGGAGAGGAGAAGAGACTCCCCACTGAGCAGGGAGCCTGACGTGGGGCTTGACCCCAGGATTCTGGGATCATGACCTGAGCCAAAAGCCAGTGCTTAACCTACTGAGCCATCCAGGCACCTCTTCATACTTACTTTTAAAGAAATTAAACTAAACCTTTTCTTTTTAAAAGTTTGGTCAGTGTAAAGAAATTCATTGCATAGAGTGGTAGTTCGCAAAAACTGAGAAACAGTGCCAACAGAATTCTTAAAGATTCAGTAATCTAGGAAGAAAATGCATGTAGGTATGTTTATGGTAAGGAAAGCCTGGGACTCCCTCTGTTGGGCTCTGATCCTGCGGTCAGCTGTCAGGATGGTGCTGTTGCACCAGGCTGGGCAAGCAGTCACAGATCCAGAGTTGGAACACAGCAGAAAGGTTTGTAGCCACTGACTTTCTGATGACCTTTTGTGGAAAAAAGAGAAAGTAGATGCTTTAATCATATGTGCTTGGCATGAAGTTCAACAATCCGGCCACTACCTAGAGGTATGCCATGCGTGTGGACATCTTTGGTCATACGACATGTCCTAGGAAAGTAGTTGAGGACCAAGGATGAGAGGACCCAGGGGTCTGACCCCACACATACACCTGTATTTAATGTTCTTAAGGAAAGCCCAGGTTTGGTGACCAGCTGGGGCTAGCTCCTTTTCTTTTCCCTGACCCAACCCTCAAACTCTCATTTTTTCAGAAAGTGTGCATTTTAAGAAAGGTGTCTTGCTTTCTACAGCAGCAGCCAGAAAGTGATTCTTTCCCTTGGCTCCAGTAATTTCACTCCTAAGACTTCACCTTAAGCAGACATAGGTGGTTTTTCACAAACATGTTCCTTTGCAATGTGATCTACAATAGCTCCTCACCCTACACCAAACATCCCCACAAAAGAAAGTGGAAGCAATCTAAATATCCAGTGTTCTGGAATGGTTTGATCAATTATGATAATTTCACAAAGTAGTCCAGTGACGCATGTAAACATTATTGTGAGGGTAATATGTCTGCCTTGACACTATTTAGGGTCAGGGGCCACTGTTAATGATGGTGGAAAGCACATCCTGCCCATAGCTTTGTAACACAAGGTGCATGTGTGGATCTTATACTCAGGACTGAAGTTATTGTCATGGGCTTGGGTTTAAAAAGTCCTCC
The DNA here is from genome assembly GCF_905146905.1 of Nyctereutes procyonoides. Lineage (NCBI taxonomy): Eukaryota > Metazoa > Chordata > Mammalia > Carnivora > Canidae > Nyctereutes > Nyctereutes procyonoides. Next base: position 36,316,437 of record NW_026575131.1, on the reverse strand, counting down.
TTCACTATCGACATCCTTTCAGTATAGCCCAAACAAGAGAAACATGTGGACCTATGTTGGGTCTTCATTCTGCACCTGAGCAGTCACAGTGGGGGGAAGGGGGAGAGGCTGGGCACTGAGCCAAGTGCTTCCTCTCTTCCAGGCTCTGCCCTATGTCGCCCTCCTCATAGCCATGCTGTTCTTCATCTACGCGGTTATCGGCATGCAGGTAAGCACCAGCCACTTTCTCCCTGTGTCCCCTTTGCTGGGTAGCACCAGATCTGTGGCAAGATGTACCCTGACCAGGTGGAATGGAAAGACAGGGTCCTGATTTTCCAGGAAGGCACCCGGGCCAGGGACAGCCAGGCTCAGAAGAGCCAGGAGAGGTTGGGACATGCCATGGAGGGCTGGGTTTATTGGTGCTCCTCACCCCTAATCTGAGTCTTGGAAAACTCAACTAAGAAAACCCACAGTTGGTTTCAGCAACAGGAAATGCCACACCAAGAATAGCCGTAATTGTTCCAGTTTCTGTACCAATGCCACTAAGAAGATATTTAATGCTATAGAAATCTGTTGATAGTCTGGAAAGTTATGTTTTATCATAACCAGCTGAGATCCTTGCTTGAAACCACCTGCTCCCAGATGCTACGGCAAGGGCTGAACTGGGACCATTACAGGGATCGGTAGCTGCCCTTTAACAAAGAACCACGAAGCCAGGCCGTCCGTGACCGTGGCTGAAGGCCTTCTTCCCCACTTCTTCAGGGGTGTGAAAAGGGATTTGGCTTCATTCACTGCTGAGCCCTCACACGGGAGGCACAGCTTCCAGGAGGAGAGGGAGACAGCAGCCTGCTGGACCCTCCTGGGGGGGGGTCTCTCTGCTACATGCTCTGCTGTTTGGGATGCTGTCCTTCAGATAAGGGGGCTTGTGAGTGTCAAAGAGTAGGGTGAGATGGGGTGATTCCAGAGGCAGAGAGGTGGCTGCGCTTACTTATATGAAGGCATAGAAACATTTGCATTTCACTGGGGATGTATTTGGGAGTTAGGAACAAGGAGTTGACGTACTTGACCCCCTGTAGTTCAGGATGGGCTGCTGTGTGCCCCCAAATGATCTTGTATGCCCGATGTACTACAAAACAAGAGCTGTCTCAGGGAACTGCAAGCTGCCCTGCACACCCCATCACCGGTTCGCTCAGGAGGCTTTGCCAGGCTCTTCTAAAATGGTCTACTCTTCTGCAAGTCCCACAGCTAAATTCCCCTTGCCCTTACAGGAAAGGCCACTCTCCTTTCTCTGGCTCACTGGCCCCCACGCTTTTCTGCAGCCTGATGTGTTGTCTGTGCACAATCATGTTCTTTTCATTTCCTGGAGCTCCTGGGCCATGTCAGCTCTGCTCCTTTGCAGGCAGTGCTTCCTCTGCCCGAACACTTCACCCTCCTTGTCACCTGACTAGCTTCCATTTTGCCTTCAGTTCTGAGCCTTAAGTGTCACTCCTCCAGAGGACCTTTCCTGCCCCCAGCACCTTGACTGCAGATACTTTATGTGCCTCCGTGTCCAGCTGGATCATGCCAGCTCTCACCAGGAGGGGCTGTCTGGCTGATTGCCTAGTAGGAATTCCCTGAGGTGAGGGCATGCTTGACCTCAGCACCATGCTCCCAGTGGCACATGTTAAGTGAATGAAGTGCCAAGCACTATGAGAAAGCCCTACTGGGTGTTGATCGAGCTTTTGTTAGTTCTAAATTCACATGTGGAATGTTTCATGGATAGTTTTTTTGGGGGGAGAGGGCATTTTTATTTTTTTATTTTTTGACAAAATCTTTATTTCCCTAATAATTTCTCCACCTAGATGTTTGGAAAGGTTGCTATGAGAGATAACAACCAGATCAACAGGAACAACAATTTCCAGACCTTTCCTCAGGCGGTGCTGCTACTCTTCAGGTGACTGAGTACCATGAGGGCATCTCTCTCTGGCTCTGGGTTCCAGAGTGACACAGGACACGTGCTCTGTTACAGCAGTGTAGCCTCTCCTGGTTGATCACGGTGGCTTATTGTATTTGTTTTGTCACAGAGACATTATTTTAGTCACAGAGGAGTTTCGCTGGATTGTGGAAACTACTGTGGTCATTTAGGCTGTGGCCAGCTTCAGGGTTATCCCTTTGGAAGCTAGTAGGTCTGCCAAGGCCACCAGGAAAATGGTAGGATACACGCTTATGCATGGGAGCATGCACTTTCCATACTCCGCAACCAGGAGTATGGAAATTTTGCAAGAACAGAAAGGCCTTTGCACAGCCAACTGAGAATATCCAAGATGCACGGTTTCAGATTTTAAAGGATTGTTTTAACCCCAGTTAATGAACTTTGTAAACAAGGTATCTTGACGTGAGATAACTTTCTAGAAATTATACAGGTAATTTCTAATGATTCTCGTGATTGAATAGCAAGTTATTTGCTGTTTGGTAGTTTTCAGTTCTTTGCTTTCAACAGAGTTGAATGGGGATCTAATCAGGCTGTCAGGTGTTAGGTCATTAAAAACAATAATTATTTTAAGATTGTAGCATGAGCATTTGAAGAAGACATAAAAACATCCATTTTTACAGAAAGAATTAATGTGCTTGTATCAAATGATTATCTTAAATCAAAAGGAGCTATATCAGAGCGCCTCTACTTAGTCCGAGAAGTTGCATTTGAAAATAAGTAGGAATTTCAATTTAGGAGTTTTCACTAATTTAACCTGGCTTTTCCCCAAATCACTTATGTTTTGCTCTAATTAAAAGTTTTGTTTAAAAGAAAATTCTTCAAAATATCGTGAAGGTCTAACCTTCAAATCTCTCCTTCCTCTACTAAAGCCCTTTCTCTTCTTAATCCGAACAAGGTGTGCGACGGGTGAAGCCTGGCAGGAGATCATGCTGGCCTGTCTCCCGGGGAAGCTCTGTGACCCCGAGTCAGACTATAACCCTGGGGAGGAGTACACATGTGGGAGCAACTTTGCCATTGTTTATTTCATCAGTTTTTACATGCTCTGCGCATTTCTGGTAGGTGGTCACATAGCTCCCTTTCTCAACCGACAGATGCTGTGTGGCATTGGGGACTCAGACCTTGGATGCTGCCCCCATCGAATTGCTGTGGGGTGTTGTATGTTGATGAGCACTCTCAACTTCATTTGGCCATCGGAGGTCTTGCTTCAACAGTGTTGTGTGTTACTGGCACCTTTGTTGTGAGCAGAGCTTTGAGGCTCACTAACAGGCTTGGGACAGTCACCACCCCAGCTTCTTAAGGCTGCTGGTGTCTTTATAGCAGTTTCCAAAGCCACTGCACATAGCTGTGACTTAACAGTGTGAGGTATTTGGTGGCAACAAAACTATAAAACTGTAGTGTGCCCTCCTGCCTTTCCCTGGGATTATACCAAGGCCATTTTGGAAAGCTGGAAGAGTATCTTTTTCTTAAATGTTCTCCAAAAAGAAAGTTTTTACAGCCTTTCTCAGAGAAATGGGTTCCAAATGTTTCTTGACCCTTATTATCAGGAGGCCCTTACTAGAGTCTAACCCCATCCTTTCCACTATAGATGAAGCAGCTTTGCTCTGATTTGCTTTTTCAGATCATCAACCTGTTTGTGGCTGTCATCATGGACAACTTTGATTATCTGACTCGGGACTGGTCCATTCTGGGGCCTCACCATTTAGATGAATTCAAAAGAATATGGTCAGAATATGACCCTGAGGCAAAGTAAGTTGAAAAGGCTTCCCTGTGACTTGTGTGGGCCATTTCTGGAGTGTTGGCTGTGATTTTTGTGGAAGTGGGATGGACTGAAAGGATAGGCCAGCCAGCACTTCCCTGTACCTCATGCTATACTTTGTTTCCAGAGGAAGGATCAAGCACCTTGATGTGGTCACTCTGCTCCGACGCATCCAGCCTCCCCTGGGGTTTGGGAAATTATGCCCACACAGAGTAGCCTGTAAGGTAAGCATCCTGTTTGTATGTCTTATGGCCTCCCTGCAGGGACTCCCTGCTTCATTCAACAAACACTCATTGACATTCTGCTGAGCCTTCCATCAGGTGCGCCGGGATGCCGAGATAAATAATACGTGGTTCCTGTCCTGAGGAGCTATCAGATTTGTAACTCTTAGGACACCCTATCAGCCAAGAATAAGAATAGGAAGGGAATTATGTAATTTGTCACTGGGCAGGTGGCCATTTGCATCAGGTCCAGAAAGACAGAAGCAAGAGGGCACTCTAGAAAGGGAACACAGAGAACTCAGATGCAGAGGTAGGGGAATGGCTATCATGGTGCCAAATGGGGAGTCACTGGTGTGGCTGGAACATAAAAGAAAGTGGCAGAGGACTCTAGATGCAAGCAGAGTGCAGCTCCAAGGAGCTGCCTTTGCCATGCTGAATCCTACAAAAGAAGCATGAGAAGAGTTTCACGAAGGGAAGTTCCACCTTTGCAATGGGGGAGTAAAATGGAGACCACCCAGAGTGCTATTGGAGTCTTAGTGTAAAGTAATGGGAGCCAAAGTGAGGGCGGTGGAGGTAGGGACAAAGGAAGGCACAGCTAAAAGGTCTGCTTTGGAAGTAGAATGGAGAAGATGTAGGGCCCTGGCTATGTCCTAGCTTGAGTAACAGTGGACGTGGTTGCACACCCTCTGCTGCCAGAGTGCCTGTCTCTGTGAGCCAGGCATCAGCAGTGGCCTCTCAGGGTTGGGTTCAGATCTCCCATCCCACCCCTATAGCCCACTTCTGTAGTTTTCACACCAGGCTATGCTGTCTGTGAGCTCCAGCTGAGATTTGTTCTCCTTCCATGGAGCTCCCAGGGAACCACCTTGAGTCAGCAAAGCAACAAAAGAGAATTCCCCTTTCTGAAGGAGACATGCAAGATTTGCTTACTACAACTAGAAATCCTAGAAATCCAGCCAGTCCCCACAGCAACCCCTAGAAATCCAGCCAGTCCCCATAGCAGCTGGTCGCCTCTCCCCAGAGGCCCGAGGTGACTCTTGGTTCAGGGGTTTTACCACTCCAGTGGTGCTGGGCCAGCTCTAGACAAAACCCAAGGTAACCAGAGTAGAGTCTGAAATGTATTTCAGGCTTTCAAAGAAATCTTCAGAGATGAACTCATTGTTCTCTGCCCTAAAAGTCCAGAAAACCCCAAGGACCTAGGTCTTTGCCCATGTCTTTACATCTTTGTAGCTTGGACTCTGGATGAAGGTACAGAGGATTAGCCACAAAAATTGCCTTTTTCCATAAATTTTCCAGTACCAACCTCTTTTCTGCTTTCCAAGAACAAGATTGGTTCCAGCTCATGGCTGTCGTTTTGTGTTTACGTTTCCAGACCCTTTTATATAAAAGATCTAAGTATCCTTGAGGCACAGCATGGTCTCTTTTGCTGATTCAGGAACTTGCCAGGAAAAGCAAATGGACACGCAGGCTATCTTGGCTGCCTGTCTGGAGACAGGCGTGATTGGTAATAGGACTAGAAACATAGGTGGGATGAGTCATGTGAACACAAGATTCCAGTCCCTTAATAGGGAAGAGAAAAAGTGTTTTAAAAAATCTCTTAGGACACCTTGCCAGCCCAAAATAAGACATATGGAACCATTGACCATTACAAGTACCACTTACTTAGCTCTGAGCACGTGCCAGGCAATCCCCTGAAAGAGTCCATGATCTCCCTTAATCTCAGCTAGGTGTGCCATCTGCATTTGCAAGGGAGGTGTCACTCCCTCAAGCCCCCTCCTAGCCCCTAGTGCTGCTGTTCGAGGGACCAGAAGAGAGAAGAGAAGTGGGAAGTGGGGGGTCCTGCTCTGAAATACCAGACCAACCATGTGGGCTTGTGGGAAACAGTACACTATGGTCCCGCCAGTGTCCCTAAAGGACATTCCCTGTGTTGGGAATAGTGAGGATCTAGGCCCTGTGCCTGGCTTGTCATACTTGGTTTATTGTCTTATCCTCATGATGGCTTTAAGGATATGCCCTGAATGGAGGCCTGACCCCAGAAGAGGAGGGAGAGAAGAGTGCTTGAATAGTCAAGTCTTAAATAGTTGGAGTTAAAAACAAGCAAAGCACACCATCCGCGTGCTAGCATGTGTGTTTCACGACTAAAGCTTTGATCTGTGTCAGCTCCAAGTCCCCCCAGATGCTAGGTGCTCCCCAAGGAGTGGTTGAATTGAACTAAGTGTTGACTAGTAGGAGGTGAGGAATAAACAGAGAATAAACACCTAAAAGGGGCATGGCCATCATCCATCATTTGCCTTCCGTTGAGAAACTTCTTTCTGTTACAGAGACTAGTTGCCATGAACATGCCTCTCAACAGTGATGGGACAGTCATGTTTAATGCAACCCTGTTTGCTTTGGTTCGAACGGCTCTTAAAATCAAGACAGAAGGTGAGCATCCCCAAGACAGGACAGGTGGTACGAGACGGGAGGGATGCCATTATCCCACCTTGTGTTCTCCTTTCTGGGCTCTTTCTTGTTGAAGGGGAAGTCCTGGGGAAGAGGGGGTGGCGGTGAGTGCTGGGCCAGCTGGCTGTTCCTGCCTTCCTCATCCCTTCTTGCCTGCCCTTATGCTTCACTTTGTCCCAGAAAGTCTTGCAGTGACTCCTGCTACGGCTCACTACATAGCAGGAGAAATAGGAGAGGGATTAGGGCAGAGATGGGACCATCACAAACGCGTTCACTCCAGCAGTCCCTTTCTACTGTGCGAGCTTTAGAGAGGGATTTCATGGTGCTGAGTTGTAGCTTCTCTCTCTGTTGAGAAGGAACAGGTATGCCTCCATCAGGAGAAGTCCTGAGGATGAGATGAAAGGATGTCTGCAGGGGCCTCTGTGCCATGTGGGCACATAGCTGGTGCTTGAGGACTGTTAGCAGCAGTGTCTCCCCAGCTGAGGTCAAACCAGAGTGGTCTTCACGGCCATACTCAGCTCTGGTCCACCGAGTCCCGGCACCTGGCCACTGGGGTCGGCTCAGTGATGACTTGAGAGGTGGAACAGGATGCACATTGCAGCAAGCTGAGGAGTGACAGGAGGTGGGAAAGTAAATACTGTGAAGGAGCCAACTCTTGCCACACTTCATGGATGAGAGGGAAGGGGAGACCAGCAGGGCACCACTGCCATCTGCAGACAGCTGTCTACTAGCAGCCCCACAGTGCTAGATGAGGTGCTAGGTGTACCTTTCCACAAAGCCAGTCTCTCTAGGCTCCCAGGGTCCCCTGGGAGGGTGCCCCTCACTGCAACACAAACCTGGCCCCGGCCAGCATCCCCAGGAGATGCAGAAGGCAGGATGGTCTTAGGCACTGACAGGTTAGCTGAGGAGACAGGCATCAGCCGATGTAATAAAAAACCAGGATTTTGTGGTGCTGATGAAGACATGCAGTAGGAATTGAGAGTCTCATTTGGGAGAAATTTAATCTGATCTTCACAGGTTGGAGGCAGGGTTTAGAACAGGCAGCAAACAAAGAGAAAACATTCTGATTGGGGGCAGTGGGTGGGAGTGGGTCTTGGCTGTGGTCAGCCTGCATAGGCCTGAATTCCAGAATAAAACATGGCTGTTCCCATCATGGAGTGACTGCCTGGTGGAAGGCTTACCCACTATTTACCTATGACCCCCACCGGAGAGTTAGGCGGGAAAGGGGGGAGCCCCATCCTGTCTGAGGGCTCTGCTCCAGGCCATGCTGGGAGGGAAGTGGCCCTTGTGGGAACAGATAGGAGGGCTGGGTAGGAGAAGCAAGTCTTGTTTTCTCTTCTTGCTTTTTGAATTCAGGGAACCTGGAACAAGCTAATGAGGAACTCCGAGCTGTGATAAAGAAAATCTGGAAGAAAACCAGCATGAAACTGCTTGACCAAGTTGTCCCTCCAGCTGGTGGTCAGTGCAATCTATTTCCTAAATGGTTCTTTGCCAGCGCATTGGTTTTAATGCAAGGATCTCCCACAAGCCAAGAGGGGGTTTGTGGAATGCTTTACGTATCCGCTAGAGCATTTGAGCCCATAGCTGAAGAAGGCTCCTCAGCCTTTTGCTGTAATTATTTGGGGTAACAGGAGGACCATTCCAGACAGGCTTCAGGGGGAAGGAGACCTGAGACCCACATGGCTGGGACAGGGGTTTTCTTGTCAGTAGAAGAATTACTATTGGAGAAAAAGCTTACTGTCTCAAAACAAAGAGCTTGTATTTCTTCAACCAAAATGGAATATTTAAAATTAGTTTCCATTTATCCTTCAACATATTGTTGAAAAGGTCTCAGAAAAAAATAGATAGCTTTCAGAAGATGGTATTTTTGAAATGTTCATCTCAAGACTTGAGTTTACCATTGTAATTACTGAAAGTGTCCCTTTAACTGGAGTTTAGAGTCCGAACTAACAGGCATGCTTATTCCTTTTGTTATTTGTCATAAAATAACAGACTAAACTTTTTTAGATGTATATATATATATGATGCACATATATATAATATATATGCCGTTTTTTTTCCATTTTTGTTTAAGTGCACCGGACTTAGACGTTGAGGTGGTGGTTTTGTGACTATTTTATTTTCACGTTTTAAAGGTGCAGGATCCGTTCACTCAGTGCCCCCACCCCAGTATTTTAGCCGCCCGTAGCCCTGGGCACATGGTGAGCATTCGGTGTGTTTTGTAACCAACCAAACTTTTCTAGCGTCCCCGCTCCTGCAACTTTCGAGATTGGTCGGGCTCAGGGCTGGAAGCCGACTCCAGGACCCTGGGCCAGGACGGTGGCCAAGGCCTTTCCCTCTGAGAAGGTGATAGTCTCTGGCTCTTGGGAGACAGAGGGCGCGAGAGCAGCATGGCAGCCAGCTCTGCTCCTCAGCATGAAGCCAGAGCAGTGTGAGCTTTTGTCGCAGGAGGGGGCCACCCCTAGCTGGCACAGGCCACCTATTCAAAGCGAGGGGAGACGGCCCCAAAGAAATGACTAAGGGAAAGCACACAAGCACGCACACACATATGCACAAAACCCCGAAAAGCGAAGAACCGGGAAGCCCCGAGCTCCCACCGGGAGCAGCCTGGCCCTCCACGGGAGAACTGATACTGCACATTTAAAACGACTCTTTGGTTTCATTCTTTTCCTTGCAGCTGCGCACCCAGTGCTCGCATGGCTTAGAGAAATTGCTTTTTAAAATTGTTGTAACAATGTGCTTGAGCTTTTTCTGCAGCCTCCATTCCTTTCAAGTCTCAGTCTTTCAGAATATTCTGAAGCAATTCTGTTTTAGGGTGGTGGCATGGAATCAGGGTTATCTCTCGGCAGCCGTATTCCCCTACACTGTTTCTCAAATCTAGATGCATGCTTCAGAATAGCGGCTGCGCGCGTCCCGGTAAACCGTACCCCCCTCCCTCTCCCCGCCAGGCCCTGCCCCAGCGCCCCTCTACTGACTGGCTGCCTTCTTCATAAAGCAGTCTCACCCCCAACATCTTGGGAAGCATAGTCACATTACTCTGAAACTTGCTTTCTTTTAATTAGACCAGGAAACAAAGGTCCAGAGTTTGGCTCACCATGTAAGCACCTTTACTTTGAAAAACAGATCAACTTTTAGCTCTGCTAGCCTTCTAATAAAGGCCAAATATTCTTTTGCTTTCTTGGCCCGATAGCTGGGCCTGGCCTTTTCTCTGTATTTAGAAAAGATTAGGGTTTAGGATGACAGGTGTTCATCTATTCCAAAATGGCAGCAGGAAGCACAATGAAACCCAAGGAGAAGGCGGCAGACCTTAGTAGGTGGCGTGCTGCAGAAGCTCTGTGTCACCGAGTATGTCCCCCAGATGAGGCTCCTCCAGGCTGAACCCCAAGTGCTACTGCGCTGGAGAGGTTCGCAGCGAGGCAGGGACTCTCAGGCATCTGCAAACACACTCTGAATGAGGTGCATGCAGGGCAGGGTTTTACTGCCTGCATTTGCCAGTTCTCTGTTTCTTCTTTTCCCTTCCAGTGGACCAGTGGTTCCCAGCTTTGCCCACATCATGGCACACTTGGAAAGTGGGGATATTTGGTCACCCTTCTGGGCTGGCGATGGATAGCTTCCTGGGCCAAGGGGCTCAGTATCCCGAAGGCCATACCCTGGCCAGAGAAGCAGACCCAGACAGGCCAGCTGCTCCTGGTGCCTAGGACCAGGCTCAAGGAGCCCTTCACAGGCCAGATGACAGCAGAGCAGAGGCCTCAGGAAGCCTTATAGCTCAGGATGGTGTGAGGTCACCATCCACCCGGGTCCTCACAAGCGGAGGCCTGTGGTCTTGGGCACAGCCTGCCTGTCCTCTCCATCACCTGTGCTCAGTGGTCCCCTTGCCCATCTTCAAATCTTGCTCATGTTCTCTGCTCCACTCTTCAGTCTCTGCCATGTCGTGGCTCTTCCCTCTTTCTGTAGGAATCCCCTATCCTTCCAGAGGCTGTTCTTCCTTTGGGCCTCCACTCCTTGACCTAGATCTTTGGCTCTTTTGCCCTGAAGAGTGCAAAAAGCTGAACCCATCTCTTTCTCTCCGAGCCTGAGCCAAAACAGCCTCACTGCATCCATTCCTACTGTCCCTTCCTTTTTTAGCCTTCTCTAGCTTTGCTTTTTCCTGCTCTTGAGAGCTTGTTCTCAGCCCAGCCTCAATTAACTTAGCATGTCAGTGGAGAAGACCAAGTGGTGGCCTGCCTCTGCTCTGAGTGGCCACTCAGGCAGAACTACAGTCAGCCCTCTGCACTGAGCACCTGGCTGCCCCCAGTTCTGGGCCAGGGAGAGCCAAGACCCTCTCGCAGGAGCCCCCTGGGCTGCCCCAGGCCAGCACCACCTGGCTGAAGGGAGAAAGCGTTAGGCCTCCATTTACAGGAAGCATCCCAGTGTGGAGTGAGTTGGGCCTTCTCTAGACCCAGTGGATTTTTTTCTGGGAGCCCACAGAGAAGATTTGATATCCTGGACTGCAGGAGCAGCTACGGCACTAGAGTCCCCCTTGGGTCCCCAGGGTTGTCAGCTATGAGCCCACCTCCTACATGCAGTCCAGTAGAGAGACTTATGCTCTGGGGAAGGCAGCTCTAAAGAAGTAGGTGGTCTGTGCAACCAGAGCTGGGCAGCCCTAGTGGGCCATGTGAAGGAGGAGAGCCCATACTCCAGAGGCCTGTTGCCCTGGCCTCACATCCCAGCTCGACTTGCCAGGGCAGGTCATTCAACCCCATGCCACCTGTCGAGGGGAACAAGCAGCTCCACTATCTCAGAGCTGTGGTGAAGAGGCCATGACACCCACGTGGAGTTCCTCTGGGAACATGGATGCCCAAGAATAGAGGTAGCTAGAACAGGTATTCTAGATGCACTGTGGGCACAATCAGGGGCAATTTGAGAGCAAAGTAGGGGTAAAGTGTCAAGACCTAAATGGTCTGTCCACCTCTCACCTCCTTGCTCATAGACAGTACATCATTAGGCCATTTGGACCAGCCTGAGACAGATGCAGGATGTGGTTTCACATGCTACCCAGAGCCTTTGTCACTTTGGTGGCCCCTACACCACTCCAGGACTTCTTGACTGGGGTTTGGGAGGAATGCAGCTGCCCCAAGGCTTCTTCTTACTCAGTAACACTGAGTGGCTCCTGACAGGGAAGGTTGGAGAGGTGCGTACAGCAGCCCAGCAGTCTCCATACAGGGACACTAAATGAACCCCATCCAGGATGCACTAGTGAAAACAGAGGGCCAACCCATCATGTTCCACCATCCATTTCAGTGGATGTCACTGTCAGCAGGCTGCTAGCTCCCTGTCTTCCAGCCCAGGCACTTAGGACCACCCTACCATGGAGCCGAGTGCTTTCCAGGCCTCATCTCAGGTTGCGTCCATAGCTCCTCTAAGAGGGGTAGCCCCATTTACAGATGAGAACACGAGCCCCTTGCCCCAGATCAGCCTGCAACTCTTGAAGGGTGGCCTGGATACAAGCTCATCTGTCCTAAAGCCTGAGGGCCAGCAGCCCTTCCTCCCCTCAGTCTCTACAAGTCCTGGGGCCCTAAGCCGCTTGCCCAGGGGCCGCTGCAGATCTGGGGGTGAGCACCCCAGGGAGAGCAGGGCTGGTGGAGACCCCCAGGCACATCTGCGCCGCCGTCGTGGTTTACCATGAGACAGCCAGAGCCTCTATTCTGCCTCATGCATCACCTGTAAAATGCTCAGCGGAGTTCCAGTTCCCCAGCGGTGCATGCTGGAGTTGTTCCGAACAAAGCAGAAATAAGCTCAACCGTGAGGTTAGTTGATGCTGTGGCTGGCAGTGCCGGAAATAAGCAGTTCTGGATTACAGGTAGAGAAACGGCACATGGAGGCCAGTGGAACAGAATCTCAGGGGCACATGAAAATCTGGGTTTGCAGCCACTTTCCTGAACCTTCCTCCTCTTCCGAGCTTGTCTGTCACTTTCCAAGGTCTCTGTTTTTATCTCAAAGCATCGGGATTTGGATGGTTAATTGCCCTTGGTGTTCGTGGTAATTATACATGCAAATCCCCATGCGCAGGGGTGAAAATAGGACCCAGGAAGTCTTTTTTTTGTTGTTGTTTTGTAATTTTTATTTTAAGTAAATAACCAAGACAGCACTCCATAATGTTACTAATACGCTGCTCTAATAAACTCATGACCAACATACTGTTTTCCGCAATTTTGAGTATCAGTTCATGTGACTGACTCTTAATTTTGAGCCTTAACTGCTTTGCAAAACCTCGCTTTTTGCTAGATTTAGTCTTCTGTGTCCTAAACCCAGAGCTCAGTGCCCTGGGCATTGCCCCCCCCCATCCCACCCCCAGCCCCGGCCCCCAGTGAGAGTTTAGGCTCCTGGTGCAAATGTGCTGATTCGGGAGAGCTGTGTCTGGTCTCTCCGTTTAGATGATGAGGTAACCGTGGGGAAGTTCTATGCCACTTTCCTGATACAGGACTACTTTAGGAAATTCAAGAAACGGAAAGAACAAGGACTGGTGGGAAAATACCCTGCGAAGAACACCACCATTGCCCTACAGGTGAATTGTCCTTTTGTTTTCTTCTTCTTCTTCTTTTTTTTTTTTTTTTCACTAACCATTTTACAAGCTTATTTGAAATACCAGAGAGCTGGCTATTCATGGTTGAGCAGTGCTACAAGGATTTTGTTTAAACTGCGATACCGCACATACCCCCAAAATGCGGACTAGCCATTTCTGGGCTACGAGGTAAGTGCCTCCCTCCTCTTGCTTTGTCTGTTGTGCCCACACCTGCTGTGGCCTGTGCGGCAGGGCCCCGGCACGGCGGCGGAGGCACAGCCCCAGCGGGCCCGGGAGGCCAGTGCTGGCCTTGCGCCCGGTCTCCTCCTGGCTTCTCCAAAGGCAGCGTCCTTAGGCAGACACCCACCTCCCTGGGCTTGGGCCCCGGCCTCCCAGGAAACCGCTTTCCATCCGAACGCAAGTGCTTTGTTTTGTTTCTGTTTGTTTCTTACCCCACTGCTTGTTGGTTTTCGGTCCATTTCAGTAACATCCATCACCTCCTGGTGTGTGTGTGCGTGTGCACGTGTGTCACAGTGTGTCTGTCTCTGTGTGTGTTTCCTGACGACCGTGAGGCTTGCTGTGCAAACACGGCTCTGTGCCCGGGGCCAGCCTCTGGTCCCTCCCCCTGTGCCAGCCCTGGGTGGCTCACCTGCCCCAGGCTTCTAGAGCGTGGATGTGGCTTGCAGGAACCTCTGGTTCCGGCCAGAGTCCACGCATTCGAGGATGTAGAATCCTAGGTAAGGCCAGAGCTCTGGCGTGGAAACAGGTGTGTGGAGGAAGGGGGTCACGGGGAAGCCTGCAGGACGAGGGACCAGGAAGGCAAGTTTGTGAGCCAGCACTGGCGACAGAGAAAGAGGGAATGAGATGTTAAGAACTGGTAAAAGGGAAGCATAGGGGTGGGAGAGCTGTCAGAAACACCTGTCCGAACCAATCAGCGCCCCATCATCTCTGCTACCCAAGTGCCTGAAGTCCATCATGAATAAGATTTTTTTCCCTGTTCTTTATTCTAAAATGACTTTTATGTCCCTGTTACCATCACATGTGTTCCATTGGGCCGTGTAGGTATTAGAGGGTTCAGTGTGGAACAGTCCTTCACTTTTTTCTAGGGAGAAATGCCCAGCATTGTTTTGTGTTCCAATAAATGGTGCAGCGAAGGGAAGGCTTGTCTGTGACCTTGTTGTGAGAGAGGATATGACTGCGAATGGCCATGAGTGAGGGTGTGTGGGTGCATAAGCAGATGGTGGGTTAGTCGATGCCTGGTGTGACAGTGACCCGAGGATTCATGAGGACACCGTTGCTCTGCCCAGACAGCTGCAGAGCCAGGGGGAGCATGGATGCTCAGTCCAGCTGAAGACAATTTCTGATCTTTGTTCCTCTGATCACCTGCCCTAAAGGTGGTTCAGTGAACCACAGGCTCAACCCAATAGCCCATTGCTGTCTCAGGTTGTAGAGTTTGTGAGTAAAACGCCCCCCTGCCCCAAGCCCCTCCAGTCTGCAAAAGTGACAGTCCTCCTCATGATCACAGTTCACAAGTAGCCTTAGAAAGACAAAGCAAACCTAAAAGACATGTTTACAAATCTGAGCAGGTCTATGGTCTATAGGCCGTTGAGGGCAGTGTGGCCAAGGTGAGTGCAAGGAGGAGGTGTGATGAACATGCTTCCGAGGCACTTCCTTGAAGTGGCCGTGGGACTGGAGGGCTAGACTGGCTGGATTTCAGAGTGTCATGGTCCTCTCCCCCAGTAGGGAACTGCCTGCTGTTCTCGAATTCTAGGTGGTGGGGTCAGTAGAACTTGATGACTTTTCTCAAGGGGGAAACATACTCTTTCATGGATGGCGATGTCATAATTTCCAGTAACCAAGTTAGCCCTGTGTTATGAGACCCTTCTGTTTTCTGGGGAAGGCATGCATGATGACCACATGGGTAGAGTTATCCCTTCCCTGAATCTCCAAGACTTCCCAATCAGATGGCTTCAGTTCCTGCTCTAGTGGCTGGATATAGTGTTTTCATGTTTCAAAACCTGAAAGACAACACATGGCTAAGTAATTAATTATCACATTTCACAGATGGGCTTCCCTGAGTCTTTTAAGTTGCAGGTTCAAATGGTGCTAAAGCTACATTTATAAGTCATGGAGTAAAAGACTATTACGTTGCATTACAATAATGTTTTTCTTCTAAACATTTTTTTCATTTTGTTGTTTGTAGAAAGAGTTTCATTTCTTTGGTGAAATTCAAACATTTCCTGTTAGATAATGATACTAGCACATCTTCACCTGGGTTCTGTTGGGACTTGAGGCTATGACTATAGTTTATATTGAGTACACAGCCTAGAAGATGAAGTTGTGTCATAATCTTGACAGATAAATTCTGAAAGTGCAGTGGATCCCAAAGGAAACATTAAAAATAGAAAATTTTTATCTCCTTGAAGGATAATTCTAATTACACTTTTGGCTACCTCTGTTCTAGAAGTGGCTTTGAATGTGATTTGTCACTGTACATTTAATAAGTATGAGGAAGCTCTTCCTTTCTGTGTGATGAAATATTACGTGACATAGCGAGGGACATAGGGTCAAATGTCAGTGGCACACACGGTGTCACCAGGGACAAGTACACAGACCCTCAAAGGAAGCCCCCAAATGTGGGTATGGCCTGCTGAGAAGTGGGATGAGTTGCTTCTCCCTACGCCAGGGGTGCCACATGGCTGATGGACGGATTGCCCATGGGAGGTGGAGTGTGAGCGCAGAAGTAAGTTGTAGGCATGTGCGTGCTTGTGCTACATAGAGTGCAGTCTGTCTGAGCAGGATCAGAACTGGTCCACGTTCTCTGCTCCCCGTGGAATGGTTCTCAAGGGCACACAGATGCGCTGTGGTTTCTGGCCCTGGGGAATTCATCTGGTCTCCTTCTGTTCAGACCCACTGTGGTGTCCCCTTCTATATGAAGGGGAAGGGCTTGAGCTCCTGGATCCGTGTGTCGGGAGGAGCTCGGCACCCGGTGTCCTCTGGCCTCTGTGGTCTGAATGAGTGTGCAGTTTTCATCTGTCCATCCATCTTCATTAAAGCCAGCCTTCTCTCCGACCCTCTGTAGAGGGTCGGAGAGAAGCTGGCCATCAGGCTACCTTTTTGTTTTCCTCACCTCCCACCCCCTCATGTGCCATAATCCACTTCAGTTTGACTCCACATTTGCTCTCCCTCCATTATTGCTGCATCGAGTGACCTGCAATTTTCTGCCAAGAGCGAGTAAATAAAGGAACACAGCTCTGCAGCCTTGAAAACGCTCAGTCCCCTTCCCGTCAAATAGCAATGCCCCATCAGACTTTCCAGATGAGGACTTCTGTGCAAGATGGAGACATGAATTAGTCCAGTGTCTCATGGATCAAGAAAAAAAAGATCCCAAAGTGGGAAAAGTTTTGTTCATTTCTTTTTCTTTCAACATTCAAGGATTTCCTTTACGCAAAAGATACCTCTGGTGAAATCCAAGGACTCCCCCACTCATCCCAGATGGGAGCCCGCCTATCTTTAATGACAGGAAGCCTTTGGAGGGATAGTCTTTCTCACCTGTTTGGAGGTTGGGTTTAAGGAGGTCGCCATTATTTCTAGGTTGTAGAGCTAGGTGGTTAGGTTTTATGTTAAAGCCTGCGCCCCAGCCGACCGATGGTGATGCAGGTGGTCGAGTGGAAGGGTGGGTGGTGTACAGGAATCCAGTGACTCTTCGTCCCTGGTGTGCCCTGATGCAGCCACCCTGGGGAGGCTCCGTATAGAAGCAGAAGAAAAGTCTCCACAGACGTTTAATCTGTGGAGCATCAGACACTTGTTACTTAGTTACCTTAAAAAGTGGCAAGGTGTTTTTCTTTTTTAAAAGCATGAGTCCATTTAAAGCCATAAAAAGAGGCTGCTTTTTTTCTTTTTTAATCTAAGAAGAGAACAGATGCTAACAGATGAGATTTCACTGGCTGATTCATTTGTTTCAGATGCTTGAACGGATGCTTTAGAATTTTCCACCTGAGCTACAGCACCAAGCTCGTTAGTCGGAAGGCGTTTGTGGCTAAGGCCTTGAAAGGGAAAAGTCTCAAGTGGGCTTATTTCTACTGAACCAGCATTTCGGGAGAAATGCAGGAAAGAGCAAACCCAAGGCCCCAGGGAGACCCCTTCCAAGCAAAGCACTCCTCCAGAAGGCGGAAGCGGGGCCGTGGCTCATCTGCAGAGCCATGGCCTCCTGGCGCGGACGCTGCTCACGGTGGCTCTTTTTCATGGAAGGGAACGTGCAAAAGGCTTAACAGTTTTCCCTTCCAAGCAGAGACTCAGAGAAAGGGAGAGAGAGAGGGAGAGAGAGAGAGAGAGAGCAAAGGTGGGGGGCAGCCGCCCCACAGAGAAATGAAATGAACACAACTTCCTGATGCTGGCCAGTAAAAAATAACATAATAAAAAGAGGAGGCAGACCTGCCTAAGGTGGGCAGCTGACTTCGTTCCAAAGTCCTGCATCCCTAGTTTGCCCGAACTCCCAAAGACTGGCAGGCCCCTTGGCTCTGAGCTGAGAGTTCCTTTTATATGCCAGTCCGCCACGAATACTGACCCTCCGGCCCCCACTCTCTGCAGCGACCCAGCTGAGAATGCAGCGGGAAGTGGGCAGGCCAGGAAGCTCAGACACGCCATTTAAACTAACACATACGCCCGCATGCCAAAACCAGTCCAGGTAACACCTCAGGTTCCATCTAACGTGTCCACGGGAGATCCCACCACACCCAAACCTCATCCAACATTGTCCGTCTTTAATTCGTGCTCAAGCCAGTCTGGGGATGCCTCTTTGGAAGCAGTGTGGTCTAGTTTCAAGGACACTGGGAGTCAGGGAACCTGGGTTCTAGTCCCAGCTCCAGCGTTCACTTGCTGCGTGACCTTGGGCAAGACACTTAACCTCTCTGTGCCTCAGTTTCCCCCATCTGTAAAATGGGGGTAATAATGTCGACCTACCTCACAGGGCTGTTGTGAGGAATAGCTAAGTGATTGTAAAGCACTTTGAACGTATAATTGCTTATTATTAAGACTACAACAATAATAATATCATATGCCTGTTTACTACCAGAACTTTAAGAAATTCTTGTTTTTTCTTTGATCTCTGTTCTGTTCTGTACTGTAGTTACCCACCGAGAAAGAGAATTCTACCCTTTTTAAAGATACCTGGGAAGTGTGTAAAGATGTATACAGAGGTACCTCTACAGGTTGTATTTTCACATCTTACAAATGGTAGACTTTTACCGGAGAAGTTGCTTCATGAGGGAGTCTGAAATTCTCAGCCGATTCCAAGCAGTGGTTGAGGAGCCTGCACATCCAGTGCTGAGCCCAAGATACCCAGAGGAGCCAACCAGAGTTTTAGGACCAATATTCAAAAGTAACCGGAGTGTGAAAACTTGAAGTTTCTTAAGCGTTGCCAGAAAAGAAGGCTTTTAAGCCCCTTTTGCCTGCTTTCGTCAGTGCAGCCTGGAGGCTTTGTGCGTGTGCGCGCACATATGTGCACGTGCACGAGGGTGTGTGTGGAAAGCACTGGAGACAGGAGCATGTGGGGAAGCCCTGGCCCTGGCTGTACTCATTCAAGAGCAGGTCTAAGTAGGAAAGTGGTATCAGCCGTTGGGAAGAGCAGTGTTAGTGGAAGTCCTACAGGCCCATCCTGGGCACAGCTGGCAGGGTCCCTCCCAGCCCTGAGGTCTCGTCCAGCAATGTCTTTTGTACTTTGACCTTTGCCCTTTGGCCTCGGTGGCTTATGTTACCAGGGGTCTGGCCGGCCTGCACTTCAGTAGATTCCCTGGCTTCACTTAACGGAAACAGGCCTGGCCCCTGGTTCTGCTCCCAGTGTGTAAGCTGCTGTAAGTCTAGGAGCCTGTGGTGGGTTTTCTGGATTCTCACAGAGTCCATGGGGCTCAGAGCAGGTCTGACATCATGCAGCACCAAGGGCAGTGATACGGGATGGGTTTGAAAGCTGGCCAACACACTCTAGTGTGGCTGCACCTCTTGTGAAGATGTTGAAGCCTGCCTGTACATGCTGCTTAACAGCTGTGGCCCCCTTGCCAACATCCAGCCCCTCTCCAGATCCCTCTGTGATCCAGCAACTAAAAGGCTAAATGCCTGGGATAGCAGGTGCCTCTGGGATCTTGCTCTGGTTGGAAGGCCTACTCTGTCCTGATCGAGTAGTGCCTGGAACATACCAGTTATTAAGAATTGGGTATATCATTCCTGGAAAGGAGGCTGGTCAGCCCTGTGGGTACAGGTGCAGAGCTAATTCACGATCAGGTTTCCAACCCACCCCAATGTTGAGTTTATTAAACAGTGAAGGGCAGCATGTGCTTGCCCCAGTCTCAGAGGGCCAGGGTGACCAGCTGACTTCTAGATGGAGTCTCCACAGGGTAAAGTCTTGGCAGAACAGCCCCAAGCAATGGGCATGGCAGGTGTTTCCATATGCCTTTCTGCAGTCCTTCCAAATAAGGAAAAACTGGAAAACGGTGAACTTCCTAGGTGGGTGTAGGGAATGGTTTCAGTGAAATGAGAGACTCTGGCCCCGCAGCGGCCTGGCTGTGTTTCTGAGTGACGGTGCTGGCCATGGCTGCTAGCCAAGGGCAGTTCATGGAAACAGCCAGAAGTCATGAGATCTGCCTCTGACTTCCAACTCAAAAGGGAAACAGGGCTTCCCTGAAACTTGGCGTACAGTCAGACAGCAGACACTTCTGTCCTTTCTCCTAAAGCCTCCTGCCAGGAGAGTATAGCTTAGAGCCTAGAAAAGTTATGAGAGACAACTCAAGTTTATTACCTGAGAATCTCCACAGACTCAGCAAACTTGGTACCCAACACCAGAATCCATGGTGCTAGACTCTTACGCTCCTGGATGGAAGACACAATGCAGGCCAGTATCCATCATAGGGAAACAGATGTAAGACTGGATACCAGGCTCTTCATAATTACACTGTAGTGTGACCTGACCATAAATGTGTAGGATTATTGGGTACTGGATTCTCAACTTTTTCTGAAAGGCAGGAGATCTTTTTCCTCTGACAGTAATAATTATTTTCAGAAGTCTTTGAGAAGATAGAATTACTGAAAAGTTAAGGTGGGTTATATTATGTAGTAGCAGAAGGTCTTAGTTCTTGTGGTGTGTTATTGAATGATGCCAACCCGATGCCCTGCATTAGCCCTAATGTGCCAGTTTTCCATGGGAAGGAGCTTGCTAACACCTGCTAACGGTTCCAGGGCTGGGTAGGTACCTGCATAGATTCATTCTCCGTGGCATGCCTCAGACCTGGGAGGTGGCTATTTGGGCTAATGGGAGGGTGTGTCATTCTAAGCCACTGAAGGCAACTCATTGACAAGTGCCAGAGGCCAGCTCACAGAAGCCAGGGGAAGGAAATTTCCACAAGTGGAGAAAGTCACCAGGATCCGAGGAATCATAGATGAAGTGAAGGGGCCAGTGCCTGAGGAAAGGTTGGCACTGCCTGACTGGGGCTGAGTTATCAGCTGTTCTCAAACTTCTGCATCTCTTTTATGTTCTTAAAAATTATTGAGGACCCTCATATATCAGTATTTATATTAGAAATTAAAAGTGAGAAACTTTTAAAATATAGAATCTACGTGTACAAAAATAGAAAATGACATCATCACAGGTCATGTAGCCTTTGAACAACCCCACTGTGCCCTGAGAGAATGCGTGTATGAGGCAAAGAAGATACTAGTATTGTGCAAATACTGAAGGTGTCCCCAGGCCATACTTTGAGAACTGCTACTCCAGAGAAATGGATCCCACGTCCCTCCTAAAGAAAAAAGGTGCTGGAGCCTTTTTATGTTCTCCCTGGTGAGGGAGCCTCCTGCGAAGAGCACTGCCCCTACCTGAACTTCTCTGTCCCTCCTGGGTTTCACCCCAGAGTCCCAGCCCACTCCCCTCGACACAGAGCTGCCTGTGCATCTTCCTGTGTCCAGCTAGGTTCAGACTGAGAGTTGAACCCCACATTTCACTGCCGGTGCTGACCTAGAGGAAAGATGGTCTGAATTAGTGTGTGATAGACAGGGTTTTTAAAGATCACCACTCCTCAGAGTGGCACAGCTGAGATGAGGATGTGTGCCAAGTATAGGGTCAGCTTTTATGACACCCTGTGGTCACTTAGCATTTCCATGTTGACTTAGGGATACAAGAGCTCTTAGTTGGAAGGAGGTTAACCTTGAGGTCACATGTGGGGTCACAGTCATAAGTGAGTGCACGATTCAGGCTTGATCCCAGCCCTCTTTCCCGTAGACTCAACGACGTCTTGGCAGTGGTCAGGGTGAGGCCAGCAGGGCTTCATGGGAACCAGAGACCTGGGGAACCTGAGTGCTAGCTGAACCTTCACTCTGTAGGGCAGACCATTCAACCAAATGGGGGATAATCCTGGCCTCCCAGGATGTAGTGGGATGAAGGATGTGAGATCATTAGGACAGGCACAAAGTTGCTAACAGAATAGAGGTCATGATTTAAGGCATCTGCTGAGCTTAAATTTAAATAGTACTCTGTTAATTGGGAAACTAGCAGGAATTTCTGATTCTGGTGTTAAACTTCAACCAAGAATTAAGGTTGCTCAGATAGCTCTGCGAGATCATGTGTAGGGAAATGTCATAGATTCCTTTAGATAATTAAAAAAAGTCCTTAATCTTTCAAAGTGGTGGTCACAAACTCGATGCGTACTGCCGAGAGCAACCGCAGGAGGAGCTTTACGCAGTGACCTCACGGCTAGCTTTTCAGCGTGGGTCAGAATCACTGTGGGTGGCCCATGGAGTGCGGTGCTCAGGACTCTAACCCCTTCAGATATGACTCAAGAACTGCACATAACGCCCACAAAGGCCACACACACGGTCACATTTTTCCCTGGAGGAAAAGGAGGGCAAAAGAAGGGGTGTGCCCATGTGTGTATGTGGAGGCAGTGGGGGTCAGCTGGCTTATTCTCTAAGGATTCAACCTCCAGTTCGTTCTCCTGATGGAACCAGTCGGAAACAGTGACCTATGATCGGCGGGGGGGCTGAATCCTGGGGGAGGGCCGACCAGAACCTGCCCTTACGGAGGCGAGTGTGCAGGAGCCGCTGCTGGCCGAGCGAGGGCCCTGATGGGGAACAGGCTGTGCCAGATGGGGGCCCCTTGGCCGGAGGCTGGCAGCCTGGCGCTTGCATCCAAGGATGAATGGCCTGGCCAGGTGCCCGCAGACTCCCGTGTCTTCTCCCCACTGCTGCAGGGTAGGTTCAGGAGGGGTTCTGGTGTTTGTGCGTGCCGTGCGGCGGACAGTTGGCCGCTCCCTGGGGTGTCCCCCAGCTAGCTTAGGAAGGCCGCGGCGCAGCAGCTCTCACACGCCCAGGTAGGACAGACTTACCCTGAAAGTGGGCAACAGGAAGGAACGTACATGAATGTTCAGAGTTGATGTTAAAATACCATATTTTTACGCTCTTGCTTCAGAGATACTTAGATTTTGTAGTTTTGGGTTTGTTTTGGGGTTTTTTTTTGGTGACTTAATCATTCTATAGAGTAAATATAAAATTCCAATTAAATGGTGTCTAAAATTTAAAGCAGCAGTCTACAGGCAAAGCGCCAACATTTCTTTTTTTAACAGATATTTACGATGCCATCTAGCATTTAAAAATCAACCAGAAACTAAGCTTGATTCTGTTTAATATTTTATACGATTGGACATCTTAAATCAAAAGTGTTTCTATTTTATAGCAATTCTCTGTTTATTCAGAACCATACTTCTGTGATGTTAATGGAATGAATTTATACGGCTTTAATTGTGTTGGTTTAAGTGCTAATGACCACATTTCAAATTAAAGTAGTATTGTGCTGATAGAGGTAGACACAGATATGAAAAATGAAAGAATAGATCATTCTACTGATTGTAAAGTCTTTATTTCAAGGAAAAAAATGTTCTTTTTTTTTTTTTAGGGCTGTGGAAAAAAAGTAATTTTTTTGAGAGTTTAAGATAGTTTTCTGGGATCAGAACTTGTGCCTATGGAAATTTTGGAGCAGCCTAAGCTACCTTTTTAGCTTGATATGTGTGCTAGAAAAATTTCATTACCATGTTTTGTGACATGTAATAAATTCAGGGTGCTGTGTTTAAGCTTCATTTCAGTTCCAGTTTGGGAACCTCTGTTTCCTTCATTCCCATAGCTGGCAGACACCCCACCCCTCGGCACCCCCCCACCCCCCACCCTGTCCTTCCCCTGATCCCATGTGAGAGAGGTCAGTCCCTGACTCTTAGAGGATGTGTTTCTATCTGCGTGGAGCAAGCAAAACATAACCATGATTTCTAAACCTCTGCTTTCGTGTCGAGGAAGAGTGATGCTTTCTATCCTCCTCCGATGTCTCTTTAATGAATATGTTGTCATTATTTGTCCTCAGAAGGGGCCTCTTGAGCCACCTCTCAGTTTTCTCCATGATTTCTGTTGCAAACAAATTCTCTGTCCTGTGTCTGTTCACCGCACTCTCCTGATCTTGTGTACCATTGAAGACGTGGAGACCGTTTTTGTTTTTATTATGCAATTCTGTTATATGTGTATTTCAGTGAAATGTCAACCCGCCAACAGAGGATGATGTTAAAAATTATCCAAATAAATAGTTTTCTATTTCTTTTAATCGGACCTAGTCCAAATTGTTGAATGACAGTGAATAGGATCATCTGCTGTGTTTCAAACTCAGGGGTATTCCAAGCCCGTGGTGCCTCGTGACATGGGTTCATATACATAATTTACCTGGGGTGTTGACTTAGTGCTTGTCGCCTGTGTTTACTTTGTGGACACGGCAGCAGGTGTCTCAAACCTGGTCTTTGATTTGGGAGCCTCAGATCTGTGGCCAGCCTTTCCTCCCGGTGATCCAGAACCAGACAGTGAAACCCTGGTTTAGCTAATCTTCCCTTGACGACCGAGCTCTGGAAAACACTGTTGGACGCCGCTGGGCTTGACCGTCCTGCGCACACCTGAAGCTCTGTGTGAAAGAGCCCTCCCCCACCTGACCTTAGCGCCACCTTCTCGATGTTTCCAAGAGGATGGCAAGTGGGTCCACGTCCAAGCAGATGATTCCCCTGGCTCAGGTGTGCCAGATTCGGGGATCTTGCGAGAGGGAAAGCAGGTGTGTGTGTGCATCCGTAAGTGTGTATGCATGTGCGTGTGCAGCTTGTGCTGGGGTTAGAGGGACAGGAGAGTGAGAGGCAGCCTCACTGACCATACCATGGACTGTTCTGGACTTGGTCGCAGGACACATGTGTCTTTCCCTGACAAGACCACAGCTTTCCTAGCCAGGAACCTGAGAGCTCTGAATCCCAGTGGCTCTTTCACACCCACCATTTATGAAATGGAAAGCCCCCACCCCTGCCCCTCTAGTCAAAGAATGGATCAAACCAGACCTAGCCTGGTGTACCATTTTTAACAGCATTGTCTCCTATGGAGGAGGCTGTTTTCACAGGAGCCTCTTAGGAAGTTCCTGTAGGATTTTACACTCTAAATTACTTTCACTGCCACTAACAATGGCAGAAGACTGGTTCTGAGCATTCCCACACCAGCGGGACCAGCCCTGTGGGACCCAGCCAAACTGTGGCCACCATCTCCACCCCAACCCTCCCCACTCCCCACTACTGGGGGTCCCCTGATGCCCCACCTGTAGGCCCAGTTGTCCCCCACAGTCTTCCGTGATACAGAGCATTAGCTGCAGGTGCAGCCCTGTACAGCCAGGGTTCAGGCACCCGCCAGTGTGGCTGCTGAGTTGCAGAGGGAGTGCCAGCAAATGAGGGGGTCCTGCCCGGATATGAGACAGGTGGGCTTAGGTCTGGGGGCAGGGAGGAAATGCCACTTTGAGATGTCAGTCCTTTTGTGGAAAAAGATAAAGTAGGTGTACTGTCCCTGTTATTAGTCTTTAGGTCAGCATGGTATTTTTCTTCAAGTTGGTGCTCAAAACATAATTTTCTCAGAGCCAACAACTCCACCTCCCCGTGCGTGTAGTGTAAACATCTTTAAAGTTTCCCTAACAAAGTTGGGAATAACAGAAGGGCTTCTCCCAGGGCCTGTTCCAGTGGAACCCGGGACCCAGTGTAAGGAAGGCCAACTGTGAGGGCTCAGGCAAAGGAATATGTCTGTGAGGGGTCACCTGGTGGGTCCCACACAGCCCCCAGGGGCTGATGAGCCCCTTTCAATGTGTTGTGGTCTTTAAGATGATCCAACTGTTGGCAAGTTCTTGGCCTAACACCAGGTTCCAGGCCAGGGCATCACGGATGGCCATGGAGGCTGGCGCTGCACAGCAGCCCAGGTCTGTGTGTGTGTCGACTCATTCTGTCATGGTCCTGAATGTGCTGGTGATTGCAGTGTGTGGTGTCACTCCCTCGTTCCCATGGCTTTTTTTTGCAGAACCAGTGGCCCCGAAGGCTGCGGGTCTGCTTTGCCCCCTCACACTTGTACTTAGGTCACAGCCGGTGAGTCCCTGCCACCCTCCCTATAGAATGGCCGGGTTGTGTTCCTTGCCCCCACTGGGGCTCTGGGAAAGGACCCTGCAGGCCACATTCTATAGACTATCATTTAGATGTGGGCTTGTGCTCTCGGCCACGGCAGACACTGTTCCCTGCAAGTGGGGGTATGTGAGGAGGAGGAGACTGGGTGGAAGGCCTCAAGCACCCCAGTCTAGGGGACCAGCTTGAACTCCTGACCACACCCTTTAACCCTGGGGCTTCAGGGACCCCTCAATTACACTCACACGAGCAGTCACTTCCCTGGGTTGCCTTTTGGAGAAACCTTCCCTCCCCACAGCTGAATCAGGCAGGAGCAGAGCCAGGACCCAGGCCGAGCCCAGCACGCCCACGTTGTCTAATCCATTTTGCCATTTTTGTTGATCTAGGCAGGATTAAGGACACTGCATGACATTGGGCCAGAAATCCGGCGTGCTATATCATGTGATTTGCAAGATGACGAGCCGGAGGAAACAAAACGAGAAGAAGAAGAAGATGGATTCAAAGTAATTATTCCACGCCTAGCTACACACTGGCCACTTGGAAATAGCGGGGCAGGACTTCAATTTGGGCAGTTGGTGATCCACAAAAGAACCTGGAGAATGCACGCCAGCTCCCGGGCCTAGAGGGGCTTCTGGACCATGCTCTCCCCACAGCAGACCTTCGTGCTGAAGGCTCCTCTGGGGCCGGGCCTGCTGCTTTCCTGAGCTGGCCCCTCTGTCCCACGCTGGCCGCTTCAGAGGAGCCTGGCCACAGCCGCTCGGCCAGTGTGGCTGAGCATCCTGAGGCCTGCTAGCCGCTGCCCGCCTGTGTTCCCCCCTTCTTCCCTGGGCCAACTCTTTGATCTGCCAGCTGGCCCTCAGCCCCCTCCCAGCCCAGAGGGTGTGCTTCCTGTCCAACCTCAACCGCTGGGGGCTGCCAGCCTGCCCTGCTGGGTGTAAGTCACCTCAACTTGGAGCGACTGGAAGAGCACACTCGTGTGACAGCCGAGAGCTGGCTCCCCACTCAGGGATCGGTAACCTTCCTCATTTCAGGGGGACCGGCTGCCACACAGACACATCCACCCTGATCTGTGAGACACTCAGATTGTTTTACAGGGATCCTACGGAGCTTACCTAGAATTTGTTTTTCGTGTAGAAAAAATTACCTAACAAAGCTAGCCTGCATCAAATACTTGTTAAATTACCTGGTGTTGTCTCCCATTATTTTGCAGAGAAATGGTGCCCTGCTTGGAAACCATGTCAATCATGTTAATAGTGATAGGAGAGACCCCCTTCAGCAGACCAATACCACCCACCGTCCCCTGCATGTCCAAAGGCCTTCAGTTCCACCTGCAAGTGATACTGAGAGACCGCTGTTTCCTCCAGCAGGAAATTCGGGGTGTCATAGCCATCATAACCATAATTCCGTAGGAAAGCAAGCTCCCAGCTCAACAAATGCCAATCTCAATAATGCCAATATGTCCAAAGCTGCCCCTGGAAAGCGGCCCAGCATTGGGAACCTTGAGCATATGTCTGAAAATGGGCATCACTCCTCCCACAAGCATGACCGGGAGCCTCAAAGAAGGTCCAGTATTAAAAGGTAACCTTTAAAATGTGTTTGCACTTGGTGATGTAGTGTCTCCCCAAGGCGTGGCTTTCTCCCCCCCCCCCCCCCGCTCTGGCACACACAGGAGACTCTGAGGAGGCATCTGCACGTGAACCTGCGAGTGCCGTGAGCTCATGGGCCTCGTCAGGCACTAGCCAGTGATGAACCCAAAGGATGGAGGGCCATGAGCTATCCTGTGCCCTGCCAGAGGGGCCGCTCCTTAAAACAGCAGTAGTTGCCGTAAACTCTACCTTCCCCAGTGGTGCCAACATACCGTGGGACAGGGGCCGGCAACCTTTGTCTTGTAAAGGGCCAGATGGTAAATATTTTAGGCCCCGGCCACCACACAGGCTCCACAGCAGCGGCCGAGCTCTGCCGTTGGAGAGAGAAAGCAATCCTAGACAGCGTGTGTAAATGTGTGGGGGTGGCTGTGTCCCAATAAACCTTTAAACTTTATTTACAGACACCGCAGTGTGAACTTCATATAAGTCCCATGTGATGAAATGGGACGTTTTTCTTCAATTTTTTTCTTTCTTTGCTGTCTTTTAAAAGTATTAAGAACTGTTCATAGCTCATGGGCAGTATAATGGCCTGTAAACCATAGCTGGCTGCTCTCTGCTCTAGGAACTAGCCTGATATCTGCATTTTAAATTTTATTGGAAATATTTAACTTTTATCTTCTCCCTCCCTCCCTCCCATGTTATGCCTTTCCTGGATAGAACCCGCTATTATGAAACTTACATTAGGTATGTGCTCATCGCCTGTGTTTGTGTGTTAAATACTCTGTGTTGTAAGTGTAACCAGTTGGCCTCCAAGTGCAGAGGGATGAGAACATCCTTTGAGGCAACAACCTGATAGGGTAGTGGAGCTTGGGGCCGTGGACTCCAGAGGCAGACGTCGTTGCTTTTTGATTTCCTTCTCTCTTTCTCTTTTTTTTCCCCTCTCTTTCTCTTTTTTTGAGATTTTATTTAT
This sequence comes from Nyctereutes procyonoides, assembly GCF_905146905.1. Lineage (NCBI taxonomy): Eukaryota > Metazoa > Chordata > Mammalia > Carnivora > Canidae > Nyctereutes > Nyctereutes procyonoides. The sequence continues at coordinate 36,288,494 of NW_026575131.1, read as the reverse complement.
TTTATTTTAGAGAGTGCATGTATGTGAGCAGGGGTGGGGAGGGGTGGGGCAGAGGGAGAGGGAGAGAATCTCAAGCAGACTCCTTGCTGAGTACAGAGCCTGATGCAAGGACTCGATCTCACAACCCTGAGATCATGATCTGAGCCACCCAGGTGCCCCAGTAGTTGCTTCTTTCTAAGCAAAGGAGCGTTCAGGTCCATATACGCACAGACTTTGTTCTCACCTAAGAGCTAATACTCACATGCCAGCATGCCCAAGGGCTAGCCCCTACATGCCTCATGACTGTGCAGGGAGAGCCTACTGTATACTCCCCTGGGAGGCTGGCACTGCCTCTGCTGTCTGGGTTCAAGCCTCTTATGGGGGCTTCGTAAGAGTATGACCCCAACCTCCTGAAGACCAGGGACTGGGCCTTCTCCGTAGTCTTCTCCATAGTCCTCAACATATGTGCAGTGTATCCTACTCCGTATTTGCTGAACAGGGTTGAATTGTAAGAATGATCATTTTCTTGGGGACAGAGAGACTAAGTCTCTTGGCTTAATTAAGTGTAACCAGCTGCTCAGGAGCAACCTGAGAGAGTGGAGAACTTGGAGGGGGCACAGTCATCTCTTTGGAAAGAGTTGATGTCACAGAGCTTAGCTGGTTTTCCTGAGGACTGGAGCCAGGTTAAGGGCTTTCAGGGAGATAGCACGACAGTCTTGCCATGTGGGCACAGCAGGCTTTGAAAAATTGGCAAGTGTCACGGGTGTGAGTCTCCCCTGGGACCCAGGATCCCAGACTCCTGTCATATTTCCTGGGACAGAGGCAGTGGGAAACTGGTAAGGGAGCTCCTTTGTTCCAGATCCTAAAGTCACACGAGCCAGAATAGAAGGAACAAGGATCAGAGTAGGTGGCCGGGGAGCCCAGCATTTTCTCTCCAGGACTGCTGATCGCTGTGGCCTCTAGGTCCATTTCCTTGTTCTGTTCCCCAAATCACACCTTCCTCTTTGACTCCATGGCCCTCGGGGAGAGTGGTTTGGCACGAGCATTGTGCAAGGTACTGAGAGATGCACCCTCTCCCAGCACACACACATGCTCACACACACGCTCACACACACGGCACCACCGCCAGAGGCCTGAAGAGTCCAGTCCCAGGTCCCCCCGGGAGAAGCCAGGGGCACGTGGGGGCAGGGGTGCTAGCAGCACACCGAGGCCGGCTCAGGAAGCGTCTGCCTGCGTGCTCAGGGGCTCAGGTGCTCGGGGCCTGTGTCACAACTGCAGATCTGACTCGGGAGATGAGCAGTTCCCAACCATCTGCCGAGAGGATCCGGAGCCCCACGGGTACTTCAGGGACGCCCGCTGCTTGGAGGAGCAGGAGTACTTCAGCGGCGAGGAGGGCTATGAGGATGTGGGCTCTCCGGCCGGGGGCAGGTGAGCAGCGCTGCGGCTCGGGCCGACCTCAGGACGTGGCCCCTTGTCCTGGAAGTGAGGGCCCACCCGTGTCCCAGGTGGCTGGCCCCGGGCGGAGAGGCGGGGGGAGGGGACTGCTCTCTCAGACCAGCTTCTCCCAGGGCCCCGAATCTTCCATGAAGCTGAGGACTGACTGCCTTGCTCTCAGCCAGTCCAGGGTGTCCAGGAATGGTGGGGAGAGGACTGTCGCCGTGGGTCTAAGCTAAGCGACGGGGCTTGCTAGCGAGGCTGGCATGTGCCCCTCACCCTCTCTTTTGGCCTTTTTGACCGCCAGGCAGAGCTACAACTACTACAACCGATACCCGGGCAGCAGCTGGGACTTCGAGCGGCCCCGAGGCTACCATCACCCCCAAGGCTTCTTGGAGGATGACGACTCGCCCGTTTGCTATGACTCCCGGAGATCTCCAAGGAGACGCCTACTACCTCCCACCCCGACATGTGAGGCCAGATTTTTTGTTTTGGGTGAAGCCTCCCAGAGAACAGTGTGTGCCTCCCCCGGCCCCGGCCCCGAGGAAGCATGACAGCTGTGATCCTGCTGCATTAGGGACCCCGGTCCTCCAGACCAGATCCCTGGTCGGAGACCCTAGTGGCTTTCCTTTCTGCCTCGTCTGTGTGCCGCGTGATGGAGCTCAAAGCACTTCAGTGGTGGTCTTGACTCTCTGAGAACAGAGAAAGGCAGCGTGTGGTCCCAAACGTGCACAGCGTGTGGCATCTGATAAGGGGCTTTTTGTGCTTGTTTTCGTTTCTTTGAGCCCAGAGTCCCTCTTGCGAGGTAGTCACCATGTGCACCGTGTTGTCGTCAGGCTATCTCCGTGGATGGGGTGACTGACCCTCAGAGGGCAGAAGGGATCGGCCCTGGCACGGAGCTGGACCTCATCCTAGGCCTGTCCCACCAAGCCCCATGCCTCCGAGGTGCACCTGGGAGCTCTTGGTGTCTGTCCATGTCTCCTCAGTCCCCACCAGAGAGTTCCCCTCTCACCCACCCTCTCCACCCCTCGGCTCTCATCTCTGCCAGGCGTCAGCTAGTGCCCTTGCTCACAGGGCAGGTTTTGGGTCAGCGCTCCCCCTCCCCCCGGGGGCTGGAGGAGACCCATCCTGCTAGAGAAGAGGTGGGGGCCGGGGTAGCTGTTCCCCACCTGTTTTCCTTAAGCAGGTGGCCTAAGCAGTCCCCCAGAGATCTGATTCACCCCCAGTGAGGAACCTGGGCCGGGGTGAGAAACGTAGCAGTGGCCTTTGCCAGCTCCTGGCCAGGCAGTTGGATTGTGCACATGTGGGCATTTTGGTGGTGGTTCAAGAACATCCAGTCCTGCTGTTTTGAGGAATGAAGCACATACTCGAGCAGGGCTCTAAATCAGTAACCACAAGTAGCCCAGACACATTGGCTCTGAGTCGGCTAACTCTGTGTGTGATAACCAGTCCAGCTGGATGGCGCCAGGGGCCCCCTGCCTCTCCGGCTGTCGCAGGAGACACCATTTCCTTAGTTAATATTTAATTCAGCCCCAAACACATGCTGAACAGAGCACTTCTGAGCTCCGTGAATACTGGGTGACACAGGCGAGTGAGGCCAGGCAGAGGCCCCTTGCCCAGGGAGTGCCACTGCGCCACCTGGATCTCCCTGTGTCCCCTCCGGTAGCCCCATTAATGCCCACCATTCAGGGGCACTGCCCTAGTGAAGCAAAGAACCTGAGCGGGCCAGAGCGGAGCAGAGAGCGGGCCTCTTTATTTGTAAGGGCAAATAAATTTTATTTGCTTTGCTGCTCATCGGTTCAGACCTTGGGCAGGGAGAAGCTGGAAACCTTCAGCCTGTGTTCTCAGCAAAAATGAGATTACTTCGTCTGCCGGCGTCGGTTGCATACAGCAGATGAGATGATCAGTGTCTACATGGATTTTCAAAACCGCAAGGCACTACTGGAATGAGAGAGATGGTGGTTTCCTCTCCTGGCTCCCAGCCTCTGGCCCCTGCCCTCTGATCCTGAGAGGGTTCTAGAGGGAGTGCCAACGAGGGAGGCCCATCTCCCTTAGGGTATCCCCCTTAGGACACATTGCCCTCCCTGTGTGGTGCAGGGAGGACAGGATGTCTGATGGGGATAGCAGGTGTCATGCAGCTGTCCATGTCCCACCTAGGCAACTCCAGGAGGAGGAGGAGGAGGAGGAGGCCCAGCACGCCCCACAGGGGCACCTCAAGCCCGGGTGGCCAGGGCCGTTGTCTCTTCTCCCCACACTGGGCAGGGCCAGTCAATGGCTCAGCCTGGTCTTCTTACACTTTTAGACTAGAGCTCTCACAGAACCCGGTTCCTGCAGCTTCATGTGACTTCTAGGAGGCCTGGGAGGCTCACCCACCCCTATGGTTTTCCAGTATGGGAATTAGGGGTGTGTTTTGCCAAAGCAGGAGAAATGCCCTGGGATCTTAGGAAGCAGAAGCTGAAGAGACCTGGCTCCTGCCTTGCAAACTGTCAGTAAGGCCCCAAGCCCTTTCTCCAGCGCCAACGCCCTCAAGGGTAGACCTGTTCCCAGGGGAAACAGAGCCCCTGGCCTGTGCTTGGGGCCCAGAACTCAGGACCCCCTGGGCCCTGTGTCCTGTGAAGCCACAAACTTTGGATCTCTTGTCATTGCTCAGCCTGTGCACCAGCCTCTATTTTGAGTGGTTGTTAACAGGACAGTTGTGTTCTTTAACATTAGAGGTGTTTTCTGTTTTTGCCTTCAGTGCTAGAGGAGCTGGGTCTTTCCCAACAAAAGAACTCGCTTCTTACCTGGTTCAGTTATAGCAAGTCACTCCCCTTGAAGCAGGTAGAAGAACGGGAGCAGCAGCAAGATGCCGTGGGCCCCAGAGACTCTTAAGATGCCTTTGGGGGCGGCGGGGGGAGGCGGCAGCAGGTGTTGTAGGATTCTAGAATGACGTTGTGTTCTAGACCTGAAGTGCTGTGGTCCCCACAATGTGTGTACAGGACCAGGGGTGTCAAGTCAGAGCAGCTGCTCTCTGGAGCCTTTAGCTATGCCCTGTGATAACAGGCATTACTTGTACAAGAAGCCAACTTGCACTTAACTAAAAACACCCCCTCAGTTGGGCAGTTTCTTCAGCCTCCCAAAGTTCTGAGACCTCACTGCCTAATGCTCTTCCTGGGACATATCGCTTGCTTCCTCTCGGGCTCCCTGCTGAGTGTCCAGTGGGCCACCCTGACCCCAGAGCCCTGGGGCCCCCACAGAGCGCTTGTTTCACGACTGCTGGTGTGCTTCACTTCTCAGCGCACCGGAGATCCTCCTTCAACTTTGAGTGCCTGCGCCGGCAGAGCAGCCAGGAGGAGGTACCGCTGTCCCCCACCTTCCCCCACCGCACAGCCCTGCCACTGCACCTGATGCAGCAACAGGTGAGCCGCCCTGTGTGGCCTTGATACCACGTGCCTGACGGGTACCCTGTGGACCCCGCCCTCCAGACACCCCCTTCTCTTTGGCTGCCAGCAGCAGAAGCAAAAAAGGGGAGAACCTTCACAGACACTCTGGCTCCATCCTATAGCAACCTTGCCAAACAGATACTATTCCGACCCCCTTTTCACAAATGAGCAAATATCAGGGGAGAGGGTAGGTGACATGCCTAAGCTCACACAGGAGGTGTGTGACCGAGTTGACAAAGGCATCCTAGGCCGCCAGCTTCCAAAGCTGGGCTCTTGGCTTGGGTGCACACTGTGTTCTCTCTGGGGCATTGACGATGCGGCCTAGTACAATCCCTGACCCAGGGAGTGGTGGTCGCTTGCCTGGTCCTGAATAATCAGTGCTGCCCTTTATTTGCCGAGATGCTCTCCTTTCATTAAAACATGTCTGTGGAGCCCTTTGCGCGCAGGGCCCTCTGGTCACAGGGGTGGGTGAGCCTAGGCCGCAAGGAAAGATGGTGGTCCAGGGAGAAGGACCCATCCACAGTGTGACAGGTAGGAGCTCAGGGGCTGGAGGGAGGGTGGGGCTGCAGCCCACTCACCAGGGGCTTGCCTCAAGGACAAGAATATGGTACTTTTTCTTTCTAAGAAGAGCACATCAGAGATGCCACCCACTGTGTACATGTGTCAGGGGCAGGAAAGCATGCAGGGAACACCCAGTCTGTAAATTTGCAGAGCTAGCTCACCGCCTAGGTAGCTCACCGCCAGCATCCTGAGCATGTGTTCTGTTCCAGGTTTCTCTGCCAATTTTTTACTTTCCTGCCTTCAGTTTTTGTATTAGCTCTTATTTGTGCCCTGCTTTATCGTGAGAGGGCAAAGCTTGGGAAGGCCCAGCCATCAAATGCCACAAACCAACTAGGCATGGCAGTCTATGTGGGCACGTGCATGAAAACGCTCTTCCCTGTGCTGTCCCGCTGAGGACACCTCTGTGCCTGCATTGCCTCCCTCAGGTGGTCGTGGCTTTTGGTTGGGCCACGGGCCATCGTGGCCCTCCGTGCAGAGAGGGAATGCTGGGGCCAATCTGTTGTGGTGCAGCTGTAGGTGGGGGAAGCAGGGCTTGTGCCCAGAGCTTCAGAGCAGACCAGATGCCTGCTGGTGTGATGAATTGCACTAGAGTCAAGAGAACCAGCTGTGTTCCTTCTGAGGGCTGGGAATGTCTCGTTTGCCCCGAGTGTACTGTATTTGAACCTAGAGTGAACGGGGTGGTATGTTCATACACCATACACCACAAGGTAAAGAAATGTCTTCACTAATTCTCCACTGCTTGGTGGCAGTTTGACAAATTAGCAGCTGATTCCTGCTTAGGAACAGTCCTAAGAAGTGCATTATGGATTTGGGAAAACCAAAACTAGTCTGCCAGAAAGCCAGATTTCACTGCCTGTGTCCTCTTCAAGTCCCTGTACAAGGCTGCCCCTCTGCAGCCATGTCTCCTGCTTGGTCTGCGTGAGGAGGCCTGGGGTTTGCTCCTGAGGACCTCTGACCCTGCCACCTCTCATCTCTCCCCAGATCATGGCAGTTGCGGGCCTGGATTCCAGTAAAGCCCAGAAGTACTCGCCGAGCCACTCAACCCGGTCGTGGGCCACCCCTCCAGCGACCCCTCCGTACCGAGACTGGACACCGTGCTACGCGCCCCTGATCCAGGTGGAGCGGCCAGAGGCCCTGGACCAGGTCAACGGCAGCCTTCCATCCTTGCACCGAAGCTCATGGTACACGGACGAGCCCGGCATTTCATACCGAACTTTCACACCAGCCAGCCTGACTGTCCCCAGCAGCTTCCGCAACAAAAACAGTGACAAGCAGAGGAGTGCAGACAGCTTGGTGGAGGCAGTGAGTATGCTCCACTCCACCCCAAGGATGCCAGGATGGGCAGGCTCTGGCATAGCAGAGGGGGACCTGCAGGGGCAGTGGAAGTTCTGAGGCCGGGGGGGCGGGGGGGGCTCTGGGACCCAAGTGTGCCCCTTTTCCTCTGGACAGCGCCCATTCCTTGGATACAAAGATGGTACTTACAGCAAGAGTATAAAAATACTGCCACTGCCAGTTCTCATAAAGGAGCTGCACCTAGGATTGCAGGTGCCGGGCCTGCAAATACTACTACTCTTGTTGGGCCACATGTAGTGTTGGAACTCTGTGATGTTTCAAAGCCATTTACATTTAACTGTCATGTGTGAGGTCTAGCAGACACGATTGGCTGAGTCCCAGAAGTACATCGTGCGGTTTGTGCTTTAGGTGGTTCCTGTGCGCTTCTCCCTGCAAAGCCTTCTAACACTTTTATGCCGTTCGTTTTTTTGTCCTATACAGGTCCTGATATCCGAAGGCTTAGGACGGTATGCAAGGGACCCAAAATTTGTATCGGCAACAAAACACGAAATCGCCGATGCCTGTGACCTGACCATCGATGAGATGGAGAGTGCAGCCAGCAACCTGCTCAATGGGACTGTGCATCCCCGGGCTAACGGGGGCGTGGGCCCTGTCTCACACCGGCAGGACTATGAGCTCCAGGACTTTGGGCCGGGCTACAGCGATGAGGAGCCTGACCTCGGAAGAGATGAGGAGGACCTGGCAGATGAAATGATATGCATCACCACCCTGTAGCCCCCAGGGAGGGGCAGACTGGCTCTGGCCTCAGGTGGGGCGCCGGAGGGCCAGGAAAAAAGTGCCTCATAGTTAGGAAAGTTTAGGCACTAGTGTGGAGTCCGTATTCAATTAGACTTTTGTACAAGTGATGTCATGCCTCAAGGAAGCCATAAACCTGGTAGGGAACAGCCGTGCACCCGTGCCCAGCCCCAGCTGTGGGAAGCAGCAGGTCCAGCCTTCCTGGGGAGGACCCGAGAGGACGAGGACGTGGGACAAGCCCGGCCCACTCGTCCAGGGCGCCCCCGGGGCACTCGCCCGCACCCACCTACCTGCTGGCACGGTGGGGAAGGTCAAGGTGATGACGATCACCACACCTGTGTCATTACCTCAGCCATCGGTCTAGCATATCAGACATTCACTGGGCCCAGCATATCCATTTTTAAACCCATCCCCCCAAATACACTGCTTCCTGGTTTCTGTTTAGCCGTTTTGAAATGCAGTGTGTGAGTCAGGACCTACCTACCAGCCGTCATCTGGAGAGGGGAGCAGGACCTCATACATGAGGTTTTCTGTTCTGTGACCCCAGTTTACAAGAGTGTCACTCAGTCGGTTTTGGACTGGCAGCTTAAGGGCAACTGTAAACTGGAATAATCATGCACTCGCAACCAGGTAAACTTAGATACGCTAGTTTGTTTAAAAATTATAGATTTACTGTACATGACTTGTAATATACTATAATTTGTATTTGTAAAGAGATGGTCTATATTTTGTAATTATTGTACCGTATTTGAACTGCAGCAATATCCATGGGTCCTAATAATTGTAGTTCCCCACTGAAACCTAGAAATTTACTAGCATTTTTACTCGGGCTGTACAGAAGTAGAAGAAATAGAGCCAATTCTCATTCATTCAATGAAAATCTTTTGGGGATGAAATTTCAAGTTCAAAAGAACTTGACATTAGATTTTTTTCTAAAATATTTTGAGTCACTCTGAATCTACCTTTACAACAAGATATACCAGATGTTTAACAGCCTTTGCTCTGAGCAAGAGTTCTAGGATTTGATAGTGTACCTTTGGTCCACCATGGGTTACAACTGTCTTTTCTCTCACTAGCCCTCCGAGAAGCTCATTGCGTAGGTCAAGCTGGTTACTCTGACCCTGTGGCATTCACAATGGCACCTCAGCTACCCCCACAAGACATTTTCGCATCTCTGGTGTAGAAATTATCACACAGGTGAATGAAGTTCCTCTGCCCTTGCTCCCTGAGGACGGACGCTGCTGCTTGTCATAAATCGGGGTGCTGGGGAAGGGGGTGGAGGGGCACAGCGATGCTCTGCGGGATGGGAACGTCGGGTCTGTCCAAGTTGTACTGTTGCCTTTTTACAAAACACTGCTGTACTGTGTGTTCTCTTTGAGGGCTTTTATATGCAACTGAATGAGGGCTGAAGTTTTCATTAGAACGTACTCACACTCCGATTGTACTTCCTGATGAAAACCCACTTTTGGACCATTAGACCCACCAAGGCTTCCTTTTCTGTTCAAAGAATCATGCCGACTTTGTCAATTTACCTTGGCAGGGATTCCCTGCGGTCAAAAAAAGATAATTAGCAGTTTTGGGTTCAAAATTTTTAAATATTACCTGGGCAACCTGTTAATGTTTTGGGTTTTTTTTTGTTTTTGTTTTTGTTTTTGTTTTTTGTAAATAACAAGACTTTGTTATGAAGACCTTACAAACCTCTTCTTAAGACATTCTTACTCCAGATCCAGGCAAAAACACTTCAAGGTTTGTAAATGACTATTTCCTGACGTAAATTTTTTTTAATTAAAATGCAAAATGTTCTTCAGAATGTAACTGTGTAATAATTGTATTGCATTAGGGAGCTCTTGTTGCAAAGAGCTGGTGGGGGCCGGTGAGGGCAGTCCTGGGACTCTGAGCAGTTCTCGTACCCTGATGGCTCCCTCCTTAATGCCCGTGGCTAAGTCAGCACCAGCTAAGTCAGCACCAGCTGCAGAGAGCACGGTTTCTCCTCAAGGGCTAAGCCACTGTTCCCATCCTTTCTGCTGGGTATTGTTCTTCCTGTGTGCCTTCTCAGCAGCAGCCCAAATTGCCTCCACCACGATGGGGTTTTGTGGTGCAGGCCACCCTCTTTTCCAGTCAGTACTTATAAACTAGAGTTTGTACAGCCTGCACCACTCCTAATAGGTCCACTTTAAGTCTGGTTCAACCTCCTGTCTATTAAATTGTTCTTTGTAAGAACAATTTGTTGAGCCATGTGGGTTTTTTTCCCTTTGCTTCAGGAAAGATTTTTTAAATTTATTTATTCATGAGAGACAGAAGCAGAGACATTGGCAGAGGGAAAAGCAGGCTCCCTCTGGGGAGCCTGATACGGGACTTGATCCCAGGACCCAGGGATCCCAGGATCACGACCTGAGCCAAAGGCAGACATTCAACCACTGAGTCACCCAGGCATCCCTTCAGGAAAGTTATAAGATTAAATGTTTCTCCTTTCTGGTTCCCCTACATCCCCTAAAAAAGGTCATTCTGTTGTGTTCCCAGGAGTAGTACATTTGGTTTTGTGTTTTTCATAGCACGAATGGAAATGGCAGTTCTAACTCCCAACCAGCAGAAACCTCACAAACAGCTTTTCCTCTCGTTTCTACCCAGCAGCCTGGCCAGATGGGCCTTTCCAACTGTTTTCCCACATTTTGGAGCCTGGGAAGCTCTCCGTACACAGTGTAGGCTTTACCTGCCTTACTGCTGACCCCACACTTGTGAAAGGAACCAGGGTAGTTTACTTCACATTGTTTATATTTTATGGTCTTCGCTGTCTTTGCCAACTGCCTGTTTTCCTGAAAAGGTTTCCATTGTTATGATGGGCTTTAGGTTTGTTCTAAATACAGTCCTCTGGCACAGAGCTCCAGCTCCTTCCCTGACTCAAAAACAGACACTAGGTAGGCTTTCATTTGTTAACAGTGTTTATTTCTCCAAAATGATATTCCTCCTTTCCTGGGGATGTCAGAGGGCAGGAGAATGAGGCGCAGGCCTGGGGCCCGTGTGTCCAATGTAGGAGCACCAGTGAGAGAGGCCTTGCAGACACCCTGTGGGGATGGTGGGATGAGAAAGGACATGGGACACTGCCTAGGTCTCAAGATAGGGCTGGTGGAGAGGGTGTGTGTTTCCTTCTGGTTTTTTTTTTTTTAAGAGAAAAGGACGCGGGTATTAGATGTGATGTTAATTTGGTGGAAGCAGGAAACTGCCTTTGTGGGGAGGAACAGCCTCCAGGCTGGAGAGGAGACTCTATTTGAATTTATGGAAACGAGGACTCCCATAGTCTGCCTGGGGAGCAGAGAGGCTGCAGGTCCAAGTGCCAGGACCCGGCTCCCAGGACCTGCCATCTCCGGTCATGCTGCAGACGGGCTGCTCCTCCACCTGTGCGCTATGACCCCGAAGCTACCAGGAAGCACCTTCAGCTCATGCAGCAGCTTGGACATAGGCTTCTTCGAAGGGGTCCATGCTCAGGGCCCGCCCAGGTAATACACAGCTCTGTTGCACTTCAACCATTTTTGGAAAAGTACATTCTTCTGTTTGTGAGCATCAGGGGGTCTTTGCTAAGGGGCTTAAGTTAAGATTCCTCCCAGGGCAAGTGCTGGCCTGGTCTTTGGGTGCCCGGAGAGCTGCTGCCTGTGGCATGGCTCCCCTAACCCAGTGGGCACCCTTCTCCCTCTCGGGCTTCTGCAGCCAATGGCCCTCTTTCTGAGGTCCAAGTTTCCCTCGTGGCAGGGACTTGGAGACGGCCTGCTGTTGCGACAACGGGCCACGGTTCCCCCCTGCCAGGTGGCTGCACACTCACCGGGCAGGGCCTGGGCGAGCAGCCGCTTCAGAGCCCAGTGTTCTGCCCTCGGCTGGACCCCAACAGCACGGTGCTCCGCTCTGAGTCCCGGGAGGCCTGGATGTAGGACACTCACGGTGTTCTCTTTTGAGACTTATTTCTGCACATGGTGTGTGATCATCGGGAACAAGACTCAGTGACCAGGAGTGGGCGAGGGGCCTAGATGTCATCCGGCCGTACAGCATTCTGTGCCTCTGGCCACAGGTCATTCTGCTTATCTGACAGGGCGGACACAGTAGTAAACTGGCCACGGGCTCAGAGAACGCAGAGGCCGCAGGAGTGATCGGCTGGGTCACCTGGCCCACCCGCACGAGCGAAGGTCAGCACAGTCCCGCTCAGGCCTGGGGCCCCTCTGCCCACTAAGCTCGCTGCCTGCTGGCCCTCTGAGCAGTGGGGTGGGCACCTGCACTGCCCCGCTGTCCTTTCACCCCTGCAGGCGGCTCCAGGACCCCGAGGGTGATGACCGTGCACCACGGCTGCAGGCAGATGGGGAAGCTCTCTAGGAGAAACGGATCTCCTAGCACTTAGAGCCTCCCTTGGAACAGAAAATAACAGGTAAGATTCAACCAGAGATACTTAAAATTTTTAAAGGAAGGAGTAGTGTGGTGGTTTCTTCCTCTCTCTCTGGAAGGTCTTTCTCACAAACACAGGTTGTGGCTGTCTGGCCTCCAGGCCACCTCGATCCTGGGCGAAGCCTGGAATGCCCCCTTTCCCTCCCCTCCTTGTCGTGGGTCCCGCTCAGCAGGTTTCCATAGCACAGTTCTTCTCTCCCCTGCCGTAGATGGTGGCCTTGGAGATCTTCGGAAAAATCAATCCAAAATGCATTTAGTTTTCATCACCTTGTAAGAACAGTCTGGCTGAGGCATCTCCACTCAAAAATCAGGTACTGGATTACATTGTTGAATTAGAGAAAGTTTAAAGATCAAAGAGCTATTTTAAATGCTACTTGTATCTGTTTCTCCCCACTGCCCCCCCCCCCCAACTCAAATCTTTGCCAGTTTATTTTCACAAGCTCAGGTACGTAGTTAGACTTGACTGCTTTTTCCATCAGCCTCGGTTCCATCCCCGTCTGTTCCTGCGGATGCCTGTGGAATACAAATTGGCCAGCTGTGTCCACTGTGAGTCGTTTCCCCGGGCTGACAGGAAAGCATCCTCTCTGGGCTAGCCGCTTTGGCTGGGAGCAGAGGTCTGGTCTGTGGGGTTTGCTCTGGGATTCTAGGTTTCCCCGGTAACAGGAAAATCTTTTAAAATGCTAAATCAGGAAACCTATGGTAGTTGAAGAGGTTCTCCAGACTCCTCTTTGAACAAGGTCCAGAAATGCTCTCATGGGGCTGTGTTAAGAACCAGAGCACTGGAGACGTGGGCCCTCAGAGGGACCCAACTGGGAGGGGACTCAGGAAGTAGAAGAGAGAGCAGCCCGTGTTTCCTCCGGCAGGCAGCTTTCCTCTGAGCAGGGATGCCCGAGGCTTAGGCATGGGCCTGGCTGCAAGGCTGCAGCCTGAGCCAGAGGATGCTCCCCACCCCTACCCCAAGAACCCAGTGCCCTCTAGCCAGCACCCCACTCCTGGAGCCACTTGCCCTCACTAAGAGGGCGGCCGGGGGGAGACCCTGGACTGCAGTGTGCCATGGAGTCTGAGACAAGGCGGTGGCAGGAGTCAGCCATCCTCTGCAGGCCTGCCCCCTAGCCCTCTCTCCTGTCCCTTAGGAGGCAGGCCTGTGGGGAAAATGCTGGTGAAAAGAAACCTGCCTGGCTGCTTGTACTGGTCTCCAAGCCTCAGAAATTACTCATTCTCAGCCACTGAATTGTGACATCCTAGACAGTTTCAGGAAAGGGCACCCGGGGTGGGTGCTGCGCTGACCCTCCTGGCTCGTCAGGAGGCATCTCGGGCAGTGTCCACCTCAGCGCTGGGTGGCCAGGGTCTGGGGCTTGTACACAGGGACATCCTCGTCCCAGAGCGCAGGCTGCCCCTTGATGATGTCCGCTGCTTTCTCCGCGATCATGATGGTGGGGGCGTTAAGGTTGCCGCTGACCACGCTGGGCATGATGGAGGCATCCACCACCCTGAGGTTCTCCACCCCGAGGACCCTGGCCTGCGGATCCACCACGGCAGTGGGATCAGAGGGCTGGCCCATCTTGCAGGTGCACGAGGGGTGGTAGGCGCTGTCTGCTTTTGCCCGCACAAAGGCATCTATCTCTGTGTCTGACTGCACGTGGCTTCCTGGCTGGAGCTCCTTCCCCCGGAATGGTGCCAGGGCTTTCTGGGCAAAAATTTCTCTGGTAAGCTTCACGCACTGGCGGAAATCTTTAATGTCGGTTTCTGTCAATGAGAAGAGACAGGTGAGGTGCCGCCTCTTACCAGCGGATTGAGCACGAAGAGGCTCAGTAAGCTGCCCGAAGCAACGGTCAGCGCCTGCCAGCCCTGTGATCCCACTGCCGTAGTGGATCCACAGACCAGGGTGCTCAGGCCGGAAAACCTCAGGGGCACAGAGCCACCAGGTCGTCTGTCACCTACTCATGGCCAGTTAGACTGCAGCCAAGCAGAGTCTCATGAAGGCCAATAGGCAGCATCCTAGGTGGACACAGCCTGCCCCAGAGGCCCTGGGTTTAAATGAGGGGCAAGAGTAGACAGCCTGCTGCTTGCCACTGTGGTTGTGAGCATGCTGCGAGTCGTCGGTGAGCAATGGGGAGTGCTCCTTTTTGCTGCTGCATGCAAAGAGGCAGGCCCAGGAAGGTTATCTGCTTTTGGAGGATGCTCAGAGTAACAGCAGCAAAACTGCTCTGTGAGCTCTATGTGCACAGCCAGATCTCCTTGCACCTTCTGGTGAATTGTTCTGAAAGCTGCAACTTTCTCCCGCTGTGCAAAAGGACCTGCCAGGGTTACTTCAAGTGACCCAGGACACACACAGCAGCATGTGCTAGTTTATAGCCCAAAGTGAGGGAGGCAGAGGGGGACTTGCATCTGGGGTATGATTCAGAGACAAATGTGAACCCCATAAAGGCATTCACTCATTCACTGAATGAATGACCTGGCAAGCCCAGGCCTGGGGAGACATGGGGGCTGGTGAATTACCTGTTGACAAGTAGTTGGGCTGAATCACAGGGTGGTCCCGAGGGTTGGCACTTCTCAGTTTGAGCCAGCCCACACTCGTGCCCCGCAGGGTCCCCACGTGTACCTAGAAGAACCAGAGGAAGCATGACCTGCCACCTCCTGACTCAGCAGCTTAGGCCCCAGGATATCCGTGGGATAGGACTCCACACCCAGAGCCAATTAAAAGCAGACAGATTCCCCCTACCTTCCACAAGTGGGGGGAAGGAAGATCTCCCCCCCTCCCTGAACCTGAACCTGCTTCCTGGCTTTATACCTGATGGTCTTAAATTTCCAGGGGCTTTCAGGGAAACCCCAGGGCCCTTGGCCACGTCTGTCCATTTCCAGCAGTCTGGATCTCTAGGGCATCTACCCTGAGCCATTCCTGGCACTGCCTCAGGAAGATTCCAGGCTCCGCCTCTCCCCTCCCCACTCGGACCCGCTGAACAGCTGGAGAGCAGGACAAGGCTCCTGCGCAGCCCGCCGAGGGCCCTGCTGCAATGAGGACAATGCGGCCTGCTTACCTGGTAAGCCTCCTGCTGGGTGGGCACCCGTCCATGGTCAATCACTTGGGACGGCAGGAAATGGAACTGGATGTCCGGGTGGGGGACTCCGGGCCGGCTCCGGATGAACCCACCTGTTTCCAGGTGCGCGGTGGCTCCATCCCCTGAGGAGCAGAAGAGGACGAGGCAGCTGAGCAGGTGGGCCGGCCTCCCCTCTCTGGGTAGCTCCCCCAGGCCCTATTCTGGGGCCTGGACCCAAAGTGCTCAACTCTGGCCTCTCATCCTCGGGCGGGGGGGGGGGGGGGGCTCATCCAACAGCACAGGTGTCAATACCAGCTCCTGCCAGGGGGCTTTGCCCTTCCCCTGGACTCCTTCACTGCTGACCTGACTTCCTCCTCAACATGTTACAGTTTCCCTAGCCCAACATATTTCGTCCTCCAACACCAGATACCTAGATCCGGGGCCCTTGTAACACCTACACCTTCTTCCTACCTCTCAGATATTCTCCACTTTACTAACGTCCTGATCTTAAAACTTAAGCAGGTTTACAAGGATTCTTTCCATTGATCCCCCAGCACGGAAGCTCCCTTGAGGGCACCTGCCTTTCTGGCACAGCATAGCTGGCAGGTGTGGGAGAAACCCATGCCGACGGGGATCTCCAAGGACCACATTCTGGCCTGGGCAGTACTCTGGGACTCCAAAAACAGACAAAAAACTGCTGAGAAATGGATGTTGATTGTGCCTTTACTCCTGTCCATCCGTAAGACAGAGCAGCACCCAGGCTCTGAGGAATCATACGCTGGACAGGCCTTGGGGTGCTGCATCTGGTCCTCACAACAGCCTGCCGGGCGTGACTATATATCCCCATTTTGCAGATGGGAAAGTTGAGGAGGCGAAAGGCAGAGCTAAGCTGTGAATAAGTGACTTGAGGCCAGAGCCCTCACTCAGCACCTCAGGAGGGAGGCCGTGCTGCCCCTCAACCAGCTCCAATCAGGTCCCGGACCAGCACGCCCACCTGTGAACTTCCAGAGCCACTCCAGACCAATCCGGACCTTCCTCAAGGGCTTCTGTGCCGAGTGGAGAGTGATGGGGAGGGTGCATGCCTGCTGGATGTAAATCTCCAGGTGGTCCTGCAGGTTCTGGCCCACTCCTGAAATGGGAGGGAGTGGTTACGAGAAACAGCTTCCAAGGGGGCCTCGGCTGTGCTGGCCTCTCAATGTCCCCTGGCTTTGAAAACGCCCCACCCCCACCCCTTCCACTTCTCTGCCAGGCCAGCTCCTGTTCACTTTGGCTTAAAGGTCACCTCCCGGGACATCATCCCCATACTCAGGGCCAAGTCTAGTCCTCTCATGCTGCCAAAGCCACCTGCCCTTGTCACTCACTCCCAGGGCAGCCCCTGTAAGCATCCAACACCGTCCTTCCCTGCAGCCACCCTCCCCGAGCATGGGTCCCCAGCATTCAGCAGGCACCACTCCCTGAGCTGCTGCCAGATGGCCTGATGGCCCACCCTGCACCCCTGATGTAGGGATAAAGAGAATCAGGCCTTGTGCTGGGCAGACGCTGTGCCAGCTCATCTAAGCACGCGGGGACATGGGGTGGCAGGCTGCTGTCACAGACCAACACTCTCACAGGCCTCTTATGATGAAGCCTCCATAGGAAAATGGGTCATTTTGAGGGAGCCTGGGTTTTAAGAGAGTTAAGAGGCCCTAATGGGTATCAAAGATAGTTTGTAAGATGAATGTTAGGCCTGGGGTTATTGTCTCAGCATGAAAAGCATGCTCTGGAGCACTGAGTTGGCATCTTTGATGTCCGAGCTGCTGCTGAGTCCCAAGGACAGAAAACAAAAGGCCTGACCCCCTCACTGTAGGGCTGCCCTGGTGACCTAGCCGAGCCTGGCCCACGGGCTTTACGGGCTAGCCTCCCTGCTTGAGGGGCATCACCTCTCAGTGGGACAGGAGAGCCAGGGAGGAGGGAAAAACACAAAGACTTGGGGCCCCCGGAGAGCAGAGGTGTCCAGTGAGGTTCTTGGGAAGAATGTGACCGTTCCATGGAATACTGACAGTTGCCCCCCTCCCCACTCCATGCTAATGAACTACAATAAGCCCTTTTATTAGCAGAGGCACCCTCTGAGGAGCGGCAGAGAAGGGAGCTCACCCGGAAGATGGCACACCACTGGGATGCCCAGCTTCTTGAGGTCGTCTGCATTGCCGACACCCGAGAGCATGAGCAATTGTGGAGAGTTGATGGCACCCCCGCTCAGAATCACCTCCTTGCTGGCATAAGCCTGGAAGACACAGGGGCCTACAGGTCACAATTCCTGAAAAGCCAGACAGAACCCTGAGAACCCGGCCCTGGCGTGATGTCCCCGGGTGGTGAGTGAGGATCCCATTCCCGGGCCCCAGAGGAAGGAAGAGGATGTGCGGCTCCAGTGTGCAATACTAAAGCGCACTTCACGTGCTGATACGTGTTCTGCGGCAGCCACACTGTAATGATGGTCTTAGACACAGGACTGCCGGGCGGCCCAGGTGGCTCAGCGGGGTTCAGCGCCTGCCTTTGGCCCAGGGCATGATCCTGGAGACCTGGGATCAAGTCCCACATCGGGCTCCCTGCATGAAGCCTGCTTCTCCCTCTGCCTGTGTCTCATGAGTAAATAAATAAAATCTTAGAACTGCTGAGCTTAAATGAGATAAATAAAAGCACATACTCAAACAAGCGGTTTAAATAAAACAACAGTGAGCCAGATCTTCACGGGGACGCGGAATGATCTGGACACACCGCTAAGTGGAAAACAGTGTCGTGCTGAAATCTGGAGTACACTCACATTTACAGTTTTTAAAGCCTTACTGAAACCTCTCAATTTCTGAAAAGGTATGGGAGGAACCACCGGGGTGAGGGCTCCTCCCCTTCCATCTCCGCGGCCCTGGCCCCACTCACCCTGTGGGTCTGCCCGTTCTTGATGTACTCCACGCCCACTGCCCGGGTGCCTTCAAACAGCACCCTGCTCACAAACGTCTGGGCCTCGGCTGTGAGGTTGGGGCGGCTCAGGGCTGGGTGCAGGTAGGCGCAGGCTGCGCTCCAGCGCTTGCCTGCAGGACAGAGCAAGGACATCAGGAATGGTGCCCCCCCCCTTCTCCTGGTACCTGCGGGGTGGGGAGTTGGAAGGGGCTGGAGAAAGATGGAATTTGACCTTCCCCTTCCTTCGGCTGGGAGCTCCGCCTCCCAAGTGAGGCTGAGACCGAAAGTCCCTGCTGGACTGAAATCTGCATCCACGTGGGGGTGGAAGGCCCCCTTACTCCCCACAGGATGGCAGGCCAGGAGCTGCTAATAAAAGGGAGTGAAAACCCTGTGGACGCAGGCAGGAGCCTAGGTCAACCCAGGCCTTGCCTCTACCCCTGCCGTGAGCAGGGCGCTTCGGGGCTCAGTGCCCGGGTTTCCTCATCTGCACATCCCTTCAGCCTCTGGGCTCTCTGGTCACAGTTGCCTCTCCCTGCCACCAGAGGCCTGCAGATGCCCGGGTCTGTCTCCCAAACTGTCTCTCACTGGCTGTGGGCTGTATTGTGTGGCCTCTAGGGGGTGTGACACCTTGGCCATGTGGCCTCGGTTTCCTGTCACCCGCTGCCCATGATGGGGGCAGGAGGCACAGGTGCTCTGGTGGAGACTGGCTTCCAAGAGGAGGAAGGGGGGGGGGCCCAAGGGATGGGGGGAGCCAGGAGGGGAGTCGGGGGTCCAGGGGAGGGGGTCGGGGGCCCAGGGAGGGGGGGGTCCGGGGAGGGGGCCCAAGGGAGGAGAGTCTGGGGGAGGGGTCAGGGAACAGGAGGAGGGGGTCCGGGGAGGGGGCCCAAGGGAAGAGAGTCTGGGGGAGGGGTCCGGGGGTCAGGGAACGGGGAGGGGAGCCCAGGGAGGGGGGGTCCGGGGAGGGGGCCCGAGGGATGGGGGGAGCCAGGAGGGGAGTCGGGGGTCCAGGGGAGGGGGTCTGGGGGTCAGGGAACGGGGAGGGGAGCCCGGGGAGGGGGGGTCCGGGGAGGGGGCCCGAGGGAGGAGAGCCCGCGGGAGGGGAGCGGGGGGCGGGGGGGGGGAAGGGCGCGGGCGCTACCTCGGTGGATGGTCCTGTCCATCCACCCGAAGCCCTCCTGCTGGAAGCCGTTCACGTCGTCGGTGAGCGGGTAGCCGGCCTGCCGCGCGGCGTCCAGGAAGGCGCGGTGCAGCGGGTGGTCGGTGCGGCCGCGGGACACGTGCAGGGGGCCGCGGCCGCCGCGGTAGGGGCCGGCGCCCAGCTCGTGGCTCTGCGCCCGGCGGAAGTAGGGCAGGCAGCGCGCGTAGCCCCAGCCCGCCGCGCCCTCGCGCTGCCAGCGCTCGTAGTCCTCGGCGTGGCCGCGCACGTACACCATGGCGTTGAGCGAGGACGAGCCGCCCCACACGCGGCCGCGCGGCCAGTACAGCACGCGGCCGTCCAGGCCCGCCTGCGGCTCGGTGTGGTAGCACCAGTTGTACCTGTGGTCGCGCAGGTTGGCCACGAGCGCGGCGGGCATGTGGATCTTCCAGAGCAGCCGCTTGCTCCCGGCCAGCAGGTCCCGGGGCCCGGCCTCCAGCAGCAGCAGGCGCACGGCGGGGTCCTCGGTGAGCCGCCCCGCCAGCACGCAGCCCGCCGAGCCCGCGCCCACCACCACGTGGCTGTACTCGCCGGGGCCCGCGCTGGCCCAACGCCCCCTGCAGCCTCGCAGGGCGCCCCACATCGTCCGGCCGCGTCCGGTGCCTCCGCGAGCGGGGAGGGAGCGCGAGGCCTCCCTGCTGAAACGAGAAGACAGGCCCCAGCTCATCCTCCCGGGGACCCTGCGCGGGCGGGGGGGGGGGGGGGCGGGAGGCGGGGCGCGGAGCCGCCAGGTCCCTGCCGGGCTGACAGGCACAGGGCTGGGCGCAGGCGCCCCTCCCCGAACTTGGGACGTGGGGCGATCCCCAGCAAGGCTGCTCTGTGACGCGTGCACTGACCCTGGGGGCGGGGCGGGGGCAGGTGTCCGCCGGAGTGCAGGGGACGTCGGGGCTTTCCGGCCTTGCACCCGCTGCTCACCCGCTCAAGTCGGTGGCTGAGCCCGGCCACGTGCCGGGCGCCGTTTCATCTCCAGCAATACACAGAACAAGACGTTTGCCCTCAGAATGACGGTCTGGGGCTCGGGACGCGGAAGACTTAGGTTACCGGAGGAAGGAAGGAAGGCCAGGGTGTGACCCGAGGGCCACCGGGTGAGCCCTCACCCGAGGGCTTTGCAGCAGGCCATACGGTCAGAGCTACCACCTTCAGAGACCACTCCGTAGGGTGCCGGAGTTTGAACGACACAGTGCCCGTAGCCTGCGGAGGGGCCTCTGCCAACCACGTGCAAATTAATCCCAACATGCCCATCGCACAGAGGTAGAAAGGAACCAGGATATCCCACTCTACCGACACAAGACCATCAGAGAGGGCCCTACCCGTGAAGCTCTGGCGCGCAAGACTGAGGCCACAACAAGAAAGCGGAGGAACCTCAAGGAAGCCCTGATCCACCCACCAGCCCCTCCACCAGCCTGCCCCAAGTAACACAGCGGCCCGCCCCGAGGGCAGCCTCAGAGCTAAGTGGCTAGAGAAAGACCCCGCAGCCCCTCGTGCAGACACAGGAGAAAGAAGCCCCAAGGCCTCATGAAAGCCGGAGCACAGAAGAACCTTCCAGCACTCCAGGCCCCACACTAGCACAAGGTAGCAGTACCCAGCACTCCACTCCCAACTAGGTTGCTCGACACTCCACATCCATGACCTGGTGGAATGAAAAGCGTGACCTTTCCTAGGCATGAATAGGATTCACCTCCACCCCTGCTGTCCTGTTACAAGGTCCAGCATTCATAAAGGCTTAAGAGACCCAGATGAAGAGCAGGGGAAGGTGGTGGAGGAGAAGGATCTCGAGCTCATCTCCTCCCAGATGCGGGGCAGGGGGTAGGGGAGGTGGAGCAACAAGGACACAGAATACAGCTGACCCTGAAAACCACCTGAAGACTGGCAGAAGGGCCAGTCCAGAGCTAAAAGCATACAGAGAAGGCCCTATCAAGAAGGGGAGGAGGGGCGGAGATGCAGTCAGGGACCAATCTCTGGCACTGCGGCTGCTTTCCCACCACAAGCCAGAAGACTATCACAAGCAGGGAGGTCTTCCCCGAGGAGCCAAGGGATCCCCCATCCTGGGGATCTGCACTGGGAAGACGAGCCCCTATAGTGTCTGGCTTTGAAAATCACGGAGGCTTCACTCTGGGTGAGCTGGAGGACTTCAGGAAAGCAAGAGCCTTGCTCTCAGAGGGCACCATATCACCCAGTTTGAGACGCAGCACGGGAACAGCAGTTTGACGAGCACCTGGCTTACGTGCGAGGATTATTTACTACTTTTAGTCCATTGGTGAATGGGCAGGGATCTGTAGGAGATTTCTCCAGGAACAGAAGTGCTGGTGACGCTATCTTTCTTGCCCTCCTTGAGTGCCACTGGTTGGATGCTTACAGGAGCCACTTCTGATACTTCATCTACCTTGCTGGCATTGCTTGCCCCCTCCACCAGCATTCCCCTGTGGACCCACACCACTCAGCCTGCCTGCCCCGGCAGGTGTCCCTCCAAAGCGACTCTTCCCCTCACACCCAGCAGGCAGCCACAACTGGGCCTGGCATCCATCCAAAGTGACTCCTGACCTGGATTAGTGGAGAGCCAGCACCATACCCCAGCATGTTTCAGCGGCTACAGCCAGGCCTTTCAGCCAGCTGTGCTAAGAGCTAACACCGCACACCAGCACGCCTGCAGCAGTTTACAGTTGGGTTTTCTATGGCAGCTGTGCTCGGGGCCAGCCCTGCTCACCAGTGTGCCCACAGCAGCTACAGCTGGGCCTTCCACCCAGCCATGTCAGGAGCCAGCCTGCTCACCAGTGTGTCTGCAGCAGCTGCTCCCAACAGCCAGCTGGGCTGGGGGCCAGCCCCACCCATCAGCACACCCGCAGCAGTACAGCCAGGCCACTCACGCAGGAACAGCCCTGCCCAACAGGATGCCACAGAAGTTGTGGCCCAGTCACAACAGGAGGGTGCAAGCAGCCCACACAAGGGACACCCTTTGAATGCCAGGTTCTGGTGACCGGGGAGATTGCACTACTGGGCCCTACGGGATCCTTCTACAAAAGGCCACTACTTTCAAGACCAGGAGGCATAGCTACTCTACCTAATACATAGAAGCCAACACAGTCAGACAAAATGAGGATACAGAAGAATGTATTCCAACAAGATGATGACAGGACCTCAGAAAAAGAACTAAGCAAAATGGAGATCAGCAATCTAACTACAGAAGAGCTCAAAGTAATGGTCATAGGATGCTCACTGAGAAAAGTGCTCAGAGAGAATATCAACAAGAGAAAACATAAAAAGGCACAAATCAGAGTGGAATAATAGCTTAAAAATACAATAGAGGAAATCAACAGCAACTTAGAGGATGCAGAAGAACAGATCAACAATCTGGAAGACAGGAGAGTGGAAAGTGCTCAAACTGAACAGCAAAAAGAAAAAGAATTTTAAAAATATGGATTAAGGGTGGATTAAGGGATCTCTGAGACAACATCACGTGTACTAATATTTACCTTAAAGGGATCCCAGAAAGAGGAGGAAGAATGGGACAGAAAACTTATTTGAAGAAGTAATAGCTGAACATTTCTCTAACCTGGGGAAGAAAACAGACATCCAGGTCCAGGAAGCACAAAAAGCCTCTAAGGCTAGATATTTACAATTGTTATATTCTCTTGTTGGATTGATCTACGTCCACACCAAGGCACGTTACAAAAATGGCAAAAATTAAAGAGAATCATAAAAGCAGAAAGAGAAAAGTAAATAGTTACAGATGAGGAAAACCCCCGTAAAGCTATCATCAGATATTTCAGCAGAAACTTTGCAGAAAGAAAGGAGTGACATAATACAAAGTGCTGAAAGGAAAAAAATCTACTGCCAAGAATACTGTATCTGCCAAGATTATTGTTCAGAATTAAAGGAGAGAGAGTTTCATAGACAAAAGTTGAAAACGTTCATCACCACTAACCCAACCTTATAAGAAATGTTAAAGGGATCCCTTTAAGAGGAAAATAAAAGGTCATAACTAGAAGAAAATTATGAAAGGAAACAATTTCACTGGTAAAAGCAAACACAGAAAGGTAGTAGATTAATCACTTATAAAGCTAGTGTGAAGGTAAAGACAAGGTCAATTATACCTATAAAATTTAGCTAAGGTATACACAAAATAAAAAGATATAAAATATTATGTCATATACATTAAAACATGGAGTAGGGGAGTAAAAATGTAGTAATTTCAGAATATGTTCAAACTCAAGTGCCCACCAACTTAAATATAGATTGTTACATACATAGGATGTAATATATAAGCTTTACAGTGATCACAAACCAAAAATTGTATAATAAATACACAAAAAATAAGGACAAAGACATCCTTAGCCTAACACTAAAAGAGTCATCAGATCACAAGCAAAGAGAGCAAGAGAAGAAAGCAATAGAAAAGAACTACCACCAAAACAACCAGAAAACAACTTACAAAAGGGCAATAAGTGCAAACCTATCAATAATTACTATAAATGTAAATGAACATAAAATCAAAAGGTATAGGATGACTGGATAAAAAAAAATAAGACCATCTTATACTAGACTTATACTAGACTCACTTCAGACCTAAACACATATGCAGACTGAAAGTGAAGGGGTAGAAAAAGATATTCCATGAGAATGGTAGAAAAAAAAAAAAGCCGGGGCAGCAATACTTATATTAGACAAAATAGACTTTAAAACAAAGACTGTAACAAGGGAAAGCATTACATGACGATAAAGGGATCAATCCAACAAGAGAATATAACAATTGTAAATATCTATGCATCTGACATAGGAAGACCTAAATATATGAAGCAAATATTAATAGACATAAAGGGAGAAATTGACAGTAGTACAATAATAGTAGAGGCCTTTAAAATCCCACTTGCATCAATGGATAGATCATCCATGCAAAAAAGCATTACGGAAACAGTGGTTTTGAGTGGTACATCAGACCAGTAGACTTAACAGATATATACAGAAGACTCCATCCAAAAACAACAGAATACACATTCTTTTCAGGTGCATATGGAATGTTCTCCAAGATAGTTCTCGTCTTAGGCCACAAAACAGGTCTTAATAAATTTAAGGAGACTGAAATCGTATCAAGCATATTTTCCAACCATGATGGTATGAAACTAGAAATCAATTACAGAAAGAAATTAGAAAAAACACAAATATGTGGAGGCTAAATAAGATGCAACCAATAGGTCATGAAGAAATAAAAGAGGAAACTAAAAAACATCCAGAGACAAATGAAAATGGACACAAAATGGTTCAAAATCTTTGGGACTTGGGTATCCCGGGTGGCTCAGCAGTTTAGCGCAGCCTTAGGCCCAGGGTGTGATCCTGGAGACCGGGGATTGAGTCCCACACTGGGCTCCTTGCAAGGGGCCGCTTCTCCCTCTGCCTGTGTCTCTGTCTCTCTCTCTCCCTCTCTCTCTCTCTCTCTCGCTCGCTCTGTCTCTCATGAATAAAAAAAAAAATCTTTGGGACTTAGCAAAAGTAGTTCTAAGAGGGAAGTTTATAGTAATACAGTTCTACCTCAAGAAAACAGAAAAAATTCTCAAATAAGCAATCTAACTAAAAAAAGAAGAAACCTAAAGTCAGTAGAAGGAAGGAATTACTAAATATCCTAGCAGAAATAAATAAGATAAAGACTTAAAAATAAAACAATAGAAAAGATCAATGAAACTAAGAGCTGGTTCTTTGGTAAGATAAATAAAATTGATAAACCTTTAGCCAG
Source organism: Nyctereutes procyonoides (assembly GCF_905146905.1). NCBI lineage: Eukaryota > Metazoa > Chordata > Mammalia > Carnivora > Canidae > Nyctereutes > Nyctereutes procyonoides. The sequence goes on along the minus strand of NW_026575131.1, from coordinate 36,263,693 downwards.
ATTAAGAAAAAAAAAGACTCAAATTTTAAAAAATCACAAATGAAAGAGAATTTACAACCAACACCACAGAAATACAAAGGATTGTGATATTACTATGAAAAATTATACACCAACAAATTGAAATATCTAGAAGTGGATAAATTCCTAAAAACACACAATTTTCCAAGATTGAATCAGGAAGAAATAAAAATCTGAATAGACCTATTACTAGTAATGTAATTTAATCAGTAATGATAAAACTCTCAACAAACAAAAGTCCAGAACAAGATATTTTCACAGGTGAATTCTATCAAACATTTAAAGCATTAATACCTATTGTTCTCAAACTATTCCAAAAAATAGAAGAGAAAGGAATGCTTCCAAATTCATTCTATGAGGCTGACACTACCCTCATACCAAAACCAGAGAAAGACACTATAAGAAAATTATAGACCAATATCCCTGATGAACATGGTTGCAAATATCCTCAACAAAATATTAGCAAACCCAGTTAGCAGACAATACATTAAAAGGATCATTCACCATAATTAAGTGGGATATATCCCAGAGATGTAAGGATGGTTCAACATTTACAAATCAATTAACCTGATACACCATATTAACAAAATAAAGGATAAAAATTATATGATCATCTCAATATATACAGAAAAAAACATTTAACAAAATTCAATACCTATTCATGATAAAACTCTCAACAAAGTGGGTAGAAAGGCAGCATACCTCAAGATAATAAGGGCCATATATGACACACCCACAGCTAACATCACAGTCAACGGTGAAAAGCTGAAAGCTTTCCCTCTAAGATCAGGAACAAGAGAAAGATGTCCATTCTCGCCACTTTTATTAAACATAGTACCAGAAGTCCTGGCCACAACAATCAGAGAAGAAAAAGAAATAAAAGGCATCCAAACTGGTAAAGGAAAAGTAAAACTGTCACTGTTTGCAGATGGCATGTTACTATATATATATAAATTATATATTTATATTATATATAAAACCCTAAAGATTAAAAAAACCCTATTAGAACTATTAAATGAATTCAGTAAAGTTGCAGGATACAAAATTACTATACAGAGCACTGCTGAGTTTCTATACACTAATAATCTGGCAGAAAGAGAAATTAAGAAAATAGTCCCATTTACAACTGCATCAAAAAGAATAAGATGCCTAGGAATAAATTTAACCGAGAGTTCAAAGACGTGTACTTTGAACTATAAGGTATCAATTAAAGAAACTGGAGAAAACACAAAGAAATGTAAAGATCTACCATGGTCATACGTTTAAATAATTAATATCCTTAAAATGTTCATATTTCCCAAAGCAGTCTATAGATTCAGTGCAATCCTTATCAAATAACCATAGTATTTTTTACAGAACTAGAACAAATAATTCTCAAATTTGTATGGAACCACAAAAGATCCTGAATAGCCAAAGCAATCTTGAGAAAGAACAACAAAGCTGGAGGGATCATATGCCCAGATTTCAAACTATACTACAAAGCCATAGTAATCAAAACATTATGGTACCGGCACAAAAGCAGACACATAAATCAATAGTACAGAATAGAGAGCCCAGAAATAAACCCACGCTTATGTGGTCAATTAATCTATGACAAAGGAGGCAAGAATAACCAATATACAAAAAAGACAGTCTCTTTAATAAATAGTGTTGGGAAAATGGGGCAGCTATGTTGAAAAGAATGAAACCGGGCCATTTTCTTATACCATACACAAAGATAAACTGAAAATGGATTAAAGACCTAACTGTAAGACCTAAAACCATAAGAATCATATAAGTAAACATAGCCAATAAATTCTGACATCTGCCTTAGCAATATTTGTCTGTGTTGATCTCTCCAGGCAAAGGAAACAAAAGCAAAAAGAAACAACTGGGATTACATCAAATTAAAAAGCTTTTGCACAACAAAAAAGCTTTTTAATCAACAAAATGAAAAGGCAAGATTTTTGAGAGACAAATGAATGGTTGGGAGAAGATATGTGCAAATGATATATCTGATAAGGAGTTAATATCCAAAATATATAAGGAACTTGTACAACTCAAGACCAGAAAAACAAATAATCTGATTTTAAAAAAGGGCAGAGGACCTGAGTAGACATTTATTTCTAAAAAAGACATACAGACGGCCAATAGATACATGAAAAGATGCTCAGCATCACAAATCATTAGGGAATTGAAAATCAAAACCACAATGGGAAATCACCTCATACCAGTTAGAATGGTTACTATCAAAAAGACAAGAAATAACAAGTGTTGGCAAGAAAAGGGAACCCTCATGCAGTTTACAGGAATGTAAGTTGGTGCAGCCACTGTGGAAAACAGTATGATGGTTCCTCAAAATATTAAAAATAGAAATACTATATGATCTGGTAATTCCACTTCTGGGTATATCCTCAAGGAACACAAAAACACTAATTTTAAAATATATATGTACTCTATGTTTATTGCAGCATTATTCACAAGAGCCAAGATATGAAAGCAACCTAGATGTCCTTCGATAGATGAATGGATAAAGAAAATGTGGTACCACAATGGAATTATTAGTCATAAAAAAAATGAAATCTTGACATTTATGACAACATGGATGGACCAAGAGGGTATTATGTCAAGGGAAATAAATTGGACAGAGAAGGACAAACACCATATGATTTCATATGTGGAGTCTTAAAAGGAAAGCAAACAAAAAACAAACAAACTCATAAATATAAGGAAGGAAAAATACTAATTGGTGTTTTCCAGAGCTGAGGGATAGGGGATAGACAAAAATAGGTGAAGGGGATTATGAGATACAAACTTTCAGTTATAAAATAAGTCATGAAGATGAAAAGTACAGCACAGGAAATATAGTCAATAATACTGCAATAACATTGTATGGTGGCAAATGGTGACTACATTTATTATGGTGAACATTTTGTAATGATTTAATTCTTGAATCAATATATTATAAACCTGAAACTAATATAATATTGTATACTTAACAACTAAAATTAAAAATAATATGTATTCAATATAGAGACATAAAAGAGCAAGAAAAAGAAATGACTCATTATCAAGAGATAGTCAATAAAACCAGACTGAGGGAGGACCTGTCCAGATGTCAGAACTGTCAAAGACTTCAAAATAATCAAGTTCCACATTTTAAAAGATTTAGTTGAAAAGGTGGACAATATGTTGAACAGATAGGTGACTGCAGCAAAAATTGGAAACTACAAAAAAAGTGACAAACAGAAATGTTCAAAATAAAAATATCAGAAATGAATAATTTGGTTACAGCAGAGAAGAGAGTAAGTGAAAATGCAAATTAGATTAGTAGGAACTATCCAAATGGAAATATAAAGTGAAGGAAGAGTGAAAGAAAGAGGAAGAGAGAACAGCTAAGAGCCATGGGATGATATCAAACTATTTAGAGTTAAGACCATTGGAATCCCATCACCCAGACGGGCACTGAGGGGGGTACTTGACGAGATGAGCACTGGGTGTTATACTATGTTGGCAAATCGAACTCCAATAAAAAATATACCAAAAAAAAAAAATCATTGGAATCCCAGTAGGAGGAGAGGCTAAAAGGAAGAGGGGAAGGAGGAGTGAGGGGCAGAGGAAGTAAGGGGGAGAGAGAGAAGAACAAGAGAAAAAGGCAGAGAAAAAAATTTTTTAAAGCGGTCATTGCTGAGACTTTCCCAGAATTAATATAAGACAAAACATCACAGATCCAAGAAGCTTAGAGTATCCCATGCAGAATTTTTTTAAAAAACACATCTTGCTACATCATAGGCAAATTGCAGAAATCCTAAGTAAAAATCATCAAGACAGCCAGCCAAAAAAAAAGAAACCTGCACAGAGGAATAAATACAAGAGTGGCAACAAACTTCTCATCAGGACATATGCAATCCAGAAGATAATGGAGTGACAACTGTAAAATACTGAATTGGCGGGGGAGGGGATCCAATAAACTTAAAACTCTATACCAATTCTCTTTCAAATATGAAGGAGAAAGACATCTTCAGAGAAACAAAAGCTGAGGGAATTTATTGCCAGTGGATCTGCACTGCAAGATATACAGGAAATTCTTCATGTAAAAGAAGTATGACACCAGGAAGAAATTTTACAAAAGAAAAAAAAAAGGGACACCAGGGTGGCTCAGTGGTTTAGCACCTGCCGACAGCCCAGGGTGTGATCCTGGCGTCCTGGGATTGGGCTCCCTGCATGGAGCCTGCTTCTCCCTCTGCCTATGTCTCTGCCCCTCTCTCCCTGTGTCTCTCATGAATAAATAAATATTTTTAAAAAAAGCAATGGAAATGATAAAAATTTGGGTGTATGGATTTCTTATGACTGTTATAACAAATTACCATAAACTTGGTGGCTTAAAACAACACAAATTTATTCTCTTACAGTTCTGGAGGCCAGCAGTTTGAAAGCAGGTTCACTGGGCTAAAGTCAAGGTGTCATTCAGGGCCTGTTTCTTCTAGAAGCTCCCTAGAGGAGAATGCATTTCCTTGCATTTTCTAGATTCCAGGAGTCACCTGCATTCCTTAACCTCTTGCTTCTGTTGTCACATCTTTTACTTCTGTATTTGTATCTGCCCCTTATTAGGACACTTGTGATTACATCACTGGGACTACCTGGACAATCCAGGATCATCTCTCCATCTCCACATTATTAATCTCATCTGCAAAATCCATGTTGCCATATAAGGTAACATATTCACAGACTCCAGAGTTAGAACATGGATATTATGGGAGGCAATCATTAAGCCTACCACAGTGGGTAAATATAACTTTTTCCCCTTGTTTTTATTTGTATTTTGTAATCTAGGAATTATTATATATTTTTATTCAAGAATAATTAACAAAATGTAATGTTAGCTTCGTGTGTACAATATACAATATAATGATTCAATAATTCTATACATTTTTCAGTGCTCATCAAGGTAAGTGTCCTCTTAATGATAGAGAACCAAGGGTTGACAGAAGAAGTGGAGTGAGGGATGGGCTAATTGAATGATGGGCATTAAGGAGGTCACTTGTTATGATGAGCACTGGATGTTATATGTAAGTGATGAATCATTAAATTCAACTCCTAAACTTAATATTATATTATATTAAACAAGAATTTAAATAAAATTTGAAAAATAATCAAAGGAATGTAGTGTAATCCTACTAAGGATCTAGTTTATAGCAGTTATAAAGAATTTTTATAATAAAAACTTTCCCTGGGGCACCTGGGTGGCTCAGGGGTTGAGCATCTGCCTTTGGCCCAGGTCGTGATCCCAGGGCCCTGGGATCAAGTCCCACATCAGGCTGCCCGCAGGGAGCCTGCTTCTCCCTCTACCTATGTCTCTCTGTCTCTCATGAATAAATAAATAAAATCTAAAAACAAAACAAAACTTTAATTAGAAAAAAGATAAGTGTAGTCTCAATCTTCTTCTTTATCTTTTTTCACCCATCCCCCAACCCACCTCCCTTCTAGCATATAAAATGGAATATTACTCAGCCATAAAAAAGAATGAGATCTTGCCATTGGCAACAATATGGAGGAACCTGGAGAGTATAATGCTAAATGAAAGAAGTCAGAGAAAGACAGATAACATATAATTTCACTCATGTGGAATTTAAGAAACAAAGCAAATGAACAAAAAAAAGAGAGAGACCAACAAAAAAACAGATCCCCCTTATTTTTAATCTCTTCAGAATATAATTGACTGTCTAAAGCAAAAGTAGTAAAATATACAATAGTTTATATATGTGGCATTAAAATGTACACAACAATACAGCACAAAGAATGGGATGGGGAGAAATAGAAGTATACGTGTATCAGGCTTTTATACCATACACAAAGTGGTACAATATTATTTGAAGGTATACTGTGATAAGTGAAAGATAGATATTGTAAACCCTATCAAAATCACTAAAAATTAAATAAAATGAGAATTGTAGCTAATAAGTCAATAGTAGAAATAAACTAATATAGAATAATCAAAATCAATATGAAATGGAGATTAAAAAGAGATAGCACAAATAAATAGCAAAATGTTACATTTAAATCTAACCATATCAGTAACTGCATTAAGTATAAATAGTATAGACACTCGAATTACAATGCAGAGATTCTCAGATGAAATTTTTAAAAAGCAGGAATCAAATATATGCTGTCTACAAAAGCTACTTTCAATACAAAGACATAATAAAAAATGGAAAAAAGATGTACCATATAAACAGCATATCAAAACAGTACACAAAAAAAAAAGGATTAGAGTGACTATACTAATATCAGACAATGTAGACTTCAGTACAAAGAATATTATCAAGGTTAAGAAGACATTTCAAGATGACAAAAGAGCCAATTTATCATAAGAACAAAATAATTCTAAATGTGTATGTGCCTACTACAGCTTCAAAATCATGAAGCAAAAATTGATAGAAAAGGAGAAAATAATCAATACACAATCACAGTTGGAGATCTCAACATTCCCCCTTTTCAGTAAGAGATAAAATCTTTAGGCAAAAAAAAAATCAGTAAGAATACAGAAAACTTAACATTATAAGCTAAACTGACTGAATTAACACTTCCTATTGAATGCCTAAACAACAGCAGAATACATGTTCTTTGCAATTATACCTCACCAAGGGAGACCTTACTCTGGGTCATAATAAAAATTTCAAAAAAAAATTTTTTTTCAACAAATGTAAAAGGGTTGATATGATACAAAGCATGTTCTCTGTCCACAAAAGAATTGATTTAGAATAAATAAAAAATATACATCTGAAAAATCCATAAGAAATCAAGCAACACACTTCTATATAACCCATAAGCCAAAGAAGAGATCACAGGAAAAATTAAAATTAGCAAATGTTTGAATTGAATGAAAATGAAAACACAAGAGACCAAAATGTGTGGAAATCAGGTGAATTCCACATATTGAGGAAATATATGGCATTATGATGCTTATATTAGAAAAGTCAGATCTCAAATTGATGATCTATACATTTGCCTTTAAAAAAATCAGAAAAATGAAAATCAATCCTACAGTAATCTAATAAACGTAACAGCAGAAATAAAATTGAAAACAAATTTAAAAGTTGAAAAAATAAAACCAAAATTTGGTTCTTTAAAGCAATAAAATAATAAACCTCTATTCAAAGAAAAGAGAGGTAACACAAATTACCAACATTGGCAATGACAGAGGAAGTATCACTACCTATTCTACAGATAAGTAACAGACAATATAAGGATAACATGGAAACTTTATGACAAAAAATGTGATAATTGAAAGACAAGATTATCAAAGCTCACTCAAGAACTATGTAACCTAAGTAGCTACACATATCTATCAAAGAGATTGAATTCATTATTTAAACTCTTCTCACAAAAAAACAAAAACAAAAACCTTTATTTTTTTTAATTTTTATTTATTATTTATGATAGTCACAGAGAGAGAGAGAGAGGGGCAGAGACACAGGCAGAGGGAGAAGCAGGCTCCATGCACCGGGAGCCCGACGTGGGATTCGATCCCAGGTCTCCAGGATCGCGCCCTGGGCCAAAGGCAGGCGCCAAACCATTGCGCCACCCAGGGATCCCAAAAACAAAAACCTTTAGACATCATTGGTAAAACCTAAGAAACATCCAAGATGGAATAATAGCAATTCTATAGAAAACAGTGGGCCACTTTCCCACTCATTTTTATAAAACCAGCATTATCTTGTTACCAAAACCAGACAAAGACATCACAAGAAGATTACCCACCAATATCCATCATGAACAAAGATGCAAAAACCTTTAATAAAATTTTAGCAAATCAAATCTAGTAACATACATCATAACCAACTAGAGTTTAACCCAGAGATGCAAAGTTGGCTCAACAGTAGAAAAGCAATGTATTTCATCATATTAAGAAACCAAAAAAGAAAAACCATATAATCATCCTAATGCAGAAAGCATTTGGCAATATTCCATATTCCGTCCATAAAATCTCTGTGTAATGAAAGAGAACTTCCTGAATAAAGAGCATCTATGAAATACCTACAGCTAACTCTGTACTAAATGGTGAAAGGCTAAAAGCATTCCCCCTGAGATCAGGAACGAGGCAAGGATATTCACTCTTACCATGTTTATTCAACCTTGTGTGAAGGTTCTAACCAGAATTTTAAGGTTAATTAACTATTATAAAAGTAAGAGGCATACAGATTAGAATTATAAACATCCTTATTTGCAGATAACACAATCATCTACAATAGAAATCCCCAAGGAATTTACAAAAGCGACTTGGAATTAATAAATGAATTTTTGCAAGGTCACAGGATACAAACAAGGCCAATGTACAAAGGCAATTGTATTTTTATATACTATTAACAATTGGCAATTTAAATGTAAAAAATGTAATAAAGGCAGTTTATTTTTGATGTTTGACACTGACAGCTTCACGCTCCATTCCTCCCTCTTGCCCTATACCTGGACAAGTCAATAAGAAAGCCCTGGCATTCCTGCCCTGTGGTGGTGGGGGGGGGGGCAGGGGTGGAAGGGAGTGAGGGGTTGAGATCTTCAAACCATCCATATATAGGAATCTCCACTTTGGTCCCCCCTCTCCAACCATAATAAAAACCAGAGCCATTCAGCCTTCCTTTCACTCAAGCCACCCTGGAGCAACTTGGATGTCTGCAGTGCTCTCCCCAGAAAGCCCCATTAGGGAAAAATAAGCCTTTTCATAGGCTCTTGATATATGTGTGGTATCATCAGTCTCAACATTCAAACAAATTCTACTGGTGGTAGAGTAGGCTTGCCCCATCTTCTGTGGGGCAACCACAAAACAGAACAATACCATTTATAAGAGCATCAGGAAATATGAAATACTTAGGAGTAAATTTAACAGAATACGTGCAAAACTTATACAATGAAAGCTATAAACCTGTTGATAAAAAATTTAAATAACCTAAAAATAAAAAAGAGTATCAACAGGAAGACTAACATTGTTATGAAGTCAATACTCTCTAAATTGATTTATAGATAAGGTGCAATGCAATCAAAACTCGGGGGAGGGGTAGGGTTGGTAGAAATTGACATGCTGACTTCAATACATATATGGAAATACCAAGGCCACAGAAAGTTGTAGTAAGAGTCATTATGAAGAAACTCCACAGAACAGTGAAAATGAAGGGCCACAGAACTTCACATCAACATGAATAAATCCCAGGAATATATTCAAATATAAAAAGCAAATTATGCATGGTATGACCTAAATAAGACTTTTATACAAATACAGTTCTAAAACATCTAATTCATATGTGTATGAACATCAGAGCCCCAAAATATATGAAGTAAACATTAAGAGATTTGAAGGGATTAACAGATAATTCTATAATAATAAACAGAGACTTCAATACTCAGATTTCGATGGTGAACAGAATAACAGATCAACAGGCGACAGATGACTTAACACTACAGAGCCACTGGACCTAGTAGATATACACAGAACACTCCACCCAGCAACAGAACATACATTCTTCTCAAGTGCACATGGAGCACTTGACATTTGTTATGCCACAAATCTTAATAAATGTAAAAGTATTGAAATCATACAAAGTATCTTTTCTGATCATACTGGAATGAAAATAGAAAACAATATCAAAAGGAAAACTAGAGAATTCTCAAATATGTGGAAACTAAACAACATACTCTTAACCAATTTGTCAAAGAAGAAATCACAAATGATATTAGAGACAAATGAAAATGAAATCAATATACCAAAACTCACAAGATGGAGCAAAAGCAGTGCAAAGAGGAAAATTTTAGTTGTAAATGCATACATTAAAAAAGAAGATCTAAAAAAAAAAAAAAACCCTGGCTTTACATAGAAGAGCAAACTAAACCCAAAGCTAGCAGAAGGAAGGAAATAATAGATTAGAACAGAGATAAAAAATAATGATCAGAAAAAAAGAGAAAATCAAGCTAAAAGTTGGTTCTTAAAAAAAAAAAAAAAGACAAGCCTTTAAGTAGATTGGATAAGATAAAAAGAGAAGATTCCAATTAGTAAAATCAGAAGTGAAAGTGGGGACATCTCTATGATTTTACAGCATTAAAAAGGATTATAAGAAACCACTATGAATAACTGTAGGCCAACAAATTAGATGACTCAGCAAATTCCCAGACATACACCATGTACCCAAACTGAGTTACGAAGAAACAAAAAATACTAATAAGCCTATAACTAGGATGTCTAAAATAAAATTTAAAGAAAGGAAAATAATGAGTGTTGACAAGGATGTAGGGAAATTGGAACCATTGTGCACTGCTGGTTGGAATGTAGAACGGCACAGTCACTGCAAACAAATAAAAAAAAAAGTTTGGTGGTTCCTCAAAAAGCCAAACATAGAACTACCATATGATGGCACTTCCACTCCTAGATATATACCAAAAGAACGGAAAGCAGGGTCTCAGATACTCGTACCTCAGTGTTTTTAGCAGGATCATTCACAAAAGCAAAAAGGCAGAAATAACACAAGTGGCCATCAACAGATGACTGAATGAGCAAGGCTGTGATATGTCCTACGATGGAGTGTGACTCAGACTTAAATAGAAATAAAGTTCTAATACATGCTACAACATGGATGAATCTTGAAAACATTATGTGAAGTAAAATAAGTCAGTAACGAAGGGACAACTGTTGTATGGTTCCACTTATGTGAGATAAATTCAAAGAGACAAAAAGATTAGAAGTGACCACGGGGTTGGTGCTGGTGCGGAGAGCAAATTGCAGACACACCTCTGAGATATGGCAGGTTTGGTCCCAGATCGATGCAATAAAGTAAATACCACAATAAAGTGAGTTAAATGACGTTTTTGGTTTCCCAGTGCATATAAAAGGTACGCTTACCCTAAACTGTAAGTGTGCAATAGCACTATGCCCCAAAAAACAATGCATATGTCTTAATTTAAAAATATTACTAAAAAATGCTAACCATCCTCTGAGCTGATAGAGACACGTCTTTTGGCTGGTGGAGGGCCCTGCCTCCGTGTTGACGGCCACTAACTGATCGGCCGGTGGCTGCTGAAGGCTGGGTGGCTGTGGTGATTTCTTAAGTAAGACAACAGAGAAGTTCGCTGCACTGAATGACTCTTACTTTCCCAAATGGTTTCTCTGTAGCATGCAATGCCATCTCACGGCATTTTACCCTCTGAAAATTGGTGTCGGGACGCCTGGTGGCTTAGCAGTTGAGCATCTATCTGCCTTTGGCTCGGGACGTGATCCTGGAGTTCTGGGATGGAGCCCCACATTGGGCTCCTGCATGGAGACCACTTCTCCTCCCTCTACCTATGTCTCTGCCTCTTTCTGTATCTCTCATGAATGAATAAATTTTTTTTTTATTTATGATAGTCACAACGGGGGGGGGGGGGCAGAGACACAGGCAGAGGGAGAAGCAGGCTCCATGCACCGGGAGCCCGACGTGGGATTCGATCCCGGGTCTCCAGCATCGCGCCCTGGGCCAAAGGCAGGCGCTAAACTGCTGCGCCACCCAGGGATCCCCTAAATAAAATCTTTTTTAAAAAATTGTAGTCAATCTTCTCAAATCCTACCGCTGCTTTATCAACTAAGTTTGTGTGATATTCTAAATCCTTTGTTGTCACTTCAAAAATTATCACAGCATCCTCACCTGGAGTAAATTCCAGCTCAAGAAGCCACTCCCATTGCTAACCCCTAAGAAGCAACTCCTCATCAGGTTTTATCATGAGATTGTAACAATGCAGTCCCACGTTCAGGCTCTACTTCTAGTTCTGGTTCTCTCGCCGTTTTCTCTACATCTGAAGTTACTTCCTCCAAGGAAGTCTTGAACCCCTCAAAGTCCTCCATGAGGGTGGGAATCTACTTCTTCCAAACTCCTGCTCATGTTGATATTTTGATCTCTTCTCATGAATCACACATGTTCTTAATGGCATCTAGATGGTGAACCCTTTCCGGTGGGTTTTTAATTGACTTTGCCCAGATCCAGAGTTAGAGGAATCACAGGGTATGGCAGCTAGAGCCTTACGAAGCATATTTCTTTTTTTTTTTAATTTTTATTTATTTATGATAGTCACAGAGAGAGAGAGAGAGAGAGAGAGAGAGAGAGAGGCAGAGACACAGGCAGAGGGAGAAGCAGGCTCCATGCACCGAGAGCCCGATATGGGATTCGATCCCGGGTCTCCAGGATCGCGCTCTGGGGCAAAGGCAGGCGCTAAACCTCTGCGCCACCCAGGGATCCCACGAAGCATATTTCTTAAATAATAAGACTCAACAGTTGAAATTACTCCTTGGTCCATGGGCTGGCGAATGGATGTTGTGTTAGCAGACAGGAAAACAGCATGAATCTTGATATACATCTCCATCAGAACTCTCTGGTGACCAGGTGCTTTGTCAAAGAGCAGTAATATTTTGAAAGGAATCTTTTCTGAGCGATATGTGTCAATAGTGGGCTTAAAATAATTAGTAAAACGTTTTGTAAAGAGATGGGCTGTCACCCAGGCTTTGTTGCTCACTTACAGAGCACAGAGTAGATAAGCATAATTCTTAAGGACCCTAGAACTTTCTGAATGGTAAATGAGCATTTGCGTTACCTTAAACTCACCCTATAAAGAGTGTCAGCTTGTCCTTTGAAGCTTAGACGCCAGGCACTGACTTCTCCTCTCCAGCTCTGAAAGTCCTAGACGGCATCTTCTTCCCATACAAGGCTGTTATATCTACACTGAAAATCTGGTATTGAGGGTAGCCACCTTCATGAATTATCTGAGCTAGACCTTCCAGGTAATTTGGGGCAGCTTCTACATCAGCACTTGCTGCTGCTACACCTGGCACTTTTTGTTGTTTCCTTAAACCCCATGAACCCACCTCTGCTAGCCTCACACTTTTCTTCTGAGCTTTCCCACCTTTCCCAGCCTTCACAAAATTGAAGAGTTAAGGCCTTGCTCTGGATGAGGCTTTGGCTTTAAGGGAATGTTATGACTGCCTGGATCTTCTCTCCCGACCACTCAGACTTTCTCCATCGCAGCAACAAGACGTTCCACTTTCTTATCATTCGTGGGTTCATTAAGTAGAACTTTTCATTTCCTTCAAGGTCTTCCTCGGCATTCACAACTTGGCTGTTTGGCTCAAGAGGCCTAGCTTTTGGCCTGTCTCAGCTTTCAACGTGCCTTCCTCTCTAAGCTTCATCATTTCTAGCTTTTTTTTTTTTTTTTTTTTTTTTTTTATTTATGATAGTCACAGAGAGAGAGAGAGGCAGAGACACAGGCAGAGGGAGAAACAGGCTCCATGCACCGGGAGCCCGATGTGGGATTCGATCCCGGGTCTCCAGGATCGCGCCCTGGACCAAAGGCAGGCGCCAAACTGCTGCGCCACCCAGGGATCCCCCATTTCTAGCTTTTGATTTAAACTGAGAGACAGGGATCTCTTCCTTTCAAAGGCCTTCCTCCTACCCTCATTGGCCTAAGTTCAATGTCTTTTTGCCCCAGGGAATAGGAAGACCCAAGGAGAGGGAAAGAGAAAAGGAATGGTGGGTCGGGGAGCAGTCAAAACACACAACATTTATAGATGAACTTCACCACCGTATACCGGGCCTGGTTCGTGGCACTCCAAAACAATTACAACAGTAACATCAAAGATCACAGACCACAGATCACCATAACAAATAATAAAGTTTGAAATACTGTGAGAACTACCAGAATGTGACACTGAGACATGCAGTGAGCAGGTGCTGGTGGAAAAATGGCACCAAGAGACGTGCTTGACGCAGGGTTGCTGCAAACTTCCATTTGTGAAAAACACAGATCTGCAGAGCACAACACAGCAAAGTGCAATAAAACAAGGTATGCCTGCCCACATCGTTTCGCGGGTACACAACTTCTGTTTGAAGTGACGGGACATTTTGGAAATGGATAGTAGCGATGGTTGCACAGCACTGTGAAAGCACTTACTGCCCCTAAATTGTACTCTTAAAAATGATTTAAATGGTAATTTTTATGTTATGTATATTTTTGCCATAATAAAACTGCAAAAGACCCTCCCATATCACATGCTACACAATTGCAGATGTTGTTGTTGGGGGATTCAAACCTATGACAGAGGAAAGGGTCAGGAAGCCCAGGATGTTGCTTCCAAGCAGGGTGGTCTCAGGTGTTCTCACCTGCACCTGCCATGCTGTGACTCTTAACCCCGGTGGCAGGGGCATGTACATTCATAGAGCTCTGAAGGTACAGACCTTCAGACAGCTTTGAAGGCCTGAAATAATTGGTATTAAAAGTTGACAGGACTAGGAAGCAACACGGTAGCTTTATCAGAAGGCATCAGGCCTACTGTGGAGAAGTGAAGACAAGCCTCCTATTCATGGGATGCCAGCGGGTCACTTACTCTCCTTGACCTCACCACCTGTCACAACTCTGCCTCCAACACTCCCCTCCACCATGGAAGGACCTTTAATTGCTCCAAGTTCTGGGTCTGACCTCCAACTAGGGCAGCATTTCTCCAGCCTCTGGGGAGGGGTAGATTAATGTGCGGCCTTTCTGGGTGGTCCCTTCCTCTGTTGGAACTAGGAAAGTCCCTCAGGCACCTCTGCCTCCCAGTCCCCAGCCCAGGATTTGCTGAATAATGGAGACCAGAGAGCACAGGGCACTTGCCTGCTTTCACTTCCCCTTCTCAGGATGCACGTGGTCCAGCTCTCCGCCCCACATCATGCCCACACCATGGCAAGGGGTAGGCTTTCCTTTTCTCTTCAGGCAGGCTTGGTGCCCAGCCCCCAGAACATTTCCCTGCTCCTGAGATCCCTCTGCGGGAGCTGGCTCCCTCCTCCCCTCAGAAAGCCCAGGCCTTGGGCTGGCGGGAGCAGAGTCTCACTCAGGCTCCTGGTTCACAGTGCTGGAAGGTACGGGCCCTATAACACACTCACTTTGTACAAGGGAATGAGGGGGTGGGAGGAATGGGGTTGCAGAGAGAGGGCTCACTACCCAAAGGGGACTCCTTGGGGTCAGGGACCCCTAATCCCTGGTGCAGTGCCCCCTCGGGCTTCCAGACCAGGTGAGTAGGTACACTGATCCACAGGGGGCAGGAGTCACAGGGAAGGAGCCCTGGAACTGGTCATGTGGAAAGTGAGGGGTTGGGTGGGGGTGGATGTAAGGAACGTGAGAGAAAGCCAGGATAGCATGTGGGTTCATAAAGTGTGGGGGGGGGGGGGTCAGTGGATGGGGAGTCCTGCCATAGGCCAGATAGCATCCAAGGCTTCCTTCTGAGTCTAGGTGCCTATATCCCTGACCTGCCCTGCTTGCTGGAACCAACCCTGGCTCTGTTTAGGGCCCTTGTCTGTCCGCTCCTGGGCTCTGAGCAAGAGAGGAAGGGGCAAGAGGAGACGTCCATCTGTTCTGCCTCCCAGTCCCAGGGAGAAGACCCTCATGCTACACTGGTCTTCCCGGGGCACCAAGCAGCCACATCGAACCACCCCTTCCATCCGGCCAGGCAGCTTGGAGCTAGGCACCTGGTCCCTGTGACACTTTAGTCTGGAAAGCAAGAATCTGGTCAATTCAGGCCCTTCCTCCTACCCTCATTTCAGTGATGGACACAGCAGGTGGGTCAAGCGCAGATGAGTGATGGGCAACAAATGTAGGAGTCTCCTTATGCCATTAAGTATCGCTAGAGGCCTTTGTCACCGTAGTACTCAGTAGTGACTAACAATTCTCATTTCAAATTCTTAAATCAGTAGGTGAAGATGTGTATTAAATAATGTGCCAAGGGGATCCCTGGGTGGCGCAGCGGTTTGGCGCCTGCCTTTGGCCCAGGGTGCGATCCTGGAGACCTGGGATCGAGTCCCACGTCGGGCTCCCGGTGCATGGAGCCTGCTTCTCCCTCTGCCTATGTCTCTGCCTCTCTCTCTCTCTGTGACTATCATAAATAAATAAAAAATTAAAAAAAATTAAATAATGTGCCAAATGTCATGGTCAGAATTTCTTGTAGAATGACAAATTTCCATGTAATTTTGAGCTTTGTGACCAACTGCATAGGAAGTTCGGTCATTTTGGTAGTGTCAAATTGCAAGAGAAATGTACCCAGAATAAAATGCTTACTTGTCCTCTCTGGAGTACCCACTCTTGGGACAGTCGGCCTCCAGAGTCACACAGCTGGAGAACTAATCAAACCCTCTGACACAACACTTGTAACAGGTTCTTCACAATTTCTTGGCATACACGCGTGTGTGTGTGTGTGTGTGTGTGTGTTTGTGTGTGTGTTTCCTTTGTAGCTTGTGCTGTGTGCAGTGAGCTGGGCTGGTCAGACCCTTTGGGCCCCTCAAGTCCAAGCTTTCATAGGCAACCCAAGAAGAGATGACATGACTCTGGAGAGAGACCAAGCAGGCTCAGCTAGGCTTGAGGTATAAGACCTGCTTCAGCCTTTGAGAAGCTCCACTAGGGCAAGGCCAATGGCAACGATTCTGCTTGGGGCACGGCAGAGCGTGTAAACCCTTCTAAAAGGGAATGGACACATGAGGACTTCAAAGGTACAGCCCTTTGTTTCCATCTCACTTCTAGGAATTCAACCAGAGGAGAGCTCTTCATGACTACAAAAAAAATACAAGCGTAAGAGAGCTGTCCCGTGTTGTTTTTGCTGGAAACCAATGATAAAAACCTAACTGTCCACCACTAGGGGATGGCATAGGGAAAAAAATGGGCCCATCGACGTGAAAGGACCTGTTTACTCTTTTAAATAGTGACTCTGTAGCCTTCTCACTGTGGATGCAGCCTGAGCAGACCCAAGTACATGGGCCGGCTCCTTCTGACCATCGAGGCCCTTGATGCCCAAGGAGGGACTGGCCTTCACACCTGTCTCTGTGCCCTCAGGCCGGGATGGTGACAACACTGCCAAGAGAATCACAGAACGCATGGTGGGGACCACAGCCATCCTTGCCTCTGTGGCAGTGGCTGCGTGTCATTCTCAAATGGAGGATTCAGGTCAGATTGCCTGCCTTTGACCTGACCATCTATCTAGTCCTGGCTTTGGCCTGCTCTCCCTGCAAGACCTCCAATAAGGTTCTCACGTCCAGGCTAGGCTTTGTGTGGGTGGAATGGACAATGCTCCGTAGCTGCCTTTGTCTGACCATGAAGCTCCTTCAGCCATGGAACCAACCAGAGTGATCATTATATTAGTAATAGCAAGGGCAGCTGCCCTCTCCTGAGCACTTTACATGGGTCCCCATGCACATTCAATCCCCCAGACATGTGGGTGGGGATGGAGCATGGGAAGGGGGGGGGTCTTCATCCTCCTCCTCCTCATGATCAGTCTCATGTCACAGAAAGGCAAACGAGCCTGAAGGGTGGAGCCCCTGCCCTGTCTCAAATTGGAAGCCAGGACGCCCCCACCATAGGCCTAAACAACAAAACCACATCACAGGAGCCAAAAAGTCATGGTGACATGAGAAGAGTGCAGGACACCATATGCCGACACCAGAGCTCTGGAGGCCAGAAGCAGGAACGGCTCAGCTGCTTTCCTGCAGCTCAGCAAAGTCTTCCCAATGGTACAACCATTGGTACAACCTGTGGCAGGCTGAGGTGAGCATGGGGTGATGGCCCAGGGTAGGAAGGGTCTTGATCAGAGAGAGATGAGCCCTGGCTGGGAGGTGATGGTCTAGTGAATAGCCCCGGGGAACTGCCTCCTCCCCTTCACTGCCACCCCTGAGCGAGGCTACCCCAAGATGGCACAATGAGCTTCCTCAGGGCCCCATGGCTCCTTTTGTCCCAAGAGCCCTGCTTATTCTGTCCCCTGCCCGCTCTACCTCCTTCCACCCCACCATGAGCCTTGCAGTATGGGTTCCAGGAGCACAACCATCCTCTCAGAATCCATCACCTAATGGCCTGGTGTGGGGGGCAAGAGCATCTCAGGCTTGTCACTGAGCAAGAGGGTGCCCCTCTAGACGTTAACTCCCCTGAAATCTGGGCTGCACTAGCCCAGGTAATGGTGTTCTATAGCAGAGAAGGCTGGGTGAAAGTAGCGGTGTTGGGGGGCACCTGCTGGAGGTAAGCACAGGTAAGTCTGGGCCGAAACGAGGGAAGGGCTGAGGGCACAGAAGATCCCAGGGCCTTGGCTCTTATGCAGAAGTGATGTAACACCAAAAACAGGGATGCTCCCCCCATCCGGGGTGTTGAAGGCCTTCCTTGGGCCACACACAGTGAGGACACAGAGGCTACCAGGTGGCCTAGTAGCCACGGGTTACCAAGATTTCCACAGGCCGGGCCTGCCCACAGAGCTGTGATGGGATCTGTTCACATACAGACAGCAGTAGGGGGAGCTCAGGGCTTCCAGAGCCAGGAACACAGCAAGCGCTCAGTAAGTGCTTGTCACCTGACTAGTATATAAAAATACATTGTTCACTCCAGCAGAAGAGGCAGACATGGAAACTGAGGCACAGGGGGGGCCAGGGACTTCTCTTACAAGGCCTAGGGCCAGCACCTCTGAATCTGTCCACTTTTGTCCACCCCACAGACACCCACCTGGACCCGGTTCCATCACCTCCCACTGGGACCCCTCCTGATAGTTCCTGATGGCATCCCTGCCACCACGACCCCCTCTGCACTCTCACCTATAGTCTGCACCCCACCCCCAGCAGCTGGGGGAATCTCAGAAGGAAGGGGAGCCCCCAACTAGCAGAGGGTCAGCTTGGGCCTCACCAAAGTGATGAATCACACAGAGAAGACAGAATGACCAAAACTCCCTCGTGTCCAGAGAGGATCCGAATGGGAGGACACAGTACTGCTTACTGTACAGGCCACTTGTAGGAAATGGGCCTGAGTCAGGAAGGAGCAAAGTCCCCTGGGCGGCCCCCCACCCCCCCACCCCCCCACCCGGGTTAATACAGGCAGGCCCAGCAGGCGACCCAGCAGTCACCCCTCGCAGTCCCTGCGCAGCACGGCTCCTTCTGCCCACGGAGCCTGTCCCTGCAATTTAATAAAACCACCTTGCTGCACCAAAGACGTCTCGAGAATCCTTTCTGGACTGTTTGCTCTGAACCCCATGTTTCCACACCCCCACCCACCACCTCTTTCCGCAGAAGGCCTCCCCTCTGCTGTCCCACCCACCGCTGCCCTGCGGTGCATTTAATCAACTTCTAGCTCTCTGAATTCTTTTACCTCCTGCGCCACTGAGCAGGAGGTAAAAGGGGTGGCCCATTGCCACCCCACATCCAGGGGACCCCCATTCCATCGGGAGACACACCACACCTACAAAATATCCTCGCCAAAAAACTCAAACCCGAATCTGCTTGCACTTCTAGATCTACCTACCAATTCAGAGGAAAGTCAGGGGAGCATGGGATAGCACCCCCCCACAGCCCCATCAAGGGAAACGCCATATATTTATTTCTTCAACAACAAATTCAAGTGAAAAATAAACAAGACAAAGAGAGCAAAATCTCTGAGATAAAGCAAAATCTCTAGAATAATGTGTGGATCTTACTTAGATTCTGGGAATGTGGGCAGCCCCTGAAAGCGCCGCCTTCAGCCCAGGCATGATCCTGGAGACCCAGGATTGAGTCCCCACTTCGGGCTCCCTGCATGGAGCCTGCTCCTCCCTCTGCCTATGTCTCTGCCTCTCTCTGTGTGTCTCTCATGAATAAATAAATAAAATCTTAAAAAAAAAAAAAAGATTCTGGGAATGTGAACACCTGCTGGGCTTTTGAGGATATTAAGGAAATCCTTGCTTGTCAGATTTGACCTTGGCCCTGTAGTTACACTGTTTGAAACCCTCTTTCAGGGGCCCCTGGATGGCTCAGCGGTTGAGCTACTGCCTTCCGCTCAGGTGGTGATCCCGGAGTCCCCAGATCGATTCCCCACATCAGGCTTCCCGCGGGGAGCCTGCTTCTCCCTCTGCCTGTGTCTCTGCCTCTCTCGGTATGTCTCTCATGAATAAATAAAATCTTTAAAAAAAAAAAGTATCTCTTTCAGGAATACATACTAAAAAAATCGAAAGGAAAAAAATACGTATTTGGAGTTTGGTTTACAATCACCATAGGTATGACTGGGGAGACAGACCTAACAGGATCACACCCTCCCTGGGATGGGCAGGTGGAACTCGACACCTTCAGGCTCATTTTGTTCCAAACTTTCCATAATAAAAGAGAGTCGTTGCTGCTGCCCCTCTGCTTTAAGGCTAAAACATCCCTGCCACAGGAGTGAAGGAAAGAAAGGAGGGTGGACCAGAGAACCCTCCCCTCACCACACTCCAGGCAGGGGACCAGGTCTAGGCTGAAGGATTCCCAACCATTCCCCTGCAAATCCAGGCTGCCTCCCTCCTCTTTCAAGCCTGCTTTTACACAGTTTTCAAACCTCAATTAAAAAACACACACCTCACACCCAGCTATGACAGGATTCAGGAGAGCCGGCCGCCAGCACCAGCCCACACGCTGCTGTGGATTGTCTGTAAAAGATAAGCACAGCATCGAAAGTCAGAGTTGAGAAACTTTTACAGTAATTCCACACAAAGCCTTTATGTCGGTTGGGTCTCCTGGCAAGGTAATGGGCTTCCAAAAGAGGAAAAAAAGATCACTGGTTGTGATCCTGGGGTTGCAGCCCCAAAGTGGTCACCCCTCTTGGTTTATTGAGGCCCTCTGGATCTCAGTTTCCTCATCTATAAAATGGAAACAGAGCCACCCCTTTCGTGGGTTTGTTAGGAGAGCAAAAGAAAGTCAGAGCCAAAAACACCCTTTGATAAATGAAAAGTGCCACCTGTCACATTCACAGCGTGGCTGCAGTCCTGTCCTTGCCCTACTCCCTACGTAGCTTCACTCACCCTGCCTCTCCTCCATCAAGTGTGACCCTGGCCAATAATATCACTGATAATAGAGTCATTCACATATCACTGATCAAAAAGTAGGTCACCAACCCTGCTCTGTGTGCCCAATAACCCTCCCGAGAGGACTGGAAGGCTGACAGCATCACCCCCCCCTTCCCCGTGTGCAGCGGGGGGCTCCGGAAGGACAGCATTCCCTGCCCCCTCCCTCTGTCTTTGGACTTGCTCTGGAGGCCCCGCAGGACAACGTATGCAAAGGCCTATGCAAGTGCCCCGGAGCTGGAGTTCACAGCCTGGTCCCGGTGGTGTGCTTTTCTGGGCTGGCCCCTCCTCATGGCATCAGAGCAGATGATTGCCCTGGGTGGCCCTGCTGGGGACAGCGGGGGGGGGGGGGGGGGGGGGGGGGCTTCCTGTCCCTGGCTGGGGGGCAGACACAGGGTCAGAGGAGTACCTGGGGCAGAGCTGCTCCCAACAGCCCCAAGTCCCAGCTCAGGTGGGAAGCAGCCAGAAACTACTGGCTCTTCAAGAGACAATGAGTGCACGTTGACCGGCCAGGGCCTTGATTAATATTTGCAAAAGGAGCAAAGTAGAGAATTCCATCTGGATTGAGGCGGGGCCTGGGGTATGTCAACAACCTCCATGGCCTTGTTCTCTCAGGGATGGCCCAGGAGGAGAAACAAAGGCCTGATAAAGGTGATAGAACCTGAGACTGTGACCCCATTTGAGTGGGGAGGAATTTCCTTACTCAGTCATTGAGGTATTATTATTATTTTTTTGCCCCGCCTTCCCTTCTCCCAGATTTACACAGCATCTTGAACTCCTTCAACTTCCTTCCTATCTCTTCAGTCTCCTAACAGCTCTGCCCACCCAGAAGAGTAGATGTCAGCCCCATTGATAATGAGGGACACTGAGGCTCCAAGACACCAAGAGCTTCACCCGAGGTCAGCAGCACAGCTGGGCAAACCCTGGAGTCTCACCTGCTGGCGGCAGCACAAAGCCTATCCCAGGAAGTCTGGGGTCAGGTGCCATGGGTATTAGACAGGGGGGTCTTCTGGGCTGCACTAGAGGCCCTGACCGTCACTCTACCAGAGGAGAAAAAGGAAGAAGCACAAACCAGCTCTCCCGGTTTGCTCATTTAAGCATTTAAAGGTGCCTCCTAAATCCCAGGACGTGAAGCCACACTGCATGGTGGCTCTTTGAGAACACCAGACCCAGCTGAATTCATGGCTGAGGAGGGGGAGGTCAGAGCACCTCCAAAGCTTGCTTCCCTCACAAGCTCAAGTCACTTCTTTGAGCTGATGCTACTTCACCATTTCCTCTGCCCCCTGGCACAGAGAAGGGGACGGAGCAAGAGACCACTGGTACTTAGTGGCCCTGACTCTGATTTAAAAACCACAATGTTACTGGGCTCAGGTATTCAAACAAATGGTGTCCCTTCTGGCAGGGCCCTCAAAGGCTGCATACTCTCATCAATGAGGACCTTTAAGGAAGGTCACTTTTTGGAATGACCTTCCAAGCCAGCGTGGAACCACCCAAGAAGACAGGCAGGCATCACTTGCCCACAGAGAAGACCAGCTGTGGCTGCAGGGTCCGCCCCTCCACACCTCACCCCGCAGTCCTGTCTGCAGAGCTGGCCATGGGCATCATCACAATCCGGGAGCCCCGGAGGGCCAGGGAAGGGTTGGCACTGTGCCCTCACACTCCCTTCCCAGGGGCCCCCCTTTCACCCCTCCTACCACATGCTCAGGGACTCCACTCCACACTCACTACCCCTTCACCTATCAGCTCCGTCCCCTGGAGAAAGAATTCTGCCTCTCCTCTTCTTAAAACCACCCCCACCCCACTCCCATCTCTGAACCCACTTCCTCCCATTCCCGTCTCTCTCCCTCTTGCCAAAGGCACCCCAGATTGCCAGTGACATAAGCCAGGCCAACCCCAACCTCTCTGCCCCATTTGATTCACAGCGGTGCTCCCTCACCACTGGATTTTCCCACTCCCTATATATGTCTGACTCACAAATCCCATCTCTAGGTCTCATGGCTTGTCCCCAAAACCCTCACACTCAGTCCCAAGCCCCCACAGCAAGGCCAGCTGGGGCACACAGCTGTACCTTGGAGCCTGGCCCATGAGGAGCCTCAGCTGTTCATCTAGAGAATGCATGTTGGTTAGCAGCTGCTCTCGCTGGTCTCGGAGGGGCTGGCCCTCTGTGCCTACACAGCCACCCGGGTGGCCTTTCTAAACCTTAAAACTGTCCCACCACCTAAAATTCTGCTGTCATTCCTAGGCACCCCGGGACAAGGTTCACAATCTCCACCTGGCCCCTGAAGTTGTCTCCATCAGCAATTTCACGGCAGGGCGGGCATATGTACCCTTGAACGCACCCTCCTCACATTCATCCCCAGTCCAAGAGCGCCCATCAGCCAGCACCTGTGTGTCATTCACCTTTGCACCCCAGTACTGGCACCCTGCAGATGTTTGCTGAGAAGACACAGAACGCTCAGGGCTGGAAATGGTCTCAGGGACCACAGGGCTCAAAGCAACTCAAGAGAGGTTGAGTAAGGGGCCCCAAGGTGAACCAGCCCCAGGCAGGGATGAGCTGACATCCCCACCTGAGCCATTCTCCCTGGTCAGGAACTGGGAGAACCAATCCTCTGGAAACGTCACCTGGAGCCCCACAGGTAGCCTGTCAGCCTCAGATGACCTTGAGGCTGGGTCTTAGAGTCCACGTCAGCCCCAAACCAAGCCCCGTAGGGCAGGCCGGCCTGGCCCGCACTAAGATCTCGGCAAAACCAGCTGTTTGACAAAGTCCACGTCTCCTGCCAGCTGACAGCTCCCTCCTAAGTCTCACCGCCTCTCTAGGCCTTGGTCTCCTCCTCTGCAGAATGGCCTACCTCGGCCTGCATGTTTAAGCGGCGTGAGCTGGTCACCCGGACCCCGTCCTCTGCCAACGGAGCGGGGCTGAGTCCCACGCTCTGCGATCCACTGGTGGCACCACTAAACTTTTGCTGACTTGTCCCCAGATCGCTGTCCCCAGGAGGGGCCCTGCAGCGGGCGTCAGGCCCCTCCAAGCCGCGGGGGCAGAGCCGCGCCGGGGCCCAGGGTGGGGGTCGGCTGGGGGGGCCGAGGGCGCGCCCCGGTTTGCTTTCCAGGCGGCGCGCAGGCTCCGGGCCCCGCCGGCCCGCCCACCCGCCCACCCGCGCGGCTGCGAGCCCCCGGCGACCCAGGCTTCCGCTTTCGGAGCCCCAAGCGTCGGTGTCAGACCTGGGTTTGTGCAATAAGCACACTCCAGGGAGGCTGCGGGCAGGGAGGCTCCTCCGGGGAGCCCGAGCAGGCCCACCCTCTGGTTCCGGGGTGGGGGGGCGCCCGCTGCGTCTGGTGGGGTGCAGCCCGGGGCTCCGGGGCTCCGGGTCGGGGTCGGGGTCGGGGCGGGCCCCGCGCGACTCACCCTGGGCGGCCGGGGGCGGCGCTCGCTGCGGCGGAGCTCGGGACGGCAGGCCCGGTGCGCTCCCTCCAACCGGGGCGGGCGCACGGGGCGCGCTCGGCGGGGAGGGCCGCGGCTGCGCGGGCGGGCCCGGGGCGCGTGTGCAGGCGAGCACCTGGCCCGCTGCCCGCACGTGCGCGGCGCCCGCAGGTGCTCCGCCCGCCAGATGCCCCAGGCGCTGGCCCCGGCCGGGCCCCGCGAGCCCCGGGCGCTCCCCGGCGCCCCCCGCCCCCGGGAGGGGTCCGCCCTCCGCCCCGGGCGGCGGCGCTGCGGGAGGCGGGGCCCCGAGGGATGGCCCCGAGGGATGGCCCCGAGGGATGGCCCCGGGGCGCCCAGATAAGAGCGCGCCGCGGGCGGGAGGCTGGCCCGGGCCCCGCGATGTCGCCCGCGCTGCTGAGCCTGGCCGCGCTGTGCTGGGGAGCCGCGTCCCCCGAGCCCGTAAGCACCCCCGCGCCCCTGCCCTGCGTCCCATCCCTGGAGCCCCGACCCTGCCCCTGCGGCCGTCGACCGCCCCGCACCCCCAGGCTCACGCGGGTTCGCGGAGGGCGGCTGGAAGGGCACGACCCGGGGGGGGGGGGGCAGCCGCCCTGGGGACCGGGGCATCCGGACCCGACCCCGCCAGTCATTCAGGCTCACTGAGGCCGGGCGTCCTCACCTCTGCAAAGGGGACAGTGAACCCAACTCAGCTCCCTTGGGCCTAGCGAGGAACAGCGGCAGGGCTGGCAAGGCAGCAGCAAAGAGCCAGGCACCTCGTAGGGGCTCAGTACTGTCACTCTGGCACTCTGGGGGTCTGCCCGACTCTGGGCACAGGCACTCTACCTCCAGTACCTCTGGCCTCGTTTGCCAGGTTGATTCCCGCCGGTTCGACGACCCTGGAGCAGGTAGTCTGGTGAACTCCCGCCTGCTTCCTTTCTTCCCCAGGTGCCTTCTTGAAGGATTGAGGGAATCTTCTGGGTGAAGAGAAATCTTTCGAAAAAGCCTTTGACGAGTGTGAAACTATAACCCTGCCCTCTTAGCATAGCATAGAGGATAAAACACAGTGGTTACTTGTTGATGGTTATGGAGAGATTAACCCCATTCGTGTGCCCTGATGTCTCCAGCTACTATACTATCCTTGTTGCTTTGCTTCTTCCTAAAACCTGTCTCACCAGCCCTTTGACAGGAACTCAGCTCCTACGATGCAGGCCTATTCAAAAAAATCATGATATTATTTGCAGTTCAGCTGTAAAAAGACAAAGATGAGGGACTAACAAACCCAGGTTACTTAAACCCGTCAAAAGTCTGGCCTTCTTTCTTACAAGATGTTTGGAAATGTTCAGGCTGAGTGGGATCGGACTGCAGACGGGTGGTCTCTGAGCGTATAGGGTCTTGTCACTGAAACTTGCTGCAGCCTAAAATTTAACTATTTTAGGTCCAGCATTTTATTACAAAATGAAAATACTAATTATTTTTTTTCCTTAAAAAAATATGAGCCATTACCTCCAAAGGATATAGTATTGGCCTTTCTTGAACACTTATCAGGGTCCACTTATCACACTGATAAGTGTCCAAGAAAGTATTTATTTTTTAAGAGCTCTTTTAAAAAGATAACATGAAATTACAGTGAGATCTTAGGTGAGTCCTTTTGTATCAGAGGAGGAATGTTTGAAAGACCCTGGAAAGGCACCATGGACTGCATTTACAGCTTCTGTTTATTGTCTTAGCACAGCTTAACCCTTCACCTGGGGAGATTCAGTAAGTACTCTGGATGGTCCTGAAAATCTGCAGTTGAACAGTGGAGTGTGAATGCGGGCACCTGGGTGGCTCAGGTCATGATCCCAGGGTGCTGGGAGCAAGTCCCATATCGGGCTCCCTGCTCCCTGGGGAATCAGCTTCTCCCTCTCCCTCTGCTGCTCCCTCTGCTCGTGCTCTCTCTCAAATACATAAATAACATCTTAAAAAGAAAACCATAATAGGGGGATCCCTGGGTGGCTCAGCGGTTTGGCACCTGCCTTTGGTCCAGGGCACGATCCTAGAGTCCCAGGATCGAGTCCCACATTGGGCTGCTGGCATGGAGCCTGCTCCTCCCTCTGCCTGTGTCTCTGCCTCTCTCTCTCTGTGTCTCTCATGAATAAATAAATTAAATCTTAGAAAGAAAGAAAGAAAAGAAAACCACAACAGAGTATGAAGCTGCCTTCATGATGGTCCAGAGTCACCCCTGCATGCAGCAGGGTTGGGGGCAGGCACAGAGAGGGGTAGAGACCTACCTCTAGTTTTTTTAAGTGAGCAGACTTGAGGATCAAGTATATGATAGCTAATCTCAGGTCCACCATAGCCCACAAACTGAAGTGGAACCAGCCCACCTATTCTCTGAAAGTTTGCCACTTGTATATGCATTTTAAGAAAAACAATGGTGTTTTGTCTAGTTGGCAAGTGAAGGTTTACTCTTTGCTAGCATTTAACATGATACTTTGTTTCTTTCTCTCTTGCAGACGATTCAGTGTGACTCTGAACCCGGTAGGTGTGCTAGGAAATGGGTATTTGGAGCTTTACACTGTCAGAACAGTTCTACTTTTGGGGGGCCCAAGTCCAGGCAGTGGGTCATTGGAGACCAGGGACAGGGCGAAACATCGCTTTGTTAGCTGATTTGGATGAAGCCGCTTCCTGGGAAGGCAGAGTTCCCAGCGTTTCAGATGCTTTGTCCTCCTGGCCAGGAAGAGGGGCAGAAGCCGGGCAGAGATCCTCTTTCAGCGTAGGAAGTGAGGCCTGCCCTCCTGGGGGACCAAGTGCTGTGACAGGGAGGCCCCTCATGGTGGAGAACAGGAAGCAAATGTTTTAGAGAAGGAGGGTTTGCGATGGTAAGGGTGGGCTGGAGGAGCGGTGGTGCCGGCAGGGACTAGGGGGCAGGAGGCGGGAGTTGTGCGGGCAGCAGGCGGGGTCCAGGCTGAGGCCTGGGGAAGGCAGAACTGACCTAACAAGCACGTCAGATGCTCACGCACCAGCGTATGGAGTGGTCCGAGGGCCCTTAGGTTTGGGGCCAGGCGGTTGGGCATGTCCTCCGCCACAAGTCGGCCGGCCCTAAGAAATGTCTGGCCTGGCCTGCCTTAGCCAGAAGAGATGGCTTGTGAATGATGGGTCACGGGGGGTCACCTGGAGGAGATGGCATTGGACTGGGCCAGGAGAAGAGCATCACAGGCAGTTTTGCCTCTTCCCAGGACCGTCTCCAGAGTGGATGGTCCGACACACTCTGACCCCGGGAGACTTGAGGGACCTCCAGGTGGAACCTGTTAAAAGCAGTGCTGCAATGGAGGACTATTCAATTTTGATGAATGTAAGCTGGAGACTCCGGGCAGATGGTAAGTTTGGTTCAAGCAATAAAGCCTGCAGTGTTTACTAAAGCAGCCAAGTACAGACTGTGTGACCCGTTAATTCCACCCCTGGCACACACCGGACAGAACAGATATAAAAGTGCACCAAAAACCACATACGTGATCCCCTCTTATCTACGGGTTTGCTTTCCATGGCGTCAGTTACCTGTGGTCAACCTCAGTGTGGAAGCAGGTGATCATTCTCCTGACGTATCTTCTGAAGGTCAGTAGGGGCCTAACACCGTATCATTGTATGATATATTCACCTTCATTCACCTTACTCCGCCTCATCACGTAGAAGGGCAGGTACAGTACAAGAGGTGCTTTCAGAGAGACCGCATTCACGTAACTTTTGTTACTATTGTTATAATCGTCCTATTTTATTATTAGTTATTGTTAATCTCTAGCTGTGCTTGATTTATAAGCTCAATCATACGTATGTATGTATAGGAAAAAAAGGTATGTATAAAGTTCAGTACTAGCCACAGTTTCAGGCATCCACTGAAGTCTGGCACAGAGAGGTGAGGCAGCCACAGTTTCCAGGCAGTAGGGTCCTGGTGTGTAGGGGAAGGTTGGGGAGGCACGCACAGGCACAAGGGCGCTGTGCTCAGTGTCAGGGGCGTCTGGAAAGGGGCTGTGCTCCATCTGGGTGGGATGGATGCAGGGGGAACAGGAGAAGGCCCTTTTAACATTTAAGTGGTGCAGTAAGGCAGTGGCCCCGTGCCTAGCACAGAGTGAGCACCTGCTTTTGTTAGCTGTTCTAGGGAAGCTGGTCCTTGAAGGAGTAGTGAGCCTTAGTGAGGCGGAGAGCACGTGGAGAGAAGGGATGCTCAGAACTGGCATGGTTTGGTGATGATGCTCGGGCGGTGGGGGGGGGGGCTGTCCCTCTTTAAAGACCCACAGAGTGCAGAGCTGGAGTCCCCTTTGCAGGATCCTGTGACACTGAGATTCGCCTGTGAAGAGAAAAGAGCTTGGGCTTCAGATTGAATCCATATGTACTGCTGAGGAGCTCCGTAAGCCTGGGTGGAGCTCCCCAATGTCCCCCAAGTCTTGCTCACTGCATCTGTACACAGGGGCCGACCATGGTGTCCAGTTTATGGGGCCATTGTGAATAGGAAGTGAGATGAGTCATGTACATGCTCCAGCATCACGCTGGCCTCGTGGTAGGTGCTAAACAGTTGCCCTCTTGCCTGTCTCTGCAGCCAGCATTCGCTTGTTGAAGGCCACCAAGATCTGTGTGACAGGCAAGGGCAACCACCAGTCCTACAGCTGCGTGAGGTGCAACTACACAGAGGCCTTCCAGACTCAAACCAGACCCTCTGGTGGCAGAGTGAGTGCACTGAGGCACCTGGGTGTTGTTAAAGCTAGCCCTTTTGCTTGGGGTGGGGGTGCAGGGGTTGGGGTGAGGGACTGGGGGTGATGTGCCAGGCACCTAGGCTGCTGAGCAGGATGCCTGGCCACTTCTAGCCTGTGTGCCTTGGGCAAGTCAGTAGCTCTGGGCCTCAGTTTCCCCATCAGCAAAGAGAGGGGGGAGCTGAACTGAAATTCTATCCTGGCTCTAAAGGTTTACACTTCTCCCATTCTGTGGCTTACCCTGGCAGATTGCGTGGCCTACATTCCTGTAGTGGACAGTTATAAATGAAAAGGGCAGTACACAAAGGTCTATATTTCTGCCCTGCAGTGTTTTAGAGATTCAGGGGTTCTTTGCCTTGCCTTTCAGTGGACGTTTTCCTACATAGGCTTTCCTGTAGAGCCCAACACACTCTACTTCATTGGAGCCCACAATATCCCCAACGCAAATATGAATGAAGACCCCCCTTCCATGTCTGTGAACTTCACCTCAGCAGGTAAACTCTTCTCAGTCCTCTGTCATCCTGTCTTGCTGGGATGCTTGCTGCGGGGCATGTGCTTTGGTCCAGAGAAGCTGGAGTGCCCTGGACAAGGCATTTGGCCTCGCTGAGTCTGCTTTCCTCCTGTGTGACACAGATGTAGTAACCCTAGGCTGGATCACCCGTTCGGTACGCCAGTCCTGTCCTCTGTCTCTGGCGAAGCATCCAATCCAAATGGGGCCATTGTCCAATTGCTTGCTGTGCTTTGAGCTTGTGGTCCAGGGTGTTCCAGCTTTCTCCATGAGACCAACCTCATTTTGAAAAATAGAAATGTCTTTCTTTGGAATAAATTCGCAAAGATAATACAAAGAATTGTGTAGATGTCCCAAGAATTCCCATAGGGCTCTCACCCAGTGTCCCTCATCATTAACCTGTGACATCACCGTGGTATATTTATTAAAACTAAGAAACCAACATCGGTACATTTCTATTAACTATACTGCAGACTTGATTGGGATGTTGCCTGCTTTTCCATGAATGCCCGCTTTCTGTTCCAGACACATTTAGTCCTCGTGTCTCCTGTGTCCCCTGGTCTGTCACAGGCTTCGAGTCTTTCTTTGTTCTTCATGACCGTCTGGAGTGCTGGCTAGGCATCTTGCAGAATGTCTAGTCTGGGTTTGTCTGATGTTCATCTCATGATTAGCCTGGGGATGTGTGTTTCTGGAGAGATACTGCAGAGGTAGAGTGTCCTCCCTGCCAGCGGGGGTGGATGACATCCACATGATCGCACTGGTATCTGCCAGCTATCTCCATTGTAAATCTACTGACTCTCCGTTTCTCTACTCTAGTTTTTGAAGGCAAGTGACTTAATCTGCGTCACTCTGGGGTACGGCTGTGGAGAAGGGGCAGTATTTACATATATTATCAAACCTCATTTTCAAAGGTTTGAGTCTCCTAGGGATCACAGATGCTATTCTGATAAAGATTGTATTTAAATTAGACTCTGGTTATCACTTCATGCGTAATCTTCTGTTTAACAGTCAAATGTTAGGTTCCATTTAAGTTTGCTATCTTACCTCACATCTTCAGTGTTCTGGCAATTTGTTACAAGTGTGGTAATCCTATGCTGTGTGTGCTTGTTGGCAAGGGATTGGAGCAGAGATACCTTTTTCTAAAACGTAAAAACTTTCCTCCCCATCTCCAGGCTGCCTAGACCACATAATGAAATACAAAAAAAAGTGCATCGAGGCAGGTAAGTAAACACAGTGTTTGCTTTTGTTATTAGAAGAAACTGGATCCAATATGGCTCAGTCCGTCTCCCATGAAGAAACTGAGGCCCAGAGCAGAGGAGTTATGTGTCCAAGTTGCACAAAGAGGGCTGATCCCAGCACTGTGCCCGCTGAATCAAGCAGCCTGTCCAGAGAAGGACTGACCCTGAGTAGATTTAGGTAGTGAGCAACAGTCACAGAAAAACACCCACTACCTTGGGTGAAATGAACATTTCTGTCCACACTGCACTTTTGGTGGTGCTGATAGAAGGCCCCTCCTGACCGGAGGGGAGTCTCTAAGTCCTTTCACCTGCTCAGACAGCAGTACCACTGACCTCTGGCCATGGGGGCCCTGTGAACTTCCGTTTGGATTAGCAAATATTCAAAGTGGAAGTGTTAGCTCTAAGTGACCTAGATGTATATTCTCAACCTGTGTCATCAATGGGGTTCACCTCTCACATGCCAGACTACTAGAACCTGCCACTAGTCCCTTCAGGATCATCAGTCCCAAATGTCCACTTTCCAAGGATTTGGAAAGGGTGTGTGTAAATTTCTGGGAAATATGGTCTTATGATGCTAATGAGGCTAGAGCTTTGTACTTTCTCTCTTGCCTCCCCACGAGAGATCTGGACTATGGAGGGCACGGTGGGTGTGAGGAGCTCTGAGGGACTTCAATCAGTCCTAAACCTCCACTCCTAAAGACAGCTCTGAGCTAGCGCATGAAATGCTCTCCCAGGTGGGGAAAACAATGCACGCTATCATCTCCCGTGTTCCTGGAAATAAACCTGGGTGCTGATTTGCAAGTCACAACCATCATCTGACTTTTTCTCATAGAGTAGGCCTCTCAGAGTATCTGCTAAGCGTTGAGGCATTTCCTTGTTCCTTCACATCCATTAAAGCCAGAATGGTCTCCTGGGACTCAGAATGTTCTAGTAGCTGTAGTCCTGATTCTGAATTCACTTGCTCTGTAATCTTAGACATGTCTTCTGGCTCAAAATGGATGTTGAGAATAGGAGGGAGCACTAGAACCCCATCTGTACCTCCCACACCCCCAGCCCAGGGAAGTTACTTTGGCAAAGCAGAGACATGGGGCTCCTAAACATTCTTGGGCAGCAGGTACCAAAGATTAATAGAAAATAAACTGCAGTGGAGCCCGAATCTCTTGGATGCATGTATGCCTGAGGACTTAGACTTGTTTTGGTCAAGGCCTTTGGGGGACTTAAATGAGGGACAGTTTGCAACTCCATCAATGTGATTCTCTCTTGACTCAGGAAGTCTGTGGGATCCAGACATCACTGCTTGTAAGAAGAACGAGACGACGGTAGAAGTGAATTTTACAACCAGCCCCCTTGGAAACAAATACATGGCTCTCATCCAAAATAACATTGTAATTGGCTTTTCTTACATGCTGGAGGTACTTCTTCATTTCCTACCACCACCTCCATCCTCAGCCTCCAGCCTTCCTCACCTTCTTGACAAAAAACATAGACGCTCTAGGATTCCTCAGACAAGCCCTCAATTTTTTTTTTTAATAAATTAATTTTTATTGGTGTTCAATTTACCAACATACAGAATAACACCCAGTGCTCATCCCGTCAAGTGTCCCCCTCCGTGCCCGTCACCCATTCACCCCCACCCCCGCCCTCCTCCCCTTCCACCACCCCTAGTTCATTTCCCAGAGTTAGAAGTCTTTATGTTCTGTGTCCCTTTCTGATATCTCCCACACATTTCTTCTCCCTTCCCTTATATTCCCCTTCACTATTATTCATATTCCCCAAATAAGTGAGAACATACACTGTTTGTCCTTCTCCGATTGACTTACTTCACTCAGCATAATACCCTCCAGTTCCATCCACGTTGAAGCAAATGGTGGGTATTTGTCGTTTCTAATGGCTGAGTAATATTCCACTGTATACATAAACCACATCTTCTTTATCCATTCATCTTTCGATGGGCACCGAGGCTCCTTCCACAGTTTGGCTATTGTGGACATAAGCCCTCAATTTTAACAGAGCGCAGGGACTGTCCGTTGTCCAAATGTCCTGAGCTATTTTGATTCATTCAGCAGAGAAAGACAAGTCCCTGGGACATCCCTGGAAATGTCCCTGAGAATCTAACACCAACAAAAAGTAGATATTTCAGAAACGAATGCTTGTTCACACAGAGTCTAGTGAATTGAGGGTCAGTTTGGGAAAGGCAGTTTCTCCACTGGCTGTATGGCTATGTGTGTGTTGTCCTCACTCGGACGGCTCACGATTCTCGATTTTTGTCTCACTTAACCTGCACCAGAACCAACCCCCAACTCGAGCTTCGGTGGTGATCCCAGTAACCGGGGAAAGTGAAGGTGCTGTGGTCCAGGTAAGGTTCCACGGGGGGGGGGGGGGGGGTTGGGGGCAGGCAGGGGCACATGGAAAGGGCTGGTTCACGTTACCGCTTCCGTGTGCTCCCTCCCCCGCAAAGTCCTGTTACAGAGGCCAGGGCAGGAGGCTGACCTCAGGGTCATGAGCCCTTTTGCTTTTATTTTTTAATGTTTTTTATTCATTTATTTTAAAGATTTTATTTATTTATTCATGAGAGACAGAGAGGGAGAGAGGCAGAGACACAGGCAGAGGGAGAAGCAGGCTCCATGCAGGGAGCTTGATGTGGGACTCGATCCCGGGTCTCCAGGATCATGCCCTGGGCCGAAGGTGGTGCTAAACCGCCAAGCCATCCCCTATTTTTTTAATGTTTTTTAAAAAATATTTTGAGAGAGAGAGAGAGAGAGAACAAGCAGAGTGGCAGGCAGAGGGAGAGGGTGAAGCAGGCTCCCTGCTGAGCAAGGAGCCCAACCTGGGGCTCAATTCCAGGACCCTGGGATCATGACCGAAGCTGAAGGTGATGTTGTTTTTTTTTTTTTTTTAAAGATTTTTTTTAATTTACTCATGAGAGATGCAGAGAAAGAGGCAGAGACACAGGCAGAGGGAGAAGCAGGCTCCCCACAGGGAAACCAATGCGGGACTCGATCCCAGACCCGGGGATCACGCCCTGAGCCAAAGGCAGATGCTCAACTGCTGAGCCACCCAGGCACCCGCCCTTTTACTCTTATTCATGGCTGTTGACTTTCCATTTTTAGTCACAGAGCCTCAGAGTAATTCTGAGACAGGAGTACCATTTAATTCTCCCAACTGCAAAATGAAGCAACAAAGGATTTGAAATCAGGTTTGGGTTGTGATCGGTGTACCAACTTTGAAGGGCCAGCTGCCTGTCCTCTCAGGGCCACCACTGACTCAGCTGGAAAACAGGAAGTTGGATCAGAGATGCTCTCGGGTCTCTTTCAGTTCATGATGTGGGGACAGGAGAGTCGTGGTGGGACACAGCCGTGCCCGAGATACAAGCTTTTGTTTCTTATTCCCTGGAACATAAAGGCAGTACTCAGACATGCCAGAGGGAGCAGATACCTGTCAGCATCCCGGGCCGTACCCCTTTTCCAGGGAATTAGGCTTTTCTATTCCCAGGGGACCTATCTGTCAATAGCTCTACTGCTCTGGGTTTTTTTTTAGAGGAAATATTTGTATATGTATGGGATGTGACCTAACCCTTTTAGATAAGGAAACCAACATGTTAGCAACATGTACAAAGTTTAGGCTCACAATTCAGGAGTCAGAAGGTGTTTGGTCTTGAGTCATTGTTTTTTTTTTTTTTTTTTTTTTTTTTTTTTTTTTAAGATTTATTTATTCATGACAGACCAAGAGAGAGGCAGAGACACAGGCAGAGGGAGAAGCAGGCTCCCTGTAGGGAGCCCGATGTGGGATTCGATCCCTGGACCTGGGATCACGCCCTGAGCCGAAGGCAGATGCTCAACCACTGAGCCACCCAAGCATCCCTGGTTTGGGTTTTAAGGCTTTTTTATGAAAGTGTGACCAAGGGAAAAAATGTCCTCTTACAATGTTGGGGGTGGGGGTGCAGCTCAAGCCAGAAGAGAAAGGGTAGAGGCGTTTTCGGTGGAAGTAGGCATTCTGCTCAGGTCTTGCTCTGAAGCATGATGGTAATTTGCTGAGCCTCCTGTTTTTCCCTCAGCTGACTCCGTATTTCCATACTTGTGGCAATGACTGCATCCGACGCAAAGGGACAGTTGTGCTTTGCCCACAAACAGGTATCTCTCTCTCTCTTTCCCCCTGGATAGTCGTAAGTGCCCAGCCATTTCCACCGGGTCATCAGAGAGGTTCAGTGCCTCAGGGGCCCACTGGCCACCCCACTCAGCATGTGCCAGGGCGCGTGCCTGTCCTGCGTGAGAGTGAGAGCTGGGGTGCCAGAGGGCCCGTCACCTGAGAATGAAGGCTTTATTTAGGAATTCACTGCAAGATCCTTTATAAAACAGGATACACACATGAAGTGGGGAAAAATAAACAGTGCAAAATGGATGTGGAGAGCACTACAAGGACTAGCTGGGAAGTCAGTGGTGTTAGAGGACTGAGTATGTAAGGTGCATGTCACTGCAACTCTGATCTTCTGACCAGTCTCAGTGGCCCTGGCCTGTTACTGTACCTTGGTGTGGTCACACAGCCTACATTTGGATAACAAATTAGGAATACTGGCCCCAAAAGACACGCCTCACTGGTGCCTGAGAGCAGCATATTTGGGAAAACGTCTCTGGATTCGGAGATGTTAGTTCTCTCATTACAGGTAAACAAAATGTTCCCAGAACTAGCTTGAGGTGGAGTCAAAAGTTAGAAAGTGTTCTTAGAAACTCAGCTGAACAAACTGACAACCCAGGTGCCTGATAATGCTGACTTCTGTGTGGGCACAGTGCCTATGGGTTTCTGAGCTTACCTGACCGACATTCCTGTGTGTGGGGGGTAGCATTACCCCCCCCCCCCGTTTGCCAGTCTAACAAAACAGCCTTTAAAAATGGCATCTGTGTATACTATTAAGTAACCATGCGCAGAATAACCTCAATTCATCACAACAAAAAAACTGAATACAAACTCTGGTTACCACAGTGATAACGCCTTCATATATGTGGAGTAAGACGTCCAAGCAAATTTGGGGGAATTTCTTTCTTTGGGGGGGGGGGACTTTCTTAACCTCTTGGGTCCCTTATCCCTTCTGACAATCTAATGAGTGGCCTGGACACTGAGGAAGAATGCACCAATCTGCAGACACCCTAGCGATATTGTTTTGTTTTAAAGATTTTATTTATTCACGAGAGACACACAGAAAAAGGCAGAGACATGAGAAGAGGGAAAAGCAGGCTCCCCATGGAGAGCCTGACTCGGAACTAGATCCCAGAACTCCAGGATCATGCCCTGAGCTGAAGGCAGATGCTCAACCACCAAGCCACCCAGGCATCCCTAGACTGTTGGTTTTATAGGAATCTAACCTATATAGAGTGAAAATCTTAGTTTCCAAATAGAAGATAAATATGGTTTTGCTGAAGGTAAATAAACTTTGTTTTCTCCAGGCAGAAGCATATTGGGTGGCTGGCTGCCTCTCTTCCTCTCAGCTCTGCTAGTAGCCACATGGGTGCTGGTGGTTGTGATCTATCTAATGTGGAAGCATGGTAAGTGTTACAATTCAGTTCTTTAAAACAACCCAAATGTGAATTTTTTTTTTTTTTTTTAAAGAGGATTCTTCTTGAGGCAATCACATTTTGGTGTTACGACAAGAGTCAGGTAGCACTGATGTAACACCATAGACCTTTCCAAAAATACCCATCAGTACCCAAGTACTGATGACCGGGTCACATTTGCCAAGGCAGAGCAGGGATGAGGACCTCAATCTGGTCACTACCACAGGTTTATCTTTTATCATGAGGCATCTAAAAGGACAGCAATAAGCAAAAGATAGCTAATAACAAATTGCATTTTGTCTGTAATAGGTACTCCAAGCTAGTTCCTTTTTTTTTTTTTTTTAAGATTTATTTATTTATTCATGAGAGACAGACAGAGAGAGAGGCAGAGACACAGGTAGAGGGAGAAGCAGGCTCCTCACAGGGAGCCCGATGCGGGACTTGATCCCGGATCCCGGGATCACGATTTGAGCCGAAGGCAGGCGCCCAACCACTGAGCCACCCAGGCGTGCCTAGTTCCTACTTTTTAAAAACAATTCTTCCATGCATAAGAACACCACACACTTGAATCCATATATTTGAGACCTTGCCAACACTCAGACACTAAGGATTTGAATATAGAAACCAGAGAGTATTTATACAGATACCTGAAAACTTCTGCTTCTCTTCACATGGAGCCAAATCTAAACGTAGCCTCTGAGTTATTTGTGATGTTGTGCCTAGAACAAGGTTACTCTCATAACCTTAGTACGGAAGCCATGTGGAACGCTGACCTTGGGAATACTTCTATTCAGGGAATATGGTTGGCCTGTTATTAAGTTATAGTACGTTCACATATAGTTTCTGTTCTTAGAGCACATAAACAATTCCAGTTCAGTTCCAGCTGAAATGGGCTACCAGCTAGCCTTATGCAAACCACAAAGAAACTTTACCACCTGCAGATAGAAGATGGACCAGTTACCGAGTAGACGTAACTCAAAATGTGATGTGAAGGACAGGTCAGGTGACCCTGGCCCTGTTTATATAGGACACTAAGAATAGTACAGTTACACCACCTACCTAAAACAAAGTACCTCAAACTGAAAAGATATGGCTTAAGAGGACTGATTTAGTGATCGGGACTTGGAAAATACATCTTTTAAAGCATCTTTAAGGTCTAAACATCAGTATCTTTCAGGCGATACATTCAAAATGAACAGTGGGGATATTTCCTCTCTGGCAGTAACAATGTCCTTGGTGCTCCACCAGCATCCCCTGGCAAGGGATCACTTTTTAATAGTGGTTCAGACCAGAGTGAAAGCCTACTGTTTGTGGCTCACAGAGAACAAATGCTTTCTCTCCCCACAGAAAGGACCAAGAAGGCTTCCTTCCCTACTACCACGCTACTGCCCCTCATTAAGGTTCTTGTGGTCTACCCATCTGAAATATGTTTCCATCACACAGTTTGTTACTTCACTGAATTTCTTCAAAATCATTGCAGAAGTGAGGTTATCCTTGAAGAATGGCAGAAAAAGAAAATAGCTGAGATGGGTCCAGTGCAGTGGCTTACCACTCAGAAGAAAGCAGTTGATAAAGTCATCTTCCTTCTTTCCAATGATGTCAGCTCCAGTTGTGATAACACCTGTGGCCAGAGGGAGGGCAGCCTGCATGAGAGCTCCCAAGACCTATTCCCCCTGGCCTTTAACCTCTTCTGCAGCGATCTGAGAAGCCAGACTCCTCTTAACAAATACATGGTAGTCTATTTTAGGGATGCTGATACCAAAGACGAATACAGTGCGCTCAGTGTCTGCCCCAAGTACCACCTCATGAAGGATGCTGCTGCTTTCTGTACAGAACTCCACGTCAAGCAGCCAGTGTCAGGAGGAAAGAGACTGACGGCCTGTTTCCTATAGCCCACCCATGAGAAATGAGGGGCCTTGAAGCCTTCTTACCCACAGGGGGAAAGTATCTCAGATGATTCTGAAGGTTCCTGTATGGGCTACATGCAGGAAATATTTTATATACACCTGCTTTATGTAGCAAGAAAAATAGGATTCAAAACAATACATATGCCTTAGTTTAATTAGAACTTTTATGCCAACGAAACTGTTACAAATACTAACTACTGTTGCATTAACTGAAGGACAGAAACTAAATTTATAAAGCTAAATCAACTTCATACCTAAAAGTCAAGGAGACTTAAAATGCAGAACTAAAACCACTGATAACAACAAAGCATCTTCCAGGAGAACATCCAGTCTTGAATAGCCCACGCACTGCACTGTAAGCAAAATTATTTATTTCTGTGACATTCTGAACTTGTTAGTGAATACCAAATTTAAGAAAACCTCTGCTCCTTCACTAGTAACTTCATAGGCAAAAAACCCTCTATTATATACAAAAGCTATTTTAAAGAAAACAGAATAAGTAATAACAAGCTGAACTCCTCTTTGCTGACCAGATGATGTAGTATATGTATAGCCATTTGTATTATCTGGCACTTGCATAGGACCTTCCTGCCCTGAACTAGATTCATGTCCTATCTGATTCTTGTACAGGTGACTTTTAACATGAATACCAACATCCATTACCTGCAGACCTAATGTCTACTTTGGCCCAGTTATCTTTAAGAGGTTATTGTAAGTGTTCAGAGTTTCTTGGTGAATATGTAACTTTTCCTGTTCAAAACACAATTCCTGCTCCTTCAAAAGTCAGCCCTCTTGAAATAATTAGGCTTTTTATAAATGGAATTATAATGGTTTGCCTGAATAAAAAATTACCAAGAGCTAGAAATGTATGGTATTTAAAGTCTCCCAACTTCTTTTTATAAAAGAATCTTTTTTTTAACGCAGAGATTACCAAGAGGCCATTTATATTAGCACACAATTTTTCTAGGAATGCTTGTCTCTCTCACACAGTGCAATACTGAATCTGCCCTAGAATGGGGATCAGCTTTTGGTGGATAACTTTTAAAATGTATTTGTGAAGTGTTAAAGCTAACCTTAAAGGGACAGGTGTTACAGATAAAATAAAAACCAAAATAAGGAAGCACAGAATGAAAACTCACCATGTCCAACTTCACAAGCAGACACTTGGTAATGGTGAGGCAATATGTTTAATGTGGTTAAACTCACCTACTTGTCATGAACAGTTTTCAAGGCGCTTTTAAGTGCTAGTAACAAAAGACGGACAAAGCTTATGTCAAAACTTGGACCAGAAACCAACTTCCTCTGAATCAGTATCTACCAGTTATAAGGGTAATAGGTTACTATGTAAAAAACCAATTATACACAAAATACATTTTGCTTTTGGAACTAGGTAGACATTAATAAATTGGGGTGAAACAGTGCAGAAAAATAAAATCAATATTGTATAAATTTATTTTGTTAAAATTTTTAAAAAATAAAGAGTACACAATCTTAAGATTTAAGGCACATATCTTCAATAATACCAAACAAGGTAAAAATCATTGTTCCTCACCTGAGCAGGTATTTAGAATATTCCTTGTTATGCAAAATGTTCTAGGACCAGTATTTCTTCAGGCGCTGAGATTTCTAACCATCCTACTCTTTCTATATTGTACTTTTACCCTCCACCTCTTAATCTCTTATCTCTACCTTTGTCTCTCACCTCCCTCATCCGAGTCTCACTCCCATCTCCAGTTCTGGATAAGCAGATGGTGGAAGCAGACTCCCAGCAGGGAGTGGCAGGAATCAGGCAATTTCCCAGGTCTCTTCTGTCTCCACACAGTACTTTCTTTTCCTCTGGCCAGGGGCTTGGAAGGCTTCCCCAAGGCCTGGACCGCTGGTGCTAATACCGGTTTATATTTAGATTTTGCTTCAGATGGTTCAGATTCAGGTCAAATGATCATACCAAGCATAAAGAGTTCTGAAACCTTTCTCTTAGTTCCTTTAAGGAAAACTGGGGGCTTGATGATTAAATTAGTAGTGATTAGAGCAGTCACCTTTACTTATCGGTACAACACAAGTTAACTCTACATTACACCTGAGTTGTTTCTATTGGGCTTGAAGAAGGAAACAAGTTTTCAGTTTTTGTTCTGTTTTGGCCAGATAAGGACTGTTTTCTTTCCCTAAGCCTACCCTGAAGCATGTGAGTAACAAAAGCCAACCAGCCCAGCCTTAAATCTTTGCCTCTGGAAATCCAGAGCTCAACTGGTCAGTCTTTTTTATAATCCAACAGAAAAAGAAAAGAAGAACATTTTTTTTCCCTATTTGGAATTCTAAGACCACACGAGTCCCAACATGTGTGCCTGCTGTAACACGAGGGAAATGGCATGACCACACAGCTGTAAGGAGTCAAGTACCCAAGTCACGCTCCCACCCTCTGTGGATGCTTGAGATTGTCTGATGACACTGAGGTCAACTTAAGCCCAGGCGTGCACATGAGACAACAGCAACAATTCACATCATCAGGGAGCTCCTGCGATCCTGAGAAAGGGGCAGAATTTACCACTGAAGAGTAAGTTCATATTTATTAAGTATCCTGACTACAAAAGCAGCTTATAATTTCACACCAATGTCCTGCTGTCAACATAAGTTAAAATTCATTTATTTTCCATGAAACTTAAGCATCTGAGTCAATAAATTAAAATATACATATTTTTAAGAGTCTTTTATACCAGGAGGCCTGTTTTTGGTCTTCAATAGGGACTTTCTGCCTGTTTTCACCATACAAAAGCAGCTCGCTCTCGTAACATGCGGACACCAAAGCGCTGCCATTCTCTCTGATAAATCCATAGTTCCTGTGTTGTGTCCAAACAAGCCAACACAGCCCCTCCTTTCCATGCAATCAGCCGGGGATCCATGTCCTAGGGAAGTGATAAAGATATTTCAGCAAAAGCAGGTAAGACGTATAATCATTTCCTTAATTTGGGGTAGAAAAAACCTGCTGAGTCAATACCTAAAAAGCCAGATTTTCAACCTGCATTAAAGACTCATCTATACAAAGGACCCATTAACTACAGACATCTTTCTGTTCCAACTGATGAGAAAACTTTAGTGTTTATTACTGAAGATGCTACCATTCAATACTATTACTTTACAAATAGGCCCCATACTCAAGGAACATACGTAAGGAAATCATTATTCTGAAGTTAGAGTAGAATAAATGTATGCCATAATCCCTCCCACAGGATTAAAAATAAATAAGAACATTCCCAGGAATTGTTCGTGGGATATAATGAAATACAGACACCATCTCTTTCTAAATTCCAGGGTTTATGTTTCTTTCCAAGACAGTTCAAGCCAAAAGGATCTGTAAAGATGCCCTGGTCCATAGACCAGCAGCAGATCTTAAATATGAAAGCAAAAACTGAAGCTGTTCTGGCCAATGTGAGACCAGCCTGTCCCTTTAGAGGCATAGCTTTTGGAGAGGAGAGCTGGGACTAACACCCAGAAAGCCAGGCCCCTAGCCAAAAGCTCCCTGCACCAAATCTGTGACCCACTGAAATTCTTCTACTTGCCCAAGCCCTTAATTAAGAGCAGCCCAGACACAAACTCATGCATCCCAGCATTTTATCTGTCCACATACATTACAATTAGAATCAGTCCTGATTTCATTTGTATGCAAGCCAACTGTACCAACAACAGACCTTGGGCCTTGTGATCACATCCACATTCTCAATAATTCGTCTGAATGAAGGTGGCATTTTGTTGAGAATTCTGTGCTGCAGAAATTCTTGAGCTTTATGAAACATCAAACCACCTCCCACCACCAGGATGGAACTGTACA
Source organism: Nyctereutes procyonoides (assembly GCF_905146905.1). Lineage (NCBI taxonomy): Eukaryota > Metazoa > Chordata > Mammalia > Carnivora > Canidae > Nyctereutes > Nyctereutes procyonoides. Next base: position 36,221,693 of record NW_026575131.1, on the reverse strand, counting down.
TCTTCTTTTTGGTATCATCAGATGCTGAAAAGACAATGATATTCCTTCCACTCTTTTTCTCCATATCCACCACCCTGGGCCAAGCCACCGCCATCTCGTTTGGATAATTCTAAAAGCCTCCTCAAAGGTTTCTCTCCAACCCATCAACAATGCAGACAGAAGAATCTTGCAAAACACCAACATGAACATGTTGTTACCATACTTTCTACCTGCAGGATTAAGACCAAAATCTCTACAGGGACCTACAAAGTTCAATACGGTGTGTATTCACTGCTTCTCTAGCTTCATCCTGGCACCCAGTGTCCCCAGCCATACTAATCTCCACACAGGCATCTTCCTCTGCCCAGAATGCCATCCTGACAGGCTAACCCCCACTCACCTCCTAAATCTCTCTTAAGTGGCTCTTTCCCAAGAAAGGTTTCCCTGCCTCCCATCCTCCACACTTCTTCCTCCTATTAAAAATCCCTTATTAAATCCCTCAATCAGAAGCTCTGAAAGTCAGTATCCTTTAGTTAGTTCACCTTTGTAGCACCTGCCATAGTTGTGGTTTCCCATTTGTGTGACAATTTAACTTTTTTGGTCTCCTCTACTAGGCTATGTGCCCAATGAGACCAGGAACCAATTTCTAATATCAGACAACACAAGGGCAAAGCAGGTGCTCCAGTTTTTCAATGCATATGTTATGCTGCATACCCACAGTCTAGCTTTAACACATTCAATAACTGCTACTGGCCCCTGAAACATGCTTACAACAGCAGTCTATGCTGTGAAGAATGGCTTTATCCAGGCCCAGGGCTTTCCCTTCAAACAGAGAGATGGCAGTCTTCCTGGACATCAGTGCTGTGAGAGCCTCCTCGGATTCATTGCCAGCCATCAAACAGTCTCCTTGGGAGGATCCCAAATCCACCTCCTGGGCATGGAGTCTTTCTGGAAGATCAGAAGACTGGCCACGAAGTTCCCCTTCAAATCCAATGGGTTTGGATGCAGACTTTCGGTCAGCAGTAGCTTTGGCAGACTAAATCAATTAAAAGGACAATCAAGTAGATGGTAGGACTATAACAGATGTTCTCCAGCTAGACCCCACTCCTCCCTACTGCGCTATTTTATAGTGCTTTACACTACTATAAAGCAAAGGTGCATTACTGTGGTGCAGAAGGAATACATGCTAGTATATAGCCAACCACTTGGACCCTCTCCCGGATCACCTGGGAGTGAGACATGGTGTACAAAAGATGAGGATGTGCAGACAATCCCAAAGCAGTCACTGGCAGGCAGAGCAAATCTCACGACCTTATTATTATCACGACTGGTTGGATTTTAAAATTGAAAATGTCGGCATACACAGACTTTTCCTGCTTGAATGGAGTTTTTAAGTGGAGTTCAGTAGGATTCTTGTGCCTGTGGCTATTCTGAAATCCTCATTTTCAGACCCTACCTAACCACCTCATGATCAGGGACAAGGACTAGAACAGGTTTAGAGCCCTCCTTTCTCCATCATGAGCTGCTGTTTCACTGGCAGATAAGAGCTTTACTTTGTGCCCTTATATCAAATATCCTATTACTGGGATAATCAGCTCTGGACAAAAGAATTCAGCTTTCTGCCTAGACCTCATACCATTTACATTACATTATGATTTTAAAAACAGGTCAGATTTTACTGAAAATATTCCCTACTGAATAAATATTCAAAAGAAAATACCGTATACACCAAAAGGAAGTATCTTCATTAAACTTTTAAACCTGTGGACTGGCATTCTGAAAATCAGATTATTGAATGAATGAAGAAATCTGTCATCTGGATTTTAAATTTAGACTTCATTTCATCTACAGTCCTAAAAACAGTATCAGCTTTAGTATGCAGTCAGATTCTAGCGACTGCAATGATCTATTAATGATGGGCAAACTTATCCTGCAGGGACAATGCTATCTCCTCACACACCAGAATCACTGCGGACCTGTTCTTGCTTGCTCTGTGTGGCTAGCAGGTAATGCTCATCATGAGGATCCTCAGGGTCACCCTGGGATCTGTGCTGCAAAGTTGTCATTTTCTGTCCAACAATTCCAAAAGTTGCTGGGTAAAACAAAGCCATTGGAGCCTGTGCAAGGAAGAAAACAAATATCAACCAAGGATACTGATCCATTAAACTCTGTCCTTCCCCAAACAAAACTGGAAGATTAGACCCTAGAAGCCAGACTGAGTAAGCATTCTCTTTTGGGAGTACTATTTCTTCATTGCAGAAGAGGTCAGAAAACTACAGAAATCATCCAATTGAATGAGTGATGTGATACCACAGAGAGAAATGTCAAAGCAAATGTAATTCGAGTGCCTAACAAGCTATTTTAAAATTCCTTAGTAAGAATAGTACCCCCTCTCTAAATAATAACTAATCATACAGTGGCTAATTAAAAAGATAGTCTTTACATCTATTATGATCTGTATACTATCAGGGACTTAAAAGCTGGTTTAGCTGACAGTCTAAACCAGCTGACATTCTGACCTCATGAGGTTTCAGACAAGTATATATTCTCTTAATCTGACTGAACCTGGATGGCTTTCTTTCTACCCATGGAAATACACAACTACACATTACCTGGAGTTTTTCATCTCCTAATCGAAACTGGTAAAGTAGGGCAGGGGAATCTGGATGTCGAATTTGAAACTCATGATCCTGAAGCCCAGAGATGTCCTGATTCCAGAAAAAGATGCTGTCAGTGAACCAGTAAAAGTGCATATAAACTCCTCAAATGACAAGCCTCTCTACTATCCAAATCTCACCTATAATAAAGCTGCTCTGCAACTTTCTACCATTTCTTTTTTTTCCCCCATTTCAACTGGAACTTAATAAAATAGTTCAGATATACCACCTTACTTTTAACATGTCTGAAATTTCTGTCATCTGCATTTTTATCTTTATTATCGGTAAATATTAATTCAAACAAGGATCCAAATCAATAAGCCAATTCCCTCAGTAACTGGGAAATGATACCCAGTCTTAGGTTTCTCAAAATTTTGTTGTTTAGAATTAGGATTGCTTGAAAAATGTCAGGGAAAATAAAAAGGCCTGAAACAGAAAGCATAAAAAGGTAGGAATTGACATACAGCAAAGATTACATGTTGACTATTCACAACACTAAGAAAGCACTTCAGTTGCTGCCATTTAATTAAATGTCTATACCTACATATGCATTACACCTAAAGGTTTACCTACATCTTGATCAAAGATCCTAAAGAGAGACAAATCTGCTAAATACTCACTCTTAAAAAAAAAAAACAGCTGTATTTTCCAGAGCCTGAGACACGTCCTAACAGCTCTGACCTTACCAAAACACTCTTAACTCCTTAAGAGCTTTAACTTTAAGGCTCTCTCAACTTGGGTTGAAAGGGTAGAATACTGCTATATATTTTTTTAAGATTTTATTTATTTGAGAGAGGTGGTGGGGGGGGGGCGGCACAGAGACAGCATGTTCACACACTCACGCATAAGCCGGGGAAGGGACAGAGAGAGGGAGAAGCAGGGAGCCCTATGCGGGGCTCAATCCCAGGACCATGGTATTATGACCTCAGCTGAAGGTAGACACTTAACCAACTGAGCCACCCAGGTGCCTCTCTTATATTTTTAACTGCTGTCTGTCTATCTATCTATCTATCTATCTATCTATATCTATCTATCTATCTATGATAGTCACACACACACACAGAGAGGCAGAGACACAGGCAGAGGGAGAAGTCACACACACACACACACACAGAGAGAGAGAGGCAGAGACACAGGCAGAGGGAGAAGTCACACACACACACACACACACACACACACACACACACAGAGAGAGAGAGAGAGAGGCAGAGACACAGGCAGAGGGAGAAGCAGGATCCATGCACCGGGAGCCCGACGTGGGATTCGATCCCGGGTCTCCAGGATCGCGCCCTGGGCCAAAGGCAGGTGCTAAACCGCTGCGCCACCCAGGGATCCCTTTAACTGCCTTTTGAACATCGTAAATTCTTCCTAGTAACAAAAATAATCAGCAATTTTGGTTTTGCTCCCACCTGATCTAAATGACAGAAAGTTTCTTTAAGATGCTGCAGAAGAAGACAATCCATTTTATTTGTTAGTTGGCATTCTCGGTAAGGGAATCCAGCTCGCTGCATGAGCCAGTAAAAACACCTTGACACGTCAGACCCCCCGTAGGCCAGACAGAGCCTAGAGTTAAAAGAGAAAAGAGGTGGGTAATCTGTTGATCAAGAAGGTGCAAAGGGCATTTCAAAAACTCAACTAGGCACAGTGAAACCTAACAAGTCTCAAAAGATGTTTATTTTAGGAATAAAGAATGAAAGGACAGGATGGAGAGATGGGAGAAATAGAACTCTAGCAAACCATCAGTGATGAGCACCTAGCAGCAGTCATGCTTTTGCAAAAAGTTTCCAAGAAAGAGAACAGCCTTAATGCAACTCATTTCTAAGTTACCATATTTACCATATCATAGTGGTTTGCCTGTCTATACTAATACATCGAGGTGACAAACAGTGACCCCATAAGACAGACTCACGGGAGAGAACTTTCAAGAGTATACCACCAACTAACTGAATGGTTCTATGATTTGCAAAGAGCACTGCTATATTATTTTAGAGGTAGGAGACCCGGGCCCAGTGTTTTCTCCATACTGTGAGACTCAATGGCATTAAATAATACATAACCAATGGATGAGCCAAATCAACTTACTATTTTAGAATTCACTGTAATTTGGGATGGGAGGCAACAGATCAACTTTTTGCATGGACTGCTTAGGTCTTCTTTTAAATGTTTCTATGCCCTGGATCCTGAACTACATATGTGAGGGACAGAAAGCACTACGGCATCCTGAAGAAGCCATCCTGGGAGCACAAAAATGCTGCAGAGATTCTGTATGCGTATTGCCTGAGTGTGCTTACCTTTGTTGGGCTTATCTCAGGAAGGACAAGCAGTAAATCTGCTCCTAAGTTACTTTATTACCTCTTATATCAGTGATGACATCATGAAGGGACCTGACCAGAACACTACTCATCACTCACTGAACAATTATGACAAAAGCAAATGCTCATAATGCTAGATAGAGATTTTGGACCTGAAAACCTATTTTCCCCTGCATGACTTGTGTAATTAAAGCTTTGCTGTGAGCATGATACGTATCTCTACATCAGACCACAGCAAGACACAGGGTTAATATATACACTGCCTCTGTGGGAAAGCACACAACAGAAGTTAGGATTTTCAGGAGCTCCTGTTATGTACTCATAACAGGAAGCATAAATAGTACTAACAGGAAGGATAAAATCAGTGGTTTATAGCCTTGCTAGAATTTGCACTTCCATAATCTTGGTTTCCTATGCAAACTCTGAATATATAATTCCTTATAATAATTTTCTTTTTAACTTCTGATGCTTTATAGCTGAACAGGCTGTGAGGGGAGAAAGCAGAGAATGCTACCTTCCAAGGTCCTTACCGAGTATTGCGATGAGAGACCCCATCCTCCACACAGCACACACTTGTCTTCTGGTCTCCAACATCTACAATACATGTACTGCTTAAACCACTTCCAAAGGTGGCACACACAGACTCCTGATGGACCACAATTCCTAAAACACAAAGGTAAAGGAGCAATCAGCTAGGGAGCAGTAAAGATCCTAAGACAAATCATCCATTAAAGTCTGGGAACATCTGGGCAATTGTCCAAGCATGGCTGATCCTCTTAGAATATGCATTTTAATAAGGCGGTATATTAGATTAACTTTGTCAGTAAAATAGATAAACAATCTCATTTCAAACAGATTTCTCAGGAATTATCAGACGTACCTGAAAAACCCATCTTCATTAGGATCATATTCACTAATTCTTTCACGTGCTGTTTATTATAGATATCAGGAATTAACAAGATACATCTATAATACTAAAGAGAAGAACAAAGAAAAAAGAAGAGAAAACCATTAATACTAAAGCCAGATCAAAATAAATGTCACTACACTTGTCTTCAGAGAGGATTTTCTCTAAAGGATGGAAGCAATGGTTAGAGGCCCAGAACAAAGCTCAAATCTCTATCTTTTGGGTTTAATGAAAAACAGGAAATGCTGAAGTTCCTTTATATTAAAAACTTGTGAAATGGTATCAAAACCCCAGATCTCAAGATACACTATAAGGTTGTAATAATCAAAATAGTGTGGTATTGGCACAAAAATACATAGATCAATGGAAGAGAATAGAGCCCAAAAATAAACCCACACTTATATGATCAATGAATCTTTGACAAAGGAGGCAAGAATAGCATTGGGAAAAAGATAGTGTCTTCAATAAATGGTTCTGGGAAAACTGGACAGCCTTATGCAAAAGAATGGAACTGGGCCACTTTCTTAAGTCCTGTTCAAAAAGAAACTCAAAATAGATTAAACACATAAACGTGAGATCTGAAACCTGATAAGGGGTTAATAGTTGAAATGTATAAAGAACTTATACAACTCAACAGCAGAAAAATAATCCAATTAAAAAATGGGCAGAGGGCATGAATAGACGTTTTTCCAATGAACATAGACAGATGGCCAACAGACACATGAAAAGATGCTCAACATCACTCATCATCAGGGAAATGCAAACCAGAACCACAATGAGATATCACCTAAAACCTGTCAAAATGACTAGTATCAAACAGACAAGAAATAGCAAGTGTTGGTGAGGATGTGGAGAAAAAGGAACCCTTGTACACTGTTGGTGGGAATGTAAATTGGTATAGCCACTACGGAGAACAGAATGGAGATTCCTAAAAAGTTAAAAATGGAAATACCACACAACCCAGTAATTCCACTACTAGTTATTACCCAAAGAAAAATAAAACAGTAATTTGAAATAATATACGCATTCCTATGTTCATTATAGCATTCTTTACAATAGCCAACATACAGAAGCAACGTAAGTATCCAATGATAAATGTGTGAAGATGTGGTACATACATACAATGGTATATTAGCCATAAAAAAGAATGAAATCTTGCCATTTGCAACGACATGGGTAGACCTAGAGGACCTTACACTAAGTGAAGTAAGTCAGAAAAAGATAAATACCATACGATTTCACTTATATGTGAAATCTTAAAAACAAAACAAAACAAAAAAAGCAGAAACAGACACACAAACATGGAGAATAAACTGGTGGTTGCTAGAGGGGGAAGGAGGGTGGGCAAAATGGGTAAGGAGGACTGGGAGAGATAAACCTCCAGTTATGGAATGAATAAGTCATGGAGATGAAAGACACAGCACAGGGAACATAGTCACTGGTACTATAATGGTACTGTCATGGCATAGTGACAGAATGGTGGCTATACTTGGGGTGAGACCAGCATTATGAATACGGTCGTCCAATCGCTATGCTATAAATCCGAAAGTAATGTAACAATGGTGTGTTCAACTATACTTCAACTGAAAAAGAAAAAAAAAAACACCTTGTGAAATTAAAAATAAGATAATAAGAACTGAAAAAGGTCCAGTGATAAGGCTCAAACATGACCAAGCTTGCTGGTTGCAGAGCAATAGATAGAGACACCAAAAAAAGAGAGTAAGAAAAAAGAGAAAGCATGAGAGGTGAAGTCAGTGAAGAAAGAAAGCTGTCCTCAACACCTTAAGGCTGACAAAATGCTCTAAGGACATTAGATTACAAACAACTCAGTATTAGGCACTTTTACTGATCAATATAACCTTTGTTTTTTTTTTTTTTTTAAGATTTTATTTATTTATTCATGAGAGACGGAGAGAGAGAGAGAGAGGCAAAGACACAGGCAGAGGGAGAAGCAGGGTCCATGCAGGGAGCCTGACGTGGGACTCGATCCCCGGTCTCCAAGATCAGGCCCTTGGCTGAAGGCGTCGCTAAACCACTGAGCCACCTGGGCTGCCCAAGAATCTTAAAGCCAATCCAAGTTAACTGGGAATTTAACCTCACCTTTAAATCTTTCAGTGGAATTTCTAAGTATTTCTGGATTGCATGAGACCATATTACTTCAATATCTGCCAGAACAGCTGTGAGAGAGCCCCCAGGTCCTGGGTGAATATTTAACTGACCTCTTCTGATAGGCCAGTGAATATTATAACAGTCCAATGGATTAACATATAAGGCCTAGAAAAGACAGGGGAGATGAATATATTGTTAAAACTTCTTCTGGGTGTTTTCTGGATTCACATTAAAAATCTCAGGCCATAGTTATGGTTAACATTTGCTGACTATTCTAAATGTTGAGAGTAGAGTATCTAACATCACACGAGCCTGTATGTGTATCTGGGCCTGAAAGGAAGATTATGAATTCTAGGAAACAACTAGAACTGGATGTCCCTACCTCTTCCCCAACCAAAAACTCAGGGTGATGAGATGTGTTGGTCCATTTATTTCCAGAACAGTGATCTAAAATTGCAGGTCGCATCTGCTTGTTGTAGGAACGTGCCTGAAATAAAATCACCAGAAAATTTTATGTAAGAAAAAAAGGAGGGGGAATGGGAGAAACCTAGTATGAGTCCTCTTTTCTCCTCTCTCATAGACTAGATATAGTTAGCAAAATTTAATCACAAATCCTAAATATTTGGCAAAATACTGACTGGTCACAAAAAGATACTCTTGGCCTTTTCCAAAATTTTGATTGTTCCCATAGTTTTAATACCTAGAGATTGTGATTCATAACCAATCCAAAATTATTACTGCACTCTGCTTAAAGCTGAATACACATTTACATATATGCCAACTCCTGTCCATTCCTAATAGTATTTTTCATCATATTAAAATGGCAAATGTAGTAAGCAAATTGCTTCCCTGGAATCCTGGAATTACACACTTATGACTCTCAAGTAAACTATAAATTTTTATCAATTTGCCATAAGAAATACCATCTTTTAAATTATTTGGCTTGTCCAAGCATTTGTGACACTGATTTGGGTATTCTGTAGGTGGTTATGAATGCTTTTTCCTTTTTTAAGGAAATCCCATCTTTTATTTGCTTAATGAAATCGAGAGAACACATGAATGGCACTTATGATAGAACAGCGGTTATGGAATAAATCTGAAAAAAGAGTTAAGACTGAACCTGTTCAGGGGACACGGGAATCCGTCTTGTACCATTTGACATCTTTTTAGACCATATTGCTTGATCCACCATTTTAAGGCCATTTTGTCTTTGTTCATTACTTTCTGGTTTCTGGGAAAAAAAAGTGAAAGATGAGCAGCAGAAAGGATTTAATGAAAAGAGAAAGCAATGTGTCAGACTACTCATTTAATCCAAGAGGAAATATCCCTCATCAACAAGTAGCAGCATTTCCTTAATCTTAGCCAAATATATCTTAAGAATTCAAAATAATCTTATTATTTATGAATAAAAAAGTCAAAAATAAACACCACAAACCAAGTATCTGTAAAAATCTATAGCCTCAAGTGAAGTTTAAGTGATAAAGTCATTCAGAGGACTAAGTACAGGATAGCTACTTAGTATTTACAAAGTATTTCAGAGACTTTTCCAAATATTGACATAATTCTCATACCTAAATTTTACTCTTGAAATTTAGGCCCTACAGTAGAACTGTGAGATCCAAAGATACAAATGGATTTAGACTCTCATACCCTCAAAGTTACACCTAGGCTTAGAGAAATGAGCTTAGGTAGTCTTCTAGTTATGCTTTAAAAAAAAAAAAAAAGTGGAACCCTAAAGCTTACTATCAGAAGTATAGAACCTACAGGTTCCTAAAATTACCTTTCACCTAAAACTTAAAAGTGGATTATGAAACAATATGCACACTTTAACATCTACCATGAAAAATTTTTCTGATAATTACCATCTCCAAGGTAAGATAAAGTAAATGCTAACTGCAAGGATATACATAGTCCTGCCTTTAAATTATAATTTGATCTAAGATTGTAAGAAGTGATTATAACAATTCAATTTGCTTATGGATTGAAAACACAAACTCAATATAAACTCTAAGTATCTGGAAGAGAAAAATATGGAGCAGTCAGTTGAGAGACCTTAATGCTTCATTTTAAGTGAGTGACAATTCTGTATTGCCCATTTAAAAATCACCTTCATCAATACCCAATTCATATTAATGGGCTAAAATAATTTTTATTTGCTTGTCATAATTATTTCTTTACAATCTTAAACTACTAGCTCAAATGAAAAATGTTCTTTGTACCCCTGAATGATGTTATTATTTTAAAATACATTAAACCCGTGAAGATATTAATTCAAGTTTACTGTGTATACCTGAATGTCTAAGCTGTCTCAAGGAAACAACATTGGGCTTTCTCTCCAGATCCTCCATTACTGACTTACATTTAGTCCTTCCCTTAGGAGCCAGTTGTCCTTGTATAGTGGCTGCCCTTGTTGTTTGTGTCTTCGTGCAATGACATGAGGAATGCTAGCAGGAAGTGTATCTGTGGCTCGGCCAATCCTTAAGGTTGTTGAACCTGGATGTATGACAACAATGAAGTTGCTCTGGATTTGCTGCCAATATAAAACAAAGGAATGTGACCTTAGTAAATAATATATAGGTAACAAGTTAAATAACATAAAGGTAACAGGCTAGACTAAGAAGTTAGTTTCGTGTAATAACTATCAGACTCACAGGTACCAAAATAATTCAGTTGAAGGTAGCTCTTTGAAAGGCATCCAATTATTGCTCTCTGCCTGAATGCAAATTCATTTCATATTTCTGTGCTCCCAGGATCTGACTCACAGTACATAGGTCGACACTTGTTTAAATGAATGAAACCGTAATTATCCAATGCAAGTTAACTTACAATTACTGGGCATTTCTGGGCCAGGTATTGGGGTACAATGGTGACCAAGACAAAATTCTGACCATGGGAGAACTCTCAGTTTACTAGGGGAAACAGACAAGGAATAAGTGTAGGGAATACGATGACTAGGGAAGTGCTAGCTAAATCTCCATTACCTAAAGATGCTTGTAAATAAAAAACTAGATTCTAAGCCTCCAGTACAAATATTCTGATTCAGAATTTCCAGGAAGGGAGCCTAGGAATCTGCAACTTTCAAAAGTTCTTGAGGTGATCAGTATGATCACTCAGGTTTGACAACCACTGGTTGAACAAGTTAGGGAAGAAATTCATGTAAGCAGAGAATTACTATTTTGTAATGCTGAAAAGTAAGGCTTTTTATACAGCAACCACTACTCAGTGTGTGCATAAACCACATTTCGGTTATCATTTTTAAAACATTTTACCTCTTCTTAGTTCTATGCTATTCACCTAATCTGGCAAAAGTTTGGTGTTAAAATGCCAGCGTTCACAATTCTATCTTCATAGGCCAGAAAACCTTGCTGCATTTTACAATCCATTCTTGAGAAATGGTGAACAAGAAATGACAAAGCAGCACGTCAGGACACGTGATTACTGTGACCTTTATTTTTAGATGGTAATTGTTTCAGATCTGTAATTCGCAAGGGAGCAAAACATAGAATCTCAATCAGTTGGGGAACCTTTGCCTCATAAATTCATTAAAGGACCCATGGTTTCAGTACAGAGCAGGGGAAGAAGGGACTCTGACAATTCCTGTGACAAGAGGATACCTCTGTGAAGAACCACCATTCCTGCACAACTCCTTAGCCAGCACCTACTCTGCTTTGCTCTTGAGCTACAGTTGGGTCTTCTTGCAGGTCTCCATTTAAAACATTTCCACAGCTTGCCCATAAGATAAAGTCCAGAACCTGTGAGATCAAGAACCTATTGTCCAGCCCTACTCAAGAACCACCTCCTTTCTGGTCTCTTTAATCTTCCCAATCTAGATCTCTCTTGATTTCTTAACTCATCACACTGTCTGTCTTCATACAGGTAACTCCCTTTGCCTGCCATATCCTTTCTCCCTCGTAAATCTTCTCCCTTCAGTTCTGAAGTTAAATATCATCAGACTAGGTTTACTTAACCCCCTGCAATATAGTTTTCATGTCATCTATCATTTTATAATTATTTACTGTCTGCCCTCCCAACTAACAAAAACCTTCACGTAAAAAGGAATCACTTCTTTCTTACTCAGTACTCTACGCCTAGTGCAAGGCACACAGGAGCTAAGAGTTATTTGTTGAATGCATCTCTTTCAAGTGGTTGGCATGATGTTAAACAGTACTTCCCAAGCTTTTTTGCACTATGGGAGACATTCGTCCAGTAGACTGGAGCAAAAAGATGAAGCTGCTTGCCATCAGGATACCTGTACTTCATTTACAGAACACAGACTACAGCACATTGACTGGGAAGTTCTGGGGTTAGTAATGGCAGTTTCCTGAAGTATATGGACAAATATTTTTAAATAATTTCATACCTATTTTAACATATTAGGAAACAACAAGCTAGTACACTCCACAAGTCATTTCCCAAATATTACTGCTTAAAAAAGACGGAGTAGGGGCACCTGGGTGGTCAGTTGGTTGAGAGGCTGCCTTTGGCTCAGGTTCTGTTCTCAGGGTTCTGGGAAGGAGCCACGCACATTGGGCTCCCTACTGAGTAGGGAGTTTGCTTCTCCCTTTCCCTCTCCCCCACTTGTGCTCTCATGCTCACTCTCTCACCTCTCTCTCAAATAAAATAAAAATATATAAAAAAAAATTAAAAAAAAAATAAAAAAATATAAAACTGAGTAAAACAGTTATCAAGAAAGTAATAGATATGAAAAAGCCACAGAGAACATGGAAAAACTAATGGGTGTGGTACAACTGACCGAAGTTAAAGGAAATGCTGCTATAGTGGTTAAGGGCCCAGGCTCTGGATTCACAGATTTGGCTTCAAATTCATACAGCACCACTTCCTTGCTCTGGATGAAGTTCTTACCTCATAGAGTTATTGTGACCATTAATTTAGTTACTCAAGTAGCTCAGAGTCTGGCTAGCTCTTCCAAAGTTCTCTGCTGCCTTTCAGAAGAGAGCAGACTCTGGCTCTAAGACTCTCACGATAGGCCCCCCTAAGCTCTCCAGTTTCACCTCTTGCTCCTTTTTTTTTTTTTTTTTTAAAAAGCAAACATTTTATTTATTTATTCATGAGACACAGAGAGAGAGGCAGAGACACAGGCAGAGGGAGAAGCAGGCTCCATGCAGGGAGCCCCTGGTGGGACTTGACCCCGGGTCTCCAGGATCAGGCCCTAGGCTGAAAGCAGGCGCTCAACCGCTGAGCCACCGTTGGGTCCCAATCTTGCTCCTCCTTCTTCCTCACTTCCAGACATCATGATCACCAATACTTCATGCCCTCTCCTGGCCCAGGTCTGTCCCTTCCATGTTGTCCTCCTTCCCGGAGATCCCCCCTGGCTAGCTCCCAATCATTCTTAGGTCTTGGTGCAGAGGCCACTTCCTGTTAGGCGCTCCCAGGCCATCAGGGTCAGGGGAGGTACCTGCCGTGTGTGCCCAATACCTCCCTATGGCCTTCTGCATTAGCCCATCCCCACGATGCCCTCATACCTGCTGCCCCATACCCAACGGTGAGCTCTCCCACTCACAGAATGGGGGAGAATCCTAGTGGGCGGGAAGGCAAGGCCCTTACAGACCACCCAGTGTGCTCCCTCAACTAGATGGGTGGGGAACACCCCTGGGGGTTTCCCAGGAGCGGGCACCCAGCCATGTATCCTACAGGTGCCAGGCCAGTCGGGTGTTATCCTCAGCCCATCCCCCCGTTAAGAAGCCGTGTCGGAGACGTGCAACATGAAATCCCGAGCATTATCAATGCCTCCTTGCTTTTTCCTGTGAATCTGCCCATTTTGTTTCTTACGGGAACGTTGTTTTCTGTTTTGTTTTTTTTTTTCCACCGATCCCTAAGGATACCCAGACACCCAGGTCCTTTGCCTGCCTGCAACTGTAAGTAACTCTGGCGCGGACACACAAACTCTTCACGTCTATTCAGACGGTCGTTTGCCTCTCTCCCCGGCGTCAGGCGTGAACTGGACCCCACCACCTGCGGCTCCCTTCACGAAGGAAACGGTGCCTGCCCGGTGCCGGACTCCACCTGCGGAGTGCGGGTCACCGACAGCCCACGGCAGCTTGGAAAGTTCCCGAAGCCCAGTCCCCGTCCTGCCGCCGGCGGGCGTGACGAGCACCGCCGGGCACCAGCCGCCAGAGCCCGGGGACCGGAAGCCCCGCGTCGCCGCCGCCGCTGCCCCCCCCCCCCCCGGCCGGAAGGCCCTCACGAGACCCGCCCCCGGCGCCGCGCCTCACCTCCTGCAGCGACTCCGGCACCAGCGCGGGCACGATGGGGCGTTTCACGCCGCGTTGCTCCTTCTCCTTCTCCCCGCCCTTCTCCTTCCCGTTCTCCGCGTCCCCCTTCTCCGCCTGGGTCATCGCGGCCACCGACGCCCACACCCCGCCTCAGGGACCCGCGGCGCCCGCCGGAGCTGGAGAGCGGCTGCGCAGGCGCAGCTTCCCCGCCGGCCGCCCGGCAACCAAGATGGCCGCCGGGCTGCCGCCGCAGAGGCTTCCGGGAAGGCGGAGGGGCGGGGGCGGGGGCGGGGCGGGGCTGTCGGGGCGGGTGGTGGTGGTGGCGGTGGCGGTGGGGTTGGTCCCGGCGGTAGCGTGCTCGCAGCCGTTCGTTCGTTTTGAGCGTTTACGGGAGAGAAGCCGCTTCCTGGCGCCGCCCCGCGCCGCGCCGCGGCCTGCCGCTCCCTGGATTCCCAGAACCCACACGTCCTCCTGGCTGTCATGCTGCGCTGGTGATGCTCAGTCCCGCCGCGGACGTCAGGGCGCTCTTGAGCCCGGGCGCCTCTCTTCACGGCGCCTGGAGGACTTTATCCGGTTTCATGGCTTTACATAGAGAACTCCGGGGTGTGTAATTCCAGTCTGGAAGTGCCCCAGAGATCTAGACCGATAACCAGGGGCCTGTTCGGTGTCTCCATTTGGATGTCCACAGAGCACTGCAAACTCAAATCCGTCCAAACTGCGACTCTTGAAACCCGCCCCCCACCCCACTACCATTTTACCATCTCCGTGAATACCACTTGGAAGCTTCGGTTGTCCAGTCCATCACTAAATCCTGCAGTCGCTCAGGTGTATCTTGAACCCACTTCTTCATTCCTACTAACTATCTAGTCCAAACTACTATCATCTCACCTGGACTGCAACAGCCTCTTGACCTAACTTGCAGCTTTCCTCTTGTCCTTCTGCAAGTTCCCCAAATAATCCAGTTTTAAAATATGTAGTTAAGACAATCAGTACTACATACTCAGCTTTCCAGTTAATACCACCAATGCATTATCTCAGAAATTAAACCCGGAACAGAATTTAACCATTAGCCTATTAAGCCAGTCTTAATCCAGTTCCTGCTGCATCTCTCAGTTGGCGTCCTCTCTCTCTCCTTCTGTTGGCTTTTCCAGCTACACTTGCTTCCTTTCAGTTTCTCAGATATGCCAGGCCCTTCTCATCGTTGAGCCATCCATCACTCACGTTGTTGGCTTTGCCTTGGGTGCTTCTCCCTCAGCTGGCTCATTCTCGTCCTGTCTCACCTCAAATGTCACCTAAGTCTCACTTCCTTTAAAGAAGTCTGTACTTGGCTGCTGTTTTCCCACACTAGAAAGTAAGCTCCATGAGGAGGAGCGTTGTCTTAATTGCCACTGTTATTTTCAGCACATGGTAGGTGCCCACTAAGCATTTGTGGAGTAAATACTGCTGAATGAAGAATCCCTTGAGGTAGACATGTAATCCCCACTTGGTAAAGAGTACAGTGGGAGAGAATGACATAATTTAGTCAAGAGCATAAGCTATTGAGTAGCAAAGACAAGATTTGAACACAAATGACTCAAGACTACTTCCTGCCCTGCAGCGGTCTACCTACTGCATGCTCGGAGTGGGAGAGCTAAATATCCAATGCAGTTGGGATTATAGGATAATTTCTAAAGAAGGGTCCTGCAGAGGAGTTAGGTGAAGGGGCAGGGGGGCAGGTATGAATCACATGCACAGAAAAGCCACTGCTTCCTGAGACTCTGCCTTTTTTTCTTCACTCGAGCATTAGATGGAAATTTGATAGAATGACTCTGCCATTCACTAGCCATGTAATCTGAGACATCACAACTTTGCTGAGTTTTCACATGTTATCTATTTAATGCAAGTATCATCTACCTATTGTAGTGTGTGAGAATTAACAAAATATAAAAGATAAAATGTCTGACACATACTTGGGTGATCAATAAACTGTCTCTATTATCCTTAATGTTAAAATTGTGTTGTAATTGCCCCTTTCCTTATTTGAAAATCAGTATCTTGTGCCACTACATCCCCATTTCTTGGCAAATAGGGTTGAGTATTTCCAAATATATATAAATACTCTTACCAGGAGTCCCTGGGTGGTTTAAGTTGGTTAAGCATCTGCCTTTGCTTCACGTCATGATCCCAGGGTTTTGAGGTTGAGCCCCATGTCAGGCTCTCTACTCAATGGAGAGTCTGCTTCTCCCTCTGCCCCCGCGCAGCCCCCCCCCCCCCCCGTCATGCATGGGCACATGCTCTCACTAAAATAAAATCTTTTAAAAAAAATGCTTTTACCTGAACACTTTGTTTAAAAGACTGTTAAACACAAAGCAGTATGATTCATTTTTCCAACAGATATTTCAGTGCCTACATGTAGTTACTGTTCAAAACACTGGGGTAAAAAAAGATGAAATCCCTAATCTCACAGAACTTCCATTCTAGTGAAAGAATAGGAGAGTTGCCAGCATTCATGGGGGTTGAAAGCCAACACGTAATATCCTAACCAATAGTTTAGAATTCAGATTTGTTAAAATAGTACAGAAGTCTATGATTTTAAAGACTACCTAGTTAATCTTCATTCTTGTAGCTCAGGCTTCTTGGTTATGACTTTATAAATACTCTGATAATTATATTTCATAGCAAATCTGATACTCCATATAATGTTTCAAGATAAAATTGTATGCATACCACTGAAATAAATACAATGTGATTTATTTATGAGAACAAATTAACAATGAATAGTATTTCAGAAGTTAAGAAGGTGACACTAATTGTACTGAATACACAATCTTTTATTTTTCTTCAAATTTGGAGTTTAATTATACAAAGATGTGAAGTCAAGTTTTGTAACCTAAAAATATTTACTTATTAAAACTATATTAATACTTTCATAAACTATACAAAAAAGATAATGAGACAAACATGTGCATTTATAGAACTGCATGTCAGTCATGCCAGATCCCTGGGGAGGGAATTCCCAGCACGACCTCATCCGTCTGTGAAGGCACAGAGCAATCCTTGTTTGGGCATACACATTCAATTACTTGTCCAGTATGGTCTGCACTCTACTTCTTGATGGTTTCCTTCTGTTATGAATGTGCATGTCCAGTTGTCTGCTTCTTAGAGCAGACATTTACCTAAAAGAAAGCGTTATAACAATCAGTTACTAGTTACTAATTTGGATCTGCACAAAAAAATCTAATCATTTTTAAGCCTTTTTTTCAAAAGACTGATAATAAAATTCAACAAATTTTTCAAGGGTTAAGATAAAACATTTTTCCAAATAAGATGCCTGAGTAATTACAAAATATTGGGCAACTTCTGTTTCCTAAAGAAAACTTCCCTAAGGAGGTATTTTCAAAATGAAATCTCTGCAGAGTAATTTCAGATTTCAAGTTACCTTCCTCATCCACCAGCCATTGGAGGAGGACTAGGGCCACGTAGATGATTAATTCGACCCATTCTTCTGGGAGGGTTTCCTGGTGGCCTAATAAAAGAAAAATTTCTACTGTTTAGTAGACATCAAGTGGTTCCTTTCAAACACTCAAATAGATCCTTTTATTTTAAAATAAGAAGTACCAATTAGGTCAGGAGTTGAGAAAATTCAAATACTTATAGGGACCAGACACTTAATGCACATGAGAAAAGGAGTCAAGCAAAGACTGTGATGACCTAAATAGTACTTCCTATAAATACATGCCTAACTGAAACCCAGCTCCATAGAAATGCAAGCCCAACCCTGTGCTGCTTGATCTTCTCTAGTTTTCTTTAGCGGTAGAAATCCAGACTTTAAAATGGACTCTTTAGATTTAATGGTTGTCATCAGTTTTCATCCTCTAATTTAGACTTTTCCCACAGGATAGTTCATACACAATTTAGCTTTGTCAAATTGACTCTAATTATCAAATCAGAGGCAGCCTGACATAACTTATAGTAATGCATTAATTTTCTGAAATAGAATTTAAACCTTTTATTTCTGTGAGCCAATATCTATAATAGCTAATTTAATTAAAATTACAGAGTGGTAAAAATACCAATTATCAATTTAAAAAGCTATACCCTCTTCCATCATCATATCTGGAATCAGAGGAGTTTCCATAGCCTCTTCTCTTTTTCACATCTTGCTGAAGCAGAGTTTTAAAACTGAAACAAAGGGCAAAAAACAACATAAATACCACTTTCAACATTGTAAAATGTACCTCCACAGTTTCAGTTATATCTACGAAAAGAGTACTAAACCAACTTAGTTCCAACCTCATGTTTCTCAAAGCCAGCTGGACAACACCATGTAGCTCATGTCTACACATGTGCTATGTTCTGGGCCAAAGCCACCATTGCCTGTCTTTCTTACATGCTAGTAACTCACCTTAAGAGAGTCTAGGCACTAGAAGTGAGTGAAACCAGAGCCATCCCCAACTTCCTTCCTGTACTCTATATCAGCTGTCAGAGCTTAGTCTTTTTTTTTTTTTTTTTTAAACAGCACTGCACATTCATTTCCTTCACATTTCCCCTGCGAACAGCCTACCTAATGTTACCTTGCTGTGGGAGGAGCCTAGGGTGGTGTGCCAGAGGCAAAGGGCTTCTGGGAATTCATCTGATTGGAATCTTTTTTAGTTGTGGAGGGGGAAGAATTTAAGTTAAAACAATATTTTAAGTAAATAAGGAGTAGGTGAAATGTGTAAAACTTTAAGGAAGTTTTGCACTGGCAACTTAAGGACCTTCTGTCCCACTGTATTTTTATATAAAACCATCTCTTCGATTTTTTTTAACCCCTTCTAACTTATGTTACACGCAGCCATGAGATTAATCTTCTTAAATCACAGCAACAATTCAATTAAGTATAAAGATCATAGTCTGCTATTCAAACTTCTCTGCCATCTTTCCTGTGTTTCTTCCACCTGGAGTAACTTCCTCTGATGGCCACCTCCCACAATCATGCCAGCCCAACACCCTTTAATATGAATTAAAGTCAAAGAAGGAAGAAGCAGTCTCCCACATCTCTGCATCCCTGCAGTTCTCTGCCATGTCACATTCAAATATATATATTCAAACTTAGCATGCTTGTTCATTGCTTGTTCATAGCTGATGAATAATCTTCACAAAAAAAAAACAGCATGGAAAAGGACAAAAATGCATTTAAGAACTGCTTGAAATGTTTTTTTTTTTTATCAAGATCTAATTCCCCTTGTTTCTTGTATAATATGGAGTAAAAGCTGCACATACACACTAAGCTGGAATAGCAGAGAGAAAGTGAGGCACTGTTGCCCAGCATTAGACTAGGGAAGCCTGGCTTCATAGCTGCAGATTGAAATGGTTGCCAAGGCTAAGTCACAGTCGAGCTACCTAACTCAAGTATCATATTCATACTTGTTGGATGCTTGGGGGGCAGCTTTACCACCACAGAAGTCTTCATTTCCCTTAGCAAAGCTAATAATATATATATATATTTTTTTTTTTTTTTTTTTTAATTACAGTTAAAAGCTCAGCCTGTTTAAGATCCTCAACATGATGTACTAAGGTACTTCTGTTAACTTAAGTATCAAGGCTAGTAAGAGCACTGTTACACTTACAACAAAACCACGAACTCTGCTATTCCCCAGAAGAAGTCTGTTATCAAAGATAATCTCCATGGGGACTGACTCCGGCTGTCCAACACTTGTCCTACAGACAAGAAAAAAGAAACTTCAGTTAGTACTACAAATCCCTGATACAAGATGCTTTATAATTAACTACTTAGGGAACAGTAAGACTCAGTTTTCAACTTGTTCACTGTTCCAGGGAGCCAACACAAGGAAAGGTTTGTTTTTTTTTTTTTTTAATTTTTATTTATTTATGATAGTCACACACAGAGAGAGAGAGAGAGGCAGAGACACAGGCAGAGGGAGAAGCAGGCTCCATGCACTGGGAGCCCGATGTGGGATTCGATCCGGGGTCTCCAGGATCGCGCCCTGGGCCAAAGGCAGGCGCCAAACCGCTGCGCCACCCAGGGATCCCAAGGAAAGGTTTGTTATGTGTGCATCCTTCTAAGAAAGGGTTCAGAGAAATAAAGCTCTACAATCTAAGGGTCATTCTTTTAATATGTCAAATGCCTTCCTATGTTCCTAATTTTGGTGAGTGACAATTCAAGGATTTCTTTTTAAGTTGTGATAAAATATACATAAAAAGTTCCCATTTTAACCATTTTCAAGTGTGCAGTTCTATGGCATCAAGTACCTTCACACAGTTGTACAACCATCACCCTCACCCATCTCCAGAACTTTATCTTCCCCCAACTGAAATTCTGTGCCCATTCAACACTAACTCCTGTTTTCTCCCTTCTCCTAGTTCTTGGCAACCACCCTTTTACTTCCTGTCTCTATGAATTTGACTGCTCTAAAAACCTCATATGAAGAATCACACAGTATTCTTACTTCGATGACAGGCTTCTGTCTTCAAGTTTCATCCATGTTGTAGATGTGTCAAACTTCCATCTTTTTTTTAAGGCTGGTTAATCTCCCATCTCATGTGTTTATTTTGTTTATGCATACATCTGTTGATGGGCACTTGGGGTGGTTCCATCTATTGGCCATTGTGACAATGCTGCTATGAATGCCGGTGCCTGAATCTCTGTTTATTCAAGTATTTTGAGGAAACAAATGGGATGAGTGAATATAAAAGAATATTCACACCACTTCCACTTTCCTAAATGTGAAAATCTCTTTTCACCTGCAAAGTCTCTTTCCTGTATAAAAAAATTGTTTACATACACTTTTACAAATCTTTACACTCAGCTATGTTAATATTTTCATTGAAATCAGTCTGTGTGTTCTAGGTACTGAAGAGAATTCACCTTGTTCATTAAAATAACCACAATTTTTCTCTAATGGGATGCTGTTCTAATTATGGACTCGTTTTTTTTTTTTTCTTTAGGTTATTTATTTACTTGAGAGAGAGAATGCACACACTGCGGTAGGGGGGGTGCAGAGAGAGAGACAAGCAGACTCCCCACTGAGCAGGGAGCTGGACTCAGGGCTCGATCCTAAGTCCCTGAGATCATGACCTGAACCAAAATCAAGAGTCAGACACTTAAACTACTGAGCCATCCAGGGGCTCCAATGGATTCCAGTTTCATCTTAAGCACAAATGAAGATCTATTTTTCAAACCACTTTAAATAATGGAAGCTACAACATGAAGTTAGTGTTCTAGCATTCTTTTAGCCTTGAGAATCAGGAATATTTTGGGAGAAGAGCTGTCAACCACCTCTCCTCTCAATCTTCTCGAGGGCTTCACCACATTCACCTCCACCCCCTTGGTCAGGGTCTACAATTTCTCCTTCTTTGACCACCTTACTTTTAGGGATCCACTTGGACCTGAGCTCTCAATGGAGTTATTGAGAAGAAAAGAGATACACTTCAAGACAGGGCATGGGTCGTGACACGCTTGGTTCTGCCTCTTAATAGCTCTGCTTCATTGGCTGATGGGACATTTTCCTGCTCTGAAAAAAGTATTCCAAGACTAGTCATCAGGTAGGATTGAAGAAAAAGTCATGTGACAGTAAATGTTTTGTCAACTGGGAAGCACTGATAAATTCAATCCTTCTAAAGGAGATCTAACTAGAACACATTTTTCTCTTTGTGATTCTAAAGAACCCTTTGCATGCACTTGCATCCCTCTATCTTGCTCTTAGCACTTTTCTCTCCTAGCTTCTGAAGGCAGAAACTTCCCCTCCCAATATCCACAGAGCAAACAAAGTAAGTTGCTTGGATCCAAGCGGCATTTCTCACTATAATGGTGAAATAAAAGGTCTTAAGAGGACCTTCATGTTATTTATCTGGATCCACTATGATAATGTATACACAGGAAGACATACAAAGAATTACTCAATAATGCAAAAATAGAAGCTGCCAGCATTACCCACAAAGGACGTAACACAAACTCCGCAAGCGCCCCCAAATAAGAATAAAACTTTGATGCTTTTGGGTAGTGTCCATCAACCTACTTGTTACAAAGATTTTTAATTGCACCAGGAGGAGGAGGGGAGACTTTATGAAGAGCAAAGAAATGCAGAGTGTACTCAGCCAGAAGTCTTCTGAAAACCTGAATCCTCCCTGAAGATAAACAGATTGAGTTCAATTGAACAAGGATCTAGCTCCAGTGATCCTACGTGTTTTAAGATTGCGCCAAGACACCTGCGTCAAACAGGTGGGAAGGCAGTTTGGGCAATGGTCTGACCCGGTCATACTGGGTCCTTTCTTTCCTGGCACTGTTTTTTTCTTAAGATTTTATTTATTTACTCATGAGACAGAGGGAGGAAGCAGGCTCCATGCAGGGAGCCTGATGCGACACTGGATCCCAGGACCCCGGGATCACGGCCTGAGCCGAAGGCAGATGCTCAATCACTGAGCCACCCAGGTGCCCCATTTTTTTTTTTTTTTTTAAGATTTACTTATTTATTTTGGGCAGAGAGAGAAGGGGGGTTGGGGCCAACGGGAGTCGGGAGAGAAAGTCCCCAGCCGACTCCTCGCTGAGCGCGGAGCCCCAGGCGGGGCAGATCCCGCAGGCCTCCCAGGTCAAGACCTAAGCAAACAGAGTGGGACACTCGAACGACTGAACCACCCAGGTGCCCCCATACACTTCCGCCCGAACTAAGTCGCTCTCAAGATTCTCTACTCGGGCCGGGAACAGTTACCAGGTTCCAACAGGGGGCGGTGCCTCTCCCTGTGCCCCTTGGAATCCGGGGCAAACAATTACGTGTAGGACCCGCTACCCCTCCTGGGGGCGTGGGGGGAGGGGAAGGAAGACCGTCCTGTTGAATTCTCCTCCTACAGAGAAGGACCCTGACGACAGTCCTCCCCGCTCGAAATCCGGCTGAACCGTCTACGACCATTAGAGATGCTTTAGGCGACCTCCAGGACCCAGCTGCGCCTCTGAGTCTCCGCCCCTAAAACGCGGTAACCAGATACCCGAATAGCACCGAGCGGGTCGACTGCGAGCCAGGTGGAAGCAGCGCCGCCGACACAGTTGTCATCCCCGGCTAAGGACGCGGCCGACACCCACGGCCACAAGCGGGGCGAGGATGCCCGGCAGCCGGCAGCGTCGTCACCCCGGGACCTCGGCCCCTGCCTCCGGGCTCCAGGGACGCTCGGCCGTCTCGGGAGAGCGAGGACGGAAGAAGCCCGGGTGTCGCCTCCGCGGCCAGCGGCCGCCCCCGAAGACCCTGCAACTCACCGTTCGAGATGTAAACCATCTTTGCCCCCTCGGTCCCCGCTTCTGGAGCGACTGAGAAGCTTGGCCGCTCTCGGCCGCGGTATCTCTCTCCGCGCTCCGCCCCTAAACGTCACAGCCCACGGTTAGACCGAACGCAACGGCGCCGGAGCAGGGAGGTGGACGGAGCCCATTGGCTGCTGGGAGGGACACGCACACGGCGGGCGGTTTTGCGTCATCACGGCGGCGACTTCCGGTAGATCAGGTAGAGCCACGGCTGCCGGGCAGGTGACCGGAAGTGATGTTTGGGATTTAACCCGTGAACGCGCGCTCTCCCGTCCGCCTTGGGATTTGAGCTTGAGGAGCTGGTTTAAACCCCCCCCCTCCCCCGAGGAAGAAAAGCAATTTTTTGGTTGCTTGTTGGCACCCGGCGTCGGGAAGGCGATGCAATGAAGAACTGCAGGCAGGAGGAAGCTCCTCCGAATCTTCCAGAAGTGTTGCTATTTGAGGACGTGGAGGGAAGTGCCTTCGGGCGGAGACGGTGACCAAACCCTGCGGAGCTTTATTGTCTTGTTTCCGGAATACAGGGACAGGCGGCCGGCAGATGTGTTGGTTCTTTTTCTAGGCACTGTTTCTGCCCTTGATTCACCAGAAGCGAATGGAATTATTAAGTCCCGTGAGGCCGCCGTGGAAAACGAATCCGCAGCGCGAGACCGTTCTGTTATGGTTTCTTACCGACGGCCACGTGGCAATCTCATTCTTGTTTCACGGCCTTTGTACTTGGCTGTCCTCCTCCTCAAAGCCCTAATTGCTGCGAGCCCCCACCCCCACCCCCAAGTCCGGAGTGCTCAACCCGTGCATCAGCTCGAAAAGATTACCAGTCACCTTAACAAAAATGGAAAAATTATATTTTGGAGATTATTCTACTTTGTATTTAATAGTGTTGGTTAAGATGTTAAGTATGTCCTAATAGCTAGGACAAAGATTTAATTTCATGTTGGCTCTTTGGGGGAGCATTTCCCCCAAAAAATGTGTAATAGGACAAGACAACATCTTTTACTTCTTTTGAGATTTTTGCAGCACAATCCTAGAGGATAATTTTTCAAAAATATTGGAAAGGGTCATTTAAGAAAATTATTTTATTTATTCATGAGAAACACAGAGACAGAGACCTAGGCAGAGGGAGAAGCAGGCTCCATCTGGGGAGCCCAATGTGGGACTGGATCCCAGGTCCTGGGGATCATGACCTGAGCTGAAGGTCAACTGCTAAGCCACCCAGGCATCCACAAAAGGGTCATGAATTGTACCAAGGACCTTTCAGTGTGGACTATGCCGTCATCATCTCTACATTCCTTGCTTTCTTAAATGAAATTTCCAGCTTCTACCTTTGTCCACCTTAACGAGTTTTTCACACGGCAGCCAAGAATGAGTTTAAAATGCCGCATTCTCTTGTCTATAACCTTTAAGACACTAAAATTCAGTGATTTCCCATTGCTTTTAAAATGAAATCCAGTTCCTCCTTACGGTCTTCAGGCCCATCATGACCTGTCCACTTGATTGCACCTTTCACCGTACCTTCTGCCACAATCTATGGCCATATTGTGCTCTACCAACATTGTTTCTTAAGTTTCTGGAGCACCCTCAAATTCTTTCATGCCTCCAAAACTCTGCACGTGCTTTTCCCTCCCCCTGAAGCACTCTTCCCCTGGTTCCTAGCTCATCAGTTCCTTTTATTCTTTTGATCTCAAGTTTGTCACCATTTCTGAGTACCTTTTCCCGGCCACTCATCCCCATGATTATTTCCTACGTAATGCTTAACACAACGTGAAATTATTTTATATGGTGATTGATTTTTGTCTCTAGAGAAGGTAAAATCTAAGAAGTCAGGAACTTCACCTGCATTGTTCCTTTTTATATCTTCAAGGTCTATCATAGCCCTTGGCAGATAGTAGGTATCCAAATATTTGTTGGGGTGGGGGAGGCTTTCCCTAAAATATTCCTCAGTCAGCAAAAGAGGAAGGAGATTAACATTGGGGTCTTTTGAGTACCAGACTGTAAGTTATCTCTTATTTCTCTGTTTTGATCTTTTTAAATTTTTTAATTTAAATTCAATTAACATATAATGTATTTTTGGTTTCAGAGATAGAGGTCAGTGATTCATCAGTCTTACATAGCACTCAGTGCTCATTACATGATGTGCCTTCCTTAATGTCCATCACCCAGTAATGGTGATGGAAATTACCCATTCCCTCACCCTCTCCCCTCCGGTGCCTATCTTGAGCTTCTGATTTCCTACTAGATCTCTCGTTTTCCTGCCTCTTGCTCCTGCTCATGTATTTCTTCTTGATGGAAATCCCCCCCCCTTTTTTAGATGTTGTTTCTGTGATTTTCTTTATTGTTTTGTAGTTTAAGTTCAATTAACAGATAACGTATTATTAGTTTCAGAGAGTTCAGTGATTCATCAATCTTACATAATACCCTCTGCTCATTACATCACGTGCCCTCCTTAATGCCTGTCACCCGGTTATCGCATCCCCCCTCCCCACTCCAGCGACCCTCCATTTGTTTCCTATGATTAAGTGCCTTTTGTGGTTTGTCTCCCTCTCTGATTTCATCTTGTTTTATTTATCCCTCTTGCCCCTATGATCCTCTGCTTTGTTCTTAAATTCCATATATGGGGGAGATCATATGATTGTTGTCTTTCCCTGATTGACTTATTTTGCTTAGCCTAACACCTAGTTCCATTCATGTCATTGCATATGGCAAGATTTCATTCTTTTTGATGGCTGAGTAGTATTCCATCATATATACATATTTATCTATATATCTATCTCTCTATACACACACACACACACACACACGTACCACATCTTCTTTAGGTGAATGGTTAAAGTTCTTCTTAAAATCTAATCCATCCTTCAAGATGAGGTGTGTTCCTATCAAATGAAATAATATGAAAGGACTTTGCAAAGTGAAAAAAAAAGTGTAATCCGTAGCAAGGTGGCTGGGGAGACAAAGAGAACATTTTCTCTATTTCCCTAACCTTCACTGTCTGGAACTGCATGTTAAATACTAGTCACATGTGGCTGTTGAGCAGGTGAAATGTGGTTGGGTTGAATTAATTTTACTGTGCATATAAAATACACACTATGTTACAGGGACTTAAAATGAGAAAATATGAAGTATCTCAACTTTTAAATATTGATTGCATGTTGAAGTCATTATTTTGGATATTCGATTATGTAAAATATATTTTTTTATTTTTTAAAAGATTTTATTTATTCACGAGAGATACAAAGAGAGACAGAGACATAGAGGGAAAAGCACGCTCCCTGTGGGGAGCCCGAGGCAAAACTCAATCCCAGGACTCCAGGATCAAGATCTGAGCCAAAGGCAGATGCTAAACCACTGAGCCAAGTGCCCTATGAAATATTTTATAAAGGTACTTCTATTTTTCTTTTTACTTCTTTAATGTGGCTGCTAGAAAATTTAATATTATATACTTGGCTTATATTTATGATTCACATTACATTTTCTGTTGAATACTGCTGGTCTAGAATGAAGATATTGGCCAGCCTGGCACAGAAAAAGTACTCAGCAAATATTTGTTGAATGAATGAATGGTCTTAATACTGGATAATATTTTAGTATATGCGCTGCCAGTGTCAGCACAATAATGAATAATACACAGGCTTTACTATATGTCAGAAATTGTTCTATACACTTTAATTTAATTTAATTTAATAGTTCATTTAACTCTTACAACAATAATGGTGGCTAACATTTGTATAGCACTTACTCTGTGCCATGCAATGTTCTAAGTGCTTTTCATGTATTAATTCATTTAAACTTCAACCCTATTAAGTTGGTTCTATTCCCATTTTACAGTTGAGGAAACTGAGTCATAAATAGCTCAGGTGACTTGCCCAACATCACACAGCTAGTTAAGAAGCAAAGCAGAGGTTAGGACCAAGAGTGTGGCTCTATAGTTTGTGCTCCTGACTCCTTTACTATACTGCCTCTCCACACACTAACAGCTGTTCAAACAGTAGTAATCCACATAGAAAGGGAGGTAGTTTCTGGAGATTGAATGTATCTCAGTTTTATCAAAGTTGCAAAATAGGTTCCCATAGTTTTTCTTTTCTAGACATCCCAAAGCATAAAATTTCCTTAAGCACCAAGGTTAAATACCTTCTCATTTCTGTACCAATCCCTTGCCAGAGGGATGGTCTATTTGTGAAAGACCACTACCTCTGGAGCTGGAGTCAATCCTGCTTAAACCACATGGTTTGGGAGTTGAAGAGGGGTAGTGTTTACTACAAGGTAGTGAATGGATACTGGTTTGCATCAAAACAATAAGATGCCCTCAATACTGCCTCTAGGAACATGGAAAATACTTGGCATTTTTATTTTTTATTTTTTTTAAAGATTTTATTTATTTATGCATGAGAGACATAGAGAGAGAGAGAGGCAGAGACACAGGCAGAGGGAGAAGCAGGCTCCACTCCATGCAGGGAGCCTGACATGGAACTTGATCCCAGGTCTCCAGGATCCCACCGTGGGCTGAAGGTGGCACTAAACCACTGAGCCACCAGGGCTGCCCAACACTTGGCATTTTTATTCTTTTTTTTTTATTCTTTATTTTTATTCTTTTTATTTTTTACACATGTTTATGTGTTGTTCTTATAGTTATTGCCTTGTTTTGTTTTATTGTATTTGGACTCAAATCTTAGTTCTTTAATTGTCTTGTTTTTTGACTGATCGTTAAAAGTAGATTTTTAATACTTTTATACTTGCATTCCCTAATACAAAAAAAGTATTGCTTTCTAAGACATATCTACAGATTCCAAAAAATGGAGTAAAGAAATAGAAATGTACATTCCATTACTATGTTTATAAGTCTCAAGATAACATTGATGTTTATGTTTGGAAAAATTAAAAGTAGGGATATGTACCCATTGATGTTAAGGAGTATATGATTCATTATTCTTATTCATTAAATGATTCAGAGCAGAGAATTTAATAAAAGTCCTTAGATCTGTTTTTTTAATGTGATACCTGAACATAATATAAGAAATCAAAAAATGGATATGTGAAGAACACGTCTCCTTTCTTCCCCTATAATTCAGGATGCTAAACTTTGATCCTCTAGCGCATTGAGGCTGTTGGAAGCTCTTCTTGGCAAATTTCCTCTTGGGCAATAGTAACCTTCATGACAGACTCACCTCTCTCAAGTGCATCTTCTCTTGGATCTTTACCAAGCAATTCCTCAATCATTTATTAGCTCTCTAACGTTTTGAAAATGTCTTTTTCTCATTATTTTGGCCAAGTTCTTTTTAGTTGTCCTCTGAAGGAAAGTTAGTACAAATTACTTAATCCTCCATAGCAGAAGGATGGATGCATTTATTTAACCAAATCAAAGTGACAATTTAGGTTAAGTTTTATTTTTTTATTTATTTTTTTTAATTTTTTTTGAATTTTTATTTATTTATGATAGTCACACAGAGAGAGAAAGAGAGAGGCAGAGACATAGGCAGAGGGAGAAGCAGGCTCCATGCACTGGGATCCCGACGTGGGATTCGATCCCGGGTCTCCAGGATCGCGCCCTGGGCCAAAGGCAGGCGCTAAACCGCTGCGCCACCCAGGGATCCCTAGGTTAAGTTTTAAACACTGCTTTGCCTTTTGCTTTAAAAATTCTGTTATGTATATATAAATAAATTTTCTAGAACAACTATTTTCCTAATATAGTCAAAACACATTCTTTCTTGTGAGCAGAAAGGATCATTATAAGTAGTAAGTTAAAATGTGTGGGTGATTCAAAAAAATTATTTTACCAATAGACATTCTTTTAATCTTTCCATAACCAAACAGATGTCTAAAACCATACTTTGTCTTGACATTCTTGGTTCCTTTGTTGGTGGGTTCATTGAAAAAGGGTTTATTTTATAGCCTCCTAAAGGAAATTTCTTTGTGGGCCAGTGATGAGTGTTCCTTGGAAAAATTGATAGCCAGGCTCAAAGGGATACTGTGAAGTAGGAGGTTGCTGTCACCTCAACTCGGTGGCTAGGCAGGCTGTTGCTGAGCCTCGACATCATTTTTCCTCACTAATTGCACAACACAGCAGCTTGGTTAATATCACACAAGGTCAAATATGGTTCTCCACAAAATCATCTTTCACAATGATCAGTTATTCATCTCTTTTGCTATGAAACCCCAACTTGTTTTTGATGGAAAGTATGAAACAGAGACTCTGAAAATGGAATCTGGCAACTGAGGAAGTGTTGCTTGATATTATTTTCTCATTTCATTTTGAACGTATTTAGCTTCTCCTTAGTGGCACCCAGTCTTTCACGTTCAGACTGAGACATTTTACAAGTGTGCTGAAGACCATATGCCCAGAAAAGTGGAGAAGCAAGTGGCAATGGATAGGGTCACCTTGGGTGGCTGACCTGTCTGGTCTCTGCAGTTCCTGTACCATAGTCAGCCGGCTGGCAGGGGAGCAGAGCAGATGTAGAGGCTGCCAACAGGGCTGGCACATGAGACAGAAGGACTGTTGCTCAGGCTTACAGCTGCAGCAGAGGTGCCAGCACAAACAGTTCACACTGGGATTTAATAGGCTTACCAGGTACCAGGGGAGTTCAGCTTTGAGACTGTTCCTGCAGGGGGAAGCCACCCAGCATATGAGTCTAGTCATTTCACTGGAGTCACTGTTTTTAGAAGTGTAAAATGCTAAAGAAACTGTGCTAAATTACATTTTCCATCATAAGCTTTGAAAATGTTCATATCCTTAACCGAGCATTTCCATTTCTAGAATTTCTAAAGAAACAATGAGAGAGTTCAAATAGATTTATGTGCAAGCTCATTTGGGGAATATGAATAATAGTGAAGGGGAATATAAGGGAAGGGAGAAGAAATGTGTGGGAGATATCAGAAAGGGACACAGAACATAAAGACTTCTAACTCTGGGAAATGAACTAGGGGTGGTGGAAGGGGAGGAGGGTGGGGGGTGGGGGTGAATGGGTGACGGGCACAGAGGGGGACACTTGACGGGATGAGCACTGGGTGTTATTCTGTATGTTGGTAAATTGAACACCAATAAAAATTAATTTATAAAAATAAAAAAAAAAGATTTATGTGGAAGGATATTTACCCCATGTTATTTGAAATAAAGAAATGGAAGCCACAAAGCTAAAACAATGGGGATTGGCTAAATTTTAGAAAACAATAGCACACGTAAATTAAAGTAATGGGAAACCATTCACACTACTGTTCGGTGAAAAAAAGCATATTACCAACTATGTACAATGTGTCAGTGCACAACAAGAAAAAAAGAAATGCATGTATATGAAAATACACTGCAATGGGATTATGAAGGGTGCCTGAGTGTCTCAGTTGGTTAAGCAAAGGCCTTTGGCCTTGTCATGATCCCAGTGTCCTGTGATAGAGCCCTATGTCAGACTCTCTGCTCAGCAAGGCGCCTACTTCTCCGTTTCCCCTCTGCTTGCTGCTCCTCCATCTAGTGCTCTCTGTCAATAAGTAAAAATCCTTTTTAAAAGTGGGATTATAAGAGCTGTAATTTTTCTTTGTGCTTTTCTATAGTTCACAAATTTTCTACAAGAAATATACATTCTTTTTGTTATTAGACATATAAACAATGTCAAATAGCAATAAAAATCAAAATACCAATAATTTTTAAAAGTTCATTTGTTAGACACTAAGGGTTCATCATTAGTTTCATTTAATGGTTTGGGCAATTCTTTAAAAATTGTCTCCAAATTTGTCTTTCTAGCAGAACTGATAGGAAATTAATAACTAAAGGATTTGCTCAGGTAGTTGTTAACTTTTGGAGTACAACTTAAAAGATGTTTTATTTCATAAGGTTGTGTTTGCTATCCTTAAGTGCCCTCGTACTCAAAAGTATACATGTGCTACATATGGAAGATAGATCCCCAGCAATTGAGAGAATCCTCAAAGGACCCACAAAAGCTGGATTTAGAGACCACCAACTCAGATTATGGAGGACCGTAGGTAAGAAGCTTTCTGGTCCTCTTTGCTTCCCCTCCCATCCCTGGAGAAGTCAATGTTTTTTGGTTTTCCCTAAGTGCTGATAGAGTCTGGTAAGAATCAAGTAAATGTAGTTTCAAATTCTTTGCTAGTTAGCTCAATATAATCTTGACAGCTGATCAAAATGCAGACTTGCATGTTCAGATTGTGCGAATGATCCATTGGCAAGGTTACTGAACAAAAACATTGATTTTAAATGTGTCTTTTTCAGAGCCCTGTTATACTATTAAGTAAAACTTTTTTAGAGCATTCAAATACAGCTATAGACCTTTATAGATCTTGAGCCCTGCCTTCAGGTGGCTAACTGTAGACAGACAGTAGAATCATCTTAATGGTATTTGGACCATGCTGAAAAAAATAGACTGTTAATCAAGAATGTTTATAGAATGTTCTATGGTGGTAAGTAACTTAAGAACAAAAAAACCACACCCACAAATCCTCAAAAACAAAACAAAAACAAACTCAAAAGTTTGTTGTATAAGTGTTTGATCTAACATCCTTTCCTTGAATAGAATTTATAGGCTATAAGAAATATGCTGTGGCAACTTTCTTACTTCCAGAGGAATAAATCAGAGTCCAACTCAATGATTTTTGCCTCCCAGCTAGAAGGCACTTTCTGGAAATAGCATGCAGGGAGTCAACACAGAAAACAAGTTAAGTTCTTTTAAATATGTACATAGTAAAATGCAAGACTTAAGCTGCCTTCTAAAGTGGAGTGGAGAAGGGCTGCAGAGACCCTGAGTTATGCCTCAGTTCTACAGAGGCCTGAGAAATCTGGGGGGATCTGTCCTCACAGTGCCCACCCAGTGTGCTCTGGAATATTCTCTATGGGCAATTTGTCTTCTTTAGTTCTCTCTCAAGCAGTATTTCAGCTTGAGTATTTCAGGAGTAAATAAACTACTTTTGAAATTTAAGACTAGTGAAGGAAATGATTTCCTTTGATCCTCTGGAAGATGTGAGGCCGATTTCAGAACTTCTCAAGTTTTTATGATATAAGCCAAAAAAAAAAAAAAGACCTTAGGATGCTTTATGGTATTCTCTTTTATATCCTTTTTAATGAGCTGTAGATTTCAGAAGTGAGCCTCAAAAAAGTTCTGGACAAAAAAAAAGTTCTGGACACTTTACTTTTTGCTCTAGATCTTAAAGATCCATTAATTTGTGCAGTTACTCTACTATGAATTTAGTTTAACTTGATAAAACGCTTATTAGGCTCCTATTGTGTACAAGTCATGCTAGGCAATGGCACAAATAGTAATGGTAGCTAATATTTATTTGGCACTTACTATATGCCAGGTGCTATGTTAAGCACTTTCCATATGTAAACATTGTATTGAGCAAGCTAGAACTACAGCTTCTGATAATAATTTTATTTTTGCCCCCCTCCACTCCTTTACATTTTGTTAGGTGCGGCTAGTTCTTCTATGAGCCTAAATGAAAATTTGGGCAAGTCCCAAGACTTTTTGATTTCTCATAGGTCTCACTATCTAAATATAATAAGAAAAATGTCCATTTCTAAGTAAGCGTAAATCTACTGATTGTGATTGAAAATTAAGGCTTTTCCCTTCCCCAGGTGAGGTTTACTGTAGGCAGAAGTGTCTATGACTTGGTAGATCCCTCTTGTTACCAGTCCAGCTTTTTCCTCCACCTCTTGGAGCTGGCTTACTGTGGTTTCAGACTCCTCCAGGGATGAAGGAGAAGCAAAGAGAACCAGAAAAATTATTACCTATGATCCTCCATAATATGAGTTGGTGGCCTCTAAACTCAGCTTTTGTGAGCCCTTTGGAAATTCTCTCAATTGCTGGGGAGTCCATCACAAATAGCCCTCTGGGTAAGACCAAAAGCATCTCTACTCCTGCTCTTGGCTTGCTCAGAGTTCATTCCTCCGCTTCTGGTAATCCATGTTTTACCTGCAGCCTTCTCTGCTGATGTCCCAGCACACTACCAGTCTGCCAGGTCAACATAATCCTAGGTCCCTCCCACATCCTTTGCCTGAAAAATTGTGAGAGTGCCAGCCAAATCCATTATAGTAGCAGCAATGTCTTCAGTCCTGCTTTTAAGGCAGCCATCCAGACCATTCCTCACCTTTTAGGTTTTCCAGGCAGGAATCAGACACCTGCTTTGTGTGTCTCTGTCATGTGGGAAATTACCTTGATGCAGAGGTAGCTTTTAGTATACTACCTGGCAAGCTATCCCAGAGGTACAAAATAAAATCACTCATAGGCAAAAATATGATGCTCAAATGACATAATTTAGTCAATCAATTTAAAACACACAAGAACAAAGGGAGACAGATGGAAAGGTTTATCACACCATAGGGTAGTATACAAGCAGGGTGGAAGGACTATGTTATCTGCATCCTTTGTTTCTCATTGTTTGTATGTCCCCTCCCATCCCCAGTGCCCCCACCACAGTTTCCCCATTGATGGTGTGGTTATAAGAACCAGATCTGAAAATGAGCAAAGGGCTTAGCATGTAGAAGGTGCTTAGAGCCAACATGCTCGCTCTATCAGAGACACACTTGAGCCTGGCCATGAGCCACAGCTTGCCAGTTAGGCTGTTGAGCAGCAATAGGTTTTATGTCCATATCTTGGGAAGAACACTGGGTTCATAATGGGACCATAATGGGTATCACAGGTGGATGAAAAATTTAGGGATAACACAGTTGTCAGTCTGGAGGTGGCATGATTCACTACCTACCTTATCACTTGGTCTTCCCATCATTTTCTATCCATAAGCAGTACTCTCGTTTGTTCTATTTTGTGTGTGTGTGTGTGTGTGTGTGTTCTATTTTTTTTTTAGAAATCATGTAGTCCATTATTCCCTTCATCTTTAACACATCTTAGAAATTACTAACATACTATCTTTCTAACATCCACCCTGTTTTTTTTTCTTCTATCACAGAATTGCATAGTTTAAATATAATAAACACACTAACAGTCCTTCCAAAACTCAGGAGTACACATTCATCTTTCTAGGTGGTTTCCTTAAAGCCTCCCTCTGATGACTTGAGATGAAAGTAGTGAAGCTCCCTACCCAATCAGAATAACTCACCCCCTAAAAATCTATTTAAAAATTTCATACCTTGAACCCTTCTGTATTCCCACGTGAAGAAGGGCTTAGGAGTTCAGGAACTGGTTGTCAAACACATTCAAGTATCGCTGGCAACCATAGACTAGGAGCTAGTTTTCAGATGGCTACTTTGAAAAGATACATTTTGCTCTAATTCCTTTTTCAAAATATTGGATCCATTCTATAGCCTATGCAGTCAAAGTTTCCATCTTAACATCCTGTTGAACATGTATGACTTCAGTGAATCCTGCTAATAACTCTGAAATTGGTATGATTATCATGTCCACTTCATAGATGAGGAAATTGATGCTCAGAGAGATTTAGTAATTTGTTCACAGCTAGAAAGTGGTAGATCTGGGATTGAAACCCAGGCAGTCTGGCTGCAGAGTCTCTGCCAGTCTTCCATTCTTCACAAGGAGAAGGGGATTGATGAAAGCACTCATGTAAGACTGAGGAAGGTCAAATGTCATAAAAAAAAAAAGACACATGAAGTGCCCCTATGATGTGGAGGAGGGAGAGTACATGTTACCTGGCAGGAATCAGAAAAGAATTCTTGAAAAGTGACAGTTGAAGTGTATCTTGTAACTTAAAACGTATCTTGAGAAGGGTAATAGGACCTAGAAATGAAATGAAGGATGCACGAGACTGCATCTGTCACTCAGAAATCCTTCCACTTTAGCCAGATCTCCAAGTGATCACGTGCCTTAAACCTAATAAGATTTATGATGAATTGACTGTTTTTTAAAGTTTTTATTTAAATTCCAG
Source organism: Nyctereutes procyonoides (assembly GCF_905146905.1). Classification (NCBI taxonomy): domain Eukaryota; kingdom Metazoa; phylum Chordata; class Mammalia; order Carnivora; family Canidae; genus Nyctereutes; species Nyctereutes procyonoides. The sequence continues at coordinate 36,186,396 of NW_026575131.1, read as the reverse complement.
TTAGTTAATATACAGTATAATATCAGCGTCAGGTGTACAATACAGTGATTCAACATTTCTGTATAATACCTGGTGCTCATCACAAAAAATGCACTCCTTAACTGAATTGGCTGTTTTTTTAAGCATCCTGTTTCCATAGTTTATCTTATAAAAGAAAATTGCTCTGTCACTGACTTAGCTTTGCAGTCTGCCTGTTGAAGCCTAGCTCGTAGACTATCACCTTAGAAATATTCTAATTGGCATCAAGTCTTATGCAAGATATTTTCCTGTCTCTTTTGAATTTTTTGTAAACAGGTGAAATGTTATATCTTAAACCTTTTTTTTTTGTTCTTCACAACAGTGGTCTAGCTCTACTGTACATTGAACAAAGTGAAGTAAATTATTGATTACTGTTCATTGTCATCTCCCGTTGTCAACAAGATTTTGAAGCACAGCGAGACAGGAATGACACATGTGGGTGACTGCAAAGGCCAGGAAAATGTGATCTGTGGCAAATGAAGAGTCCCTTTCCTCTCTAAAGGGTACAGAAACTTTTCCATTCCAGCTAGTTGTCACCGTGTGAGATGCAAGTCCAGTGTAGCCAGCGCTTCTCATGATTTCAAGAAAAGCTTGTACTCCAGATGATTATCTAAAATTTCTCTGTTTTACAGTATTAAAATGTTAGTAACTAATTCATATCTTTAAAAAAAAGAAACAGTGCTGGCTAAACAAAACATGCCTATAAGGCTGAATATAACGCAATGACCACCTGTTTACAAGATTTGCTTTAAGATATACCCACTAGAGATTGCTAAAATTCCTCACAGGCACAAGCTTGAAGTAACATAACATTACAAACAACAACAAAAACAATGTACCAAGCCTTTTATTAATGAAAAATTTCAAACATCAAGAAGCAGAATAGTATAACTTGGTGTCTATTACCCAGTTTAGACAATTATCAGCTTGTGGGGTTAGTCTTGCTTCAACCATACTTCCATCCACTTGCCCTATTTTCCTTCGATTATTTTGAAGCAATTCCTAGACATCATATAGTTTTATTTGTAAATATTTCAGCATGCATCTCTAAAAGACGAGGACTTTGGGCAGCCCTGGTGGCTCAGCAGTTTAGCGCTGCCTTCAGCCCAGGGCGTGATCCTGGAGACCCAGGATCGAGTCCCCATCAGGCTCCCTGCATGGAGCCTGCTTCTCCCTCTGCCTGTGTCTCTGCCTCTCTCTCTGTGTGTGTCTCTCATGAATAAATAAGTAAAATTTTTTTTAAATAAATAAAAGACAAGGACTTTAAAAAAATACAGGTAACTGCAATGTCATTTTCCCACTGACAAAAATTAACTATTATTTCTTAATATCATTAAACATCCAATGTTCAAAATTCCCCTCCTAATTATCACTTTTTTTTTCAGTTTTCATTTTGCAATTCAGGATTGAAATACATTGTAATTGGTTGATATTTCTTGATAAATCTCTTTTAATCTATTGATGAGCACAACATTTTAATACAAATAAAAATTTAATAAAGAAGATAAAAAAAAAAAAACAAAATTGATACCCCTGGGAGAAAAATCCACTGTTCTGGTAATGTAATGAATGATAATGCGATAAGTTTTACGGGAACTAGGAGAGTACCAATACCATGTAGATAGCCCCACCATTACCTTATCGCCACAGTACTTTTTAAGAAGTACTATTTTTAATTTTTAAAAATCATAAAAATAATACAATAGAAAGACATCAGCAAAGACAGTGGAGTAAGAATCTTCAAAAATTCTCTTCTCCATAAAAGCAATGAGAAAAGTAGCCAAAAATGGGGAGAATTTTTCAGAATTGTGGAAATTAACCAAAGGCTTACAGCAATCTGGAGAGCATTTAATCAAGAAAAATTGCTGAATATCAGTAAGAATAGCAATCTTCCTGGCTTCTTAACTTGTCCTGTTTCCATTCTCCACTCTGGCTCTGCAGTTGTTTTGGGAGCTGATAGCCTAACCACCAGAAGAGGGACAGAATGGGGCTGGTGCATTCATAGAAAATCGTCATTATTTGACCTGTCTAGAGGTTCCCTATAAGGCACCAATTGCAAGGCTGCCAGGACTTGTAGAGTGTAGGAGAGACTTTCTGGGAGCATTTGTTGAAAACAATTAAAAGCAATGGATTAACTTAGTGACCACCTGAGGCAGAGGATAACAGTTGGGAAAAACAATAGGCTAAGCAAAAATTTAGCAGAAAAAATTGGGCAATGCAATGTCCATAGGGGCTTTGAAAAGCTCGGATGTGTTCTTGGGAATCTAGAAGATGCCCATGCCTATATCTGATTGCATGTTCAAGAAAGACCCCAGAAGGCCCTAATTTCTCAACCCTGGCTGATCTTGAGACTCTGCACAAACAAGACAGAAAAGGTAACATGGAATTCCCAACTGCCTGACTGAACATTGAAGGCATTCCCCAACACACAGCGTGCCTCAGCACAGTGGGAAACTTAATGGTTCCAAACATTGAAATAAATAAATCTCTGAGCACTCAGATAACCCAGCAAGGACTTCAGTGATGAGATATAAAAAGGATACAGCGTTTACAGAATTTCTTCCAAAAAGTCACTAAACAAACGACAAGCAGCAACAACAAATTAGAGGAGGAAGAACCTTATTTGTGGAGTTACCACTCTATATTATTTGAAATGTTTAGTTACAAAAAAAAAAAAAATGATGACTTGTGACTGTATTTAACCTGCAAATTCTGCAGGACAGAAATTCAAAGGCCAACACACTCAGACAATTCATGTTATATCTGAACAGTTGGACATATCAAGTGTTTTGTAGTCAGTTGGAATCTGCTTAATGCCATGGGATCCAATGACTTTGATTCATTATTAGGGTTATGATAAAATCAAATTCAAATCAGCACATTTATTGTATACATCTATATGTGAGACACTGTTGTAGTTCAAAACTGATTTTGCTGAGGCTAATTATATTCCTGAAGAGACTCTAAAGGGAACAGAGTAAAAGGAAAATTAGGAATATCTTGAAATGTATTGCATCACTGAAGATAGTTTTAGAATGTTTAAATTACTTGTTACAGGTTGTGTACCTCTCAAAATTCGTATGTTGAAGTTGTAACCCCCAGCATCTCAGAATGTGCCCTTATTTGGAGATGAGGTCTTTATAGAGGGAACAAAGTTAAAATGAGGTCATTAGAGGGGGCCCTAATTTAAGATGACTGGTGCTCTTACAAAAAAGAAGAACCTAGGCACAGAGATACACATAGAAAGGAGATGGTATGAAGATGGTCATCACAAGTCAAGGAGGAAGGCATGAAACAGATCCTTCTCTCAAAAGAAACCAGCCCTGCTAATGCCTTGATTTTGGACCTTTAGGTCCCAGAACTGTGAGACAGTAAGTTTCTGTTTCTTAAGTCCACATCTACTGTATGATGCTTTGTTATGGCAGTGCTAGCAAAGTAACACATTACTTACAAGATTTTGTTGAGGCCAACCAGCTCTTTTTTTTTATTTTTTATAAATTAATTTTTATTGGTGTTCAATTTACCAACATACAGAATAACACCCAGTGCTCATCCCGTCAAGTGTACCCCTCAGTGCCCGTCACCAATTCACCCCCACCCCCCACCCTCCTCCCCCCAACCAGCTCTTCAACAATGCTCTAGAAGGCTATGGAAATGGAAATATTTTGTGATTATTTTCATTTTACCATGTTTAAAGTTCACAAGAATTTACAGATCATTTCTATGTCATGCATCTTTTCTTTTTTATAGAGATTTTATTTATTCATGAGAGACACACAGAGAGGCAGAGACACAGGCAGAGGGAGAAGCAGGCTCCCTGCAAGGAGCTGGATACGGGACTTGATCCTGGGCCCCAGGGTCATACCCTGAACCAAAGGCAGACGTTCAACTGCTGAGCCACCCAGGCGTCCCATGCATCTTTTCTTAGTGGGGACCTACTTTTATGCAATGAGGAAATAAATACCACCCTTGCATCATTTCTTCTCATTATTTAAAAAGAGTTCTAGGGCAGCCCTGGTGGCGCAGCAGTTTAGTGCCACCTGCAGCCCAGGGCGTGATCCTGGAGACCCTGGATCAAGTCCCACGTCAGGCTCTCTGCATGGTGCCTTTCTCTCTCTCTCTCTCTCTCCTCTGTGTGTGTGTGTGTCTCTATGAATAAATAAATAAAAAATCTTAAAAAAAATAAAAAGAGTCCTAAAAAAATAAATAAATAAATAAATAAATAGTAAAAATAAAAAGAGCCCTGTGATGTAATGCCTCAGCTTAGTTCTCACTTGTATGTGTCTCACTCAGGGAAACTGACTTTTGATGTTGTTCTACTTATGGCTCATCAGAGGTCCCAGAGCATCTATACATTATGGTTCTCGGCAGAATTCACCGGCAACATAGCTAAGGTCTGAAAGCCATCTTCCTCACAGTGCCTTGCAGATTGATTTGTAGGTTGCTGAATGTAGCTAAATTGAAAACTGCTCTATTTGAAAGGAAATGGATGTCGTCAATCCTTCCAGAATATCAAAAGCTACAGAACAGATTGCTCACAAAATATAATGACTGCCTAGAAAACCACCTGTGGAATGGCAGCAAGTATAACCTGCTGAATTTTAAACATCCACTTGGCATATTTGCTATGTGGAATATGCCACATAAGTGGCATCATTTAATTTGGTAGCCACTTTCTTCATTTCACAGCCTGGGTGAAAACTTGCATAGACAAACAGAGGCCTCTCGCCCTGTGGAACCTCCCCATGATACTTTCATTAGGTTGTGGCCCACATTTGCTATATTCCTCAGAGCAGAAGAGGAAGAAATGAGCTGGTTCCAACAGTTACATGACTTATGTGGATGGCTGTGTCAGTGAGCTGTTGAGTCTCCTATTTCCAGGTTCTTTGATAGAATTGTGCCTCCAAAATTTTTTGGTGTATCTGAATTTCTTGAATTCCTAAATTAACCCAGAGATACATGCATTTGGGGGAATGCGGGTGGGTGGGTTTGCCAACTCCTTACAAATGTGTAGAGATTATTATCAAAGCTGCAGAGGGAACTGCACTTGTGGGAGGACTTGAAATTTTTATGCAGTGACTAAGAGAATAAAATCTTCTGTTGAAATGCCCAGGATGAGGCTGTGGAATGTGAACACTGTTTGCTACGGAGATGAGTGACTTGGGAGTACAGGTACAGGTTGATATCTCATGGGAAGACTTGGAAAAGGACTAGGAGGCAGATAAGGGAGCTTTCACATCTCATCCTACATGTTTCAATTTGGTTTGATTTTTTTTTAAGATTTTATTTATTTATTCATGAGACAGAGAGAGGCAAAGACATAGGCAGAAGAAGAAGCAGGCTCCCCATGAAGACCCCGGGATCATGACCTGAGCCAAAGGCAGACACTCAACCACTGAGCCATGCAGGAGCCCCTGATTTTTTTTGGGGGGGGGGAATGGGGAATGAGAGTATTTGCGTTACACCATTTAAAAAAAAAACAAAAACAAAAAAATCAATGGAGATAAAAATAGAAATCTTGAACTAAAATGAAAACAAACCCCCACATACTTGGGTAATTAACATGAAATATTTGGGATACCTTTTGGGAAAATGATAAGTGGGCATGGACTGATGAACAGAAACATAATTTTCTTGTTTTCCTGATTCTCATATTACACTTTTAAAATGCGGTCCCCATAATCAATAAAAAATTATAGTAGCCTGCATATAACTGAGCACTTACTTAATGTGTTGAACACTGCAATAAATGTGCTACAAAAGTCTTCACCTTCAGTCCTCACCAGAATCCTAGGGAGGAAAAAAAGTGAATGTCAGAGAGTTAATCACATAGGTATCATCTACATCAAATGCGTTATTCTTAGGAATATGTCATAAATACCAAACTCCACAAAACATCGTTGGGCACACATCCTTCATTGGATTTACTATCCATTTGATGACTGTTCAAACAGAAATAGACATGATTTTCTTATTCTCTTTTAATCATTCTGTTACTGCTACAACATAAATCTCCGATGGTCACATTGTGATGTCTTTAGGTACACTTGTAGAAATAACTAATGTTTTGGAGTGTCGGCTTGAAGATCATATCCCAGGCTAGAAGGAAAAAAAATGCCAAGATGTATTCTGAAATGAATTTAGTAATATATGATATTCTGAAATAGACTGAGCTATTCCACATGGTAAAATCTTCAGATAACTGATATCCCAGCATCAGAACTTTTATTTCTTTATTTTTTAAAAGATTTATTTATTTATTCATGAGAGAGAAAGAGAGAGAGGAGAGACACAGGCAGAGGGAGAAGCAGGCTCCATGCAGGGAGCCCGATGTGGGACTCCATCCTGGGAGTCCAGGATCACACCCTGGGCTAAAGGCAGGTGCTAAAGCACTGAGCCACCCAGGCATTCCACGTCAGAACTTTTAAAGATTTATTCTTTTTATTGGAAGTCTTTGAGGTTATTTATAATGCCTTGTAGTAAAGAGCATACAGCTTATAATTTAATATTGATAATACAAGCTTATCATTATGAATATCCACTATTGTTCTGTGCCAGAATGTGAACTAATATAATTACTTTAGAAGACTCTTTTAATGTATACCTCTGGTTGGATAAGGTCCTTTTCAAAATAGTTATCTTGTGAGCTTTTATACTATTCTGATGATGCTCTTATTGTGTACAACATGTTTGAAATTCTTCCTTAGCCTTAGTCATATTGCTACAGATTTCCTTAGTGGTGGAATCAACTCATGTGTTGAAGGTAAATTTGGTTTTTGGAAGTACATGGTAATTACTTGGAACCAAGTCTAAATTACTATCTGAGGTCAGAAACAACCTATGATTATCAAGTGAGGAATGCAATTGGTTACTTGCCTTAGGTCTTTGAATTTTTACTTCCATCTCCCTTTTATCAAAGGAGTTAAGATCTCCTTTTTTTGTTGAAAAAAGTAGATACATTTCCTCATGTTCTAGAACAGGAGAATGATGCATAATTACAGTGATAAACTAGGTGTGCGATTTTAGGAAATGGAAGAGAGTTTTTAGAAGGTTTTCCTATGTGACTTAAGCTGTCCCTTCCAAAAGACCTTCAATAAAGACTCATAGAAGTTTTCCCCAACATTTTATGATGACATTTTTTCAAATGTACAGAAAAATCTAAAGAATGTTAGAGTGAAAACCCATATATCTACTGCCTAGTTTCAACTGTTGACATTTTGTTATAAGAAAGAAAATGTCTCTTTGTCTTTCAGTCAATCCATCCCTGTACCCATCTATCAGTATTTCATTTCTTCATTCATTTCAAACTTCCAACTTTGTTCTTCTTTTTCAAGATTTCTTTGGATATTCTAGGTCCTTTCACTTCTGGATACATTTTAGACTCAGCTTTTCAATTTCTACAAAAAAGGGCTGCTGAGAGTATAACTGAAATTATGACCTATAGATCAATGTGGGAAGAATTCACATGCTAATAATATTGAATCATCTAATGTGTTGAGCATGGTATGGTTATCTTTAAATTCTCTCAGAATATTGCATGGTTTTCAGTATAGAGATCTTACAAGAAGCCTTCCTTCTACCCTCTTAAGTTCTGTGCTGGACCTAAAAATTAAACTGACATAAGACAGATTAATAGGACAAAAATACACATTTTATTTCATAGTCTTCAGAAGGAAAATGAAGACCTGAGCAAACCATTAGAACCAAAGCTTGTATACCTTTTGTAAACAAAACCACTAAATTTTGGGGAGGTAATAAACAAAGGAGCTTGGTCAAGGGGCAGTAAATTGTGGGAGAGTAACTAGAGAATATTTGGAGAGAAGCTACTAGAAGATAAGGTTATCTTAGTTAGGTTTTTATTCCGGGTCTATCCCAGTGCCTGGTGATAAGCATATTTTCTTCCTGCCACAGTGAAGTCTCACTGGAAAATTTGTAACCTGTTTTTATTTATTATTTATTTTTTAAAAGATTTTATTTATTTATTCATGAGAGACAAAGACATAGACAGAAGGAGAAGCAGGCCCCATGCAGGGAGCCCGATGTGGGACTGGGACTCGATCCTGGGTCTCCAGGATCACACCCTGAGCAAAGGCAGATGCTCAACCGCTGAGCCCTCCAGGCATCCCATAACCTGTTTTTAGATACAAAGGGGGGAGGTCAGAGAACCCTTCCCACATCTATTGTTTCTCAAACACATTCAGCTCAAAATAGTCAATACACTAAAGTGGCATATTTTGGGGTGGTTTGTTCTGAACTTTCATAAACAAGTATGTTCTGTAGAGACAATTTCACTTTTTCCCTTTCAATCTATGCCTTTTATTTTCTTTTTCCCTGCCTTATTGCACTGGCTAGGACCCCTGGTACATTGGTGAATAGATGTGAGAGGAGGCATCCTTATTTTGTTCACAATCTTAGTATTCTATAGTTTACCATTAAGAATGATCTTAAACATTGGGGTGCATGTTTACAGCAGCACTATCAACAATAGCCAAATTATGGAAAAAGCCCAAATGTCTATTGACTGCTGAATGGATAAAGAAGATCTGTATCTGTATCTATCTCTTATAACATAATATATAAAAATATTACTTGACAATCAAAAAGAATGAAATCTTGCCATTTGCAATACCATGGATAGAACTAGAATGTATGTGCTAATCTAAATAAGTCAGTCAGAGAGGGCAGCCCAGGTGGCTCAGCGGTCTAGCGCTGCCTTCAGCCCAGGGTGTGATCCTGGAGACCAGGAATCGAGTCCCTCGTCCGGCTCCTTGCATGGAGCGTGCTTTTCCCTCTGCCTGTGTCTCTGCCTCTCTCTCTCTCTCTCATGAATAAATAAATAAAATCTTTTAAAAAAAAGATCAAAAAAATAAGTCAGAGAAAGACAAATATCAAATGATTTCACTCATATGTGGAATTTAAGAAACAAAGCCTATCACCATAGGGAAAGGGAAGGAAAATTAAAATAAAAACAGAGGGGGAGGCAAATCATAAGAGACTCTTAAATATAGAGAACAAACTGAGTGTTGCTGGAGAGGAGGAAGGTAGGGGTTGGGCCAAGGGAGTAATGGGCATTAAGGAGGGTAGTTGTTGGAATGAGCACTGGATGTTGTATGTGGGTGATGAATCACTGGATTCCACTCCTGAAACCAGTGCTGCACTGTATGTTAACTAACTTGAAGTTAAATTTTTTAAAAAAGAAAGAAAGATAGGAAAAAAGTAGTAGTAGTAAAGAAAAAAGTAGTAAAGAAAAAAGTAGTAAAGAAAAAAGCAAAGGAAAAAAAGAATATAAAAAAGTAGCCAACAGAAAAATAAGTAAATGATTAAGAAACTTAAAAAAAAAATGATCTTAGCTGTAGGTTTTTCATAGATACACTTTATTAGAGAAAGTGGGCTTCTATTTCCAGTTTTCTGAGTTATTAAAAACATCATGAATTGGATTTTGTCTAGTGCTTTTTCTACATACGTTGAAATGATTATATGGATTTTCTCTCTTATTATCTTAATATTGTGAATTACATTGATCAATTTTTGTGTGTTAAGACAACCTTGTGTTTTGAGACAAACCACCTTTGATCATGATATGTTATTCTTTAATATATTTTCATACTCAAATATTTCATACAATTCACAAGTCTATTATAAAAAGAGATTTTAAAATAGAGCAAGCAAACCTAGCTGTGCATCTCTTAAAATAGGGTCAGGAGGCCATAAAGGAGGAGGGATATTTGCCTTCTTATCAGAGGAACCAATGAACTTCTTGCCAGCAAGCTCTCAAGCCTGCACCTAACTTGCTCATCACCATAACACCTGAATCTTTGGCATTCTGTTGAGTTGGCTTCTTTTGCATTCTTTACTTGGAAAAGAGCCAGTGCAATTTGATGTGATTCAATCCCTCATTTGCATATTAACCCAACCAATCCCAATTAACTGAGTTTCTTTTTTTTTTTTTAAGATCTTATTTATTTATTCATGAGAGATACACGGAGAGAGGCAGAGACATAGGCAGAGGGAGGAGCAGTCTCTTTGCGAGGACCCCAGTGGGGGGCTTGATCCCAGGACCCTGGGACCAGTACCGGAGTCAAAGACAGATGTTCAACCACTGAGCCACCCAGGTGCTTTCCAGTTAACTGAATTCCGATCCCTGTTTTGCATAGAGGACTTTTTACCTCTGTAACTCTACTTCCTCTGTTTTTCTTGGAGCATGGATCAGGTTTCTACTTGAGTTCCTGTCTCCTGAATTGCAGTTCTAATGGCCCATATAATGCCTATGTGCTTAAATTTTCAGTGAATTCTCTTTTGGTTGCTGCTGCTCTTTAGCTTCTGAGGGCAGATTTTTCTGTTTTTATAAATAAATAAAAGGATCAGTTGCAAAGTTTTAAACCTTGCAAAATTCACCGAGAAAGGTTTTAATTTTTATTTTTTAGACTTTATTTACTTATTCATGAGAAACACAGAGAGAGAGAGAGGCAGAGACATAAGCAGAGAGAGAAGTAGACTCCATGCAGGGAACCCGATGTGGGACTAGATCCCTGGACTCAATCCCGGGAGCCCGACACAGGATTTGATCCCAGGTCTCCAGGATCATGCCCTGGGCCAAAGACAGGTGCTCAACCGCTGAGCCACCCAGGCATCCCGAGAAAGGTTTTTAAAAATGCTCTCCTGGAGTATTTAAAGTTGGAATTTGAGTGTGAGGGACTGTGAGGGTGTGTGATATAATAACAAATAAATAATTGACTTTAGTCCCAAGTATTTGGTATACAGCTCCTTTGGAATCCGAGGAATTACAATGATGTAGGAAAGATGTTAGGGTTTGAAGTTGATGGCCAAGAAAAAAATTATTGAGATGTCTTTGGTGCAAAAAGGTGGTTTTATGAAAGCATGGGTATGGGACCTGTGGGCAGAAAAGAGCTGCACTGGGGTCATGAGTGATGTGGGAAACAAAGGCAGAAGAAACATTAAATTTCCTTACTACTTACAGCTCATTGACAAGTCCTTGCAACAGGCAGTGACATTGCTCTAGGGACTCACCTGTCTCCATGTTGACACTTTGCTAAAGGCAAAAGGCAATCCTAGCCTGACTCCACCCCATCCTGTAGGCCTACTTTAACATATAAAAATTCCTTTAGAAATTTCCTTTATCTCTAAACACCCCAAGATACATGTTGGCAATCATCCCCCAAGCGTATGAGCCACCGATACACATCTGAAGGGTCTCATGACTCAGGTTTTATTAGACATAATAAATGATCTTTTCCCAACAACAGCTAGTCCCCTCAAGGTCCTGGAAACCTTGCTTCCAAAATTCCTTAGAGCCTTACCCTATCCTTAACTACCTCCAACTTGAAAGTATATAATGGACCGCTCTTCATGACCCCAGTGCAGCTCTTTCTTGATCGTGGGCTTAGAGCCCTATAGTATCTTTCCTACCTCAATGAGGAGTGTCCGATTATATATTTTCAAGTTGGAAGGGGGTTAGGGAGAGTATAAATCTCTAAGGAATTTTGGAAACAAGGTTTCCAGGACCTCGAGGGGGCTAGTTGCTGTTAGGAAATGGTCATTTATTACCATTATATTATAAAACCTAAGTCATGAGCCCCTTCAGATGTGTATCAGTTGGTCATATGCTTGGGGGATGACTGACAACATATATCTTACAGGGTAGAGATAAAAGAAGTTTCCAAAGGAATTTTTATGTTAAAGTAGACTTACCTACAGGATCCTGGGGGTCAGGCTAAGATTGCCTCTTACCCTTAGCAAAGCATCAGCATTGAGGCAGCTATGTCCTAGAGGAATGTCATTCTGTCTGTTTCAAGGACTTGTCAGTGGGCTGTAGGTATCAAAGAAATTTAATTTTTCTTTTGTCTTTGTTTACCACATCAACAAGAGAATTTTTTGTATGCTATCAAGATGATTGGTGGCTGGGGGCTCCTAGATCATGTCAGGATGAGGGCTGGTCATCACTCCAGAAAGACCAGGCATGATGAGAGGATGGAGCCCCATTTCCCTGACTTCTAGAAATAATTCTTAATCACTGATGGCCAATGTTAGTCAATGATTTTTTTAAAAATTTATTATTTAATTATTCAAATAATTAACATATAATGTATTATTGGTTTCAGAGGTGGAGGTCAGTGATTCCTCAGTCTCATATAACACCCAGTGCTCATTATATCATATGCCCTCCTCAATGCCCATCACCTGGTTACGCCATCCCTCCATTCCCCACCCCACCCCAGCCACCCTCAGTTTGGTTTTTTTGTTTTTTTTAAAGATTATTTATTTATTTATTTATTTATTTATTTATTTATTTATTTATTTATTTATGAGAGACACAGAGAGAGAGGCAGAGACACAGGCAGAGGGAGAAGCAGGCCTCCTGCAAGGAGCCCGACACAGGATTTGATCCCAGGTCTCCAGGATCACGCCCTGGGCTGAAGGCGGCGCTAAACCACTGAGCCACCCAGTCATCCCCTCAGTTTGTTTTTTATGATTAAGAGTCTCTTATGTTTTGTCTCCCCCTCTGATTTTGTCTTGTTTTATTTTTTCCTCTCTTCCCCCTATGTTCCTCTGTTTTGTTTCTTAAAGTCTGCATATGAATGACATCATAGGATAATTGTCTTTCTCTAATTGACTTGTTTTGCTTAGCATAATCCCCTTTAGTTCTGTCCACATCATTGCAAATGGCAAGATTTCATTTTTTGATGGCTCAGTACTATTCCATTGTGCATCTTCTTTATCCATTCATTTGTCGATAGAGATCTGGGATCTTTCCATAGCTTGGCTATTGTAGACATTGCTGCTATAAACATTGGGGTGCAGATGGCCCTTCAGATCACTACCTTTGTGTCTTTGGTGTAAATATCCAGTGATTAATTAATCAGTTGTGTCTGTGTAACAGAATCTCCATAAAACTCCCTAAAAATGGGGTTCAGAGAACCTCTGGATTGATGAACAGTCTGCATGCCCCAACTCCATGGGATAGGAGCATCTGTCCTCCAGACCCTTTTAGATCTGGTCATATGCACCCCTTCACTGGACTGTTCATTTATAATATATTATAAAGGCTGTATCCTTTTAAATATCCTTTATAATAAACTGGTGATAGTAAGCAAAGTATTTCCTGATTTCTGTAAGATGTTCTGGTAAGTTATTGAGCCTGAGGAGAGATGGTGGGAACCCCTGAATGTATTGCCAGGTGGTTGGAAGTGATAGCCTGGTACTGGCACGTAAAGTGGGGACAGCCTTGTGAGACTGAACTGTTTACCTGTGGGATCTGACACTACTCCAGGTAGATAGTGTGAGAATTGAATTGGATCATAGAACACTTTGCTGGTTTTAGGGAGTTGGAGAAGTGGCATTGAAAAGATACTATGCATTTGGTATCAAAAGTGCTGTGTGTAAGTACAGTCTGGAGATGACAAAGGGTCTTGGGTTCCTCCTACCTTTCCTCTCCTTTTAATTCTTGTCCCTCCCCCCACCCCACCCCCAGACTCTATCCTTTTCCCCATGACTGTGTTTGTTCTATTTTTACCAGGGTCTAGACCTCAGCAAGTTGCTATAACCATACAAGAAACTCTTGAGGTCATCCAGTTTGATCCCACGTAGAAATTCCCCTTCTAGCTTCTTTATAAGTCAGTTGCTCTCAGCTTTACCTTCCTTCCTTGGAATGTTAGGAAGGCCCCAGCTATTACCCATGTCAGGGTCATTTGCACTTAGTATGTGTTACTGAGGGCCGTGCAAAGTTTTCCAGTGCCAAAGGAATGAGCTACAAAGAGATCGAAATCCAAGCACTGATGGGTGAGGAAAGAAATATTTGGGAGGGAAGCAGAGAAGTCTTTCAAAGCTTCGCTAATATGAGACTAAATAGGCTGTTTCTTAGCCTGCTGATCCTGCTGATATCCACCCTGGCCAGACACAGGGCTACTTTCTTTAACTGCCTTAGCCATTCCAGTCTTTGGCTGTATTGGGGTCTCTTCTGGACCTAAAACAAGTGTCATTTCTGTGGGAGAAATGTTTTAGGCAGAACAGGGTTGACTGGCACTTCTCTGCCTTATTTAGGTCATAAAGATTTTAAAAGGAGATAAGGCTACACTTGTTATCAGCAATGGAGGAAACACACAGGAGCTTTTAGATTAGATTTGGTACCCCAGCCTAACATCCCAATTTCTATAACCTTCTGGAAATAGCCACCAAAAATACAGATTTTTGTCAGGTTCCTGCTCGGGTGCTCCCACTAGGTGTCACTACACTACACAGCAATGAAAGGAAATGACAGGCTTCCAGACTTTAGAGAAATGATTGCCTTTAGGTTAGCAACAAAGTGGGCATAATTCGTTTATTTAATAAACTGTATCTTTAAGATATGGAAATCACATAAAATCAGGCCAGAGAGTGAGTTACTTCATTCACTCACTCTCTTAAAATGTGATCAGTCCCGGAAACCCAAGCAGAGAGGAGTTTACAGTCACTTACTGTATCTGTACAAAACCCAGCTGGATTAAATCAGCTGATGACCCTGTGCGGCTGAGTGGATCTCACCCCTCAGGATATTAAGTCTCTTTGTTGAGAGGTTGGATTACTGCTAGATCTTTTTATCACTAGAGCTTGAGCTCTTGCGGCTGCTGAGGATTAGACACGACCCTTCTCCATCCACAGTTCTTTTACATCCTTCCTCCTCCCAGCACCTCCTTTGTGGTCACTCTTCTGTGAAGGCAAAGATAAGATGCCAGAGACAAGGGAGGAGTGAACATGGCAGCCTCCACAGCATCTCATTCCCAACACCCCAGTTGCCAAGCTGTCCTGCTGGTAGTATAAAAGATCCTTCCTATTCCCTGAACATCCAACCTCTGCAGGCCAGGCCTGTGAATATCAGCTTGATCTCAAATCTAATTTAGGATATCGGGATGCTTGGTGGAAAGCAAAACACATCTAATTCTATGTATCTCACAGGATGAGTGATAAACACTTGTGAATGTATCTAAATCTAATGAAGCTTAGCTCTGCTAGGCTGACCCCTTCTGTCTCCAAGACAGAACTCCCTGGGTACCACCATCTTACTTCCTATGGATGATAATTCAGCATTCAGGAGTCAAAAGCTGGTAGGTCAGTGACTACTCTGTGTTCTATTCTTTGACAAGGACAAAATGCCACCGACATCTGGCCTTCCTTTTGGCGCAAGGTTTAAAGTGTCATTTCAGCTAGGTCATCTGAGATTGCTGTGAAAATGTCCTGGAAGTTTGCAAGCTCTCAGAAAGGGTATTGAAATTCAGCCACCACTATTAGCATCAAGCAGCATTTATAAGGTAACTGTCTGTGTCTAATGTGGGGCCACAGGGGTCTTAAATGTGTTTTACACTAAACAGAACATCTCTTCCTCCGCACTTCTAAAAGAAATCTCAGGCAGAACCAGAGTCGCCATATACAGTTGTGCACAACTCTAGGGGGTGCTGTTTATATTGTTGTCTGCACAGCTGATCAATGGGAAATACCCTTTTGATGAAAATAAAAATTTGAAATCATGAGCTATGATTGAAAGTTGCCTTTTATCAGCATCAGCATCTCAGGTCATGCAGGTAAGTAGTTGAAAAATTTTTTTTAATTTTTATTTATTTATGATAGTCACAGAGAGAGAGAGAGAGAGGCAGAGACATAGGCAGAGGGAGAAGCAGGCTCCATGCACCGGGAGCCCGACGTGGGATTCGATCCCGGGTCTCCAGGATCGCGCCCTGGGCCAAAGGCAGGCGCTAAACCGCTGCGCCACCCAGGGATCCCAGTAGTTGAAATTTTAAGGACATTTTAATCAGACAGATCCAGACACTCATAAATAAGAATAACAGAAATCACATATTTTGAAATTCGAGTGATCTCTGTAGAGGGGAAGAAGAGAATACATATCAAATACACATAGTGTTTAACCCAGCAATTCCACTTCTAGGATGTTATTAGATGTACTATCAAACATGAAAAATGATCTATTGACAGTTATTCATTGCTGTGTTATTGGTAATAGCAAAAGGCTGAAAACAACCTAAATATCCAATAGAGGATGAATCACACATAGAGTAATTGGCAGCCCTCACAAAGGAATGAGGAAGCTCTGTATATGGAGTGGTCTCTAGTACAGGGTCTCAGGAGAAGAGTAAGGTGCAAAAATGGGTGAATAATATGTTACCTCGAATATCTGTGTGTGTGTGTGTGTGTGTGTGTGTGTATTTAACTGCCTGTATATATGTGAGAAACTTCTGGAAAGATACTTAAGAAACTAATAGCACTGTTTTCTCCAGGGCAAGATGCTGACTGCATGGACAGAGATAGAGGGCACTTACTGCATATCTTTTGTACCTTCTGAATTTTGAACTACATGAACGTATTACCTAATCTAATAACAACAACAATAATATTAATATTTATAATGGCCAGATTTCCCTCGTACCCACCCCCATCCCTTCCCCACAAGCTGTGTGATAGTCACGGAAGCAATCTAATATACAATATTCTCACAGAGTGGCCAGCCCATTGATGATTCATTTGGGTGACACAGCTTCACAACTAATAGGACAGTATAATTTAGTGCTGGGGTTAAATTCTGCCTCTGTTACTTATTAGTTGTGTGACCTAAGGTGGATCTACTTAGCCTCTCTGTGCCTTAGTTCCCTGTTTAATACATGATGATAAATCCGACTTTGAAGGGTTATTGAGAGGAATTGATGAGTTAGGGTCTTTTAAGTGTTCAAAGAAATGTTTCAAAAGAACAAAAGAGAACAAAGAAGCCCACTGTGCCTGGCATTAGTTGTGACATGCTTGGATGTGGTGATATGATTGGTAAGTCAGAGAATATAAGTGTAGCCCTTGACACCTAGTAGTTACTTAACAAACATTCATTCCCTCCTCACTCACACTTAATTGGGCTAGCAGGGACTTTATAGACTCTCTCTGAGCAGACGGAGTAGTAATTTTCTACTGGACATATTTGTGATCTCTTCATTTTAGTCTGCAGATGGACCCTTTGAGCTGTCTTAGACTGGGTCAGATGCTTTTAAAATGGAGAAACTGTTTCGCTCTATTATTTCCATGTCAGTTTCTTAGGTCTATCTAAGCAAACGTGTGTGTGTGTGTGTGTGTGTGTGTGTGTGTTCTTTTTTTCCAAGATTTATATGGATTAAGTTGTTGCAGTGGAAATGTGCCAGGCTCTGAAATGGAAAATCTTTAGGCATAAATTGAAAGAAAGGTATAAGTAAAAGAAAGGTACAACGCAATTATATGAATAATTCTTAGGAAAATGTAAACAAAACCAAAAATAGTAAATTTTTTAGAATGTTAGGGGTCATGCCAAATAATTTACAAGCTTTATCCTTAACCGTTGAGTTAGCCACTGTGATGAGTCCCACTGGACACTTGAGGAAACTGAGGCAACTTATTCAAGGGTACAAGGAAGTAAATGGCAGACATAGGATTTAAATCTAAGTCCAGATATTTTCAGGTTCCAGGTGTTCTATATATATATTCCTTTTCCTCACAGCCAAATTATCACAAAGTGAAATACATAAGCCTTAAACAGAAATTGCTAATTGATTTTTGGGTGCAGTTTTCTTTCTTTTTTTTTTTTTAAGTTATTTATTTGAGAGAAAGTGAGAAGCATGGAGGAATAGAGGGAGAGAATCTCAAGCAGGCTACCTCTGAGTGTGGAGCCCAACACTAGGCTCCATCTTACGACCCTGAGATCATGACCTGAGCTGAAATCAAGAGTCAGACCCTTAACCAACTAAGCCACTTAGCTGCCCCTGAGTTTTATAAGTAAGGAAGGGACTATCATATATGTATTGTTTTTTTTTTTAAATAACTCTTAACATTTACCCTGTGAGTTAGGAATTGTGCTCATCATTAACGTAAGGAAACCAACACTCAGAAGAGGTCAGATAATGTGTCCATGGTTGCACAGCAAGCAGAGAAGAAGGCATTTAAAGCAAAGTCTGTCTACTTCCATAGCCCTCAGATGTAGAGTTCTAAGAACTTCAAATCATCTTTAGTCTTGTCTCATTTTTTCTCAAACCCCCCCCCACCCCCCGCTGGCTGAGGCACAAGTTCAAAGAATGTTTTATGCAAGGTCCCTGAAACTGGTCTCACAGAATTCTGTTTCTCCTTGTCTTACGCCTCTGTGACTCAAAGCAAAAAACAAACCTTGACGTTGAGATAAGTCTCTTTCTTGCTCTATCTAGATTCTGTCTCCTATCTCAATCTGATAGAATATTTCTCTTTAGGTTGTATGTTGGTGACATGGTTCTTAACGCAATAGTTTCTGCAGTTCTTTATAGTCTGCATTGTCAGTGCCTTAAATTAGGCGGAATTCAGAATTCCTCTCAGATTAGTAGTATCCAGTGGGGTTGGTATAGATTCCCCATGACACAGCTATTTACAGCCAGGTTCTCCCTGTCTAAGCTCACAGAACCTGAGGGCACTGACAAGTGGCAAGAGAGACACTCTGAGGCACTTTGGGACAGAGGATGCTCTGGGGGAGAAGTCTCTGAAAGGATGGAGGGAGACTGGAATGGTGGCTGGAGCTCTGGGCTCTGGAGTGAGCTTCACCATTCTGGGACCCCATAGCTGTAGAAGGCGGTTGGGTCAGGTGGTCAGTAAAGTAAGTATGAAGCCAGGAATCTGGATTATGGCTTCTCACAAGAAGGGGGAAAGATTCTTCCTAATAACCGGGTGCTTGCATGTGCCGAATATGCTAAGCACAGTTCAGGGACAATTGACATAATCCTCATTACAGCTCTATGAGAGAAGTTTTACTAGTACCTTTATTTCACAGATGAAAAACCTGAGATGCCAAGAGTTTCAGTCATTTAACTCAATGTCCCACAGACAAAAAGAGGCAGAGTGAGGATTCACATTCCAGCCAGCTGGCACCAAGATTTGCACCTTACCTAAGTTAGCTCTGGGGCCCTGAAGCTAATAGAATTACCTCTCATTCTACTGTCTGGAGAGAGCCTATTCCTTGTGCAGATGCATTCACATGCATACAGTAGACAAAATTGGATCCCACTATGTGTGCTGTTTGTAATCATTCTTTCTCCTAATAATATGCTCAAAAGTTTATCTCCATCTTGAAAAAAAATCCCTGACTCCCCTTCTGTGGGGTTCTTCCTGTACAAGTAGGTAGACTGAGAAATGGAATGCTGACACGGGCACAAGGATAGTGTGGGGCTCATAATAATGATATGGACCAGGGCCTTTCAATGACCCCCAAGCAGCCAGATCCTATTCAGCAAAGGGAGGAAAAAAGAATTTTCTTGGCTTTGTTTTGTAGCTTCCATTAGCTTAACTGTCATCAAGAACAATGCTGAGTCAGGGCCTGAATTATCTTTTTCTCTGCTTAGGTTCTTGCCTTTGGCTTGCTGCCATTCTCTGCGTGCTACAAGGGATGAAGGCAGGTCTCCACCTCATCCATCTCTCAAGAAAGCTGATAGGTTTTATATATAATTTAACGGGGAGCAACATAACATATGAGTTAGAGGGATGCATTCCAGTCCTCGTTCCAACCACTGTCGAGCTGTGTGTCCTTGAGCACCTCATTTAATTCAAAGCCTTGATTTATTCATGCATTCAGTACAGATCCTGAGACTGCCTCTCTCGATGGCCATTGTCAGGGTGGGTTGAAATAGGCATAGAGGATGCTCGGCACAGTGCCAATACACCAGCCCCACACTTGGTGAGGAAGATTCCACTTCTGTGCCCTTCAGGGCCACCTGGGATCATGTTGCTGTTCTCAAGCCACTTAGTAAGGATCACTCTGTCCAGATAAACTTCACCACACAGGTCCTGGGGAATTCTGGGTCTTGTGACCTATAGGCTCCCTGGGGACAAGCACGTTGCTCTTCCATTCTCAAATGTTCTAAATTATCTAGGAGAGACCTGTGCTCCTCTTTACCAGGAATTTGGCCAGAATGACAAGATATAGGTCCCCTTCGCAAGTGATGCATCAGTATCTTTCCTGCCCCTCACCCCTTTTCCAGCTTGCTCCAGGCCTGGGGAATTTTGATCCAGCCTGGAGCAGGGGAGGGAAAGTGTTGTTGGACAGGATAAGCCATTTCTTACCATACATTCTTACAAATCTTTTGACTAATTTAAGGAGACTCTTGAAACTCAAAAGATCCCTATATTTGTCATGTTCTACTATTTCAAAATGGTTCCCTGACAGAGTAGCAGGGCTTTATTTTATGAAGAACTTTAAACAACTCACTACTTTGGGTTGCCTGGCTACTAGCTGTACAGATTAGCTTTAGAATTTTCGTGTGAGTGCCACAATGAGGAGGTTGTGAACTCCTCAATCTTTGGCACCCAGCATAGTGTCTGGTATGCAGTAGGCACTTCATACATGCCTGTTAAATGACAACCTATCTAAACCAAGAGATATACTGCTCCTGCTTGGTAAATGTGACTTTTAAGGTCCTCAATGGTAGTTTTTGTGTGCAAAAGAGATTATTTATAAGTAACATTGATTTTTTAAAAATCTTAGATATATCAAAGTTAGAATTTTAAAAATACCTTGTATTTCTTAGGCTTTTAAGTTTATATTACAAATCTTATTATTTTGCTTATATGCCCAGAAAGTCACTTTTAAAGGGCCTTTGATTAATGTTTGGTCCTATTTACAAACTTGGTTAAACTCCTTTTAAACTGCTTTTATACATTTAATTTATTCAGTTTCCTTTTAAGTACTGTAACTGTCTGACTTAACAAAATCTTCTTGAATACTTATATAACTTATAAATCTAATACATTAAAATTCTAAATATGGTAAGCCTTCAGTTCTATTAAATTATTCAGTTCCATAATACTATGGATTTGAACTTAAAATCACAAGCCTTACTATGATTTGAACTTAAAATCACAAGCCTAAATCAAGTACACATTTGAAATTAGAATCACAAGGGTGACCTCTTGTTTCATTAAGCCAAATTCTCTTAAACATTATACATACATAAAAGGCCCCAAACCCATGGACCTCTTAACCTGAAAATATTAATACTATACATTTGAGATTCTTAAATATTTCTATAGTTATTTTAAAATAATCCCAGAGTTAAAAGATGGTGAGTCACCAAGACAGTAACCATGCCATCCTGAACAACTTAACTTGTCTTTTATTTTTCTCCTCTGTATATCTGTTACCCCAACCAACCTGACTACATTTCAGTGAAGACTTTGCTATCAAGTGCCTTATTGACCTTCACAAAAGCTATTTCCTTTTTACTGTGTTTGTTCTCTTTATCTATAAAAAATAGAGTTAGCTTAGATGATCTCTAGGGTCTTAATCATAATATACTGGAATTTGTATTTTTCTGTTTATTAACAAGTATGCTTTTCCATTTAGGCTAATAGGAATGCACAAAACTACTAAAAATTGGAGTATATACTACCCATGAAAAGCCCCCATCACAGAGAATGCTCATTATTGCACATATTATGTTTACAGTCTGCTCCTGCTCAATGACACCCATTCAGATGCATGTACCCTAATGATTTTTGACCTCAGAGTGTAGTCAAGAAGTCACATCAGAAAACATCTAGGAAGAATTTTAAAACCAGGAGGATCCATTTGTAATGTATATGTTCCAGTTTATCTTGCACATCATGTCCCTGGTAGATGGGTCATGTCATTGCTATGACTTCTGAGAACTAGACAGAATGACCATCGTCATGCCTGCCATTTGATGCCTGGTTTTTCCATCAGCATACTGAATAATAAATGAATGGGAGGCAGTATGTATAACAGTAGAGCTTAGGGGTGTGATTTAGACCTCTTTTGTTTAAATCTAAGATCCACTCCTTAAAATCATGTGACTTTGAGGACTAATTTTATACAAACAAATTTGATAACTTGAATGAAATGGACAAATTCCTAGATAGATACAAACTAATTGACTGAAGAAGAAATGTTTAAAAACTAAATGGACTTTCAATAAGGAAATAAATTTGATGAGTATTTAAAAGTCTTTGCACAAAAAAAGTCCTGGGCCAGATGGTTTCAATGGTGAATTTTATTAAATTTTACTATTTGCAGAAAAAATAATCCCAGTACTGCACAAACTCTTCCAGAAAATAGAGGACAATGAAACCTTTGCAACTCACTCTATGAGACCAATATCACACAGATGCTATGGCTAGAAAAAGACATAATAAGAAAGGAAAACTAAAACCAATACTGCCCATAAATACAGATGTGAAAATCCTCAACAAAATATTAGCCAAATCCAACAATATACGAAGAAGATTATGCACCATAAGCAAGTAGGATTTATCCCAAGAATGCAAGGTTGGTTTAACACCTAAAAATCAACTAAGGTAATACACCAAAAACCACGTGATCATCTTAGTAGACATAGAAAAAGCTTTCACCAATATTCAATACCCATTTTTGATAAAAAAAAAAAAAAACTCCTAGCAAACTTGGAATATAAGGGAACTTCTTCTATCTGGCAAGTGCATCTATGAAAAATCTACATTGAAAAATCACATTTAATGGTGAAAGAATGCTTTCCTCCTAACATGAGGACCAAAGCAATAATATCTGTTGTCATCTTTTTTATTCAACATTATATTATTATTCAAAATTATATTGGAGGTTCTAGCCAGTGAAATCAGCCAAGAGAAAGAAAAAAAAGGCATGCAGATTAGAAAGGAAAAAGTAAAATTGTTTTTATCGATGGATGATATGACCCTGTATTTAGGATATTCTAAATAATCTGTACATACACCACACACACACACACACACACACACACACACACATGCACACACTCTTAGCACTAATAAACAAGTATAGCAGGATTGCAGGACACAAATCAATATACAGAAATCAAATGTATTTGTGTATATAAACAAGCAATTAGTAATACAAAAATGAAATTAAGAATATAATTCCATTCACAATAGTATAAAAATATTAAAATGCTTAGGAATAAATTTTTAAAAAGGAATTCAAGAGTTGTATGCTGAAAATAACAAAACTTTGCTGAAGAAAATTAAAGAAGACTTAAGTAAATGGAGAGGCATTTCATGTCCACGGATTGGAAGGCACATTATTGTTAAGATGTCAGTTATCTCTAAATTGACCTGTAGATACAGTGCAATTCTTTTTTTTAAATTTTATTTATTTACGGTAGTCATACAGAGAGAGAGAGAGAGGCAGAGACACAGGCAGAGGGAGAAGCAGGCTCCATGCACCGGGAGCCTGACGTGGGATTCGATCCCGGGTCTCCAGGATCGCGCCCTGGGCCAAAGGCAGGCGCCAAACCACTGCGCCACCCAGGGATCCCAGATACAGTGCAATTCTTGTAAAAATCCCAGCATATCTTTTTGGGGCAAAATTGACAAAGGCATCCTAAACTTTATATGGAAATACTTAGACTAGCCAAAGCAATTTTGAATAAGGATGAAATTGGAGGATTTTCATTTCCTGATTTCAAAACTTACCATTTAGCTGCAGTTATCAATATACTGTGCTATTATCACAAGGATAAATATATAAAACAAAGGAATAGAATTGAGAGTCCAGAAATTAATCTTTGTATCTATAGTCAATTGATTTTTAAAAAAAACAAATACCAAGGTAATTAACTGAGGAATGGATAATATATTAACAAAAGGTTCTAGGATGATAGATATCCATATGCAAGAGAGAAGCTTAGACTCTCACCTCATACCATACACAAAAATTAACTTAAAATTTATTATAGACTTAAATGTAAGAGATAAAACAATAAAACTCTTAGAAAAAAAACGTTCAAGAGGATCATTGAGACTATGAATTAGACAAAGATTTCTTAGGTACAATACAAAGAAAGCATAATTAGTAAAAGGAAAAAGTGATAATTTCGATTTCATCAAAATTCAAAATCTTTGCCCTTCAAAAGATACCATTATGAAAATCAAAAGACAGGAATTAGACTGGGAGAGAATATTGGCAAAACACATATCCAATCAAGGACTTGTATTAAAAGTTTATAAACATAAAAGCCCAATTGAATTGTAGGATAAATAACCAAATCAAAAAAGAAAGGGCAAAGGATGAAAGTGGGCATTACACACACACACACACACACACACACACACACACACACAAATGAATGGCTAAGAAGTATATGAAAGGATACTCAACATGATTAGTCATTAGGGAAATGCAAATAAAAACCACAGTGAGATCCCATTTCACACTCATTAGAACAGCTGTAAGAAAGAAGACAGTAACACATATTGATAAAGATGTGGAGAAACAGGAACTCTCTCATACACTACTGATGGAAATGTAAAATAGTACAGTCACTTTGAAAACATTTTGACAGTTTCAAAAAGATAAACATAAAACCACTATAGAGTATGCAATTCCACTCTTTGGTAGAAAGAAAGGAAAAGGAAAATGAAAACATAAGTCCACATAAAGACTTATGCACAAATGTTCATAACTGCATTATTTATAATAGCCCTAAACTGGAGCAACCAAAACATCCATCAGCTGGAAAGTGGGTAGACAAAGAAAACCAAAAATGAAAAACACGGATAAACATACACACACACACAGTGGAATACTGTTCAGCAATAAAAACCAATGAACTACTGACATATGCCACTTGTAAGTGAACCTCAAAAACATTATGCCAAGTGAAAGAAGCCAGACACCGGAGACCACATATGGTATGATTTCATTTATATGAAATGCTCAGAAATACAGAAACAGAAAGTAGATTAGTGGTTGCCTGTGGCTCGGGATATAAACAAGGATTAACTACAAATGGGCAGGAGGGATCTTACTGGGAGAACGAAAATGTTCTGGAATATTATGAAGATGGTTGTACCACTTTGTAAAGTTAGCTAAAAATTATTGAATTGTACACTTGAATGGAGAGAATTTTATATGTGAAATATACCTCAATAAAGTTGTAAGAAAAAGGATGTGACTTTGGGCAGGAGAATAACTTCTCTATGATTTTTAGCCTTCCATCTGTAAAATGAAAACAATGAGAGTACTGAGCTTGTAGATCATTGGACAGATCTAGTGAGAAAATATAAATGTAATGTTTAAAGTTAGAGTGCCTGGCATATAGTAAACACTCATTTAAATATCAGTTTCTATGATTATTTTGAAACATCAGAACAGGGGTCTGAAAGAATAAGAGGTTTGTTTCTTTTATAGATGATACTGGTATATTAAAAACCACTTGAAAAGACATGCAGGAAACTTAAATGCCTATTACTAAGTGAAAGAAGCCAATCTGCAAAGACTACATACTGTATAATTCCAACCACATGACATTCTGGAAAAGGCAAACTATAGAAAGATCAGTGGTTGCTGGGGGATGGGGTAGAGAAAAAGGGGATGAATTAGTGGACCACAGAGGATTTTTGGGGGGACAGTGAAAACACTCTCTATGATATAATGATGGATATGTGTCCTACATCTGTCCAAACCTATGGAATGTACAACACCAAGAGTGAACCATAATGTGAACTATGGGTTTTGGGTGAATATGATGTCAGTGCAGGTTCATCAGGTGTAACAACTGTACCACTCTGCTGGGGATGTGGATGGTAGGGAGACTGTGCATCTGTGTGTAGGGCAAAGGTATGTGGGACTTTTATACTTTCCTCTCAGTTTTGCTGTGAGCCTAAACCTATTCTTAAAGAGTAAAGTTTTAATAATAAAAAACAACCCCCCAAATCCCACTTATCTTATTTTCTGACACTAAACTCTCAATCTGTAGCACAGAAACACTGGTAGGAGAGAAACAAATACTTATGGAAATATAAAATTTGGCTTCCCAGATCAAATTGGCAAAAAATTCAGTTTCAGGAATAATGACACCAGAAAGTTTTATCATTTCCTTTTTTTTCTTTTTAAAGATTGTATTTATTTACTCATGAGAGACACAGAGAGAGAGAGAGGCAGAGACACAGGTAGAGGGACAAGCAGGGTCCGTGCAGGGAGCCCGATGTGGGACTCGATCCTGGGTCACCAGGATCATGCCCTGGGCTGAAAGCGGCACTAAACCGCTGAGCCACCTGGGCTGCCCAGTTTCATCATTTTTAATTTTCGTTGATGAAATTCCAACTTAGGTAAAGTGAAAGATTTTGTTAGCTAAAGCAAACTTCAATCAAGGCCCAGTAAATGTTTTTGTTTTTGTCTAAAACACTGAAGTATGCAAAACATTCATATGGTTCCTGAGCCCAAAACTACCCAATAAAGTAGTTCTAGAAATCTACCTTCTATCCTCACACCCATTTACTCTACTTTGTCTCCTTCTTCCCTCTTTAGGTAATCATTAAAAAAATTTTTTTGATTATTTCATTTCAATTATTTATTTTCACTTCAATTATGTCATTTTTTTGAAAATATAAGCTAACATATATATTTTATTTTTTTCCCTCCTCCTTTCTCACCCAAAGATACCATACTATAAATCTGTCCCTTACTCCTTTTTGTCCTTCTTAACAAGATATCCTAATGATTATACTATGGGAGGAGACACGGCGCCCATTCCTTCGTCGCTAACATAGTCCTCCATGGGATAGATGCACCATGGTTTATTTGGCCAGTTTCTTGGTTGTGATCATTTGGATTGTTTCCAGGCTTTTGCTATTATACATAATGCTGCAATGCATAGCCTTGAAGTTGCAGTAAATTTAAGGTGTAAACTACAAACATCCCTTGGCATCTGAATATATTTGTCCTTTGGCAAGCCAAACCGGCTATAGCTTATATAACAGACCCAGTACTGTTTGTGAAGAAATTCCACTTGGGGTACATATTGGTTTGAATCACTTTGAAATTATTCATTATTCTAAGCTCCTAAAATATTTTGGGTACGAGTCGGTGATAGAAAATGCCATTTCTTATTAACCATCATAGGCAAATACTGCATTGTTTAATACCTACAACCAAATTGCTTGGCCATCTTTAATCAATATTTCTGGGAATGTCCATTCTATTGTACTAGTTATCAACTCTGTGAACCATTTTTTACTTGCTAAAGTGTGGAAATTTGGGGGTCTAGCAAAATTGATCAGGTCAAGTGTCAAGTATTTGGAGTTCGACAGAGTTTTAGATATATTTTGCCAAGAACTTCAAATATCTTGAGTCTTTTACAAATACTTGTGTTTTTAACTTTTATTGATTTTTTTAAAAAATAAGCTATCTGTGATCCCTGGAGAAAAATTAGGAAGTTCAGATGAGCAGAATCATAAGAAAACTACCTATAATCCCAACCCCCAGAAATAACCAATATTAGCATTTGGATATCTTTGTAGATTTTTTTTTTAGTAAGTGTAAACAGCCTCCCTCCCCTAACATACATGTATATGTAATTTCTTCATCTCTTATGCTCTATGTAGTTCAAGGAAATTTCAACTTTTCTATTTATTAGGTATTGTCTTTTAACTTTGCTGTTTGCTTTGCATGACATATAGATGTTTTTTCTGTTTTTCCGTCAAAGTTAGCTATTTTTCTAATTGAATTTAAATTAAAAGAAAAACAAAGTTAGCCATTTTGCATTCCTTTCTATAGTGTTTACCTTAGAAACAGAAAATCAAGTTTTTTTTTTTTTGTTTGTTTGTTTTTTTTGTTTTTTCTGGATAAAAGTCTGCAAGATTGGTTTCCATGGTGTTTCAAGTTCTTGAACTGCCCTCTGTGTGTTTGCCCAGGGCAGTTTACTGACTCCTAAAGAGACATAAGTATATGATACAAGGTGGAGCCCTGTCCTTGGAGAGACCAGTTATGAGAAATGAAAGTCAAGCAGATGCTCCTTGATCATTATTCTGCTATTCAAAATATTTGTCGGGGGAAAAAAATAATTCTTGCAAGCACTTTCTGTGATCATGATAGCTTTATATCTTGTTCTGACTACTGACATTGCATATCTAAAACCTGAAAAATTTAGGGTGCCTAGGTGGCTCAGTTGGCTAAGCCAGACTCAGGTCATGATCCCAGAATCCCAGGATCGAGCTCCACATCAGACTCCTGGCTCAGCAGGCAGTATGCTTCTCCCGCTGCCCTCACCCTGCTCATGCTATCTCTCTCTCAAATAAATAAAATTTTTTTAAAATCTGAAAAATTTAGATATCTGGATGTTTCGGCATCATGTATCAAAAATAATTTGTGATAAGGAACTGAATTTAAAAGTTTCTATGTGGATGTATTTTGACATTTTGTACTTTAGAGTTGTGTAACTGGGGTGAAGGTGGAGGATTGTTTCCTGCTTTGGGTCATTGAAATCAAAGGTCACACAAAAATAACTTAATATTGTCTTTTCTTTCTTTTCTTTTCTTTTTCTTTTTTTAGAGAGAGAGAAAGAAGGACAAAAGAAAGATAAAACTACTGGATTATTTATTCAACAGGTGAAAATAGAAAATTTCATTGAAAGTAAGTTAAAATTTTAAATATGCCTTTATGTCATGTTATAGTTAGGTAAGCAGGTGGTAAAAACAGTGGTGGGATAAAAGTAGTCTGAAGTGGAGAACAGACAAGGAGAGAAGGAAGAAGAACCAAAAGGAGGAGGCAAAGGTGAAGAAGACAGATTAGAGGGGCAGAAGGTAGGGAGACATAGTCTAAACATCATGCCCCAAAGCAAGAGAGGAGCACCTGCAAAGCAGAAGACATTGGTTGTGAAAGTCAGTTTGAGGGCTATTGGGAAGTATCTATCAAAAATCTGCATTCCTAATTCTTCGACCCAGCAGTAGTACTTCTGGGTATCTCTACTCCAGAAATACCCCTACAAGGTTGTTTATGGCAGCGTACTTACAAAAGCAAAAAACTGTAACAGCAAAAAATGATACACAAAATGTGGCACAGTGGGGAAATGTTTAAATAGATACAAGACATTTATTCAGTGAAATTCTAGGCAGTCTTTAAAAAGAATAAGGAGTGTTTTGTATACTGATGTGGAAAGATAAGCACACTGATCAAGCAAAAACAGCGTGTCACAGATCATGTTTCATGCGATTCCAATGTTGTAAAAACAAACAGTGTGTGTATGAGTATACATCGAAACACAATCTAGATGCTAAACTATTGATAGTTTTTGATAGGAAAGTTTGAATTTTGCAATGATATTTATCAGTCTCCAAGAAGATGAAAATGAGAGAGTAAGTCATGTGACTGGATGTATCAAGAAGAGATTTTGCTTGGATAGAGTTGTTCTCTGAGTTCCAGCAGGAGCCCAGAAAGATCCAGTTGAGGACTGAGCAAAATCTGCAGCTGTTTCCTTTCTCATGGACACCATAAAGCCCACTGGACAGACAGCCTAGGCCTATGTAATTCTGTTCTTGGATATTAACAGACTATTTTCACTACGATCGTGGGATTTGGGGGTGAGTCTCTGAAGGAAAGGAGATTTCCTCATCTATCATTAGAGGATAATAATAATCCTTGCCTTAAAGGATTATTTTGAGTGTTATATGTCGTAATGTATTAAAAAATGCCTAGCTCAGTGCCTGGGACATGGTCAGGGTTCTTAAATGGAAGCCACTGCTGCTATTAATATTTTAGAAAGATTCAGGATCAAATCCCCATTTTTCTAAGCCTATGTTTTCTTTATTTATGCTTCCCACCTTGTAGCATTCGAAAGCAATTTGATAGATGGAATTGGAAGTAGACAAAATTATCTAAGATTTTAAGCTAAGCCATCACAGCTTATGTTCTATGTCTGTATGAAGAAGAATCTTTTGTTCATTTTGGCTTGTCTCTTAACACGGCCCAATTACTTATCTGATAATTTGTATTAGTCATTAAGGCCCCCAAAAGTATCTGTTCCTTTCCTCAGCATAGACTTCTAATTTTAAAATGTCTTATAGGATTTTTGAACATTTTTATTTTTAAATGAAACAACTTTTGACACATTAAATTTATTCTGAGAGATGACATTAGGCCATGTTCTTGTGTCTGCTCTCTTGGGTAGAATTAATGCACTTCCACCTTCTTAAAATGTTTTATAATAGCTTCATAATTACAAGAGATGCTTTTTTTAATGCATTGCCCTCCCAAAATGGAGTAACTCTGACTTGCAGTTTTTATGATTTTCCTGGTTCCCTAATGCTTCAACTTCACCAGCATGTAGGAAAAAAAGGTCAAATCAGACAAGCAGCCAATTCAGCTGTAGAAGTTAGGAAAGCCAGGCAGCAATTTATACATGGCTATTCTGTATCATAGGAAGGAGGCTGTTGTGTTTCTGGTAGGATTTATTTAATAATTTCATTTAATAATGGAGAAGACTATGTACTTGGAAAGAAATTGCCCTTCAGTGAAGAAATGTAAATAGTACATTTGTGCTTTTGAAACAATTTGTCTTCAACAAAGGACCAAGGATTCCCTTAAGTGTAACAATTATCCAGTACGGTTTCTCCAGTGTTGTAAACATCAGATGCACTATCATTGGTTCAATGTCTAACAGGTGCTGGTTCTCGCCCACTCAAATCCTACTCCCACCTACTCCTTACCCCACACCCCTGCATCCTCGCCCCCCTGCCACACATCATGATGGGCATCACTAAACATTTAATAACTGTCTTCCCACTTAGCTGAGTGTGATCTCAGAATCCCTTTAAATATGGGAGCTCCTGGGAACTTCTTACAGTCAACTGATACAGAGTAGGAAACCAGTCAAACTTCCAAAATTTATCAAATACTGACAACATCTCTAGCCAGTTGAGGCAGTTCAGCCGCCAAAGCAGTTAGTTCACTAAAAAAAAAAAAAAAAAAAAAAAAAAAAAAAAAAAAAGCCAAATTATTTTGGGCACAATGTAAATAAATACAGTTAATTTGGGGCAAAGACATTTACTTTTTAAACCAGTGTTTCAATACAACATTGGTAAAGCTTAACAACTAACTCTATCATTAAATACAATGTACAAGTAGCATTACATGAAGTAAAGTTAATTGTGAAACAGTTCATGTTTAGGCAGTATCTTATCAGCAAGTGTGAATGTGTTCAAAACTTCTCTTGCTTTGAAACAGATTTCTCACTGACCTTCGATCATTGCTGTTCTCTCGGGGTATAGGATAGTTGTTCTTTTCCGCCCCATGAAAATTCATCACCATGTCCCAGCATTGTGGCAGATGGGAGATCTGTGGCCCGGCATCATTTTTGGAGATCTTCCCTGTCTATTCACTACTGCTGAGTAGTTTTACAATGTAGGTTCATTTAGTATGAAAGGGGAAATAAATCTGACCCTCATGCCACATACCAATGACGGGCATAAAAATACTTTAGACCCATCTCTAGCAGCGTGGTGTGTACCGTACACACTGGATTGCTAGTTTGTGCAAGCACAGCCTGGATGTTCCTGTTAATGACTATCTTGAGAATGTCAAGATCCTGTGCTCCCACTATATTCCCATCAAGCAGAATGTTCAGAGGAACCTGCTGTTCACTGTTCAAGGTCAGGGGCTCTGGGGAGGTGGAGTGTCTCCTTTGTAACAGTGTCCGGATGGCAGACCTTGCTCTCCTTGGAATGTTGGCTGTGCAAGGAGGGGAAAGGCTACAGAGAGTTGCTAGGCTAGTTGCTATGATAATAAAAACTTGCTGCACTTAGATCCCAGCAACGGATGCTTTGTCCATTCAGCTGCTCCTGGACTCCCTGTACAGGAGTAAGTTCCCTCAACAGACCTGTGTCTCCATCACTGTCTCTGAGTCTTTTCTTTGGCCTTACCAGACTGTCATCCACCTAGGCTTAAGAGCCTGGTGGGGTGTAGCTGCACAAATGGTCAAGGTAAATGGCACTTGGGAGCTATGGAATGTGTTTTGTTCTTTTCTTCCAACACTGTTGACTTTGTCCTAGAATTTACAACTGGCAATCTCCTAGACTGCTCACCACTGAGGATTCAGAATTCCAGCTGTCCCCCTTTTGCTATGCCCTCTCAGTTTCCTTTGATAGGGACAGAAACAGAGGTGGGGAGGCCAGGGGTGCAACCGTTCCCCCAAGCACAGTCTCTAAGACTTTAGATGATAGGGAAAAGACATGAACAGGAACAATATGAAATAAACACATGAAATGAAGAGAGATGATGTTCAAAAGAAGGGTTCCATTTTTAGATTCTTATTTCTTTACCGACCACCAAGGCCTGTCCCTGTCCCCATGTGTCCTCACCCTAGGGCGTAGTCACTTTAGTCTTAGCTCCTGCCTATGCCTCTGATTGACCTCTGTGTGAATGTGCATGACCTGCCTATTCATGAACTTGAGACCTGCTGCAGGTGTAGATGTGGCCCAGCAGATCTGGGTGGCAGATGGGAGATCCGTGGCCCGGCAGATCTTTAGCTCCTGGATACCAGTGCACTGAGTATCCTGTCTGTGCCTTCTGCAATAGCTGCTGATTCCTCTCTTAATCCTTGCCCCCTAAGGTGCCCTGGAAGTCTAAGGCTTGAAGAGCACACCCCAGTTTGTGGTTTCCAGGACACCTCAATTCCTCAGGCAATGAAGATCATGTATGACATTTCATTCTCTTCTGTTTTGAAAATTAGAGAAGTTTTTATTAAATTCCATGCAACAGGACTTTTGATCTAAATTGTCTCTTATTCTTGAGTTTGATAAATAATTAATGGCTCACTGTTCATACTAGTCAATGATTAGTAATGCCTCATTTGCCTGCGGAATTAATATTTCATATGATTGGTCCAGTCATTTAAGCCTAAGCCAACAGGAGGAGGCCTGTGGATTTGAGGAGAAGTTTGGGTTGCAATGGGATAAACTAATGGGTTAGTATTTGTATTTTGATGCTCTCATGGCCAGTGCTGGAGACATAGAACAAGGATAGATTTTTTCCTTTTTGGGGGTAAAAAAAATGCAATAACAGACTTGTTCTGAATATCAAGTGCCATGAAGATTAGCCTATCATTCAACAAGTGTTTATTAGATTCCTACTGTATACCTGCTACTGTGCCCAGAACACTTGTGCCCAAAGCACCAGCTATTCTAATGGTTGTTAGAAATGCAGTAAAGAAAACAGAAACTGAACTTTAATATGGAATTGGTTTCTAGATCCCAATCTAGACTATCATCAGTGCTTTGAAATCCCCTGGTTCCTGGACATTTGTCAGCATTTGGCAGTAAGCCTCTCAGCGAAAACATTTTCCCCCTGAATTTTTAGTGCATCATTAGTAAGTAAGGAGTATCAATTATGATTAAGTTCATAATCAATATTCTGTTAACAAAGCAAACTATTTTGTTATATAATGGGAATTCTGAAACTCATTTTTTATTAATATAAGAATATATAGATTAATATTCATTCCTTACCGTATTGTGGTGGACTTTCATAAATGTTTCAAAAGTAGAACTTGACAGGTTAGGATGTGTGTCAGATAAACTCCAACTTGAGTGTTATGCCAGTAACATCCTTAAATGATATTCTTATTTCCCTTCTTTTGGTGGTGGTATTGAGGAGGATACTTTTAGCTCCTGGATGGGCCAGTTACTAATTAAGGTAGGCAATATTATGTTATGGCAACTATAGGAATAATTCTCTCCTTACCCTTCTGAGTTCTTGGCTGAGACCCCTGTAATAAAAGAAATTAACAAGAGAAAGAAAACAAGGGAGGTCTGGGAAGTGGAGCAATGATGTTGAATGCTCTTAGCAATGAAATGCAGCAGAGGAGATATGTGCCACTTCCAGGCTTATAGAAGGATTGCGGGTCACTTGGCCATGTTCATCTTCAGGTAGTAAGATATCCTGCTATGAACCTGAAAGTAGGGTTAGGGTTAGGGTTAGGGTTAGGCTTAGGGTTCCAGACTTTGATGGAAAGGATACTTGTCCGTTGGCCTCCCTCAGGTCATTAGAAAATCCAAAAGAACTTTTGTCTCTCCTTTTATTAGTGAACTGGAAAAACAAATAAACATCCCCAGTGAAATTTTCTTTATTGTGATAGTAATGAAATAAATGTGGGAAATGCTTCTCGATTCTTTAATATATATATATATATATATATATATATATATATATTTATTTATTTATTTATTTGAGAGAGAGAGAGCTCATGCAAGTATGTGTGTGAGTGGAGGGGAGGGGCAGAGAAAGAATCTCAAGCAGACACCTCACTGACCACAGAGTCCAATGTGAGGCTTGATCTTAGGATTCTGAGATCATGACCTGAGCTGGAACCAAGAGTCAGATGCTTAATTGACTGAGCTATCCAGGCACCCCAATGCTTCTCAATTTTTGAAATGGCTATGCCATAGAAACCAAAAATAATTACTGATAATTTACATATTTTGATAACTTCAGAAATATGAACTTCTTAAATACCTTCAGGGAGGCTATACTTGGACTTCCTTTTAGAGAACTCATGTGCTATGGTGGGCAGAATGATGACCGCCCCCCACTCCGAAAATGCCATGCCCCAGTCTGTGGAAGCTGTGAATACTGTGAATATGTTGTGTGTATTACAGGGCAAGGAGGACTTCGAGTTGCACACAGATCATCATCAGCTGACTTTAAGATAAAGAAATCATCCTGGATTTCTTAGATGGGCCAAATATAATCACAAGAATCATTTAAAGTGGAGAGGGAGGTCAGAACCAGACAGATGGCTAAAGGAGACTTAGGCTGATATAGCTGGTTTTGAAGATGGAGGAAGGGGGCCATAAGCCAAGGAATGTGGGTAGGCTCTAGTAGCTGGCAAAATGCAAGGAAGTTGATTCTCCCCTACAGTCTCCAGAAGGAATGCAGCCCTTCTGACACCTTGATTTAGCCCAGTGAGACTCCAATGTCAGACTTCTGACTTCTAGCACTATCAGATAATAAGCCTGTGTTGGTTTAAGCC
The DNA here is from genome assembly GCF_905146905.1 of Nyctereutes procyonoides. Lineage (NCBI taxonomy): Eukaryota > Metazoa > Chordata > Mammalia > Carnivora > Canidae > Nyctereutes > Nyctereutes procyonoides. The sequence goes on along the minus strand of NW_026575131.1, from coordinate 36,151,573 downwards.
ACTAAATCTATGGTAGTTTGTGGTAGTAGCAGTGGGAAACTAATATGCATCCCGACTTCTCCATAAGGATTATGGCAGAGGTTGGCATTTCCTGGAAGACTATGCATGAAAACTATGGAATTATATTCTTTTTTTGTCAATATCCCTCCACGCAGCCTCAAACAGCATTCTTTCTGGAGGAAGGAGAGAAAGCTGGAAAAGCACATTTTCTGGGAAGATTGTAAAGATGAATCTTTTCTATTCTCCTCTAGATAGGCACATTGATCTGTTGAGAAGTGTATGCAGAATGACAGGGAAAGATAATGGAAAGTACTGATTTTGTAAGAATTCCACGTGGCATTGGAAGAACTAAGCTTTTGGCTAAAATTTAGCAGGTGTTCAGCTGAGTGCCTGATAGGTGGCTTTGAGGGCTAGGGTGGATAGGCTAGAAGATGACTTTGTTTGTGATGCTCTATTTGGTTAGGAAAAGAAAAGATTAGGATTATGTATTATGTGTAAAACCTGCCTTAGGTGAATAGCAAAGTTCCTAGCTTCCAAAGAAGACTGTGTGTGCCAAAAAAACTATTTTTGCACTAATGCATGACTATCTTGTTTATGTGTGTGAATATATATGACTATATATAATAAATATATAATAATTAACATATTTCATGTGTGTGTGTATATATATATATATATATATATATATATATATATATATATGTTCATTCCCATGAAAGAATTCCTAAACAAAGAATGTAAAAATACAGCAAAGTTGTTACTTAGCATATTGCTTTGTAGTGGAGACAAGAATTTGACTCAGGATAAAAAACTATTTAAGTCTGTTCATGGAGTGATCCTGGAGATTACCAATGCTAGACACTCAACTAGTTTGGTTGTAACAATCATCTATCTTTCACCAAGTCCTGATATACAAGCATCTGTTTCTACTCTATTTGCCAAAACTCTGCATTGAACAGAATTAGAAAATACTCTGAAAGCTCCTTTCTGTCTTTGCTAACCTAGGCCACTCATCATTATTCTCCTCCTCGCTTTCTATCCTAATTAGCAGGAGCCATGTTCCACTTGAGAGTGTTATATTTTGGTTAATAGTAGCTGCTCTACAATAATGATGGCAAAAGATAGCTAATCGTTCTATTATTTATTTATTTCCCCTCCTACTTTGTTCCAAATAGGATTTAAGGGGGGTTGCCAATATACACACACTATGACAAGATGAAGCAAAGATTAGCCAAGTGAGGAAATTAAGGCAAAGGAAGATAAAGGTGGGAAAAACAAGAAAATGGGAGTACAGAATGTGCTCCATGAGGCTCTGAGCCTTGGCCAGTAGGGGCACCCCAAATTTGGTCCTGGCTTCCTAGCAACCAGCTCAAAAAGGAGGGAAACGATCAGTCTCATGAGTCACACGTCAGTTGGTCAGAAGCAGTTCAATAATCCCTGGAATGTAGACCAGAGAGAAATTTCTTCCCATGCTTCTGCACAAAGAGGACCCCTGTGGAATTCAACCAGCAGAATTCTTAGCAACATCCTCCCGGAAGAAATGACAAATTTCCTCAGGGCTGTGCCTTATCACTTGTATCTGGCTGCAACATCATATCCCAGCCAGAATTCAGCAAAAACTCCCTACAGGGATCAAAGGGAGGTATTTCAGGTTCTCTGTGCTTTGCTGGTTCAACCAAGGCCTAGATTAAGAGCATCTGGAAGAATGGATGGGCCAGCAATTGCCCACAGACACTGTTTCTTCTCAGCCAAGCCCTATGAAAGTTGCATGTGTGTGTCCACGTTCTTTCCCATGCTTTAGTGAAAGAGGACACAGTCAAAGGCATTTGTAGAGGGCATCAAGTTCTGGGAAAGAGTTTCAATCTTTCTTTTTGTGTTTGGGAGCTTTAAAAAGAGAACCTATCAGGCCCAGAAGAAGCCACCAGGAGGAAGGAAGGGTGCATGGGCACGTGTGATGTGTTGCAAGGGATTGGAGGCAGAATGGTAGTAGTTGGGTCTCATGCTTCTTCAAGGTGGGGAGAGTCCTCTTACAACAGCAAGAGCATTCAGATCCTTGTAGTTGCCTGGAAGGGTACCTGGGTCCACAGGTAACAGGCAGAGGAAGTAGCCTTGGTATGCTGAGGATCGCAGTGGGTGCCCCATAAGCTCAGTCGGCTGGTGCCCCTTGGCCATCAGTGAGGTCCAGAGGTCCTCATCTCCCACTGCTTCTGCAGGCCCTGGGTATTCATCTGACACCCTGACATGTTGTAAACAAAGACCACCAATGCTGCCCTCCAGCAACCCAATACCTGCTTCTCCAAACCTCTTGAGGCCCTCATGGGATCTGGGGTCCCCCCCAGGCTCCTGCAGTTGGCCACTCATATCTTTCCAGTGGCACTGTTCTTGTACACTTCCAGCAGGAGGAGGAAGTAATGAATCTTGTTCTTCCAAGAATACTTCAATTTACTCTCCATGCTCCAGGCACCGTGATCATTCTAAAGCATAAGTCTTACCGTGTCACCTCCCTACTGGATAGCCATGCCCCTCAGGAGGAAGCCGCAGGTCTGAGTATGCTTATTGGACCCTTGGCCCTTCTGCCGTTCCCCAGCCCTCTCCCCATGCCTCACCCCTGCTGCTCTGCAGTTGGCCACATTCTTCAGTTCCTTGAGCTTCCCACAGTCTCTTCCTTCATCCAGGCCCAGGCATGTGCTATTCCTTCCTCTTGGAAAACTGTCATTAGACTTTCATCCATTAGATTGGCCTCCACCTGCTTACATTTCAGGTTACAGCCCAGAAATCAATCTCTCGGGGGAAGTGGTCCTGGCTGGGCCTCTGCTGGGTGCTCTGTAGCATCCTTTGCCTTCCCCAACCCTAGCGTTGTATTAGTTAGCAAAACACCAGCAGCAGAGGCAAACCTCAAACCTTAGTGGCTTCAAGCAGTAGAATTGTATTTCTCCCTCATCTAACCATCCGGTGCCGGTGATCCTGGCTGTTAGGCAGTTCTCTCCAGAGTGATTCAAAGCCTCAAGCTCTTTCCATATTATGGCTCTGCCATCTTCCAGAAGCTCTGAGTCCTCAGCATCTAGCCAGGGCAGAAGGAGAAGGAGGCGCCTGAGGGCACATCTGCTCCCTGCTGCCTCCGTGTGAAGGCGCCCTGAGTCCCATCCGCCCCCATTCTGTTGGCATGAACGTGGTGTTGCCTGGTTGCCAGAGGCAGCTGCTGCTCAGTGACAGTTATGATACAGAAGTTGGGGCATGAATTTTGGGGGGCACACAAGCTCCCGAAGCACTTATTTTAATGACCTGTGACTCCACTTGACTCTGAGTGCAGTGGGGAGAAGGAAGACGACAGCATTGCTTACTGTTACACCCTCTGCCAGCACCGTGCCTGGCACTTTGGTCGCAGGTGATTGCCTCCTGAGTAGGAAGAGTCAGTCAGTGCTTGGCTGGAGGAGGGAGTGGGTCATGTAGATGAGTGTCCTTTCAAAGCTTCTCCCCCGCTGTGCCAGGACTTGGTGTCGGGGGAGCCAGCAAGCAGTTAGGCCTTGCTTGCTCCTGTTGCCAGGCAAGCCCCTCTAAGAGCGCTGGTTCTTTTCACAGAAGGCATTCATTGTGAGCAGAGAGGTTCGTAATCACAGGTGCCCGTAAAGGCACAAGCCTCCTTTTAGATGATGAGGCTTTCTGATTAAAGACTTGTTACTGGTACTTTATGGGGCAGAGAGAAAATGCGCTGCCATTCGTCCTGGCACCGCAGCTCCATAGCACATCTGGCACCTGCCTCTGAGTCCAAGGAGATGAGTGGTGAATGAATTTTTTTTTCTCTTTAGAAGCCAGCTATGTCTTTAAAGTGTCTCTTCAGAAGTCAGTTTTTGTGTGTACGTTGGTGTGAGCATATAATAGTAAGAAAGCAATCACCTATCAGATTGTCTGGGGAGAAAGGAAGGAATGAATAGACATGATGTCTAATTGATTTGTGAAATTGGGGAAATAGAATTCACTATCTCAAGCAGCATGGTTCTATTTCTGATAATCCTTAGGTAGGATAGTAGTGCCTTTACTCATGAAATTGGAGCTTTTCACTTTACAGTTTGAGGCCTCAAAAAGTGACCCAAGGTAATAAGTGGAAATTCTGGAGCACCGTATCCTGACAGTCCCATATGGGGAGGAAGTCTGGTACACCTCTCCCCAAGGCCCGCCTCTTCTAGTAAGTCCAAGAACCCCAGGGTTGACTCAGTTCAAAGTATTCATTGCCTTTAGTGTCACTGCAGAAAACTGAAAGTCCAGGGGTTCTAGAGATAGAGTATAGGACATGTTACCTAAAATATGGCACATTAGCATATTGAATATTTCAAGCAGGAAGGTCATTCTGACCTCTTTACCTCTTGCCCTTCATCCCTGGAGCAGGTCATAAAAGCTTCATCTGAGAGGGTTACCCCAGAGGAAAGGAGCCTCAGTATCTCTGAAGACCAAGGGATGCCTAGAAGAATCTGAACAAAGCCCTGGTTTATTGCACTCACTTCCTACTCCTCTTTTCGTTAAACCTAGTATAAAAATACATAGGTCTTACTGATTCTTGGGGTTTTTATTTCCTTACGAAGGCTTTTGTGTCCTGTAAAACTTATATTAAATATCTTTGTTTGCTTTTCTCCTGCTAACCTGTCTTTGTCAGTTTACTTTTCAAACCCAACCAAGGGCTCTCAGAGGGTCAAGTGAAACTTCTTCCCCTATACTGGGCAGCTCCCATCCAGGGCAGGGGGCACGGTGGGGGCCCAGTGGCAAGTCCCTGTGTCTGGTCTTGCCAGTTTCCTCAGGCGTTGGGAAAGGAGGAAGCCTCCCTTCTCCCTTGCCGATGGTCCACTCAGTTACGGGCATAGCCAGTCAAGTGGACAGTACGAGGTTCCGGTTCCAGCTCTCTAGTGAGACCATTCTGTTCAGGACAGCGACACTTCTTTCTCAGGAGAGCCAGGGTAGAGTGGGCAAGCCACGGTTGATATCCACTCTGCTCATGGCTGGAGAGCCAGACCTCTGGACCTGGCTCTCTGAACCTTGAGATCAGGATGCTGTTAATCTCCTGGCCCCTCCCTGATCCTCAGCCTATTTATAGCCCCCCCCCCCCCCAATGCCCTAACATGTATCTGTGTCTTTGAACTTCGGAGGCTTTCTTGGTTCTTTCCCTTCAGGAAGCCTTAGGATATACCACCCCTTTCCAGGGACTAGCCCTATCTGAACAACGGTTTCCCATATGCTCTACTGATAATAATAATCACTAACACTTCTGAGTGCTTACTATGTGCAGGCGTTGTTTTAAGTCTTTTCACTTACTCTTCACCCATACTCTATAAAGTAGGCCTTAATGTCGTCTTCATTTTATGTAGGAGGATATGAAAGCACAGAGAAAATAACTGCCCCAAATTATGTAGTGTCTGGTTTGAACCCACACTGCACACCCTAGTTTCTTAGCTGCTCCGTGCTGCTTCATGTATACAACAAAAGTCGATTCTTAGAACACAGATGAGCTCCAAAGCCACTGGACCTTCTGCTATCATTATTAAAAGTGTAAATGATGAAGAAGTTTAAAAAATAAGGAGTAAATCCTCCCAACCCCCACTTAATCATCCCTCACCAGAGGTAACTACTGATCACAGTTTACTAAGGGTCCCCCTAACCTTTTCCCCAGCCTTTGATAAATATTCCCATATATGTCAACAAAACTGGAACCATTTTGCAAAACAAAGAATGGAATATCCGGTGGTGTCTTTTGCAGACAAGTATATTGCAAGAGAATTCAATATTCCAGCACCTCCCTGTGCTTATTACCCAGGAGGTCTTCCCTGACCATCTTTGTGAAAGTAACAATCCTGCTATGGATTTGATGTTTGTATCTCCCCCACTGCCCAAACTCATATGTTGAAATCCTAATCCCCAAGGTGACAGTATTAGGAGGCCTCTTTGGGAGGTGGGGTCCTCATGAATGGGATAGTGCCCTTCCTTATTCCTTCCACTATGTGAGGACGCAGGGAGAAGACAGCAGTCTATGAAGCAGGAAGCAGACTCTAGATACTGACTTGGCTGGCCTCTTGATCTTGGACTTCCCAACCATCAGAACTATGAGGAATGAAAGTTTGTTGTTTAACCCACCCACGCTGTGGTATTTTTGTTACAGAAGCCTGAAGGAACTAGCTTCAGGCAACAACCCCCCCCCCCCTCATCTTTACAGTCTCTCAAGACCCTGTGTGTTTCCTTTGTTACACTGTATTGGTTGGTTTTTGGCTTTGAAATGGATGTACTGACAAATTAATTCCATCTGACACCCTGGGGGTGGCTCATTAGCATGTGAAGAGTCCTAATCTGAATCTACCCCTTAGCCCTGGTTAATAAACAGAGGAAGATTAGAAGTAATGTTTGGGGTGAAATGTGGTGGTTAGGGTCTGCTGGATGGGCTGTATAGTTGGCTGAGTTCAGTGCAAAATGAAAATACAGAGCTCCTTGTTCAAAAAGCAGGAAAAAGTGCCACTAAAGACAGAGACACAATGCTTTTTCCTTTTTTCCATGATCTCTCTCTTGACCTGTTGTGGAATTTAAAATTTTTTAAATTTAATTCCATATTCCTTCAATAACAGGGATACATGTAGAGAAGTGCAAATCCAACACAGGCATGCCAGTGGGGGTGAAAGTTCTTCCTCTATGGCTCAATTTGCTCAGAGGGTCCATTGACTTCATGTTTCCTTTCTGCCCATTTCTGTCCCAGTGCACTGTGCAGCTGGGCACCAGCCATCTCCTCTTTCCATTGGTCCATTGCCTAGCACACAGTGGGTGGGTACCCTCCAAAAATATTGCAACTTCTGGCCGGGACTTGCTAGGTATCTGCTTGGACTGGGCAAAAAGTTTCGCCCTGTGACATTGCAACTTGGGATAGGGACAGTCCATGCCTTGTTCTGACCAGAAACACTGCAGGGCACCTGTGCCAACCCCAGAAATATCCATACTCAGGCCCTGGTCCCCAATGGGAGCAAAGAGTGGCAATAGTCATGGAATGGGACAAGGTCCAGAGGAGGAGGCCAGGGCCAGGAACCTGTCCATTGGGAGGCCGTAGGAGGCCAGACCATGGCTCCAAGCCTCTGGGATAAATTCCATTGTCTCTATACTTCACTTGCAAAACACAAATCCAAAGATAAAATTATTGGAAATTCAATATGGTGACTGCAGAATTTTAAGTTCAAGTTTGAGCTCTCCTCTGGGTGCCTGCACTGTTGACATGCCTATAAAGTTGGCCCTGAGGACATATGATGGCTCAGGAGTGAGGTAGCCAGATTCCTGGCCTTGGCAGGATAAGGTGTGGGAAATAGGAAGCCCAACACCTGGCAGCAGTGCAGGGCTGGGAGCAGGAAGTGGGAGGGGGTGAGGGGGGAAGGGGAGGCTATTGCAAAGCCTATAGATCTTGTCCCAAGTGCACGAAGTGTCTGTCTTTCCCAGTAAAGTGCTGGCCCCCATACGGGAGGCAGAAAGGCGGCTCTTCTTGCTTACCAACAGACTGGAGACTTTTCCTGCTTGGCAATAAAAAGTCTGTTTATGCTCAGAATTTGGTCTAGATTTGCTCTCACCTGGCAGCGAGGGGATCGCAGTGGGGGTTTGCAGCACATCCAGCTGCGTATAACCACCCAAAGCTATTGATAGTCCCAAAAGGAACATGAGGCAGCTTTGCCAGATCTTTTTAGTCCTTCTCCTGATTGGTGGGTGATTGCCTTCCTTCTCACTTACTTAGGCATTGCCAGTTGGTCCTTTGTACTGTAAACGTCCCAAAGGCAGTGGCTTTGGCTGCTCCCACTGTCTCCTTGGGGCTCAGCAAAATGGCCCAGACTATGGCTCTGTACAATGTCGAGGATCCTTGAGTGTGAAGCCTGGTAGTCACATGTCCCATGTGTCATGGGTAGAAAGGAAGGAAAGCAGGTTTTGCGAATGTCCTCAAGGACCATCCAACTTGCCAGTTGTTTGGTTATGTCCATGAGTTCATACCTAGAATTGTCTTTAAGTTGTACTAGACTTTTGAACATTCCAGGCAGAGATCAAAAGACCTTTTGCTTCAATATGTAGAATTCTCCTGCCTTCCATCCTTTTTCCAGACCTAAATTTGCCTAAGATGGAACAAAAAGGCTGACAAATTTTTGTGTGCCGTTTTGGGACACAGTGGAAGGAACATGAGTATAATATCAGACAGACATAAATTTGTATTCTTTCCTTTCCATTAAAAACAACAGCAGTGGGGCACCTGGATGGCTCAGCCACTTCAGCATCTACCTTTGGCTCAGGTCATGATCACAGGGTCCTGCGAGGGCCCCACAGCATCAGGCTTTCTGCTCAGTGGGGAGCCTGCTTCTATCTCGCCCTCCACCCCTCCTCCTGCTTGTGCTCATGCTCTATCAAATAAATAAATAAAATATTTGAACAAACACAACAACAGCAGCAGCATATTGAGTAAGTGTATAGATTGTTTGAATTCAGAATCCCCCTATAAAGTAGGTATAATGACACTGTTTGTGTGTGGAGATTAAATACAATTACTTATATCAAGATACCAGTACAGCTCCTGGCACACAGTAGGCAAACTGTATACAGAGCAGCTAATATTATCTCTGGCATAAGAAAAACTAAGTGACATTTGATAAGTGTTTTCCATTAGTTACTCTCTTGGTGTCATTACTAATATTAGCACCATAAATGTAGAGCAGGGAAATAAGCCTAAAATATTAGCAGCCAAGGACAAAGATGCTTTTCTCCCTTGTCCCACATGTCCAGGGTTGGTGGAGTGAGTACTGTGCTCCACGTCACGGTCATCCGCACTCTGAGACCCAGGCTGGTGGAACTTGGCTGGTTGCTGTGGCAGAGAGAGCTCTGGAGGGTCTCATACCAGCAACCACTGCTTGGCCTGATAGTGACATATGTCACTTCTGCTTACAGCTCATTGGCTAAAACTGGTTATGTGTTCCCACTCAACTGCGGGAGACCAAGAAGTATATAATTTTACTACGTGCTCAGGACATGAAGAACCAGAATAGTTAGTGAGCAGTGTTAATGACAAGTATGCAATAATAACCACTATTTACTGAGTGCTTCTGCTAGGGATTGAATGTTTATGTCCTACCTCCCACCCCTAATTCATGTGTAGAAACCTAATCTTTTAATAATGGTATTAGGAGGTGAGGGCTTTTGGGAAGCAATTAGGGCATTAGTATTAGGGAAGGGCCCTCATGAAAGGGATTAGTGAGCCCCCAGAGAGCTCTCTTGCCCCTTCTGCCATGTGAGGTCACAGCGAGAAGATGGCCATCTATGAAGCACGAAGCAGGTTCTCATCGGACACTGAATCTGCTGGTACCTTTATCTTGAGCTTCTCAGCCTCCAGAACTGTGAGGAAGAAATGTTTGTCCTTTAGCCACTCCATCTATGGTATTCTGTTATAGCAGCAGAACTAAGACAGCCTCCCACATGCCAGGCACTGTACTATGTATTTTACACACACAGAACCGCAGATTCCCCACAAGCCCCTGAGTTTATTGCCTGTTAGAGGAGGGTTTTGCTTTTGCTTCATTGCTTGTGCTCTGCATGCCAGTGGAAGGAAGCATGAGCTCAGTGAGGCACTGCATCAAGCCAGGGTACCTGAGCTCTCTCCTTCCTTTGCCCAGCAGTCCCTGCTGAAGTAGGGCAGAGCTTCCTTGCTGTGTCTGGCTCAGGAGGCTTATATCTCAAGGGTGACTTGTCTTCCATAATGTTCTTTCCCTGTGAGACGTTCCAGCAAGACCTAAAATGATAGAAGGCTGGAAAATGAGACTATTTGTTTCCTGGCCATTGGAATTTAGGACCCTAGGAAGGGTTATCCCCTGCCCTTGAAAGCAGCTTTCTGGATTTTAGCTCTCCCTTGTGCTTTTGGAGCACATCATGGTTGGTAGAGCTTTCTCACCAGCATCTAGGTGTTGAGAGCAGCTCTGGGAGTTGAGAGAGGGAGGCGGTATCAGTAGTGGCATGTGTTTTATTCAGGCGATCGATCAATCCGGTAAGTCAGGGCCAGAGCTGGCCCTAAGAAGGCAGGCAGAGTGATGGGGTTGTGTTTGGCCCCTCCCCTCCTCGTGGGCGCGCCCAAACACACACACACACAGACACACACACACACACACACACCCCGGAAGCCCTCTTGTGATGGGGTATTTTAAATGCAGCTAAGGAAGCTCCCAAGGGAAAAGTCTTCCTCTTAAGGTTTACTGTGTTCCCCTACACCTGGTCATTCTGGCTCCTTAGAATGTAATACAATTGTGATCTGCTTTGCAAGAAAAGATTATTCTATTTAAGTGTCAAATTTACAAAAGAATTAAATTAGGAATTGATTTTAAAAAGACTCACCACAAGCTTTCTTTAAACAGAAAGGTAACTTGGAGGCGTTTCAAATGATTTAATTTGCACACAACCTTTCAGGAAGATATAAGGTGTAGAGAGGAAGGTAGACAAAGTGTGATGTGTGTGGGCATAACAGCAGGTGCTGCTTCTAAACCTTGTACATATTTCTGGGATTCGATCTATTGTACTCTATATGTTATGACCATTTGTTCTCATGTCTGTTATTAACCATTATAATGTGAGTCATTTGCTGGCAGGAAGCACATCTTAATCATCTGTGTATCTCCAATATCCAGTAGCAGGGTTGATAGCGGGATGCATGCCTTACATTCTTTAACCCTCGGCACGAAGGACTGGCATTTGGGGGCATTCAGAAAATATTTTGAATTGAAATAGCTAAATATAAGTTTCCTTCTTTGGAAATAGTGTGGATTTTTTGTGCTTGTAAAAAAAAAATCCTCTTGTTAGTATCGTCCATTAAAACCATTACTGTATTTAATGTCCCCGGTCATTGGCCGTTTGTAGGAACTCTGGCTTCCCACTGATAAGTCCATTTGTTGTGTGCCTATCTTTTGCCAGGCACTGAGCTAGTAGCTGGGGATATAGTGAGCAAGGCAGATGGGATTTTTGACCTTGTGGTGCTCACAGTCAAAGCCAGGCAGAGGAATAAGAAACAACAAAAGTGTGGTAAGTGCCGATAGGGTGGTGTTTCAGGACAAGAGCAGAAGTGATGTTTGACCTAAGACCTGAAGGATGAGGAGACATTAGTCAGGTGTTGTGGTTGAGAAAATGTTCCACGTACAAGTGACTGAAATGAGGTAGAGCCAGAGCCTAGAGAGAAAGACACAGAGAGGGGAGAGGCAGCAGTGGGGTGGTTACCAACCGTTTGGTAACAGGGTGGTGGAGAGGCCATGTTACCTCGATGGTGGAGTTTGGAGTGGATACTGAGGTGGGGCAGGGGAAGCAGGAAAGGTGGCTCTGATTACAGTGTGGAGAATGGATTGGAGAGAACAGTACACCTAGGTCAATATGGATTCTTAATATCCAGGGAGCATTTTATTGTGGGAAGAAATGAAGACCAACCAAATGAGAACGAGCAAAGGCTATTTTTTCAGAGCTTGCTATACAAGGGAATCAGCCACCATCACTTATGTTTTGGCAGAGATTCAATGGCAGGCAGAGGACTGGGAAAGCTTTAGAGTGGGAAGAGGTTTCAGATGTGTCCTGAGAGGCCACAGTTGTCATGGAGAGCTGTAGGCAGACTAACTAGAAGGAGGACATCATATGTGATTTGTTAGGGGTGCATATTTGGCTTATTCTAGTTGGCCCTATGTTGGAAGCGGGGAAAACAATTAGGAAAGCTGTCAGTGATTGATTCATCAAGCCTTGGCCGTTTGGGGTTGATTGTTAAAGTTATTGTTTGACTTCTTGGATTATTATTAGAGATAGCAGTCTGACCTCTGACAAGTCTCACAGCAGGCTAGTCTCCTGGGCTGGTTATTGCAGAGAAGGAGTTGGTTTCCTGGGCAGGTTGCTGCAGGTTATAGATCACCATTCCATTTTTACAAAACACATCTATTTTTATGTATGGTCTGAACATTTTCTGTGTATAGAGTGTCTTGTTATCATCAGTGAGAACCTATTTACAGTTGCAGGTATTTAGAGTTGCAAATAAGAGCAATCACTTTCATTAATGTGTGTTAAATTCCCCTAAACATTTATCCCTAATTATACCATTCACCAATTAAGTGGTCTTAAACACATTATGCTACATGTATAGGTTTATTTAATATATTTGACTTCTTTCAAGCATTTCAAATGCCTGGTGGGGAAGACTTCACACCTCACAGGCAATAGCTTCTTGAGCATCGAAGCATTTCTTGCAAATATAATACATCAAAATCTTATGTATCACGAGGCATATTATTTTAAACCATTCTAAATACCTTTAGCAACCTGGTCAAATTTTAGTGCACCTTTTAAAAATTAACAAAAAAAATCCCACATCTGCAATAAATTGTATAGGTTCATCAATATGCCATATCAACTGTGGCATTTAAAAAAATATTTTATTCATTTAATTGAGAGAGCAGGAGCAGGGAGAGGGGCAGTGAGAGAGGGAGAAGCAGACTCCTTGCTGAGCAGGAAGCCTGATGTGGACTCAATCCAGGGACCCCAGGATCATGACCTGACCCAAAGATGCATGCTTAACTGACTGAGCCCTCAGACACCCTCAACCATTGCATTTTTAAATAGCAAAGGTACATAGATTAGTCTTAGTTAATAGTATTAAATCATAGGGTTAAGGTACTTCTTTCCAAACCAGCTCAGTCTGTAAAGTCACTTACTCAAGTTAAGAGTGTTGGGCCAGCAGAATCAAGGGGGATCGGGAGGCACCAACAAAATGGTGGTGGACCTCCTACCTTGTTGCCCCCACCTCAGAACTTTCCCACCACCAGCAGACCACCCGAGGACACATCATTGGGGGAGACTGGACCTATGCAGGAAACCTGAACCGTACTTTACCCAGACCCCATATAAGGGCATGGGCAGTTATTGCCCCAGGCTGATTTTACTAGTAATATACCTAATACCTATCATCCCGTACAGACACACAATCCCTTACCCCTGGGGAGCCTCTCTCTTCTCACCACCAGGCTCAATGGCCCCCTGGGGCGGGTTACTTTTGACTAAACCTGACAAAGAGGAGCAGGCTCAGAATGCTATGTCAAAAAAATTATGACCAAAATATTGTTACCTCTCAGTCATAGAGACCTGCTACTACAGACCGTCTGGATGATTCTACCCATGGTACTGGGGAACACACTGGGCCCTTAGAGTCAGTTTCTGATTTCCATTGTTGGTAGATGCCTTTCATGGCCATACCTTCCACTGGGATTTGTTGCAACCTAGTACATTCCATTTCTCTTGAGAGGCTCTCACAATTGCTTATTATTTCCCTTCACTTCCTTTAACTTATTACCCAAGCAGTCGCTAATTTGTTGTCATTTGACTGGATTAAATTATTTTCTTTACAATCCCTTTGGATTCTGAATTCCTTTTATGTTTTACTTGGCAATCTCTTCAAGTTAGGAGGCTGCCATGGTCAGAGGCAGCAATGGTGGGTGGCCTGGATGGGGGAAATCGAGGCAATCTCAAAGATACAGGTACGATTATTTTTTAAATTTATTTTTTTTAAGGATTTTATTTATTTTGAGAGAGAGAGGGAGACAGGAGGGTGGGGAGCAGAGGGAGAAGGGACAAGTAGACTTTGCGCTGAGTGCGGACCCTGACGTTGAGCTTTATCCCACAACCATAAGATCGTGACCCAAGCCTAAATCAAGAGTCAGACACTTAACATACTGAGCCACTCAGGCACCCCAGTAATCGGTAAGATTAATGACTGATTAGATGTCGGGGAAGAGGGTGTTGAGGGGAGGAGAAGGAACCAGGGATGTTGCCTAGATTTCTGGTTTAGACAACTGGGTAGAAATATGTTTTACATAAAAAATTCCAAACCACTTATTGAAAATTAACTCCTTATGTAAGACTGATATAATTAGCTAAACATGTGGTAATTTGTAAATAGTCAGATGCTAGTGGCAGCGAAGAGTTGGAGCGGAGACACCCAGACTGGGAATCAGGAAACCAGGTTCTTTTCCCAGATTGGCCACTGATTTCCTAGTTATCTGCTGGAGAGATCCAGCCTCCTCCCCAGGCCTCCCTTCTCTTGAATAAATACATACACGACAAGTCTGAGTCCTATTAGCTCTCAAACGCGTAAATTTGCCGAATGAAAGAGTTGGATTACACAAAGGTTCACAAGCTTCTTTGATAATTTGATGAACACCAAGGACTCTCTCCCTAGGAAAATGCATGAAGCGTTCACACACTCTTTCATGGAACTTACCCCTTCTTCTCACGCTCAAAATGCTCATGGATTAGGTGGTATCCAAAGCTCTTTGTCAAGCTCTTAAATTCTCTGATTTTATGATTCTGTGAACAAAGGCGTGCCTCTTCAGCATTTTAAATCACCTTATCTCTCCCAAAGAAAGGAGGGTAAAATGGTGCTGCCTTTCTTAGCTTCTCTGTTCTTTCTTTCCCCTTTGAATTACCCAGCCATCTATTTAGAGTAGAGTCCCTGGGGCAAAGGCTGTCTCTGTCTTTGTATTTGTTCCAGCAGATAGAATGCAGTTGGATACTTAACACTGCCTAATTATAATAATATGGCTTGTGATACAATGTCCTCTGTAAACCTTGATAAATTTAGCACAGATTCTTAATATCTTAAAAACCTGTGCAAAATAGGTAGACAACACATAAGGGAATATATACAGGAATATATATATATATATATATATTGTATATATATTATATATATATATACAAATATATATATATATACATTGTATATATATTATATATATATACAAATATATATATATACAAATATATATATATATTTCAATATATATAATTGAAACTTGTGTTTCAATACGGTATAGAGTTAATGAAGCATTTCCAGGAATTTATCTCTAAGAACCCAAGTTTCACAGAATATAAGAATATATTTACAAATATATAAGAATATATATATATATATAGAGAGAGAGAGAGACTATATGTTCATGAATTATATATTGAATATATATATTCAAGAATTATTTGAAGTTATCAAGTTATAATTATTATATATCAAGTTATAATTATTTGAAGTTATCAAGATTAATCATTAGACTTAGTGTTCTTTAAGACCCTTTGATAGTCAAGGTTAGGTTTCTGTGTACTACCGGAATCCTTATGGAAAGATATGGTTTAGATAGTGACATTTTCTAATTGGTTGAGTACCCTTTGAAGTATGAAATCTTTTCTTTTTCTTTAACCATTTTACAGAGATATCTTTGTGAAATATACTATATACTTAAGTGCCTTCTAAAACAGATTATCTGGAACATAGCCCCCCTCCAATAGCATTGATTATTATATATTATGTGACAGTTTTTAACAATCTATAGGCCTAGGTAATCTTATTGCCTATTGAAGTATATGTAGAATTGTTTGCAATTCTGGACTACAGATTTTTAGTTTTACTCGAGTTCCACAGGCATTTATTTCAAAGAGACAATAAGTTCTGTAGGTTTTGTAAAGAAAAACACTAGTCCCCAGCCTGCCTTGCCCCCAGTACCCCTCCACCATAGGGAAGCCCTTCAAAATATTTTTTTTAATTTTAAAAAATGACTTTATTTATTTATATGACAAAGAGAGAAAGAGCATAAGCGGAGGGAGCAGCAGAGAGAGGGAAAGGGAGAAGCAGGCTTCCGAATGAACAAGGAGACTAACGTGGAGCTTGATCCTAGAACCCTGGGATCATGACCTGAGTGGAAGGCAGATGCTTAATCTACTGAGCCACCCGGGTGCCCCCTTTTAAAAGTTTCAACTGACTTAAAAGTTTCCTTCCAGATCTGTAAATAACATGGTTGTATGCTACTTGTTTATTTTTCTTTTTTTGGCTCTATCTATTGACTTTCCACGAGGGAAGATGAGGATTTAACTCTTGCTTTTTCCCATCCCTACCACACATGCTCACTTTCCATCCTCCAAAGATAATTTATCATAATTTCAGCTAAATCAACATTCAGTGTTTACATTATTATGACTCTACATGCTATTCACGGCTTAACCATAGAGAAAACAATAATTGCTTTTGCTTTCCTGCACAATTTTCTTTTCTTTCAAGTCAATAATTGTCTTTTTTTAAAAAAATTTGCTTCAGATTTCTGTGTATTTATTTCTGATTCAACCTATTGTTTAAATTAGTGCTTCTCAAACGATCTGTGATGAGGGATTAGCTTTTTTTAAATTTCTAATCTGTTACAGATAGATACTTCTATAAAATACCAAAAAAGTACATTTCTGGAACAGTTCGTAGATAGCAGCAGTCCACCCACCCTATTTTGGGCAGCATGGAGAGATCTCCTGTTATCGTATAGGGACACATTGAACATTCTGTCAGTTTTGTCTTCTGGAAGGAGCCTGTTCAGAGCCTTCTGATGTGCCACTATGGACTGATTGCCTTCTGGATGCCAGGTATTCAGCTGTTCACGGGTCTGAGTTTTCCTCTGTAAGCCTCAGGCTTCCTTTTGCCTCCTTTTTATTCTGGTTCCCATACCTTCCTCATTTTTTATTTACTCCCTTGTTTTTATGGAGCATATCCTCCAACAGCTTCTTGGAAAAGGGAGTGTGGAAAATAAATCTTGTGAGACCTCAAATGTCAAGGACTGAGAATGTTCTCTTTTTATTCTCTCAACCATTTATTTGGCTGAGTATGGAATTCTTGGGTGGAGCTGGCTTTTCTTTAGAAAAGCTTTCTTGTCTTTCAGCTCCCTGGTAGCAAGGCCTGAACACATGCTGCTTGCAGAAATTCTTGATATGCCCTGTTTTTATTGGTGGAAGTTTGTCAGATACTTCACATGGTGTGGATTTACTTGTATTCATTATGGTGGGCACTTGGTGAACCATTTTAGTTCTAGGAAATGTTCTTGAATGATTTCTTTCATTCTCTCTCCATTGTTTTCTCCTGCTGGAAATGTTATGATTTGGATGTTGGACCTGCTAGAAAGCTCTGTTCTGTGGGGATTCTCATGTAGACGGGCTTAGTTCTCTGCTTTCTTTTCTGCTGACATAGGAGTCAGCATTCTCCTGGCTGCTAAATGACCTGCCATTCTGGCCTCCTAAAGTATGTGCTATGGCCTTCTCTCCTGTCCTCCAAATCTGGGTAATACTTTTTTTTTTTTTTAACAATAATTTTAGTGGGGACTCAGAAGGAAACAAAATTAGATAGGTCTATTCAGTTGGCTGACTTTACTCACTACCTGGTGTCTACTTTACATTGTACTCCAGCTACCAGATGTGCCTTCCTTTCATCTCAGGAACATATTGGTTGAGGATGTAGCTGTTGGCTTTCAAAGACCTCAGTGGCCAGCCCCACTGACATCCTTACCAGTTGTGTGACTTTAGCCAAATCACTTTACCTTCAGAAATTCACTTTCTTCATCTGTCTGATGGAAAGAATAATCCTACCTACTTCATGTGATGGTAGTGAGGACTAGAAAACTGGACATGGTACTCAGGACAAGGTCACCACTCCGTAAATGGCAGCTGGTATTGCTACTACCGCTAAGGTTTGACCCTCCCCCCTTCCTCCTCTCTATCGCAAATAGTCTGTGAACTAGAAAATTGAACTGCCATTCATGTTAGACTTAAGTAAGACTCCCAGCAGGGCTCTCCTAAGGTATAAGGGAAAAAGTTCCCTTTTCATGGACTTAGTTGCCTTTAGTTTAGCTGCCTAGAGACTCAGATATTGGCTTTAGCTATTTTCCCCAGATCAGCAGGGTCTTCTTTCCCAAGTGCAAATTTTTTTTTAAGATTTTATTTATTTATTCATGACACACACACACACACACACACAGAGAGAGAGAGAGAGAGAGAGAGGCAGAGACATAGGCAGAGGGAGAAGCAGGCTCCATGCAGGGAGCCCGACGTGGGACTTGATCCTGGGACTCCAAGATCACGACCTGAGTCGAAGGCAGGAGCCCAACTGCTGAGCCACCCAGGTGTCCCCCAAGTGCAAATCTTATCACTGAATCTCCTAAGCCTTCATGATGCAGCCAACTCTTTGCAAGATGGCTAGATATCTTCCTGCATCTCCAGCCCCATGTCTCCCCTTCCCCAATTTGTGGTTCATAGAAGTTACATCCTTGTCCCCCAAGTTCTGATTGCCAGCCCTGTAGACCCCGAGCCAATCCGGTTCTTCCTGCAAGAATTAGATCAGTTTTCACCCTTTTCTGGGAGGTTTTCCTGGCTACCCTTCCCTGACCAATGTCTCTCAGACCCCATTTTGGGTTAGTGAGTTTTATGTACCTCATCACATCTGTCACACCTCCATCACAACGTTTGTGAATCTCTATTGTATATTTGTCATCTACAAAACTCTAAGTGTTCTGTAGATAGAGGATGTGATTTTCTTGTTGTTTCATCGTGGCACCCAATATGGTGCTGGTGCATCTTAAGTGTATACAATTTTTGAGGTAAAATAATATTTGTTGAGAGAATGAATGAAAAGATCTAAAATAATAGTTTGGACTTAAAGAATGAACTCGTCAAATCAAGGAACTTAAAAACATAATTCTCTTTGCATGTCTTCAGAGTTTAAAACCTCCCCTCAAATAACAACCTTTACTTGGCATTGTCCTTAAAAGCCTTGAGTAGTGAAATCATTTGGGTAGCAAAAGCGTGATTCGGTGCTCTAAATGCTCTGATCCCCTTCTTCATGTTCACTAGCTGCTGGATGCAACCATCATGAGAGCAATCACCCTATTACAATTGTCGAAAGCAGACACAGGCAGCTTTGTAACGTCTCTAATCAGTCCAGCAATAATATTTCGGTCACATTCCTGGGTGCTCATTGCCCTTCCTAAAATACAAATGATCTGCATGCTGTTTCTAGCCAAATTAAGACAGGGTAGGCTTTACATGTCTAATGAAGGAACAGCTCAAAAGATTAGGAACAAAGCATTCGGGTCACACCAACATGTACCACAGACATGTGAGGGCAGGGAGTTCTGTTCATCCACCAATAGGTCCTGTCAGCCCCAGCTTTTATCCTGGTTGCTCCTGAAGGAATCTGGATTAACATAATGAGGAGGCTCATGAACCAGCTCATTATCATTGTTGAAAACTTCAGGGCCGAGTAAAACACCAGACTTTATGTTCAAGCTGTACTACCGACAGACATTTATTTAATGAACTATTTTCCGCTTACAGATGGAGGTTGAAGTAGTACTCACATGCTCTAAATGTCAGCCTACATCTTTAGACTTGGAGGGAGGAAGAAAAGATAAAACATGGTGCTCTGAACTTCATTATGTTATCCCAAACATGGGCATCCAGCTTCTAGTAGCATACCCTTATTTCTCTCTCAGTCTCACTGACAGAGGAGTAGCCAGGACAGGGACTCTGCCTAGGGAGGCAGCTCCTGAAGCAATTCACCAATCAGAGTGTCTGATTAGTGCTGTAATTTCAAATGTAAATAAGAACAAGTAGCCCTCTGGATTTTAGGATTTTAGGTACTCTTCACAGATGGGTTCTATCTATAGCTGTGGTTATAACGTACGGTGGACACTCTTGAATTGCATTAATCGTATATCCTCAGTAAACGTTTCCTCTTTCAATATGTATTCCTGTTTTACCAAAAAGAAAGCAAAGACCCATCCAAAGCAGTCATTTAGGAAGGTCACAGGAAACTTGCAAAAGCAAGATGAAAATTACCAATTTGACATTGAGGAACAAGTGATGGTGTTAAGCAGCCCTATCATTATTAAATGGGATAAAAAGTCATTAAATGCATATGAACCCAAAGCAAAATTGATCAGAAGAGTTAATCACCCTCATCAAGTTACATTTCTGGAAGTGCCCTCCGAGTGCAAGTGATCACTGCTCTTGGACACTGGCTGTTCCTCTCTTCAAGGGCGGCACATCCAGAGCTGAGAATAGCCCTGGTCTTTCTTTGGTTGGGGCTTAGGAGGAGGAGAGGGAAGAGGATCGTTGGCCATTTGGATTCCTGGCTGCTCAAGGTGTCAGTGGTTCCACTGACTCCAGCCAATTTGGACCCATCGATATATAAAAAATAATCTGTTGTTTAGAGGGCTTTTATTCTCATCTGGGGAAGGTGTGACATATCTTTGTATTCCAGGTAAATTGAATTTAGTTGTTTAGTGCTGTGAGCCACGTGCAGTCTAGGAGCTTTATTGAATAGCGACGTTGATTGATTCACAATGTCTTGGCCTCAGGAAAAGCACAAGGGAGAGCTAATGATGGCCATCCAAGTGTGTCCGTCCCACTCACTGCTGCCCCGGGCAGTAACTGGTGGACTATGGTTCCAGCTGTCCTCAAGGCATTCCAAGTCCCCAGACTTGTCCTGATGTTGCTTTGCTTTTGCTCATCACCTATAAATTGGACATAAAGAGGCATGGCATCTTACACATTCAAAATACAGTCTTTTACTATTTTAGAAAACTGGGAAAATTGTTACTATCTATCCATTGCCCATTCTGTCCAGGCACATGCTAGTCATTTTGCCCAATTTTTACATCCTCAAGACAAGTTTTATCATTCCCATTTTATAGATGAGGAAATTGGAACTCAGAGAGATGAAGTGATTTGCTCCAGATCTAGTAAGTACTGTAGCCAGGTTTTAAACCTAGGTCCGTCTGATTCAAAAGGCATTCTCATCCCACACTGAATCAATAAAGGATCATGTGTGTGTGTGTACGTGCATACGTGGTGTATCTATATTTATATCTATATAAAATTGGAGCCATACTTTATATATGGAGAAAGTATAGATTTCTCATAAAGTCAAACAGAGAATTCCCAGATGACCCAGCAATTCTACTCCTAAGTATAGGCCCAAAAGAACTGATAATAGGAACTCAGGTACTTGTATACCAATATTCGTTGCAGCATTATTCACAGTGGCCACTGATGGATGAATGGATGAACAAAATATAATATCTACATGCAACATAAGATTATCTAGCTTTAAAGAGGGATAAAGTTCTGACACATGCTACTACCTGGATGAACCTTAAAGACATTATGCTAAATGAAACAAACCAGTCACAAAAGGAAAATATTGTATAATTCTGCTTTTAAGAAGTATCCAGAATAGGCAAATTCATAGAGACAGAGTAGAACAGAGGTTATCATGGGCTAGGAGAGGGGGACTAGGTGAGGGGGGACTAGGGAATAGTTGGGTCATAGAATTTCCATTTTGAGTCTTGAAAAAAGTTTTGGAAATAGGTACCGGTGACAATTATACAACATTGCTAGTGGACTGAATCGCACTGAATTGTATACTTAAGAATGATTAAAATGGTAAACTTCACATTATGTATATTTTTACTACAATAAAAAAGAAAGTCCTACAGGATGGAAAGAGTCAAGCAGACATAGGTATGAATCCCAGATCTGCCTCCTACCTGTCTGAATTGGGCAAGGGACTTGGTGTCTCTGAATCTCTGTTTTCTCATTTTAAAATAGGAATAATAATGCCTAGCTCAGGAGGCGGGTAGGATGTGAATTACCTAGCCAGTACTTAAGCACAAAGTGTGAGCACTCAATAGATGTGGAGGTGTCCGTAGCGGTGGTAAATTATTATTATTGTCAGCTCTGGAGTTCCATACCAGAAGCTGAAACACATGGGTGGTAAGCATTTCCCACCACACATACTGGGGAATGGTTAAATGATAACTGAGATTTTGTTCTTGTTTTGGAAGAACTTTTTAAGACAGAATGCCAATAAAGAACCAGGTGTTTGAGAAATGTGGCTGTGTTAAGTTAAATGAGCCTTTTTTTTTTTTTTTTTTTTTGGATGCCAGATGGGAACATAAAACTGTTTGAAACCCCAGTGCTCTTTCCTGGTTGATTTTCACATGACTGAGAAATGAGTGACCACAGCACAGAAGAGCTGCCCACATGCTCTTGTTGCCAGCTCCGTTGCTGCTGTTTCAGAAAAGAAGAGCTGTTAGGGCAAAAACTCATAACCCTTGAAAGTTGGAGGCCTGTGTAGAAGCCCCTGAGGAGGCCTCTAATCGTGCCATTGCTGAGGTGCCATGCTAATTACAGGGCTCGTGGACAATTCCCTTCTGCTGAACGGAGTCCCCCTTGGCCTCCTGTACCAGGAAATGGACTTCTGTGGTGACAGAAGAGAAGATACCTACGAAGTTAGGAATGACCCACAGAAAGCTTTTAAATGCATTGATTAGACTGTTAGATTTCTGTGTTCTATAAAGTGGATGATCAATCCCCCCTTTCCATACATATTAAATCTGCTTTCAATGCACGTTAACATTTTCTCGAATAAGTTCACGCCAAATTCTTAGAGATATTGCCTGTAGCTCCTTAATAAAGCACAGCTGTAGACCTGGAAACTTGTCCTTTGAACATTTGAAAACAACTCTGCAGGCTCCTTCCTTTGCTTGAAACACATATGGCCCCTGGAAAATAATATGCCTTTGTATTTAACCCTTCGGGTCTTTAAAGGAACTGTTTTGTGGAGTTGAGCTTTAATTTATTTAGCCGTTCCCTAATGATCTACAAGAGTGAATATACCCTCCTAAAAGTCCACTTAGCTCCCTTCATGTTCCCCATGTGCTATGTGGCCGTACTGCCTGTAGGGATGGCTAACTATCCCTTTCTGTTTCTTCCTGTTCCACTGGAAATGAATAGGTATTTAGGTGATACTTAGTTGTCTCACACTGGTCAGATGTGTAATAGTGTTCATGATGTGAAGTTAATTAGATATTCTGCATAAAAAACAGGCTAATTAAGACTGCTTATACTTATCTAGAAGTAGTTGGACTATTTCTAGATAACTATTATTACATTTTGGTGACCTTTCTCAATACATGAAGATCGATTTTCATCTTTTATAAAAATGATATTATACTGTGCACAATGCTTTTAAATATGCCTTTATGAAATACCAATATATTGTGAACCTCTATATAGTATCATTATAAATGGCTACTTAGGTTTTATCATGTGGATTGCACATATTTTATTGTACCAGATATCCACTGTCAGACTTTAAGTTTGTTAATTCCATGTACAAGCTAGAATTCAGATCAACTTCATTTACAGAAAACTCCAAACAGCAGAGGTTTAAACAAGGTGGACGTTTGTTTCTTCTTAATGTAAAATAGTCCAGAAATGGGCTAGTGTGGCAGCCATCCAGAGACTCAGGCTTTTTTTGTATTTGTTTTTTTTTTTTTACCTTTTCATGCTGTCATTTTTCCTGGATAGTTTCCAGCCTTAGGGTCACTTCTCGGCCCAAAATGACTGCAGGGGCCCTGGATATCACATCCAAGTTCTATGTAGCACAGAGGAGGAAGGAAGTAGGCTCTGAAGGGCTCCTCCCCAGACTTTAGATAGCCTCCCTAGAAGTCCCACCTAACACTTTTGCTTTCTTGCACTTGGGCAGATTCAGGTGCTGGTGAGACTTTGAAGGGGAGTCAAAGAGTTCTGTGAAAAGAAAAAAAAAAAAAAAACACAACAACAATGGTGTAGCAACTAGCGATTTCTGCAACACCAGTTTGTGCCCTTGCAATCACTGCTCTTGAGTATGCCTTCTAGCCAAATCATGACTACTTTCTTAGAATTTATGCTAAGGAAATAATTGTACCAGTTCAGGGATGAGCACATTAAAAATATTTTCCACTTTTTTTGTTGTTGTTGCAGAAGCGCTGGATGCTTGTTGAAAAACAAAACATCCAAAATAGTAGAAAGATCACCTGGTTTAATATACATCACCACTCTGAAATGTGCCAGTTCAATTTAATTAGCATACAAAGAGGTCAGTTTCCCTATATTCTTGCCATTTTCCTCTTGTCCTGTTGCCTTAACCGATTTAATAAGTAAAAAATAATTTATACTTTTTATTTATTTTAGGTTTTGTTTATTTATTCATGAGAGACACAGTGGCACAGGCAGAGGGAGGAGAAGAAGGTTCCATGCAGGAGCCTGATGTGGGACTCGATCCCAGAACTCAAAGGATCATGTCCTGAGCTGAAGGCAGATGCTCAACCACTGAGCCACCTAGGCATCCCTAATTTATACTTTTTAAATAAGATTATTTATTTATTTATTTATTTATTTATTTATTTATTTATTTATTTATTTAGAGAGGGGAGGGGAGAGCACAAGTAGGCAGAGCTGCAGGTAGAGGGAGAAGGAAAAGCAGACTTCCTGTTATGCAGAGAGTCTGTTGTGAGACTCAATCCCAGAACCCTGGGATCATGACCTGAGCCGAAAGCGTACCCTTAACTGAGTAACTCACTCAGGTGCCCCTAATTTGTGCTTTTTTTCATGAATCACCAATTGCCTGTTGAGATCTTTTGCCCAATTTTTAAAAATTGTAATACTCATTTAAAAAATAATTGAAGAGGCTTCTTTCCATATTTAATATGCACTTGATGATTATCATGTGTTCTAATGTTTTTTCCAAATTATTGCTTTCTTTTAACTTCATTTACAGTGTTCCTGCCATGTAAAAAAAAAAATTAAACTTAATACACTCAAATCTGTTTCTCTTTTCTTATAAGGCTTTCCCTTTGGTGTAAGTGCTAACATTCACATAAAATATTTTTTATTGGGGAAAATTAAAAAGCTCTGTGTTGGATTTGGAATTATAGTCTAAGTGCAGAGAGCCAGGCCTGGTAAGATAGGCAGTCGGTGAAGAGGTAATCTTCCCCCTTGTTCCCCAGCATGGAGCCTTGTACCAATTACCCAAGGGGACAAACTCTGAGGGGGTCTCAAGAGTAAAGCAGTACAGGTGAGCATCGTGGTCTGCAATAGGTTTCTGAGGCCTGAAATGTAAATGACATACTTGTTTCACTAGCATGCTATTTTTCTTTTAACCCACATTATGTCTAGATTTAGGGAAACATTTCACAAATGAGACCCCTAAATATTTATTAATTTAAATCGAGCCTCCCTGTGCCTGAGACGGGCATGGGATGGTGAGA
This sequence comes from Nyctereutes procyonoides, assembly GCF_905146905.1. NCBI lineage: Eukaryota > Metazoa > Chordata > Mammalia > Carnivora > Canidae > Nyctereutes > Nyctereutes procyonoides. The sequence goes on along the minus strand of NW_026575131.1, from coordinate 36,126,626 downwards.
AAGATGTGAACCATGAAGTCAAACAACCTGAGTTGAAATCTTGCCAGTGTTTTTACTTCTGGAACCTCAGGCAAGTTATGTGACCTGTGTGAGATTCAGGTTAGCAGGAGGATGAGAGGAAATAATGTGAAAGCACTTAGAGCCATCATTAGCTCATAGTGTTGAAGACCATCAAAAGATGTTTCCCCATTCTGCCCAGAGACGAGAGTTCATATGCATTGGTGCTTGATATTCTTTGGTACTAAGGATTCCTTTACAATGCAAATAATCACCTCTTACTTTATCTGCTTGGTGGTTCACATTTTTAAATATTAGGGTACAAAGAGGTCAGTTTCCCTATATTCTAGCCACTTGCCTCTTGTCCTGTTGTCTTAACCAATTTAATAAGTAAAAAATACCATAGGACCTCCCTGGCCTTCCTTGCTCTGTGAGGCCAGTCTTGGATGTCCTAGAAAACCTTCTCCCCCCTCTCTGTCCCCCAAATCAACTCCAGATCTGTTCATAGATTTCATCTGAGGCCACAAAACTATCAAGTCTGAGCTAGTGATCAGCCCCACATCTGATCCCTTCTCTGACTGTAAAGAATTCAAATAGTTCGGATCTCTTAGACCCAATAGGATCTTGATATCGGGGGGCCGGGGTGGGTGGAAGGTGGAGAGGAGGGCCAGGAGTTTTTGTCTATGCCCTGGACCTGGAGAAACTGAGGCCCAGGGCCAGAAAGAACCTTCAGTTAGTGGTGGACCTGGAGCTCTTGCCTGTCCTCCTCTTCCCTTGTTGCCGATGACCTGACTTGGTGAGCCACTTCTGAGTTTGCACGTCAGAGGTCAAGACATCCATTAGATGCAACCTTGAGAAGAGCTATTTCACATCCAAGGGGAATAATATGCCAGATAAATAGGAACATTAGCGATTTTCATTTGCTATGCACTAATTTCTCTTGAGAAAGGTGAGCGGATTTTTTAAAGCCACAAGCTGGCAGATTTCACTCTGTGCTATTTCTGAGGTCTTGGCAGCAGAGCTGACTCTCCATCCCAGATCTCTGAGAACTCCAAAGAATCTGGTGCAGGGTGTTCCTGTGAATTAAGATTTTGACAAGCATCAACAGAATCTGGGTGAGTGGAGTGGAACGGGAACGCGTGGTCAGCTGCTCAGGCCCCGGAGTCCACATAGGCTTCTAGCAAAGGAGCAACAGCCAAAGGACTCAGGAAAGCCATTTGTGGGGCTCTTAATGCTGAAATGGGCATGGAGGGGTGTGGAAGTGAGGCCTGCGGGAGTGCAAGAGCCACCATGAGCCAGCCAGGTTCCCCCAGCTGTGGAAAGTATTGTTCATAAATATCAATTACCAATTTTCCATCTGGGCCTGGCAGGTTCCACGAATTTACAAGCAAAATAGCTTTAATAATTTCATGTCTGGAATTCACTCATCTGGAGCTTTTGTTTACTCTCCAGGAAGTTCATATAATGCACATTTGTGTGATAAGTGGGTGGGTTGACCCCAAAAGTTATTAGTGAATTTAGAATTGAAAAAAAAATTACTCTGACACTGGCGCAGTTTGCTCTGGTTCTTGCATCTTCTTGGAATGCCTAAGCAGCATAGTTGGTTCAGTTCATCCTGACTTTAAGCCCCACATCTCTAGCTCCTGCTGCTTAGGGACATATGGGGTAAATGGCTCTTGGAAACAGTCCAGAGGTCATGTTCACTCTCTGTATTTCAGAGAGGGGCCTTCTGAGCCACTCTCCCCTGGCACCCCTGTCCCTATCTTATCAATGTGCCCAGCCCCACAATGCTGGTGGCTAAATGAGGAGCAGGAGTCCAGGCTGGGCCCATGGTTGGGATTCTAATCCAACAGGGTGTGTCTGATGAGTTAAATGGGCAAGTAGCCAGTCCGTGTGTCCCTGAGGAAATTAATTTACATAGGCAAGGTTGACTTGCTCAGAGACAGAGTTGTACAGCTGTGAAGAGACGGGGATGAGGGAGGACAGGAGACAGGAAAGAGAGCATGTTGTATATTTCAAGCATGTGTCCTCCCACTGGGCCCCTGGGCCTCACCTGAGCCCTTTGGAGAGGCTATGGGCACACGCAGAGCAGCAGTTTTCATTAGGACGGTGGCCTATGGCAGCACAAGTCTGCCCCTCAGGGCCCTGGAGACTCAGGCCAGGATAGCACAGAATGGGACAGAGAGGTGCCACAGGGAGCTGCTTTGCTGTGGTGAAAACTTTAGCGAACCCGGCTCACCTTGGCACCTGCGGGAGTATCCCTCTGGGGCCGCCTCAGTGAGCACGGCCATGTTCCCATGGAGGGTGGGCAGCAGCAGCAAGAAGGATGAGTCTTCACAGAGAGTTGACATCAACCACGGGTTCAAGTAGAGCACCAAAAGGCTGTTTGTGATCCAAGCAAGATGCCTCAGGAAGTCTCAGGAGTCACTGGATAGGACCTTGTGTGGGACAAGAGCCAGTGAATTTGGAGACCTATTGATATGACTTGCAAGGTGCCTGGGGAAGCTCAGGCTATTTTGAAGTCTTTCCCTACCTCAAGAAGAAGAGCAACCAGTGAGTGTGGGGTGTGGTGGCAATGGTAACAGCCTCTGGCTTTGAAACCCCGTCCAGAGTCTTCTTTGGAACCAACACCCTCAAGCTCTGTTCTCTTCCTTTCCAGGTTTCTGGAGCCTTCTTCAAGTTGTTATTAAAGTTTTCTGCCTGCCCTGTTCTGCTCTTTTTCTCATGGCTGTTCCCCGTCCTTCTACACAGGCTTCTTGATACTGCCATTGAGGTTTTACCTCATTGCTTTTTCCTGTTGCACAGACTCTAGTTTCTCACAACCATGTTGGTGCTTCTACCATTGTAGACCTTGACGCCAAGCACAACACTGCTGAGGCAGGGAGCTCTCTAGCGCCATCAGAGGTAAACTTTTCCTTGGTTCTTCAAAATAGTATCTTTTGCTCCAAATCTTCTTCTTTTTTAAAAAAGATTTACTTATTTATTTGAGAGAGAGAGGGAGAGAGCATGAGCAGGAGGTGCAGAGGGAGAGAGAATGTCAAGCAGACTCTGCACTGACTGGGAAGCCCAACTCAGGCCTCAATCTCAGGACTTCTGAGCCGAAACCAAGAGCTGGTCCCTTAATGGATGGAGCCACTGAGGTGCCCCTGCTCCCAAATCTTCTGATAGCCTCTGCAAGCAATGGACTTAGGAGCAAGTTACTGCCAAGAGTGGTTGCACAGCTTTGCAGTGTGTCATGGAAAAGTTCACTGTGCACTCATCCTCAGAGAAGGTCATCTCAAAATCTCTCTGCTACGGGAGAGTTCTCTACTCGTGCTCCTCTGCTTCTTGCTCATTTTTCATATTCATTTTACAATTTCACAATCCTAACCCTTTGGCATTTCTCCTTCCAGACTGGAATTCCATGAAACAGTCTAGTACTCTGCTTCAAAAGATTTTCCTTATGAAATATCTGGCAGTTGCTTCTGTTTGTTTAAACTTAGAAAAATCAATGATTTCAAATTGCAAATTCGGTTAAAATCTACTTTACGATAATGTTGTAGGATAATATTGCCAGAGTTTGGAAGCAGAAAGCAAATGAGGCAGGAAAACAAGATAATCGAGAGGATGATAGAACAGGATCTCTGATTAGTGAAGCACAATTACACGGAATAAATATGATATCGATTTTTGTGTAAAAATCACCCACGGAAGGGGAAAAGAAGGAGGCTGTTTGTCATCTTTCCTTTTTTTTAATTTCCATTTTTCAAGATATTTTCAAGTTCTCTGAACTGTATTAGTTGGGTTTTTCTTTTTTAAATACAATTCTGATTTAGATGATTGATATTGCTTTAAATGCCTCTGGTATTCCCTCTTTAGAAATATGTTTCATCTGAATCCCCAGAGCTCTGTGTCAGTTTTACTCTTTGGTCATTCCTCACTTCCTACATGGTGTTATTGGTATTTGTGTCCATGATTTCACTCCCTTGCTAGATGGTAAATTTATTGAGAGTAGACACATACTTGTATGTGCTTTATCAACAGTGGATTCTCTAGTGGCATGAGTAGGTGGAGTTCTTATTTTAAGAATATGATTTTTAAAATTGAGTTATAAAATAAATTTATAATGAGAATTTTTCTCATGGAAGGTATGTTTTGGTGACTCTGAGATGGAGAATTCATACTCCATTTATATCTTTAATAATTTGTAGGAGGAAGAGATGGATGTTTCATCTGTAAGCCAATTTTTTTTAGTTACTTATATTTATGATTCCCAGAGAATATGTAAAATTTAAAGAGACACAGAAACACATACACACACTCACATACACAGACCTTTGAAGGGAGTGGGGATCCTACTGTGCCCCTGTGGGAGGAGAACAGATGTGTCCCCAATTCCAACACTGAGTAAAAGTTTTGCTATTCCCAGAGGGCTGGGGAAACACAGCTCCCAGGGGATGAGTTTGGTTACGGGGGTGTGCTGGTGTCTAGAGGCAGAAACCACCTGGGAAAAGGGAAGGCTGGCTGTGGCCTTTGTTGACCAGCAAGCCCTCCCAGCTGAACTCCTCCAAATGGGAGCCCAAGGGAATGCAGAGTTGGTTACTACTTCCTTTCTCATCTATTTATTTTTTGGCATTTGATGAACTTGAATTTGTCTAAGTACTCTTTACCTGGTTTTTAGCATAGCCCTTTTGAACTCAAGGCTCCTGTGGAAATTTTATTGTGTATGTGACCTTAGAGAAAGCATCTTGGATATTCTTTTGGTAACTTCATGGAAGACCATTCCTAGAGGAGAACACCTAGCTTAATTGGAGTTGTACACTCCATTTTGTTAATTTCTTAGGTAAGCAGTATGTAGAGTGGAGGGCAGGGGCTCAGGGCCTGGAGCCAATCAATTTTGGATTATGGCTTCCCCACACAAGTGCTGTGCAGAGTCCAGTTTACCAGGAGCTGGTGATAATTCAAGTCTAGGGTGCCTCCCTCACTGGAGGAGAGGCAGATACTGAGCAGCAAATTATAACAGAAAAATTCAGATCATATCAAATGGACTCAGTAAAAGGAAGGTAAGTCTTATTCATTCATTTAATAAAAAAGAAATATCAACTAAAAATAATGGAGAAGCACTTAGAATTTTGATAATTCAGTTAGTGAAGAGGAGTGAATCATATAAGCATATTGGGCAAAGATTTAAATTACTTGCTGATTTGACACAGAGCAAAGACGATATAAAATTCATACATACATCATTATAGTGAGGATGTCTGTTGACAGCAAACAGGTTAATGAGTGTTGGTTCAAGATTGGTCATTGACAAGGAAGCTTGAAGTGCCCTGAAATCTTTGTGGCTCAGACATGAAAGAGTCTCGAAAGAGCTTTCACCCAAATTTGATGACAACCCTAAGGAATTCCCTGCTATCATCTATAATGAATCATGAAGCTAAAAGATATTTCCTCAACTATCAATAATAAAAGCAAATTTTGACCAAGTACAATACAGGAAAGATAAATCATCTTTCTTTTCTCTTTATAAGAAAAAATATAGTCACAAAGATAGGGAAAAAATATGATAGCAGTATGTCTGGCAGATGATAAAAATCATTTTTCCAGATTTCATGATATTTGTAATACGTTTACATTTGTGATTTGTTGCAATTTCTTTCTTCATCCTAAATAAATAATCTCTTACATACCTAAATTCATATTTGGAGTTTTGTGTTCCTTTCCTTAAAGCAGGGATCTTCAAACTGTTTAAATTTCAGACTCTATAAATCCTGGATCTACCTCACAGCTAGCTAAGATTGGAGAAAGGATGTGAGTGTTTTGAATCTCAGTTTCCTCATGACAGAGTGAGGATTGTACAGGTTCCCAGTTATTAGGTCAAGAGGTTTACAGAAGTAATGAGGATGAATGAAGTATTTAACACAGAATCTGGGATGTGGTGAACACGCCTTATTAGTATGTCCATTCCTTTTGATAGACTGATTCAGCACCTGAATGTTCAGGCACCATGGATTCAGCAGGGAACAAGATAGACAGTCTCTGCTCTTAAGAAGCTTAGGTTCTAGTTTATTCTAATTATTATTTTTTATTACTCATTATTGGGTCTCTTCATGCTCCTTCTAAAAAGGTTGTTGGCTCCTTATCTTTTTCACAGGAAATGGATTAAAGTTAATTTGTTTTGAAAACCATGTGCCAGCCACCCTTTAGATATCTGATCCTTCCAGTGATGTTGCAAAATGCGAGTTGGAAACTGACAATTCAGTGTCTTTTCTAACCCTGTGATAGGATGGGGTGGGCATTTACAGTTTGTGACTTGGCATTCTGAGTGGTTAATGATAGAGATGGAGCAGCTCACTGGGGAGCTCATCTGAGCATCTTGAAAGAGGCCCGTGGCTCTCACTCCCAGCTTCCCTTGGAACCTCAGGGTAGAAGAGACTTCTTGGAACTAGGACATAGCACTCGCTCTCTTCTCTATGGGGCTACCTATTTTTGCAGAGTTTTCTGGAGTAACTCATCATTTTGAAAATACTGTTTTCTGCACTAATAGCTTCCCAAAGCACAGCTTTCTAAAGCTGGAGAGAGGTCAGGACAGAAGGCAGCATGTAGATTCTGAGGACCAGAGGGTTGGCTTTCCACTTGGACTCTTTGAGTCCAAGCATCTGCTGGAATTTATTTATAGGTTTACAGAAAGGGTCTTAGTTATTCTACAGCAGAAGCCCAGTGTACTGGCTTTGGTCCAGTTTTGGAAAGCTAAAATGTTTGACTCTTTTTGTTTTATTTTAGGCGTGTACTATACTGGTGGAATCAAATGAGGAAGCAGTGAGTTGTGAGCATAATGTGGGGATTTTTTTGTTTTTTGCTTTTTTTGGTTTTGTTTTTTGTTTTTAATATGGATGACTTGGTCAGAAGTTTGATAATCATTTGGTCACTTAGTGGCAGCTACATTAAATTCTTAGGATTCCAGCTTGAGAGAACCTATTCATTCTCTTCTTGTGCTGAGATTCTGTTTTTGACACCTGAAGTCTCACTAATAGATGGAATTCTGGATGCCTCGTCTTGAACAACCCTGAATACAGACCACGAACCCCTTCAGGGAAGGACCCTTGTCTGCTAAGTCCTAGGAATCAGCAGGATGCCTGGTACTTAACAGGTCCTCAATAAATATTTCTAAGTGAAGGAATGAATGATGAATGAACAAAGGAGCATGAAAGTGAATGGCATTTCCATGATGGAGAAGGAGGCCTCCTCTCCCAGAATAAGCTCATATGGTATTCATTTAAAGCATGCTAAGGAAGACTCTGTTAAATACAAAGTTCACTTCAAAAAATCAATGTTGTGTTTTGAGAATAAACCACTTCCTGTATTGATAGGGAGTAAACTGCTTTGCAGCTCTAGCTTCATGTCTCCAAATGGGAAACATTCAAATAGGTGTCAAGGAAACTGAGCTGTCTGCTAGGGGTCTGAATAGGCCCATCACTTGGCTCATGGGATTGAAGTCAGAGAAGTCAGGCTCTCAACCCAGTTCTGACACACACCAGCTCCCTGGTCTCAGCTCAGCTACCTAGGCTCTCTGAGTTTTCTCATCTGTATAGATGGGAATAATAAGAATGACTTCATACGGTCATCGGACAGATTGAATGAGACAATGCTTGTCACAAAGTAAGCGTCCAGTAGAAAGTTCTGCCCCTTTCCCTTCCTTCCATCCCTTCCCTCCTGCTAACTGAGCTGGGCATTGGCAATTTCTCCTGCTCACTTCCTCAGCTGATCTCCCCTGGAAGTGAGGCCAGGTGCGGGGCAACTTTCTGGAGGCCGCTAGGCAGCCCCACCTGGCAGTCATATTTTTGCATGGCTTCTGAATGTTTGGAGAGGAAGCACACAGAGATTCTGTATCCCTAGATTTTATAAAAGGGTTCAGCACTTACATTTTTTGCTCATTTACTTAGTGGCCGCCCCCCCTCCTCCACCCACCCTCCCCAGCATTCCAAATCTTCTGAGATTGCTCTGAGCTCCTTTTTCTTCTTGGAAGTCAAGCCTGCTTTTATTTTCCTTTTCAGGGATTTTACGAGGTGAGAAATTGACATTGAAGACAGTTTCCTCAGGGCTTGGGCCTTGAAGGTGACTGACTTTTTAAAAGCTATTAGTGATGTAGAGAAGCCAAGCAAGACCTACCCTTCTGGAGAGAGCCCACAACTCTCTAAAGCAGCCCTGGCCCCCGGCTCCACCCACCATGACAATCCAAGGTCAAGCTCATCCATGGCAGCGGCTTGATTTTGCTCATTTTGTACATTATTTATGTAACATGCGGGTTGCGAGGGAGTGTGGATGTAGATGATTCATAGGCACAAGCAGTTGGAAACAGATTGCAGAGGCCCAACTCCTTGCCTTGGGTGTCCTCCCCCCCCAGCCCCCCAGGCAGCTTCATGTGCTACTTCCTGCCTGCCCTGCCTTGGCTGCTCAGGCCAAATACAGTCCTTGACTCCCCACACCTGTAAGGAGCAGGGGGTACGCTGGCCCTTTAAGATCCTACACCTGCAACAGATTCTGGGGACACACCCACTGCCTCAGATGTAATTCTCATTAAAAAAAAAAAAAAACCTACACCATAAAATAGCATAAGGAATTCTGAAAAAGTTATGATGACTACTTCAATGCCTATTTTTTGAAATATCAAGTTCTTTAAAAAAAAAGTTTCATCTTCGTGTCGCTGCCCCTCCTTTCCTAGCATGCCTGGCACCGTGCTTTGCTTGCCTCTTGGGCAGCCCCGTGACAGGAGGCATGATGTTCTCTAGCCTAGACTGCAAGGGAACCTCTTCTTAACTTTTTCAGAGTTCTGTCCCACCTGGGAGACTTGCCCTCAGGTGACATCCCAACACTGGTGCATTGGGAAGCATGTGGAGTTAGGCTTGGGAGGCATGTGGAGTTAGGCTTGGTCAGATGACTCATTAATTCTGTGTATCAGCCAGCAGTTGTGAAGATAATGCTTCGGAACAAAACCAGCTGAAATCTCCATGGTGCACAAACGACTTATCACTCATACTTTAGAGATGGTCAGCTTGGTGGCTCTGTTGATCTTAAGAATCTTATTTGCATTGCTAGGGGTTAGGGGACCACTGATTTAGGATGGCCTGGGCCAGGCTAATGGGATATTTTGACTCTGTGTCACCACCTCCCAGCCTGTAGCAAGCTAGCCTGGGCATGCTCTCATGGCAATGCTAGACCAAGAGCAAGACTGGCCTTGGGTGAGCCACCTCAGTGGCTCAGTGGTTGAGCATCTGCTTTTGGCTCAGGGCATGATCCCGGGGTCTGGGGATCAAGTCTCACATAGGGCTCTTCGTGGGAAGCCTGCTTCTCCCTCTGCCTATGTCTCTGCCTCTCTCTCTGTGTCTCTCATGAATAAATAAAATCTTAAAAAAAAAAAAAAAGGCTGGCCCTAGTCATATAGGCACTTGTGTAAGCATCACATTTGCTAACATCTCATGGGCCAAAGCAAGTCACCTGGCTGAATCCAGGGTTGGAGTGGATGGAACCCTACAAAGTTATGTGACTAAGAGCTTGGAAACAGAGAGAGGTGAAAAATTTCAATCATTTTTGCAATCTACTACACTGTGTGACCTTAGTAAAGTTACTTGACCTCTCTGAGCCTGACTTTCCTCTCCTTTTGAAAGAGAATACTCATGATCCCTAGCCATCATGACTATGTGAGGATCAAAGGAGAGCACTGGGTTGAATGGGTGTGATTCATGGCTATTTAAGCTCACAAAAGTGCTATGAAACCGGTATTAACTGTGTATCTAGGCTAAAGAGGGTACATACATACTCCTGTGGCTAGTTTCTCCATTAGCATATTAGGTATTTTATTTTTCAGGGTTGTCCAGAGAAACAGAACCAACAGAATGTGTATATATATAGAGAGAGTGAAATTTATTTTAAAGGAACTGTTTCATGTGATTGTAGAGGCTTGGCAGGTCCAAGATCTGCAGGGTAGGTAGTCAGGAGACTCAGGGGACAGTTGTAGTCAAGTCCAAAGGTGGTATGCTAGCAAAATTCCTTCTTGTTCAGGGAAGGTCCGTCTTCATTCTATGGCCTTCAACTGATTAGATGAGGCCCACTCACATTATGGAGGGCAAGTTGCTTTATTCAAAGTCTACCCATTTAAATGTTCATCTCGGCCAAAAAACACCCTCACAGAAACATCCAGAATAATGTTAGAAAATACCTGGGCACCATGGCCCAGCCAAGTCGACACCTAAAATTAACTATCACAGGTACACTATGGGCCTGGGTCCAATTCATAACTTAATTATGAATTCAGTGAATATTTAAAGAGTGCCTTCTGTGCGCCTGGAACTAGGTGTTAGCCATTGGAATAGGGTAGTGAATAAGCTGCCAGTCCTGCCTTCAAAGAAGTGACAATCTTGTAAGCAGTAACCAGGCAGGCAAGACCACGAGCCTGCCAAATGCTGTGGAGAGCCTTTGGTGGAGTGTGCTTCCTCTCTGGAGGAAGCTTTTGGCGTGCATTATCTCATTCAACCCGTCAGCAGGCCCGGTAGGCAGGCACTGTGGTCCGGATGGCGCAGATGAGGGAGGTGAGGCGTGGAGGGATGGGTGAGCTGCGTGGCGGTCACCCAGCTAGTAAGTGCCGAGCCCAGGCTGAGTTCATCCCTCCCGATGCCCACGCCCAGGCCGGATGTTGGCTCCAACTTCTCCCTCAGGCCCTCCTGCTGCGGCTTCTCCCAGATGGGGCGCAGAGGCAGAGCCGGAGGGGTGCGAGCCTGAGGGCTGCCTGGAAGGCGGACACCGGGAGAAGGGGCTCAGCTGTTCTCCGGGAGCCCCGGGAGCCCTCCCGCCCTGGTGGGCTGGCCTGGTTTGCATTGCCACTTCCTGAGCCTCTGGGATGTGGGCGGCAAGCAGGCCACCAGTATTATCCTGGAGTCTGCAAGTCCATCTTGGGAAACAACCCTCTCAGTCTCCTCATCTTTAAAGGGACAAATGAGCATGTGTCCGTGTGTAGGTAGAGAGAGGGAAGATTTGAGCTCTTTCCAGGAAAGCCACCCCTTCATCCATTCTGCTCAGGGACATGCTCTGGGTGAGTGTGTGTACAGACATACATATGTAATATTTTCAGACTTTATCTACTTCCAAACTGCTCACAGCAGGGGTGCAGATGGAACTATATGCTAATGGATGTGGGAGAAGCATGCTCCCCCCATGAGGACTGCTCCTATGTACTTGAAAGCAAGCTCTCCCCTAAGGGGCTTTCCTCCCTGCGTGGCTGTGCACACATTAGCCGTTGGCTGGGTGCATGCTGGCCAGAAGCCTGACCTGACCCACAGATGAAGAACCTGTGGAGGCGAGGGAGAAGGGGGCGCTTTATGTAAGTGGTTTTTAGACAGATGGAAGACTCATTTTAATTGCATAAGAAGCAGTCTTTCTGAAGTAGAGATGTAGGTCCTTTTGCAAACCTGTGCTAGACAAATCTTTGCTGCTGCTGCTTTTATAAATGCACCTTTATTTCCGTGAGAATTGCTCATTGGCGTGTTGAGTTGTGTCTGGGCCATTTGCTGCTCATGCCGAGGCTCAGAAATTCTCTGCATGCCCCCTACTCAGTGCAAGTTCACTCCCCCCAACTCCGGGATAATGAGGTCATCTAAAGAGCCTTAAGCCAGGTTGTAATTGAAATGGTAGTTTTGAGAATGGACTGGTGGATGTTCGTAACGTGGGCCAGTGGGCTGTTGGAAAGAAACAAGTTTAGAGCAATGGCTTTCAAGTCGTGATCCCAGGGATGGCCCAGTTTCGGGGAACCCACTAAACTCTCTCTTTGCCCCATTAGGGTCCACTGTTGACAGGACCTCTGAGTTCTCCCAGAATAGGCACCCTGAGACTTAGAGAGCGTTGGGCTCCAGCATCTCCGTCTTTAGAGCTCATGCTGGGAGGCAACTTCAGTGCCCTCAGCTCAGGGAACTGGAAGGAGAGGCTGGCTTCCTGGCTACACTTTGGGCTGAGTGTATCTGAGTATAATAAGAAACGCACCAGTTTGGATCATGGGGTTTCTAGGCAGCTGTATTCAAGGTGAAATCATGTATCCCAGCTGTTTATTTTATCAGCGGCAAGGGAGTAAAACCTGATTTTCTTCAGCAGGAAGCAGCTTATGCAAGCTCACTGCTCTGTGGGATGAGATTTTCCCAAGAAAGGACAAAGAGGTTTGAGGTGGCTTAGAGGGAGACCCTTTGCCCAAGGTAGTTGCACGCTGGCTGGAAGTTCACCTCAGGTGTGGATTTTGGCAGGCACTGTGCCATTTTGTTAAGCTCCGTATAGCTGGTGAGCTTTATTGAGAGGCACACAATAAATGTTTGATAGGTGGATGAATGACTCTTTTGAGACCGGCCCGAATGGAGGCAGCCTCAACTAAAATAATCCTTCCCAACTGAAAACCAGCATGTGAAACCAAGTTCCTGTGCAGATTACTGGGCTCGGCTGTCTGGAGAAACAAAGGGGGGAGCAGAGCTTCCTGGCTTTTGTCACCGGCCCCTCCACACTGCCAGCCAGAGATTAGAAGATGTCGAGATGTCCTTCTCTGGCCTGTCCATCTGCACCAGGATATTTCTTTCTTGGAACTTTTGCCTTCCCCGTAAGTAGCACATTGTTTTTCCTCTCTTGTGTCTCTGCGTGTGTTGTCACCTCTGCCTGAAATGCCTCCCCCGACCTGGTGGCTCCTTACCTGGCCTCCATCACACATCTCATGCTTCTGTACAGGCGGGCTGGGGTGGACAGGGGCCCTCAGACTCTGGAGCCAGCCTGCTTGGACTTCTGGCATTGCCACTTACTACCTGTGACCTTGGCACGTCCAAGTCACCCAATAATTCTGGACTTACATTTTTTTTTGGGCGGGGGTCTGGAAAACAGGAATTATCGTAATAGTACCTAAGGCAGAGGATTGTTTTAAGATTAAATTAGTGAGTACATAGAACAGAGTCTGGAAGTCTGGAATGTGGCTCCTGGTTCTTCTCAGTCACCATCAACCTTGTCTTCTGGACCCCTGTTCAAGTTTTCTCCTCTGTCTACCTCTACCACTTTGTTCTCCCCTCTTTCCAACTGAGCACCTTAGCTGGCCCACTTCCTTATTCGACAGCTCCCAGGGGCCCTCCAACACCCATCCAATTACACTCAAAATCTCCTTGGTGGAATTCAAGAGTTTCCATTTTCCAGGCCAATCAATTTTGCCGATCTACTTGCCCTACGTTTCCTGACCCACACCTGATGTTTCTGCCTAAATGCACTCTATCTCTGTTCCTAGGCAGGCTCTGTGCTCTCTCCATTCTGTGGCTCTGGCTGGCCCCGTTCTTGTCCTGCCTCTCCCTGCTCAGACCTCGGCACGTGGGGAGGGAGAAGCAGCAGCCTGCATTCCCCAGCTGGCCTTCCTTGATCTGCAGGTTTCAAATACTCTTAGTTTCGTCTGGGAGGTCAGATTCTGCACTCATATCAGAAAGGCAGTACATCCTGCGATCATATTTAGAGGTACATTTGTATATTGTAGCAAACTGAAACCCATCACCTTTCAAGTTTGGAAAAGGTTAATGTTCCTTCATCCTTGTGATTTGCTTGCCTCCTTGTGACATTGGTTTTCTTACACCGAATTTGGTTACTTCCAGGGCCAGCATCGGTCATCTTGAGGGATTTTAATTTAAAAAATATGAAGGAGACAACTTATGCTCTAGAGAGGGTCACTGAATCTTATTGCCCCTGAATACGTATGACTTTTAAAATCACCATTTAAAAAAAATAAATAAAATAAAATCACCATTTAATGACTCATTTGTCGCAGAAAATGCTTATCATTTAATGTTAGCTGAAAAAAACCCAGAATGCAAAATTTCATTTACTATATGATTATAACTTATGAATCACGTGGGTCAGGACTGGAAGAGGCTGTGGGCAAATGACAATAGTTTGATTTGTTGAGGAAATGCGATTGGAGACGACTTTTTCTTCTTCTTACTACCGCTGTGTCAATGTTTCTACCATTATGCAAAAAATATCAAGTAATGTTGATAGCTACTATTTGTAGTTATATTAACAATATGGTAATTAGTGTATGCTCGATCTGAGCCACTGAGTTCTGCATTATCTCATTTAATCCTCCCAGCACATCTCTAAGGTGGCGCATGGTACGTGGGCAAGAGGTAAAGGCATCTGTCTCCCACAGCCTCTGAGAACCCAGACAAGCAACTTTCCACACCTTGGCTTCTCTCACTTTAAACCTTCTTATTAAAATAAAACCAAACAACTTTCCATGAATCAATTTTAGAATAGTTACAGAAGGGAGAAAATGACAAAGAAAAAAACCCCACTCTGAAATAAAAAGTAGTCTGTAATGTCAACACTGGGAAATCCATGTGTACATCTCGGACATACGTTCTAGGGCATTTCCTCTCACGGCTTCCACTGTAATCCTCCTGCAAATCTCTCACTGGGAGCTGCTAGTATGTTTCCCTCATTTGGGAAGTGTGGAAGGAGGAGAAATACTTGTTTTTGAGGCTAGAACCTAGAAAAATCACGAAAATACCATTGGATGGCAGAATTTCTTCTCCTAAAGTCTAAGATAAGAATGACTGAGGCAGTGGAGCTTTGGAGGGAATGAGTCAACTCTACAGGATGGAATGAGGCAGGGTGAAAGGTGGTATTGTGCCTATGTGATTGTTCTAACTCTCATACTTCCAAGGTCTAGGGGAGCAGATATATTCCAGGAACTCGTGAAAATCTTTTTTTTTTTTTAAAGATTTATTTATTTATTCATGAGAGACACACACACACAGAGAGAGAGGCAGAGACATAGGCAGAGAGAGAAGCAGGCTCCATGCAGGGAGCCTGATATGGGACTTGATTCTGGATCCTGGGATGACGGTCTGAGCCAAAGGCGGATGCTCAACCGCTGAGCCACCCAGGTGTCCCTGAAAATCTTTTTTAACAAAAATTGAGCTTTAACCAATGTAAGAGTATCAGAATGAACAATGGAGACCACGTCATTCCAAAACCTCCCTAAAATTGTAAGCAATTAAGCAGCACTCAAGGACTGATGGTTTTCCTACATTGTTAGTGCCATTAGGAGATAATCCAGACTTTCCTAACATTTTTTTATTTGATTAGAATAGTTAATATCTTCCTCAATGTTTAGGTCTACGTAAAAAGAATTTCCTTATTGGTCCAGCAATGCTTGCCATCTTCACGGGGCACTTAGTTCTATCATCCTGACAAGTTTACAAAGGGTTTGTGTGATGGCAATACAACTGAGCTGTTAGAGATTTACCTTTTATTCATCCATTTATTCATTTATTAATTCATCTAGTAAATATTTGTTGAAAAACAACCATAGGAAAACTCTTCCTTGTGCATTTGTTAATACAGTTATAGTCAAGGGCAATGCCTATTGTGTCTATTGCTCTATGCATGAAATCCACATGAAAAGTTTAAGAATTAAGTCCCAAGAAAAATACTTAAGCTCTCTTGAGTTACACCAAGCTTTCTCCTTTCTGATAATAGCCATTTATTTCTGTGTTTCCCATTTTGCCCTGGCTGTCAGGAAGTTCAGAGATACTCATGATGCTCAATCACAAGCATTGTATTAACCTCGTGGTTGGTATATTTGTCCCTTTCTCTTTCCATGGCCCTGATTTCTAGCTTTATTAACCTTGGTATATATCCATTCCTTTGACAGCTCACCTCAATTCTGTTTGGAAAAAGATGGGGAGTGGGGCATAGTCTAAGGCAGCATTAGACATCCTCGTCAATGCTTATCAGTTGGAACTAGGGAGAAGTGATGGTTGCACAGGATTGTGAATGAAATAAATCCCACTGACCTGTACACTTTAAAATGGTTGATTTTATGTTAGGTGAATTTTACCTCAATAAAAAAAATGGAGAAAGAAATCATATCAGTGACTTTGATGATGATAATGGTGATGACTAGACACTAATCAAACACAAAGTGTTTTCCATGATGGCCAATGGGAACCATGGGAAAGTCATCCAGGGAGTCTGCCTCATTGCTTTAGAAGAGCAATATTTAACATTGGCATGTGTACAAAGCAGTCGCACAGCTGGCTTTGAGAATGACAACTCTCTTTCCCATCTCTATCCCTTCTCCAGGTGTCTTAAAAAATAACAGAATAAAAAAAAATAACAGAATAGCTTTGTTATTTTAAAATTACATAAAAAGAAATGTCCATTGTGGGTAATAAGATACCCATAAAAGTCACCTATATTTTTATAACTAGGAAGAACCAATGTTAACATTTTGTGTGTACCTTCTAGACTTCTGTATTGATCATCAATGCATGTATTCAATCATCCATCTATCTATCATTTCCAAAGTATGGTCCCTAGAACACTAGCCTCATGATTAAGTAAGTCTAGGAGGTGGGTCACTAAAGCATCTCCTCTTGGAAGTTTATGATGCACATCAGCATACTCAAAGATTTGAGAAATTTGGTAGCAAAGAACTTCATTCACTATGATTAATCTAGAGTTTTTCCAATGTACTTGGACATGGAATCCTTCTTTTCTGTAACTCAAGGAATAAATGCAATATTTCATGGAAGCCAATGGAGGTAGGGAATACTTGATCTTAAGTTTTAGTTCATATTCAGTCTATGCAGTCATACTAGAAAGACTGCCTGAATAGGTTCTATAAAGTAAATTTCTCTCCATGTCAGTTTCACACTCCTAAAACGTAATTCTTAATGGCTAGATAGAATTCTATTGTATGGGTGTCCCATGGCTTGCAGAATCAATACCTCATTGCTGAGATTTGGATTTTTCCCATTTTGGCAGTCATAATGAATATTATTATTGTGAACTAAGGCCCACCTCTAAAACATCCCTTCGAGTGAAATTTGGTTTTCTTGGGGAGTAGTATCTGCAGATTGATTCTTCATGAGTGTTTTTGTTTGTTTGTTTTTACCTTGACTTTAAACCTGTTAGGAACACTTGGGAAAGAGAGAAAGGTATAAAACAGCAGGAGTAGAAGGGTAGGAAGAGGGAATGGTTTTGCTGCTAAATTAGATTATTAAAACTTTTTTAAAAATACATTTTTTTGATCTTGTGTGTCTATGGCCAGAATTCTGGCCTAGCTTCTGCCCATTCCAGGAAAGGCCTGATGTTCTGGGACAGTTGAGCTTAGATTTTCTAGATTTTCTAGTTTAGATTTGTAGGTCTAGAGCCTTGAGCAAGGGTTAGGAACTCATGGAATATGAGAGCAATTTGTGAGTAGTGTAGTATGAACTTTTTCATGAGCATACACCCCATTTCTGAACTGTGGCATCAGCCCCAGTGGTGAATAGAGGGATTCCAATGCTATAGAAGATGATTTTTCAGTAGAGTTCTGTGGACATGGATCATGTGATGAGAAAATAATTTCCATTTTAATTCATGTTTGGTCCTTCTGATATTTTTAAAGGAGCCAGTCTAAGTTTGGTGCTGGGATAGTCTTAACACCTAACATTTTCCAATTTCCCTTGTAATGAGGAGAGAGCAGATCTCAGGGTTGGAGTCCAGGAGGCTACAATTTAGTGCCATTGCTTTGTTTTGACTGTTTTGTGTTTAAAGTCCTCTGGTTACCTCTTGGCTATGGCAAGAGATCCTGCTAAGATTTCTTTCAAAATAAATGGAAAGGGGATTCCTGGGTGGCTCAGTGGTTGAGCGTCTGCCTTCAGCTGAGGGCTTGATCCCGGAGTCCCGGAATCGAGTGCCGCATCAGACTCCCCACAGGCAGCTGCTTCTCCCTCTGCTTGTGTCTCTGCCTCTCTCTCTGTATCTCTCTTTTTTTTTCTCTCTGTATCTCTTATGAATAAATAAAATCTTGAAAAAAACAATAACTCCAAAAACCCAAAATAAGAATATAAAAAAAATCATGATGTGATATACAAGTAACATAACAAGCAGCCCAGGTCTCATGGTCACTAACAGTGTGAGCTTCTTATTTTTGAGAAAGAAAGAGTGCATGCAAGTCAGCAGGGGGAGGGGGTTGCTGAGGGAGAGGGAGAGAATCTTGAGCAGGCTCCATGCAAGAGTCACTTAGCCAACTGAGCCACCCAGGTGCCTCACAGTGTGAGCTCTTTATAACTGTATCTTTATATGATTATCACTCATGAATCCATTTTGGGTTATCAGTCTAGCTTTCTTTCTTCTTTCTCATCTACTTTCAGTTACCTGGGGGAGCCAACGAAAACTTCACACAGTATGACGTTTAGTTGGATGAGTGAGCATTTGCCACATAATAGAGAGTGGGCCCACAGACCCCTTGAGGTGGCTGACCTCTGCCATAGGGCACTGTCAGCTTTTCCTTCATCACAAGGGAATTTCCTTATAATGGGAAGATGTAGTACTTGGAGCCAAGAAATATAGAAGAATTCACTGAAAAACACTTTGGCCAATGAAACTATCTGGGAATTGGAGAAATATTTCTCCCTTCCCCTCTGGTAGCTGGGATAGCAAATAGCCCTAACAGAGATCTGCAAATAACAGTAATAAAAACTAAAGTCCATGCACTAGACTAAGGGAAGATGTCAGCTTTAAGAAGGGAAAGAGAAAGGACTAGAGGTGGAACAGAGCAAATAAATGTAGGTTTAAGCCCATGAGGCACAGGTGGGATTTTTATATTAAGCAAGCAAAAGACTATAGGGGGGAAGGCAGACGGACTTTATTTATTTATTCTTTTTATGACAGAATCAATATAATCTAATCAAGTTTTGAATGCAATCAGAGTAAGATGAGAAATATCAAGTAGGTTCCTGGAGGCAGTAAGCAGAGTATAATCGTGTCCAGAAGGGATAACCAGAGTGATATTCCACATTTCTCTCCAAGCCCTGATGGGGAGACTCTGAAATTAAGGAAGGGTGACATGAATTCAGGTTCATGTCCCTCAAAGTTTTGATGCCCTGTTTTATGTTGCATTTTTCTTCCCTGTAGAGCTCCCCCTGGGACCAAGCTTTCAGCTAACAAAGAAAGATGTCCTTTTGGAAGAAGGTAGTGGTGACTGTCATAGGTCACTTTGTGGGGTGCACAAACTCAGATTACAGACCCTCAGCTAGAACATAATGAGAACTGGGAGCTCCAAGCTCCTTCATAATCTGCAAGCATACTCAACCCAAGTCACCCCATATACCAGTAACACAAGCAAAGGTGGACTGTGTACCATGTTAATGCAGCTTTAAGCTCCTGCCAACAGTGATGACAGTACAGATGACTTGAAACAAGACCACTGATCATCACGTGTTGCTCTGAAGCACTCAGGTACCCCTCTTAAGCACCCACCATATAGGAATTCTGAAACCACCATTGGAATGTGATTATGATTTGAATTTGTTGAAAAAGTGCAAAACTACTTATTGATACTGGCTCTAACAGCTACTTTAATCATATAGGATCTGTCTCACGATGATTAAGGGCCAGGTGCTGGGAGACAGGGCCAGGGTAGGAGTCAATCTTATCCCAGGGAGCCCTCTCAGAGTCTAAGTGGGCAACGGACACATAGTTGATAACATAATGCAATCAAATCAGACTGGGATTGGGGACCTTGGCCCTGGGGCTGTCCAAGTCAGAGGAGGCTGTAACTAACTGTGGTTGGGGCAGGGAGCAGAGAAAGGAAGAGAGGATAATGAGTGGTCATGATTTCCTCAATGATTTAGCCCCATCAGTGGTCTCAGGCCACACAACCCCTTGAGGAAGATGTTACTACTTCAGGCACAGAGCAGTTGCTCAAGAAACATTTGTGAACATTTGGATGAATGAGGAAACAGTGTCTCTCACAAAGAAGCTGTGCCTCAGAGAAGAAATAACTTACCTAAAACCACACAGCCCATAGTAGCAAAGCTGGATTTCAGACCTGAGAACCTCATTCTCTCTCCGTCACACATAGCATTTGGTGGATGCCGGCATGGAAAGAGCTAGAAAATCCAGACAGCCATGAGAACTTAGTAGGGACCAACCAAGATTGGGATTTGTAGAAAATAGAGTATCATCCCCTACTCATAGAAGTCTGTTTTATTCTCTTTACAGGCAAGTTCATGTGACCCAATAAACGTGTTGCTAATGCATATTAATATTTGTCTCTAAAAGAACAAAGCCACAAAACTATGATACTCCATGTTCACTCTCAACGGGTAGCTCTGGTGCCATAAATCTGAATTAGTCCTTTAAAAATATGCCCCTTTCAGCCCACCTTGTTTGAATATTTGATTTAGAAACCACTAATGAAGTCCATTTGCCATATGGGTAAGTGAACTTTTTTAAAGTAGGTGTTTTGCATCCTTGCAGCTCCAGGAGCTGTTGTCATAGTAACATTTCCCCCTCCACTTGCAGAATGCACAGTCCATGGAGCCAATGGCAATGTAGGTCACGAATGAAAAGGGATTTGGTGGCTTTGCCTCAGTTTGGCATAACTGGGGACTGCTCATGCTGGGGGCTCCTGAGGGGCTCACATTCCTCAGAATGCTCTGCAGTAGGACTGAGTCAGAAGAGATGTAGGGATGGAGAGTGGTGGTGGAAATAGGAGGTACTGAAGTGGGGAAAGAGGGCTAGCTGGAGCTGCGCCCCTGCATGGAGATTCAGAGCATCTGAGAGCCTGGGGTGACCTGTGACAGGTCACAGCAGAGGATGGACCATGTGAGGCTCTGGGGGCTCACCATCCCAGCTGCCTAGTGGGGGTTGGTGCCCTCTGCAATCCAGAATCCTTCTAGAGTTAGTTTATGAAGGCCCACATCAACTACCAATATTGAAATTGTGACTGTAGGAGACCTCAGCTTTATATACAGCTTGGAAATGTGTTCCAGGAACTTTTATTTATTCATCTATTCACTTAGCAAACACTTACCAGGACCCCTTTCTGGACCAGGTGCTGTACTGGACAGTGCTGGCTTTTTGGGTGAGCAGCCCTGGCACTTGAACAAGGAGGACCCCATGCTCTTAGTTTAATTGCGGTTAGTTTAATGCTCTGCTGTTGCTGTCTCAAAATTCTTAATCATTTCTGAATTAGGGCCCACTGAAAGTGAGCATTGTGAAAGACCAATGCAGAGTTTCCTGAAAGGAGGGCAAGTTTCCCCCTCAAGGTTATAAAGATTAGGAGGATATCTACCTGTCAAGGCAAGTGCTTTGGGTGCAAACTTTCCTCTTTTTTTTTTTTTCTGAGAATTTTCTCCTTTAACTTTTTAGTTTGACATAATTTCAATCTTACAGAAAAATTGAAAGAAGAGTACAAAGTATTCCTATATACCCTTCATCCAGATGTTACATTTTATTTTGTTTGTCTTATCTATCTTATCCATCCAACCACCCATTGTCAAAAGGAAATTCAGAGAGCTTTACTAGATATGAATGTTTTGATTGAGAAATGAAGTGTTCATGAACATGGAGATGTCAAACCCAAAAGTGATATGAAGCACAGAAGTATGACATTATGGGATGGCTTACATAGTGAAAATAAGGACGTTGCCTAAACTTTAGAATGATTGGCTATTTCAATGGGGTTTTCTGGTTGGAGGGGATTGGTTAAAGTGATTATCCTATATCATTTTAGGGAGATGCCTTAAGTTTTGTTTATGATTATCAGAGGCATTGACAACAGATGACCTAAGTTAAGTTTTGCCTCCGTTGATGAAATTAATTGGAATGAACATTTCCTATGTGGCTTAACTGCTTTTGTCTGCTAGAGGGTTGGCAAGCCTGGTTTCCATATTATTTTAATACTAACCATCCATCCATCCATTCATTCATCCATTCATCCAATCTGTCTATCCATTTACGGTTTGATCTTAAGTTGTACACATGATAAAATGACCCTTTGCTGCTTAATACTAAAGCATCTATTTCCTGAAAACAAGATCATTATTTTACATAATCATTTGATTTATCAAAATCAGAGTTAACATTTGCACAATATTATTATCTCTGTACAAATTTTATTCAGATTTCACCCACTGTTCCAATAATGTTCTTTATAACAAAAGAAAATCATGTATCACATGTTGTATTCACTTGTCTTGACTCTTGAGTATCCTATGATTTGGAATTTCTCCTAGTCTTTCTTTGTTTGCCCTGACATTGCTATTTGGAAGGAGTACAGGTCAGTTATTTTTCAAAAATCAGGTGTATCAAGATGTCATTTTTGTACACTCAAGTTCTTCCTTTTTAGATGTACACTCCTCAGGCCAATTATCTTATAGAAGGGTCCTTACATTGGATCTGATGTTTCCCCACAATTGGGTTCAGACTGTGATTCTTTCACAGAAATACCACGGAAGGGATGTTGTGTTTTTCTCAATGCATCACATCAAGAAGCACATGGTATTGATTCCCCCAATATAATTGATGCTATTGGAGACTGTATAAATATTCTGCTACTCCTCAAACTTTCACCCACCAGCATTTTCATTCAGTGATGTTTCTTGCCTGAAAGTGATTAGTGTGGTTGCCAAATAGTGATTATCCTAATCCCATTGTTCCTTTTACATTTGTTTACTTTCTTTTTCCTGTAAGGTAAACAACATCTCCCCCAACCAATTAATAAATTAGTTGAGTGTGGGCTTTTCATTCTTATTTTATGCAAAGGGTTAAACTCTTATCATTACTTATTGTGATGTTCATATTGTCTCAAATTTGGCCCTTTTGAGCTGGGCCGTATTTTGACTGGTCGCCCATCATTCTTTGATTCTTCCTTACTTCTGGCACAAGATGTTCCAAGATCATTTTGTATGTTCTGTGCCCCAGCCTTGGAGTCATCCACTTCTCCAGGGAAGGGGGCAGCTTTCTGAAGGTACACATGGTGCTAAAATCATTTCAATCTTGAGATTCTTTCCAAGTTCATGTGGTATAAACAGAAAGGGGAGACTTTCAATGAATAATTTTATTCAAGATCCTTGTGTGGGTCTCTGTTCCCCCCTTGATCGAGTTTGAAGCAACTTACCAAAAAAAAACTTCTACAAAAAAAGTTACGAAATAAAAATTTCCAAAGGGAAAAAAAATGGTAGGAAAAGGAGAAAAACATATATGCCAGCAACAAAAGTTGCTGGGCTTGCCCAGAATAACTTGGTTTTCAACATTCTGGCAGCCAAATTAAAGAAGGAACTGCATGGGGAGAAGATGCCCAGTGCTCATAGAACACCTTCAGGGACTCTGGACTGCTGGCAAAGGCAGATGTGGCAGCAAGGGGCCTGGCTGGCACTGTGTTGTGGGAATAAAGAGCCTTTTGGGATGACATTCCAACCAGGCAGACACAGAATAAACTACGGAGAGGATGCAGCAGGGCGAGGATTTTTTTCTTCTTGAAAGCACTTTGAAATATGTTCTAGCTCTTGGACCAGAACTCAGTGAGACCCCACAGCTAGGAGAGAATTAGTATTTAAGGGCCCCACAATAACTCCTTCACTCATTCACTGTCTCACTCAATGATGTTCTAGCAAATATTTATTAGGAGACATGCAGCTATCAAGCCCAGGGGAAACAGAGACAACTAAGATCTAGACCATGCCTACCAGGTCTGACAGGGAGGCTTGACGGTGAATGATGGTGTACCAGATTAAACACTAACCATCCTCTGAGAGGGGCTGTGGGGATTGAGAGGCAGGCAACTGCAAGGCATCTCTTAGGGCTAGAGGAATATTTCATAAAGGAGCTGCTATGTTACTAGGACATGGAACTTCAGATCTGCAAAAGCGCTTTGAAGAGAATCCTGGCCAATGGCCCCATTAAGTGCTCGAGTCTGTTCTGCCATTGGACCTTATGCGTGAATTGTCATTTGATAGAGGTAGGGGTCTAGTGAAAATATGCAAATGAAGGAGTTGTCCATATGTGAATAGGTATTCTATAGTTCCTTCACTTATTAATTCATTTACCCAGTGACTATTTACTGAGGTCCTACTATGTTGTTGGCACCGTGGCAGACACTGGTGAGCAAAACTGCACTCAATGTCTGCCCTCCTAGTGCTTGAGATCTGATGGGAATGGTGGAAATTAATTAGATTAATCAAAATGTATGTGTATTATTACAAATTGCTCCAAGTACTCTGATTAGGCAGGGCCAAGGGGGGGAGTTTCAGCTTTATCTGCAACATCTTAGTTTTAGTATGTAAACTTTCAAACTTATACAAAGATAGGACACTGTAATAAACCCTCGAGTACCTGTCACCCACATATTCTCTCCTCCAGGATTATTTATAAGCACATTCCAGACATTATATTACATTGTATTCATTCACAAGTTTTTCAGTAAGTATCTCTAACAGAGACCCTTTGAGAAAAACATAACTATGATGCCATGATCACACCTAAGAGTACTACTAATAATTCCTTAGAATGATCAAATATCCAACCGATGTTCACATCCCCTTGTCTTGAAATTACAATTTGTTCGAATCTGGACCCAAATAAGGTCCATACATTGCAATTGGTTAAGAGTCTCTTAATGTGCATTTTTGCCAGTATATCTCTGGGATAGATTGCTTGAAGTTTCTTGGGTCAAAGGATAAGGATGTGTGTAATTTCATTAGTTGTTATAAAGTCCCCTCTACAGAGCTGTAGCAGTTTGCATTCCCACTGGCCATTGGAGAGAGTGTCCTTTTTCCTAGAGACTCACCAACGGACTATATTATCAAACTTTTGGGTTTTTGCCAATCTGATAAATGAGAAGTGGTATCTCATTGTAATTTTCATTTCTTTAAATTAAGTTTCAAAAGAAAATGGGCTCAGGGTGGATTCTGAGTCTGCAGAGGAAAGAAGCAATTTGCATAGAAATAATAATATTGCCAA
The DNA here is from genome assembly GCF_905146905.1 of Nyctereutes procyonoides. Lineage (NCBI taxonomy): Eukaryota > Metazoa > Chordata > Mammalia > Carnivora > Canidae > Nyctereutes > Nyctereutes procyonoides. The sequence continues at coordinate 36,101,855 of NW_026575131.1, read as the reverse complement.
CTACCATCCGACACATGTTATTTTATCTTACTTAATCCTCAGTCCTCCTAGGATGGAAAGTCATATTGCCCTTTACAGGGAGAAAACTGAGGCACCGAAAGGGTGCATACACCCTTGTCTAGGGTCCTACAAAAAGGGAGTAGAGACCAGACTGAAGCCATGGTGGTGTGTTCAGGAACAGCATCTGAGCTGCTCTGCTGACCTGAAGGACAGCACAGTCCCAGAGTGTGAGCATCCCCCAAGGTGCATCCTTCTTTCTTACTTGGAGCCACCTTACAGAGCTCCTGGCAACAGTAATCATTGTCCCAGCAGCTTTAAGAGCAAGGAGAGGGGCATCACAAGCAATTCCTTGATGATAATGGCTGGGTCCATGGTGGCCAGAACCAGCTAGTGGTTGACAGGGCTCTCAGGCCAAGGAGGATGAGGCCTGGTGATGGGAAACAAGGAGCCACCCCTGCAACAGTTCCAGGGTGTACTTTGGAGCCCCTGTTATTATGATATTAGAACAGGATTTTTCCTCCCCTCCATTTTTCTTAAAGAAAAAGACATGAAAATAAGAATGGATTTTAGAAAAGAGGAACCAACTCAGAAATGCAAACCTACCACATTCAGACTTCTAAGTGAGTGCTCTTCTGACCAATGCCTTTTGATTCCTGAAATAGTGCTTCATACCTTTCCCAATCCACATCAGAGATCTGGTTTTTTAGCCTTACAATATTACTCCAGCTGGTGAGCAGCGAGCCAGCGTGGGGGCTGTGGCCAGCCATGCTGTAGAGGGAACCTGCGTTTCCCGTGCCCCCATGGGCTCTGTCTGCAGAACTGGAAGCCAGGAGGAGATGCAGCCCCTTCTACGGAGCACGGAGCGCAAGCCAGGATCCTCCACAACATGGATTTTGCTCTGCTTTGGGATATTAGAGGGAAAAAAACCTCTTTGCCTGCTTCCTTTAGCACCTTGAGGGTGCTACGGGGATTTCTTCAGCTCCATTGTCTGTCTTCACTCCTCAGCATTTTGTTTGTTTTTAAGATTTTATTTATTTATTCATGAGAGACACAGAGAAAGAGCAGAGACATAGGCAGAGGGAGAAGCAGGCTCCCCATGGGGAGCCTGATGAGGAACTCAGTCCCAGGACTCCAGGGTCATGACCTGAGTGGAATGTAGATGCTCAACCATTGAGCCACCCACTTGTCCCTGCACCTTTGTCTTTGAATATGTTTTGAAGCATTTGCCTATCTTTACTATGTGGGGTTTTGGTGTTTTGTCCACCTTCCTCTTCCTATCTATCAACTATGAATGATTGCAAAAATTCATTTCAAGGTTGTAAAGAGAGAGGGCAATTTAGTGGGGAAAGCCTCAACCTGTTTGTACAAACCGCCCTCCCCTGACACCCCCCCTTGCCAAATACTCAACAGTGACCCTCCCTCCCCCAAGAGGACAAACCAGGCCCTTCCTTTTTCAAGGGCTCTGGGAGAAAGAGCTGGAGAATTACTCTGGGCTCTGGCAGGACTTCAGATTCTTTTGTTTTTTCCCAGTCAAAGCTCAATAATTCTTGAGCTCCAAATTTAGAAGCCTGTATGGAGAGGCCTGAGAAATCAGTAGTAAGACAGCCAAGCTTTCTAACTTTTTTTTTCCCCAAGCAATCTAATAAAGCTATTGCACAATCATTTCCCAAGGTCAATTTTCTGCTTTTAATAGTTTTAATGAGCTGTTTAAGAGGCTCCTCAACTTGTGCTCATCCAAACTTGCACGTTTGGGTGTAAGGAGGAAAGGAAGGGATGAAGAAAGGGGAATGAGGAGGATGCAGGAGAAGGGGTTCTGGCCCACTAGCTGGGGTGCAGGAAGGGGACCAGCATGCAGTTTAATGTCCTTGCAGGATGTCTCAAGGATGCTCAGGGAGCACTGTTTCACCCTTGAGATCAGATCTAAATAACTCAGGACCTGAGGGCCAATCATCACTTCTACCTGCAAGTAGGACCCGAGTGCCTCCCAAACTTGGAAATCTACAGGGAGGGGAGGGAGATATCAGAGTTTGAGGGTGGTGAGGAGGACAGAGGGAGGGAGGACAGAGAAGAGCCTTTAGTTTTTGGTGAATGCATGAGTTTGAAGAAGGGGCTGAGGATGAGGAAGGAGAGGCAAGGGAAAGAGGTCCCAGCTAGGCAAGAGTGATGCTTCCAGCACCACCGAGGCCCATGTGTGAGGCAGTCTGATGCTAACGGTCACCGTCATCACTGTGTGATGCTAGTGAGGCCCAGTGCTGTCCCCCCTGGTCACTATGGACTGAGCCTGAGGCTATGCACATTGTAGGTCTTTGCTCCCTTAATGCTCACACTGCCGGCGAGGTAAGTTCCATTGTTCCCATAACACAGTTGGGGAGAAAATTGGTCATGGAGGAGAAAGCATTGGTCCAAAGTCATCCAGTTAGTACGGTTGATCTGCATCCAGACACTCTGGCTCCAGAACCCAAGGTTATTATATCCGTGACTGTTATTTCAAACACTACCTGAGGGCAATATGAAATTTTCAGAAAAAAAATCCAGATATACCAACGCAAAGCCCGTAAGCCACTTAAGAATTTTGATGCATGTGGCAGGCACTTCAGACTGTCCACCAAAAGCCATTCATTCCTTTTCTGTAGCAATGGAATGATAGGCCTCAGCCACTCAGCTAGACAGCCTTTCCTGGCCTCTCTGGCAGCTAGGTGATGCAATTGTCACCTGTGGAGCATGAGTGGAGGCGATGTGGAACATCCTTGGGCCTGGGGTGACAGTAGGGGTGAGTCCTCTGCACTCAGTCCCCTTCCTGCTGGCTGAAACCTGCAGGTGCGGCCATCCAGCTTCAGCCATGTTTGTGATGACAATGCTGGGGGGTGTTTGGGAGACACACATGCATGGAGAGGTGCTGACCTCCTACACTGCCCACCTTCACCTTGACACTGTTGCATGAGAGAGAAATACAATTCTTTATTTTTCAGGTCATTGTACTATTGCATCCCTTTGTTATAGCAGTTTTCCCTGACTATTATGATATGTTTCTTCTAAATTTTCTTCCTTTGGAATATATATATGTACAGTAGTTTTTCACATACTGACCCCCTTAGGTATTTGTGGTTTTCCTCATATTTTATGATCCTCTTTAGGGACCAGTGAATCCAGACACACCATCAAATTACAGTACAATGTTAATTAAAAATGACAATCAAGCTACAAACCACCCATTGTATACCTCTCCTTTGATTTGAGAAGTCCTTCAAACCTCAGGCATTCAGTGGGCAGAGTGTATTTCCCACAGGACCATCATATATGTCTGAGGTTCTTCAGATTCTAGGGTAATGCAACCATCTCTCTACTCATGTAAGCCTGAAATTTTGTTCTTGCATCTTGTGCCATGACATGCAAGGCCCAGGTGCCCTGTTTCCTCACCTTTGTCCTCCATCAGTGCTACATCCTAATTAGGCCCCAGTATTTCTGTTCATAGGTGAGGGCACTGAGGTTCAGGGAGAATCTGGTTTTCTGGCCCTATATCTGGTCCAGAATCCATGCCTGGCCAAGGATGGACTGTGGGGGCCAAACCAGGTACTCAACTCCTTTGATTTCCCAAACTAGGACCTTTAAAAAGTATTTTTAAAAAAGTTTTTTTCTTACATTTTCAAAAGTGATTTGTGTTCTGTGTACACACCATTCAACACAGAGGTTGAAATAAGCCTTCTAAAACCTATGTCATAAAAAGACCGATAACCCAGTTTTTTAAACATGGGCAAGGATTTGAAAGACATTTATTCATTGACACATTTTTTAATCTTTTTTTTTTTTTTATTTATGATAGTCACAGAGAGAGAGAGAGAGGCAGAGACACAGGCAGAGGGAGAAGCAGGCTCCATGCACCGGGAGCCCGACGTGGGATTCGATCCCGGGTCTCCAGGATCACGCCCTGGGCCAAAGGCAGGCGCCAAACCGCTGCGCCACCCAGGGATCCCTCATTGACACATTTTTTAAATATAAAATTAAAACTCAGATTATCCTCTTTACACACTGTTTGAAAATTGATCCCTCCCCCCCATTTACCATGTCACAGACATCCTGATGTGTCTGTCCCCCCCATCTTCTGAGGGAGAGCTCACTTGGCTGCTGCTTATTCACTTCTTCAGCACTTACGTAGTGAGCACCTACTATACTGACAGTGGACAGGATAGATCAAAAGCAGTGGTTTGTCATGCGTCCACAGGGGATGGGAGAGGACGGATGAGGAAAGGCCCATTCTGGCAGCGGAGACAGCTTGGAACCTAGCTGGGAACACCAAAGGGAGGAATTTCAGGACCTGCTCTAGGAAGCAGGGTGGCCTGGGGGTCAGGAGGCTGCAGAGCCCACAGGGCCCTTTGTGATCAAACTCTTATTGCTCTGATTGCAGCTGCTGGCTCTCCGTCTGCCTCCACCGGGAGCTGTCTGGCTGGCGACAATACATACCTCTGAGAATCTGGGAGGAACAAGCGTGGGGTGGTTTCATTCTTGTGCTTTGTGCATAATGTAAATGTAATTAATCATGTCTATGGTGGTTTATAATTTAGTATTTTTTTTTTCATTTTTAGCAGTCTAATTAAATTCGTTTGAGCTTTATAAGTAGTTATTTTAGAATTTTTCTTTGTACCCCCACTGTTGGAGTGCTGAAGACTCACAATAAATATGTCTCAAGGTGGCTACTGCTGTTTTCAAAATGAATCTTAAAGGCTATTCAAGTGAAAAGTATTTTTGTGTTACTACAACTTAAATTAGCCACGGGAAAAAAACTGGAGAACTGCTTCTTGTTTCTTTCTTCTTAAAAACTTTACAGTGCTGTAAAGAATTAGGATAGGAACGGCTATGAGCTGAGGGGAGCCGTTTGGCAAGGTCCTAACCCAGGATGGACATGGAAGTGGTAGGTGCTTCTAGGACCCCGCCTGGGCTTTCAGCTTCTGATTTAGAAAAGAAAATACCCATGCTTTTCTCTGTCTCTCAGACAAAAGCCCATTTCCAGAAACATTGTACAGAGCTCATTTAATGGTGTAGGAATTAAGTTAGAAATATGCAATGCTTATCCCTTTTATGAATATCCTATTCACTGAGTTGACAAGTTCTCTCTTAAAGCCATAGAAAAATTATTTAAAATAAGGATTTAAAAACTCTATTAATAATTAAAGAGATACAAAGGAAGGCAACAACAAGATGCCATTTTTCTCCCACCAAACTCTCAAAAATTCGTATCAATGGCAGGAGTTCGTGTAGGTACAATCTTTGTGGGAATAATTTAAACAGTAACTTATTTTGGATAAGTTGTTGTGTTGTGTTGTTTGTTTGTTTGTTTGTTTACATAAACTTTGAACCAGACATCCCACCCCTCAGTCTGCATCTTAAGAAAGTACAGAGTTTCTGAAAGGTGGTAGAGGGAGGTGGGGGCGATGGGCTGGATGGGGGATGGGCATTAAGGAGGGCTGTCTATTTGATAAGCACTGGGTGTTGTACGTAAGTGATAAATCACTGAATTCTACTCCTGAAACCAGTATTGCACTGTATGTTAACTAACTAGAACTTAAATAAAAATTAGAAAAGAAAAAAAAGAGTACAGAGTTTAGGCAAATATGTAGGTTAAGAGAATTCTCATTCATACAATTATTATATACTTGCTGAAAGTTTTTAAAAAGAGGGTTTTTTGAAATTCTTCTTTTCTGTGTTATCTTATGTGTAATAATTCATGTCAGTTCCCCCAAAGGAGCCAGGTTGGAAATGACAGATGAGCCACTTTGAGAAGAACAACCCAGATTCTGGCCCTGCTACCCATTATGTGACCTTGGACAAGATGGACTAGTCTTCTCCATTTGACTTCTCCACTGATGTTATTTGTTCCTGAAAGTATCTTGTTTGTTCTTTTTTCTAATTTCCTGGGTCCCCATTCTAGAAAAATCAGTTCCTTAAGGGTAGGCACTAGTCAGGGCTGTTGACCACTGTGTTTGTGGAGTACAGACTATTGACTCCCTGGTTGTGCTGGGCCTCAGTTTCCTGTGACACAAATTGGGTAGTGACCATACCTACCTACCCTGTATTATAGAAGTCTCATACATGCAGAGTGCTCAGAAGAGTGTCCTTAAATATTCAATGAATGATGAATAAGGATTGAATTTTTAGTCTTCCCAAATTACTGGGAAAAACTGGTAGGAAGTCAGGTTAGTAGAGAGAAAAGAAGGAAGGATGAAAGTATTTCTAAGGAGATTCTCATTTCCTCAGACTTAGACACTGAATTCTTGTTGGTCTTGGTTTCTCCCCACAAACTCAATCCCACTTTGCTGGGAGCTGGGGAGGCAGGGTGACTTCCTTTCTCCCACAGTCCACGGTGACTCGAGTCTCCCAGGAACCTGCACTCGCTGACATTCAACTTCATGTAGAATTGGTACTTGGGGTAAAGGCTTTGTGAAGTCATTGTGTCTGGTGTGGGAGGCACTGCAGCCTTCACCAGCCTTACTTAGAAGGATTTTTTTTTTCCCTTATGAGTCTGTTTTGGGGCTTCAATAAAGAAGGTCACCGCTTGAAGCAAAATCTGGCTTTTTCACTTGGCTTCTATGATTCAAGCAGTCAAGTGCTTCCTGACTAAGTCCATTGGGTTAGACCTTGGCATTAATCCCTAGAGGAGGAAGGAGAGGAGGGGTGCTTGGCAGCTTACTTGGTCTTTCATGGAGGCAGTTAACTTTGGTGCTGGATGGGAAGTCAGAGATATTGTTAGCCCTCAGTTAGTGGAGTGGGACACTGAGGACAAAGCAGTGGCTTGTCCAGGGGTGGTCAGTTGGCTTGGGGCAGAATGGGCACCTGGCCTCAAGTGCTCAGACCCCGAGCTGGTCCTCTTCCCACCAAGTCCAGCTTCCTCATTTTGTCAGCAAGAGAATGAGGGCAGGGGAAGCAGCCTGCTGGTGCAGGAAAGGGTCTAGCCAGAGAGGAGCTGCTGGATTTGGGAATGTTCTCTGGGTGAGTACCTTACCACCTGGCCTCACACACCTGTATCCCTAATGCTGGAAATGTCCTTAGTCATGGCAGTTGATTTACCAAACCATCTGCTTTGTCATGCCCTGGGCTACACTCTATTGTATCAGCATTTTAAAATGTAAATTTCTGGTTCTACCTAAGAATAATGTAAATTCATTTTGATTTTAGGCTCAGGTGGTATCAAAAGTTAACAGGAGAATTCAGTATTGCATATAATGTCAAAATGGATTCATGTAACTATGATTCCATTTTCTTTTTGTGTGGAAAAAAAATCGTGCCTATATGAATTCATTCATGTGCTCCTTCAACCAAGGTTTTTTAGACTTAAAAAATGTTCCCTTTTCTGCTCTCAGCTTTTCCATTTTCTCTCTTCCAACCATTATCATTGGTGCATCTGTCTGTTCTTTTTTTTAATTCAGTAAAATTAGTTGAGAACCTCCTGTGTGCCCAGTCCTGGTGATGCAGGGCTGAAGTAAACATTCATAAACAGACCTCTTGCCTTCAAGGGACCTCTTTCTAAGGAAGAAAGACAGACATTAAACGAACCAAGTGATTTCAATATATCAAGTGCCATGAAGGAAATGAATATTTCTAAGTATCTTTGAGACAAGTCTTCCTAGATGACCTTCTATAACCTCACATCAGTCAGTCAAAAATAAAACTCCGTTCTTTCCCTCAGTCCGATTTTCCTCCGTGACTTCTAGGTCTTCATTAACAATGTTAGCACATAAGAGTGATCCTTAATGTTTTAAGACAGGGACCACTTTGAGAACACACTAAAAGCTATGGGTGCTCACTGTTTCCTGTCTACAGTCTCAGGGGGCTTCACAGTTCCTGGTTAAGGATTCACATCCTGGAGGAATAAGGAGGCATGGGGAACGGGGCCCAGCTCAGCTAGAGTCTCTATTCCCTGGGGGGGAAAAGTGATGGGAGATAGTACTTATGTTGATTTGCTTCTATAACATTTAAAATTCCTTGAACTCTTGATATTGAAAAAGGTTTTATACTTCTCACAGATTTCTCAAGCCCTTCATATTTAAAAGTGATTTTCATATGTCTCACAGATTATTTACTCAGTACAAACAGAAAAAAGTAGCTTTATGATGGAGAAATCATCGTTACCATGTTAACCATGTAATCAGACGTGGTGGAGCAAGAGGGCTGGTGCCTCCTAATGTCATGCACTGAGAAAAACACAGCACCTATCATGCTATACTCTTGCCAAAAAGTTTCACCTAAATCTAATTATGAGGAATAACGCAGGCAAATACAAATTGAGGGGTATTACGTAAACAACTAGCTTGAATTCTTTTAAAATATTGATGTCATGAAAAGCAATGCAAAACAAAGATGAGGAACTATTCCAGACTAGAGAGGCAGATAAATAACTGCCATATTGATTAGATCCTGGATCAAAACAAAACAAAAAAATAAAAGCCAACCCTGACATAAAAGATACTGAGGGGAATAGTAACTCACAGTTTTTTTCTGGGCTGTATTTAATGATATCACATATAGGAACTTAATTTGCAAACCCTAAGTACCAGAAAAGTATGAGCTTATTAGTATAATTTATATTGTATTTGTATTGACTTTAAGAAGGACAGACACAAAATAGTCCCATATGATATTTTTTCTTACATTCAAAATGCATTTATTGATCTGAGATGCAAAGGAGTAAATTGACTTGCTCAAGGTCATCAGTTCAATTAATAAGCAGAACCAGGACTATAGCCCAGGTCTTCTTGTCCTCTAGAGAACATGGGGCGATGGCTCAGGGAAGATCATGGATGTTGTTCATGCAGATGGTGGTAGGTGAAGTGACAGTATTGATGATGGTAGTGGCAACAATGGTGTTAGTGGTGTTGATAATTGTGGAGTGATGAAGTTGGTGATGGTGTTGCTGGTAGTGGCAGCAGTAATGATGGTGTGGTGGTGGTGTTGGTAGCAGCCTCAGTAATGGTTGTGGTGGTAGTGGTGCTGGTAGTGGCAGCAGTAATGGTGGGGGCAGTGGTGGTAATGGTACTAGAGGCTATATTGTGGAATGATGATGAGAGTTGGAGATGAACCTGAATGTGATCAATAGGATTGAAGGGTAAAGTTTAGGAAGTGCAAAAGCAGGTATTCTTGTTACCTTTCTAGAATTTATTTTCCTTTTCCCATTTTTTTCTTTCTTTCTTTATCTCTCACATTCTTGGTATCTGATTTTATCTAGGAGTTCTCCTTATTTGGATCTGCTTATTATGTCTAGAATGAAAACATATATTATTAGGGTGGCAGACTATATATCTTTGCTTTGCTTTATAAATCATGACAATGTTCTACTGTTATGGAACAAATAGCTGCATTCTATAAAATGCAGTCTTTTTGGAACAAAGCCCTTAAATCTCTAGGACTTCCTTTCAACTTATGTTTTGTTGCACATAACCTAACAAGCTGCAATTATAGGGCACCCAGAATGGGGAGGCTGATGGCTGCCATAATAATGACCCATGGGAGGGCAGCCTGGGTGGCTCAGCGGTTTAGTGCCTGCCCTTGGCCTGGGGCGTGATCCTGGAGACCCAGGATCGAGTCCCACGTCAGGCTCCCAGGATGGAGCCTGCTTCTCCCTCTGCCTGTGTCTCTGACTCTCTCTCTCTCTCTCTCTCTCTCTCTCTTTCTCAAGAATAAATAAATAAAAATCTTAAAAAAAAATGACCCATGGGGTATGTCAAGCACCCTTTACTATTCCCTTCTCAGCACTGTTAATGCTTGTGGGATGAACCTCCTCTTCTTCTCCTGCTGGTATTAATACCAGAAAAGGTTCAGTCCAAATGGATATCAAGTTGGTGTATTTTTGGAGACACTGGTAGGTCTGTTATTGTCAGACCAACTGCTAGTATTGTGTTTGCATTTAGTCTCTACTTGCTATCTTATTCAGTGTTGTTTTCTTTTTTTTTTCAGAGCTGAGTGGGTGAGTACATTGATGGCATGCTGATCAGATTTCCAGGCTGCCATGGGGTTGTGAGTAGAGCTAATAGACTGGATGAGAGAATAATGAGCCAAAGCAATATTTTTCAGCTGTGAAGAGACCAACACAAAGTTCAGCACTTGCGTCTGAATGACATCTTGCAGAGAGAATGGCAGGTAAGGGACGCAGCCTAGGCATCTGGGAAATAGTCATGCTTTGTAGCCAATGGCAACCTCAAGATGAGGTGGCTGCTAAGGAAGTGAAGTTGTGGTGTGAGAATGGAGACAACACAGCTCTGTCTTGGGTGGCTTTCACTGGGGGGGGGGATCCCATGTAAGTATTCTTTACCACACTTGAGTAACAGGGATTGTATTGAGGGGACAGTTTAGGATGATGGGGCTGAGGTTGGGGCTTGAACTGTCATATAAATCTAGGCATATGGAAACTACAGCTCTGGTGAGCTGTTATTGGTTAAAACATGCTTTTATTACAACTTATAGAAAGCTCAACTCATAGTGGTTATGTGATAAAAACGTGATCATCTAATAGAACAAGATGTCTGGAGGTAGGCCACTCCAGGGGAAGCAGCAGTGACTTACCAGTATCTTCTAAGGCCTGGGCTCCTTCTAGATTTATGTTCTGCATTTTCAGCATGTTGGCTTCTTGATCTGAAGTTTGTCACTTCATGGAACAAGATGGTTGCCAGAGATCCAAGCATCACACTTCACACAAACGCATTCGAGGGAGGAGTGGGAAGAGGCACAGTCCCTGAGCTCTTTCAAACATATTACCCTTCCATTAGGGACCAAAAACTTTTTCAAAAGTTTCTCAGTGGGCTTCCCTTATATCTGTAGGCAGGCTGTGTCAGATGCCCATCCCTTTGGCCCTTCAGTTTCAAAGACTGACTAAACTTAATCTCTGGGGCTGGGGAAAGGATGTCTTTCTTTCCTTCTTGGGTGTATTTCTTTCCTTTTTTAAAAAAAAGATATTATTTATTTATTCATGAGAGACACACAGAGAGAGGCAGAGACATAGGCAGAGGGAGAAGCAGGCTCCCTGTGGGGATCTTGATGTGGGACTTGATCCTAGGATCCTGGGATCACAACCTAAGCCAAAGGCAGATACTCAACCACTGAGCCACACAGGCGCCCCTTTAGGTGTATTTCTGCCCATCTTATAAGGAAACAAAACTGGCATTTTCTTAGCTCAGAAAGAGGAGGTGTGAGAAATGGCAGCCTGGTGGGCAACCAAGTATATCTGCCACTGGGCATAGCTTACTTTGCAAATGTAAGAAGATATTTCTGCTTGGTATGCAGAAAAGGATTTGTTTATGAGGCTCCAGACACAAAGTTTGGGCAGATGTTGTGCCAACTGGTAGACTTTATAAGGAAGTCAACTTTTAGTCCTACTTGAGTCAAGATTTCCTGATGGCTAGAGTTACCCAGAAATGGAAGGTGCTGTTTTGATGGTAGTGGGAAGCAGAATCAATGTCTACCTGGTAGGGGATAGGGACATGGTAAAGGGAATTCCTATACCTATTGGAGGTTGGGGAGGGTGAAGGGAGAGGGCAGGTATTTACACTGACCTATGAGTTTCCTTCCAACCCAGAGAACTTCTGATCCTAGTAATTAGTTTTTCCCCTTTGAATGTTCATTGGATAATTATGCTAATTGCAGATAATGTTTCTACTAAGTGAGGTATAATTTCAAGTTGCATGGTTTTTTTGGGTTTTTTTTTTATCTTTAGCATCAGTGCATGAGATGCAGAGTTTGCCTTGGACCTGGGCCATACTTTGTTTAAAATTGTTACTTTTATGAGAATAAAGCAAGAGGGACACATTTTCCTTTAAGTTAAGTTATGGATAATGTGCACGCTGGCCCACGAACTGGCATAGTAAATACCAATTCCCATGGTCCCACAAACATTGTTGAACTTGCGGCACTGAGGCTGAGTATCAACTGGGCAGAGCCACCTACTTTTACTTTTGATATTCTATGCCCAATAGGATAGCAACAACTTCATACAGATTAGAGTATCAAGGAGAAAAGGATGAATCCAACCAATTAAAAAGACTTGTTAAATCCATTTCCAAATGAGATATTTCTAGTGGTTTCCAATATTCATGGCAAACACCGTCTCTTGTCCAGAAGTCTCTGGAAACTTCTTGGGCATTGCTCTCAATTCCTTTGCTGTTCCTTAGCAAAAAGAAGGAATGGACTAGATACAGACACCCTTTGGGGATTTCATTTCCCCTCCTCTTTGCAACTCGTCCTGCCACTACCTGGTATAGTATTAACTATCCAGTTTATATTAGGGGACCCTACTTCCCTCTCACATCATGGCTGATAGGACCATGAGGGTTCATCTGACCAATCAGATTCTCTTCTGAGGGAATTTGAGATTGGGACAAGGAGTAGCTAATCAGTTTTGTTGGATATCTGGTCATAGAAACAACATAGGTCATCTCCACCTCTCACTCTGAACTGAGAGAAGCCAAAAGAAAAGGTGCAGGGAGAGATCACGTGGCCAAGAGAGGCTGAGGCCTTGCCTGCTGTATCAGCCATACTAACTGGCCCCAGCGCAGCCTCCTGCAAGGCTCCTAGACATTTACTAGCCTCCTATTCTGTGCCACACCCAGAGTCCCTTCTATAACTCCTTCCCCATTTTGTTTAAGCTGGTTTGCACAGATATTTGTCATTTATAGCAACCTGAGAGAGATCCCATCCTCAGAAGGGCTCATCAGAAAGCTAATGAGAATTTTAAAAAGAATTTTGTTGCTTTTTCCAAATATAAATTTATGAATGCTTATTATAAAAAATAGAAAGGTTTTATCTTTGAATGTGGAAATTTCCACAATATTCCTAAGAGATGATTGCCCAAGTATTCTGGAGGCAAGAGCAAGGAGCATGAGCGGGCACAAACCAGCAAGCACCAATATTCCATTGGGCTGTGACGGGACACGCATTGATTCAAGCATTTCACCTGCGTTAACTCTTAGGATCCTTACTACAAGGCTGAGTGTAAGGATGGGAGTGGGCATCGAATCCTACCCTTGTGCTAAAGATGAGGAAATTTAGTATTAGAGATGTCAAGTAGAAGGGGTGGGGAGCAGGATTTGAAGGCAGCCAATTGGGCTCCATTGCCTGGGCCCTTAACCACCAGACTATAGAGCCTTTCATTTTATGTTGCTTCTTATTTCTGTTGCCTATTGCTGCATAACAAATTAATACCATAAACTTTGGGACTTAAGGAAACACGCATTTATTATTTTGCCAGTTCTGCAGGTCAGGAGTCCAGATAGGTATAGCTTGCTGGGCCATTTGCTCAGGATCTTGCAAGCCTGTAAGGAAGGTGCCTTGGGGGGCTCCCTGAGACTGGACTGAGGATGGACCCATTTCCAAGTGCCTGTGGTTGTTGGCAGTCCTTGTGAGCCCTGGGACTGAGGAGGGCTCAGATCCTTACTGGCTATTGGCCAGAGGCTGCCCTCTGTTCCTTACTGTGTGGGCTTGTCCATGGCAGCTGGCTTTATCAGAGCCAGCAAGAGAGAGTCTTCCAATCTGGAAATTACTGTCTGATATCACCTAATCACAAAGGGACATCCCATCACTCTTGTCATATTCTACTGGTTGTAAACAAGTCCCCGGGCTAGCCTGCATTCAATTATACAGGAGCATACTCTTATCTTTAAACTTTTATATTTTTCACAGCTTTCTGGTAATGGTTGGACTGGAGCAGTTGGTGGAGGGTAAGGCCATAATGACACCTCAAATTGGAGATAGCCAGGCTCATAGCAGGGCAGGGCTGGCCTGATCCCTACTCCCTAATGTAGGAAGAGGAGCTAGACAGAGAGAGAGAAGGGTGGGTCTGCTTACCTCTCCTTTGCCCCCATCCTACAGGTTTCTAACCTGGGGACATGAAGCCCAGGAAAAGGGCTGAGAGATAGCTGGAGAGATGGGTTGAGCACCTATCACATCTAGAAGCAGGCAGCTCAAGATCTAGGAAGCCTTGGATTCTTTCTCCACTTTCTTGCTCTTTAGGGAACATGGCGCAGGGGACGGCCAGCTGTCCTGGGGAGGCATGAGTCAGGGATGAGTCAAGGGTGTAGACAGGGATGGGAGGTGTTTGCTGTAGGACTCCTCTCTGCATGCGTAGAGTAAAGAAGAGGAGGAGGGTAAAGGTTCTCTCTGACCTGGATCCCACAGAGAATCTCGCTCCTTGCTTTTGTCTGTAAACCACATATTTGGGCATCTTTCTATGTCAAAATGTGGAGATCAGATTCATGCTTTTTTGTGGCTGTTTAGTATTCCACCATCTGGGTGCCCTGACTGAACCTGCTCTCTAGGTCTTTGGAGGCTCACGCAACTCCATTTGAAAATTGTAATTTCTGGGGGGCCTTCAGGGTAGGCCCACTTGTGCTTCATCATTACCGAAGTGTGTGCTCTCCTCAAAATAGTCTGAGTTTGATGCCCAAGGACTCTCACAGCCAACTGGGACCTCCGAGGCCTTCCATTGACAAGGATGGCTGCTACAGTGTCTCTGTGGAGGTCGGGGCCCTGAAGGAAATGAAGCCAGGCCTCTGCCTCTCCTCTGGGGCTGAGGGTCTCTGCATTCGAAAAGGCCGGTATGCGAAATCTGAAACCCGGTTGATATCCTTGCATTAGCTCATCTTGCACCAAGTGAAAGGAGGTGTTATTTCCTTTGGAGCAGCTTCACCTTTTGCCCCCTTATACACGCTTCCACTCCATGTTCCACGCTCTTTCACTGTGCACACTACAATTAGTGATGTCTGTTTCATGAGTGCCACTCCAACCACAGGCTGCAGATAGGCTTTCTTTTCCTCTTTGCTTTATTCAGAGTTCTAATAAATAACCTGTTCTCTCACTTACCTTTTCTTCCCTACAAAATCCCAAATCATCTAACATGACTTCTGCATACAGCTCAGCAGCTCAGCTCCCTTTTACGCTCTCCTGTTTATTTCAAGTAGCAATAGTTAGTATTTACTGAGGTTTTTATGTGTACCAGGTCCTGTGCTAAATGCTATGTAGGAGAAAACTCCACGAAGCTTCACTACAGACAGCCCTATGAGATGATTTTGTCATCACTGGTTTACAGAGGAGGAGATGGAGGCAGAGAGAGGGCCTCATTCAAGGCGACCTTGCTAGAAAGTGGCCAGATCTGAAGTTATGCCAGCTTAGAAAACCAAACTCTGAAGCCTTCTGCCATGCAGAGTTATTGCCCTAACTTCTCTGCAGGTTCAGAATGGGTTCCACTAAGAACAAGGTTATCCAGCTTCTTGGGAGGACAAGAAGAAATTGGAGAGCCTCCAGGGAAGGTCCTAGAAAGTGATTAAGAGGACAAGAATGACACTGGTGAGAAGGCTCAGAGGAATAAGAGTAATTTAATCTAGAGAAATAAATTCTAAGGGCTAATTAATGGCATTCCACTGATGTCTTCATGAGAATCAATTAAAATATTTTAAAACAGGAGCCAGTCTGTTAGTTTTATTATACAATGTCAAAGGAATGATTTAACTATTATCTTATTTAATAAATTTAACAAATATGTAGTAAGCAGACACCATGGCCCAGATACATAGCAAATATCCTAGTTTACAATCCATACATAGCAAGGACCTCCTCTAGGACTTACATTTTGGTAGCAGGATGGGGTGGGGGATGGATTGTAAACTAGGAAACCATACAGAAACAGGATCACACTGGCCAATGATGAATGCATGATGAGTGATGTCTGTGAAGACATCAAGGCAGGAGGATGGGAAGCAAGTGTTGGAGGTAGGCTTCTCCATGTGAGGTGAGGGGTTGGCATTTGAGCTGAGACTTATGTGAGCCTATAGGGATGGAGCGGTCTGGGCAGAGGGGACCTCAGAGCAGGAATGAGTTTGGCAGAGACAAGGGTACAGAAAACAGGAAAGTAAGGCTGGTGGTAGAGAGTGGTGGGCAATGGGCTGAGAGAGCCGATGGGAAGAGGAGTCATGTGTGTGATGGAATGGACCATAGGAGGTCAGAGTGAGAGGGTGAGGGCTGTCATGGGGGGCATGCAGTAGGCAGGAAGTGAAGCAGGTAGAGAGAAGTGGACCTTGCATTTCTCTTGTGTTCATATGACAGGTAATCATGGCAGATGAAGTGTGGGGGTGGAGATGAGAGGAAAAGAAGACTTGAGAATGACCATCAGAGTTCTAAAAAGAAGAATCAACTATTTGTCTTACTGTAATTTTGCTGGGAGAAGGAAGTTTTGAGGGTACCTTGCTTGGCAGTTTGAACCTGATAACTCTTGGGCCTTCAATTCTAGGTAATATTTTGGATCTCAGTATACTTTGTAGGGAGAAGGTCCACACCTCTCCTCTGTTTCTTGGAAGCGAAAGCCTTCCCCTCCTAGCGTCCCAACAATGAGGAGGTTGAGTCTGATTTAGGCCAAACTATCCACGCCCCACCTCATTTTGCAAACAGGGAGACTGAGCCTTTGAGGACAGTTTGTCACCTTCACAGCATTCTAGCTCTTGGCAGAGTCTCAGGTCTCCTGATTCCTCAGCTGGGGCTCTCTCCACTGTTTGAGCTGTCTCATGGCACAGGGAAGCAGAGGTTTGAACCAACAATTCCATCCCTCCTAACCTGGACAAAAATGACAATCCTTGCTGTTATTAGAGGTCAGTTCTCAAAATTCGTGGCCTCAGCCCCAGCCATGTCAATGCCTTCTCTCTGGCCAATTTTATGAAAGTTTAAACAGGTCTGTTTCTAAGAAATGTCCTCAATATTAAAGTGCCTATAAAATGCATAAGATCCAGGTGTGACTGGGACTAAAATTGAGCAGCAGTGAGGTATGTGTGTCAGTCTATTTTGGGGTGCAAATCACTAAGATTTGGAGCCTGTGGGAGGAGGGTAAACTCCTCTGGGAAGCGTTCCCTCAGTGGTTTTTGGTAAGCCAGAATTACAGTCTATCAGGATCTTGAACAGGAACCTCCATGGGGGTAATACTGCTATGCACCTTTCAAAAGCAGGAGTTAGAGTGTTGGAGTAACCCAAGGTGAAATGAATACATGTCTCTTTTCCATTTGGGCTTTGCATACTTCAGGCACACTTTTATGGGTCAGTCTCTGAAGGTCAGCTAAAGAAAACAGAAGAGAAAAAAGAAGTTCCTTTAAAAAGCTTGGAACCATGATGTTTCTAAAAGTGTAGATTGATAAAATAGATACTTCCTTCCGTAGATTTTCAAAAAAAGAGAACTTTATAATGATGTTTTATGTAGCCTGGTGAGAAAATGCACAGAATGATGAAAGCATTGCAATTATAAAGCCCCCTACCCAGAAGCTTAATACAACATGGCAGGAATTTAGATGTACCAACAGCTACGTTTCCTCTGGAATTCTAACTGCCTCAAGACCTGAGCCCAGTGTCTATGGTATGGTGTACTTTGAGCCAAACTTAAACTGATAGGATTTCTAGGACACACAGAGAATCTTCTCAACCACACTTACTCCACCAGAATTTTTAGATGTACTTTTTTGTGTTGAGGCAGCTAGTTTGTCTCAAACAGGCTTCTGCTTAAAAACAAAACAAAACAGAAAAACCACACATTATTTGGGAAATGCTATGATGGGCAAGAATGCATTACATTATCAGGTTGGTTGGCTGATCGAGTGGTTGGCAAAGATCTGAGGGAAAGAGCCATACAACAGGTAAGTTTTGATGCATTGAGGAAGGGAAGAAAAACCCTGAGTTGGGAGGGCTTCTGCAGTGAGCAACTCTAGGGTGGCTATTACTACTACTAGAAACCAAGCTAGTCTCTTGGTCTAGCCCTATTGGGACTGTGGTCAAGGCGTTGTCTTTGCAAACAGCTTAGTTTCCTTTAAAAATACTTGGAAACTTGGAGATAGAGGGTTTGCTTAAAGCTGCAGGCATGGTGTTTACCACTCCCCTGGGGTAAGGGGGTAAGGGGTGGGGAGCATTGGGGAGGGGGTGTCAGAGTCGAACTTGCTCAAATAGCCAGAGTCCCGTCTCCCGCTAGGTGGCAGTGTCAGGGGCAAGGGCTGGCAAAGCACCTAGAATTCGGTCACCTCCCCAATGGGGGCCACTTTCTTCCAGGAAAAGATTGCTATCCTCATTTGAGTGCTGGAGAGAAGCTAGTCTATCTCCATTTCTCCATTTTTAGCTTAGCTAGCTGAGTTGTAGAACTGTGATGACTGTGTCAGCAAAATACGTTTTGGGAGTAAAATGTTTACTACATGAAGGCAAATTCTCCACTAAAAATGGTTTCTCTTAGTCTCAGAACTTGTACAGTTTAGTTTTAGTGCCCTAGCCACAAAATTTTGGGAAGCTATATTATACCCCTAGGACCCTCAGAGACTATCGGTCATGCCTGGAAAACTCTAGGTGTCACTGGTGTTGCAATAAGAAATAATGAGAAGAGAACAGGAATCTAATGCTTGTTGCATGTTTACTCTGGACTGATAAGTAAACTGTGGCTCAGAGAGCTTAATTGCTCACTCAATCTAGAAACAGATGGAACTAGGTTTGAACTCAGATTCATCTGGCTGTAAAACCAACCACATTTCCCCTATCCTGTGCTTGATAAGAGCAAACAGCAGCCAGCTGGTTGCTATGGTGGGAACAGGACAGGAAGATGTTCCAGAAGATTTATAAGCAATACAGTCCTGACCAATCAGAGCATTGCATTCCCCACCCTACCTCCCACGCCAGCCACAGTGATTGGTTCAGAAATGGACATTTGAGCTGAACAGTACCCTTGGGGAAGGCTCTTTTCTGCTAGATTTGAAGCTGTGATTACAGCACAAGCTGCAGAGGGTGACCACATCAGGAGAAAGCGGTCATAGAGATCAGAGACACGACCCAAGGAGCCTGAGACTGAGTGGCCTCCTGGTGCTGCCCAAGCCCTGGGTCCAATCATGCTGGACCTTCCCAGGGTGTGTGGGTTGCCCAGCCAGTAGATTATCTCCCTCTTGATTATGTCATTTGGGGGAGATGTGGTTTGTCACTTGTCACCAAAAGAATATTGACTTATACAGGCAGTCAAGATAAGAAAGGACTGAACGAAAACAAAGTAAAAGTAGCTACAGGTTCAATGGCACACTCACTATCACAGGTTCCTGTGGCAGTCACTTTTCTACATCATCAATCTGTACCCACTCAAATTTAGAATGAACAAATGATAGAATGAATGAATGAATAAACGGTCATGGGGGCCAGAGACACAGGGAGAGTGAACTAAGATTCAGAGCAATTGGTGAAAGGTCTTAGAGTTACACCACCACCTGAGCTAGAGTTACATATTGTTTTCCACATAAGGTTTGAAAACATGATGCATTAGAACAAGTGATTATAACTTTAACTTGCATGACGAGTATATATTACAGTGCAGGAGGTACAAATAAATGCATTGCCTGTTAATGCTTCGACAGTCATTTATGGTCCTGCTCAAATTCTTCCTGAATTCTGAGGCTCCATGATCATTTCAGGAGTGATTGTAGCATTATCATTAGGCTTGATTTGGAAGCTTTACTAATTGTGAAAGAAGGAAAAAAAAAACCAAAACGATCTTCATAAGGAAGACAATAATATGAACATTTCAATAAGTATCTTCAGTATTGAGTTTTCCTTGGTCCACTTTGAAATTCATAGTAATTATTATACTCCCTTACTCAGCAAAATTCAGAATGAATGAATGAATAGAAAATTTGCATAATTTAGGACTGAAAACTTAACTCAAATTGGTTGAACTGTAAGAGAGTAATAGCCCTAAAAATCTGAGAAGTTCAGAAGACCAGATGCTAGAGGTCAGTGCTGATCTTGATAGTAAGATGAAGTCCTTTATGACCCATTTCTCCTAATTCCTCAGAGTTTCCCCATGGAGCAGCATCTCCATCTGCAGGCTTCACACAGCACACCTGGCAGGCTGGCTTCTCTCGGGCAGCAGTAAAATAGCCACAGAACACCTCACCAAAGAAGATGTATAGATGGCCAATCAGCATAGGGCAGGATGTTCCATGTCATAAGTCATTAGGGAAATGCAAATTAGAACAACGATGAGATACCACTATATACCTATCAGAATGGCTGAAATCTGGAACACTGACAACACTGAGTCCTGGAGAGGATGTAGAGCAACAGGAACTCTCATTCACTGCTGGTAAGAATCCAAAATGATACAACCACTTTGGTATATAGTTTGATGGTATCTTATAAAACTAAACATGCTCTTACCACACCACAATCTAGCAATTATGCTCTTTGGTATTTCCCCAAAGAAGTTGAAAACTTGTGTCCATGAACACTTGCACATAGATGTTTATAGGAGCTTTATTAATAATTGCTGAAACTTGAAAATGACCAAGATGTCTATCAGTAGGTGAATAGATAAAACTGTGGCACTTTCCGATAGTGGGAATATTATTTGGCTCTAAAATGAAGCACTATCAAGCCATGGAAAAACATGGAGGAGACTTAAATGCATCTTACTAAGTGAAAGAAGCCAATGTGAAAACTGTATGATTCTAACTCTGTGACATTCTGGAAAAGCCAAAACTCTGGTGACAAAAGATCAGTAAAAAAATCAGAGGATTTTTAGGCAGTGAAACCATTCCGTATGATACAGTATTCTGAATGATGTAATAGTAGAACATGTCATTATGCAGGTGTCCAAACCCATGGGATGTACAACACCAAGAACTATCTGTAATGTAAACTATGGACTTTGTGTGGTAAAGATGTGTCAGTGTAGGTTCATTGTTCATAGCAAATATACTGCTCTGGTGTTGGATGTTGGTAGTGGGGGAGGCTGAGCATGTATGGGACCAGAGGTATAGGGGAAATCTCTATCTCTTCTCAATTTTGCTGAAAACCTAAAACTGTTCTTAAAAAAAAAAAAGATTAATCTTGAAAGAAAAAAAAGATTAATTTTTCAAGAAAAATCTTGAAAGAAAGTGCATTGCAATGCACTCTCTGGGCTGAGTGAGAGGGCCTCTTGCATTAGCTTAGGCAGAAGGGGAGGAATCTTGTCTTTGCTAGAAGGACTCAGCACTGCCCCTCCTGTGTTTCAGTGGCCAATCAACTGGAGCCAGAGGGTCAGGAGTACTGGTTGGCCTAAGCCAGTCTGGGTTCACACACTGATGGGGTTTCCATCTCATCCAAATCACGTAGCTGGTTCCAGACTCTAGCTCCTAATTACAAACAGAGGGTTGCTGGAGGGGAGGTGGGTGGGCAGATGGGGTAAGTGGGTGACGGGCATTAAAGAGGACATGTGAAGTAATGAGCACTGGGGGTTGTATGCAACTGATGAATCACTGAGTTCTATCTCTGAAACTAATAATACACTGTATGTTAATTAGTTGAATTTAACATTTGAAAAATAATAAGAAAATAATTTTAAAAAATAAATCACATGGCTGGGCTCAGAGGAGGGTGGTTTCCCAAAGGAATGTGGGAAGACTATTTCCAGGAAGAGGGTGAATGAATGATGAGTCAGATAACAGCCTTTATAAATGGGAAGTTTCTTTTCTGAATATTCCCATTTTTCAAAGTTCTATAGCATTTCTCTGAAGAGTCTTTTAATTTTGGTACATTGAGCTGGTCTCTAAGGGATGTAGACAATCCCACAGCAGATATTATTGAAAGAAAGAAAGAAAGAAAGAAAGAAAGAAAGAAAGAAAGAAAGAAAGAAAGGCAAAGAAAGAAAGCCTACAGGTACACTAGCACTAGTTGTAATATAAAATCCCCATGTTGCACTGGCTTAACACCACAGAAGTGAGTCCTTGCTCCTCTAAAGGTGCTGGATAGGAAGGTGATCTCTTACACTCCGATTTAGAGACCCAGGTTTCTGTGTCTTGTGCCTCAAAGGTCTCAGAATTCGTCACTTGCAGACAGTAGATGGGAAAAAGAGTGGAGCAGAGACTTGAGGAGGTTTTGACACACATCACTTCTCATATCTTATTGGGCGGAACTCAGTCACAGGGCTGTGACCTACCTGCAGGGGAGACTGGGAGATGTAGTCCAGCTGAGTGTTGGGGCAGGAGGAGGGGAAGCTAGAAGGAAGGAAAAGAAGGAAGACAGTAAAAGAAGTCCCATTCACCTAGTGCACTTACTGGCACAGAAAATCTTCCCTTTAGGTTAGAATGTATCCTAGAACAGAAGGTGAAAATCATTGCAGATTATATGGCACAAGCATGTTTTATTAAAGCTTTTAAAAGTTGATCTATAGGGAACTAACATGCACAAGGGGCAATGTCGCAGCATCTAACTTAAGAATAATTTGAGGGATCCCTGGGTGGCGCAGCGGTTTGGCGCCTGCCTTTGGCCCAGGGCACGATCCTGGAGACCCGGGATTGAATCCCACATCGGGCTCCCGGTGCATGGAGCCTGCCTGTGTCTCTGCCTGTCTCTCTCTCTCTGTATGTCTATCATAAATAAATAAAAATTAAAAAAAGAATAATTTGATGTAAAATTGAGGACATATCCGAAAACATATTGACAGCATGTCCCATTGAATGTTCTGGGATCTTTCTTTTTTGAAACAACTTGTTCTGAGTTATAACTTACATATGATAAAATGCTGGCATTTTAAATGTAGTTTGATGGGTTTCAATAATCCTATTGCATCTTTGATGTGGAAAATGTACAGGGAAGTAGGTCCATACTACCACTCGACAAAGGGCAGTGTGGAGAGAAATGTCTGGAAACATCTGTAAAACATTTTCTTTCCTTGAGTTAATTAATAGTGAAAAAGGAATTTTGTTCAAATCAATTTGATTATTGCCTCAGTGTGTTTAACCCGGACAGACATGACTTCAGCCTTTGAGCAGCAAGAATGTGACTATAAGTAACAGGTTGCTGATAAAGCGCATGTACCACTTATGATAAACCAGAGCCTGGGCTTTGGCATCAGACAGACCTGGGGTTGGGTTCCAGCCCAGCCACTTTCAATCTGTGTTGATCTTGGGTATTTTAAACCTCAGGTGGGAGGCTTGTCAAGGAACTAGGACTTACACGGACACTGGCTTTGATAGGGCTGGTTTGAAGCTTAAAAGAAATTAAAGTGTTTGGTACGACTGCCAGAACATAGTAAGTGCTCAGTTTGCATTAGCTACTAGTATTAATTATTCATCACCCATGAGAAGATACCCATTCTTGGTGAATCTCTGGTTTTATACTTTACATGCCACTGGAAGGCTCCCAAAGAACTCATGTTCAACTTGATTTCAGCATCTTTTTTTTTTTTATTCACCATCCCATTATTTTTTATAAGATATTCTGAATTCCCCCTGGAAGCAAGAACCATAGTAACAAGCTTTCAGCTTCATTTTGCTTCTGAGATGATCATTAATGGAGTTATTTTGATACTTTTTTTTTTTACAAGACAGCCTTAAGCTGTAACTACAAATGCCTTTTCAAAAGTCCCTGATTTATTTTTCTGTTCAGCTGAACTCTTGTGTCTTTGTCTTTATATGTTTTTGATGAATGGATGATGTTGTCTTTAGATGTTCTCAACCATCCTGGGCACATTAAAATCACCCAGTGGATCTCATCAAGTGGAAGACAAGAAGGGGAATCCAAGAAAAAGACAGCACAGGCTCTGCTTCCTGTGACATACACGCACCTGCTAAGGGACTAGTGTCAGGAAATTTACAAAGTCAGCCTCTGATTATAGAGATTCTTCCTTAAGGAGCAAAAGAAAAAAAGCAAAAGCAAAAAACCACATTTACTTCAAAGAACTCCTGTCTGATTGAGTGGGGAAAAAGTAGCCTCATTGCTTTGATCCTTTCACTGAGAGAAACAACATGAAAAGAAAAGAGAAAACAAGGCTCAAAATATGGGCTTTTGTTGAGAGCATCATTAGGAGTGTTTATTGGCTGCAGCAAACATACATCGAAGCTCTGGAACATTCGGTAGGGCCTTGCCAGCTTCTGCCTGGAAGGCCAGGCAGTTGATTCTGGGCCACATTCTTTTTTCAAGTGAGGGAGCGGGGACTGTAAGTCTCAAACCCCCTTGACCTTTGGTGAGTTCAGGCTTTAGAAATAAACTTGGATTTTTTTTTTTTTTTAAGGCTTTGGTTTGTTTACCTTCAGTAAACACTGTCTGATTCTTTTTTCCCCTTGAAGAGAAAAGCTCTTCACAAAGCTGATGAAAAGGCTTTTTGCACATCAGCTTCTTCAAAACAACATTGTGATGAGTTAAGTGCAAACAAATCAGGATCAGATGAATTGCATTTTCCCTTTAAAATACAGAGTTGAACAGATTTAAGGTGGTGGGGAAGTGTTTTGCAGAAGTGCTCTTCAAATCCAGAATACTGAGTGGCAGTCAATAAACTCAGAGTATGGACAGAATTTGCCTTCCTACTCTTCAAATGGTGTGCATGGCCTCGGTCCTTTACAGGTGAACCATCACATTTTGATGAATGCGTGAAGTTAATTTGTTCTAACAATGAGGAGATTCCAAGCATAGTGACTGAGTGGATGGAGCACAAAGCTGAGCGCACAGCTACTGCCTGCCACATGGAGGTGCAAGGTACAATTTCACAGTAAATGGCACCAAAGAAAGATGGTGTAATATGGGGAACGTGTGAGATTTGTGCTTCCCGAGCATATAAAAGAGTGTGGTCAGAGCAGGAAACAACTCTACACAAACAGCTCTGCTGTAAATTCCATGAAGGCTGACTGCAGCTCAAGGTTTCCCGTAGAATTGGGAGCCCACTGCCTAGCATGGGGTTGGGACAACAACAAATCATGACCAGTCAAGTGGCTACATAAAATTAACCATCCCAGGGGCCAAGAGACGAGGCTCTGTCCAGGCCTACTCTCAAACTAGGCCAGAAACCCAAATGGCTAAGAACCTTTGTTTTGAGCAGAACTGAGCCCTCTTTTCCACAGACTTCTCCTGTGATGGAGTATTTTCTTGTTTTACCTCCCTCCTGGCCTGGAAGCTGACTGAGGGCAGAGCGCTTGTCTCACCAGGGTTTTCTCCTCCCCGGAGTGACTGGTACATGATACGTGATACTCAGTTATTCTGAACCCGTAAGAGAATCCAGCCTATCATCGTCTTCACCACCTTCACTACCATCTTTCTCTTCTCCTTCATTGATTTCATTTTACGTTAGGACAGCATTGTGCTAATTTCTAAGTACTTTCATATGCATGATCCTATTGATGGTGCATATGTGCACTCTGTCTGATGTGGCTGGGATTTAGGGACTGGTCTGCATTGGCCCCTCTTTTCTAGTATGTGCCACTGCTTCTCTAGGTACATCTTTAGGCATGGGTAGCTTAGGTGTAATGAGGAAACATCTCTCAGGAAACAAAAGCTAGTGTTTATGAGTTAAAAAGCTTAGCAAAAATAAATGATTCAATCTCTAATAAAAATGGGACTGGAACTACATTGTGTCTGGTTGGAATAGTCTGCTTTGACCCTATTGTGGCCAGCGTTGTCAGTGGAGAATGCCCCAATTCTTAAATATCACATTAATTCCTTCTTGCTCTTAACAAGGTAACAAAGAACTACATGTATAAAGATGGTGAGAGAGCAGCCTTCCTGTCCCACTGACGTCAGTGCAAGGAAAGATCTCTTTTGCTACAATGGGTCTTGCCTTTGAAAAGGACCACAAATGCCTTCATTTCATCCTTTCTGATTCTTTTCTGGTTTTCAGAGCTCTCATCTTTCTTTTTTCTCTCTGGTTACTTCTGTCAAAAGCATGACGTGGAGATTCACAGAACCCTAGAGCTAACTTTTGTTTTCAGATAACTTTTGTGGATAAAGTTTGGGAGAATAAATTCAAGTAACTCAACAACTTACTCCAAGAGGGAGATCTGCTTTGAGCCTGTCTGAAATGAACAATGTTTGGGGCCATTTTAAACCTCTAACTAAATGAATTGTTTTTTATTTATTTATGGGTTTTTTAAAGGAAGAATGATCCTAGAACCACACTCTAAACACCACTCAAGTGTAGACTTTTACTGTTTGTATTATAATATTACTTAAACATATATTGCAGAAAAGTAGGCAGGTACTTCATATGTTTGTAGTTCTTATAAAACTGTAAAAGAAACCCCCCCCCACAAATTTACAGGTTACATTAAAACCAAACAATGAAAGCAGTAAAATTCAAATTGACAACATTAATGTTATAAGAGGATATGGTTTTTCTGGAACCAAATCTTTGCTCAAAACAAGATGCTGACCACGTTGGCTTCTTGATAGCTCCTTTGGCACAAATGTAGCACTTCAATGTTATGTCTAATTCAGTTCTTTACTCCCTAGGCCTTGACAAAATACTACCATTGGGTGCCAGGAGAAATGTAAACACTAATGTAAACTTGGGCTTTGGCATTGCCTTGAATAGGTTGGCCATCCAAGTTATGCAGAATATGCTCATATGGATGGATTTTTTTTATCATCAACATGGAAACCTGAAATTAAAAACTCCCCTTTTGAAAGTTCACAGCTGTCCATAAATTCATCCCAGTAACCCAGTAAACATGGTGTCAGAGTTAAACTACTTAACTCAGGCTTATAACAAAAAGATTTTGATTATAACATCATGACATTTAAGCATTTCTAAGATGGTTTTGTACTTTGTATGGAGTTCATTGAGTTTACTTACAGTTTACCAAATAGGGAATGAGCATCTCAACAGAAACATGAAAGGCCTTTGAATGACTTCAAAATCTCTTTTCCTTTTTTTTTTTCTTCTGTAAAATCAGTATAGGCTGGTTATGCTGCAGTAACAAACAATCCCCAAATCACAGTGGCTTAACTTAACAGAATCTGTTTCTCCAGTGCTGGATGGGGGTAAGCCTCTGCTCATGGTGGACTCACACTGATGGAGGTTTGACCTTGACATCTGCTTCTACCACCTCCCAGGCTTAGCTCTTTAAACTTCTACTTAGAAGTGACTCTCATCACGTGTATACACAAACCATTGGCCACGAGAAGTCATACAACCATCCTATTTTCTTTTCTTTTTTAAAAAATATTTTATTTATTCATGAGAGACAGAGAGAGATGCAGAGACACAGGCAGAGGGAGAAGCAGGCTCCCTGTGGGGAGCCTGATGTGGGACTCCACCCCAGGATCTTGGGATCACGACCTAAGCTGAAGACAGATGCTCAACCACTGAGCCACCCAGGCATCCCAAGCATCCTATTTTCAGAGAAGTGCAGTCCTACCACATGCTCACAGGGGTAAGAACCAGAGTATCTGTGTCCCACCCTAGGGCCTACCAGCTCTTCCTTTATCATCTCTCACTTACTACAGAGGCAGGACCTGTAGAGGGAGATACTACCTCTGATGTATCTGTTAGGCTGTCTGGCTTTGTTAATCTACAAATGCCCCTGCCATTTTAGAGAGTAGATGGGCAATGCAAAATAAGAAGATCAATGTATTACTTTTGGGAGAAGGGGAAAGGGAGGAAGTATATAGGTAAGCAAAGACATAAAAAATGCAAATTTTATATCTAAAGATAATTAATAAATATACCATCTTCCTTCCTGCAATAAAACTTGTCTCAAATGAGTCTGCAGGAAGATTAGCTTTGGAATTTTAATCCTATAGTAGAGCAAACAGGGCCTTCCAACCCATAAGTGGTACATGAACCATGTAGAGGGTATTTGGTAATTATCACACATTTTGGTAACTGTCGTCATGGAGAAAGAAAAACTCCATGAGTATTTCATATTTTCACTTTTTTATTTTTAAGTGGCAGTAGAGATCAAGGATAATTATGCATGCAGTTTGTATTTAAATAAAGCATGTGAGTGGAAATATCACTTAATTTTCCTCTCAGAAATCAGTTTTCAATCTCAATGTTAGAATGTGCCATTAAAACTACCTCATGCTATGATAATTAAATATTATGTTTTCCAAAGATGCTAAATGATATCTCCTGAGGGTCTCACAATTTGCAAGTGTCTCTATTTTATATAATGGGACTTGAAAATGAGCAAGAATAACTATTTTATAAATTGAGGATTTAGAGTGAGCACGGGACATTCTCATGCTCTCAAGATAGTCTATTCTATTACATGACCAATGAAAAATCCATAACTGTATAGATAAAGACTAGAAATGTTCATCTTTTCCAATAGATTATGTTAGATATGCTACTTCTTTGTTTCCTTTTGGCCATTATATTAAACAAATTAAAAAGCCTCTTTTGTGACAGGGAGTATAAATTTAGATGGAAAACAGACCTATTTTTTTGATGTCTAATTATAACAAGGAGAGTATATTCATGTAGGAAAGTCAGGAAGTACTGAAGAACATAAAGAACCAAACTAAACCAAATCTAACAGAATTAAAACTCTAGTAATAATCCCCACCTTGGAGCAAGCATTTAACATTTCTTGCCACTCTTTCCTTAAGTCTGTGTCTGTGTCTGTGCGTGTACATGGGTGCTTAACTCAGATGGGATTGTGTACAAGGAATTTTATCTTCTGCATTTTCATTTAACATCAGAATAGTTGGGGCAGTGGTTGGGAATAGTTGGGAATGTACCAGATCCCGTTCCTAAAGTTTTTCTCAGAATTATGTACTCTTCACCCACATTCCAGAACAGTGTTCTGCTTGGGATAAAGGCAACAATCCTTATGCACAAGGACATATCCAGTGTGATGTTTTTGGAGGCGGGCGTCAGAAAACCTGGCTCAAATTGGCTTGGACAACAAGGAAATTTATTATCTTGCATTATAAGACGTCCAGAGGTAAATCAGGGTTGCCTGATTTAGTGACATAACAAATATGGTCAAGGACCAAGTTTCTTCCCATCTGTCCTCTTTGCTGTCCACCCAATTGGCTTCATCCCATGGCTGACAGCAGCAATTAGGTCAACAGGCTTCCTTCTTTATGCCTATGCCTAGAGGGAGAGAAAGGCCTCTCCCCATCAAGGGACGAACTTCTTCCCATCCTTTGGGGGTCTTATTGGCCTAGTTTAGGTTACATTCCTACTCTGGTCCCTCTGCAGTGCTTAAACCTGGGATCTGGAAGGATGAAGTTAGACCTATTAGAACCCGTCCCTGGAGCTGAGGGTGCTATCCTCTTCTGCATTACATAAGCTGTGTGGAAGGTATAACCTAAAAAAAAATTGGAATTCTATTGAAAAAGGTAGATTCAATGCTGGATAGGCATCCAACATTGTCCAGTAAAAGGGCCCTTTACAGTGTTACTCCTGCCTACCCAAACCTTCTAGTCTCACTTTATGCTATGTTTCCCCCACTCTTTCTTGATTCCAGTTTCTTTTTTTTTTTTAAGATTTTATTTATTTATTCATGAGAGACATCCACACAGAGACAGAGACACAGGCAGAGGGAGAAACAGTCTCCCTGTGGGGAGCCTGATGCAGGACTTGATCCCAGGACCCTGGGATCACGACCTGAGCCAAAGGCAGATGTCCAACCATTAAGCCACCAAGGTGTCCCTTGAATCCAGTTTCTACTGACAAGGTCATATGCTCTACCTCAGGGCCATTGCACAAGCTGTCTCTCTTCTTGGGCTGCTCTCCCCTCCTCTCCTATTTTTTTCTTAGTTAAATCTTATTCATCCTTCAAATGTCAGCTCAGTTTCCATTTACTTCAACTAGGTGAAATTCCTGCTTTTCTTTCTAGCATGTGTTAGTGTCAGTCTTCAGTGAATAATCTCTCTTTTTTAAAATAACATGTGGGTTTTTTTTTTCCCCACTAACTCTGGGCTCCCTCTGGGCAGAGATTACTTCATCTTCATTTTTATTTTCTGGGCCTAATACAGTAGTTGACATGTGTAGGGTATAAATAAATAATTTCTAAATAAAAAATGAGTGACTGAAGCTCGTTTTAAACAGAGATTAGGTGCCAGTGTATCAGGATGAAATATAATGTTCAAAGTATGAAGTAAGTGTTTATCCTGTTTACTTTAAGTCTTTTCTTATAGAGTAATAGAGATGATATTTTACAGTTGACACCACTGGAGGTACTCAGAATGTGGAGGCAGGGAAAGGAGAGGATGTGGTAATTGCTTGCAATACCATGTGGTTAAATGAAACTCACCACACTGTTCTGGCATTTCTCATGGGGACAAAATAACGCCATTCCTCCTTTTCTTTCTTACCTTGCACCCATCAAAGGTAGATCTCTTTTTTTGCTCCTGTGAGGAAAGAGAAAGTCATGGTTATAGATTTTGATGAGAAATGAGAACATAGTCAAGATATAGGATTTCTTATGGATAGTATTTTTCTGTTTCATTCAATGCAGAAGTATAGATGCTGTGTTCAGAAATTCAAGAGGGGTACATACCTCAGTCGGTTAAACATCCAACTCTTGATTTTAGCTCAGGTCAGGATCTCAGGGTTGTGAGATGGAGCCCCAAGTGAGGCTCTGTGCTCAACAGGGAGTCTGCTTGAGATTCTCTCTTCCTCTCCCTCTGCCCCTCCCCACCGCTCGCTCTTGCATGTGCATGCTCTCTCTCAAATAAATAAATAAAATCCTTTAAAAAAAAAAAGGAAGAGTTTATGTGCTTTGAGCCTTTAATATTTGGAAGAGTATTGTTTATTAAAATATCAGTAATCACTATACTTCAAAGAATTAATATCAAACTTCTATCAATAAAAATATGAATACAAATGGTCATGGGGGTAATATCTGAAAGAAACTCATTTTATACAGAAAAGCCACTCATCAATATTTTTTCTATATACTTAAACACTTTGTTTTTATTATCTTAATGTCTGACTGCTATCTCATGTCTGGACATGCCATATCAAACTTTGTTAGGACATTTCATTCCCTGCCTCCATCTGAAATACTCAGATGACCAACTCGCACATAAATCTCAGCATAAATTCACATTCCAGTTTATGTCCTCCAGATTCCCAGAAATAGCATTACTGGGATCTCCACTTTTAACATCCACTTTGAAAGCCTTCTGTGAATTCAATATTCTAAAAGTGCGCTGGCTTACCGCAGTTCTGAAATTGGAGAAGAAAAAGCAGAGGAGATGAGATGTCTAGCTCAGGGCATGGCACTGATTCACTGACGATACTCAACAAGGAGGACTCTGCAAATGTGCCAGGGGCAGGGGCATCGGGACCCAGCCAAATGTGGATTGTCAAGAGAGATGGCTGCATTCATAAAGATGGGGAAATTTCTCGCCCAGACTCAAGTGTGTGAGAACCCTAAGGGAAACCCAGGTGGAGTCTGTGTCAGCAACTCACCTTTAAATATTGGACTTGGGATGTGATCAATCAGCAAGCCACGAGGGAGGAAGTATAAATAAAACATGTCCCTCGCAAAGAGGGCAAAGCTGCAATTTGCCAAGTGCACTGTAATTGCTTCTGGTTAATTATCTCAGTGGTGAGCTGGGAGCACCAAAGGCACACATTTATACCCACATTGTGGATAAAAATAATGCCACTCCTTGGATAATTCTGATTTTGCTGTCGAGATGTGGACCATGCATACCCGGTTCCCTTGGACAGTGAGCGACGGAGAATGACTTCATATAGCTCCACTTTTTGGCCCATCAATTTTATCATCATTCTAATTACTTATCATTTTAGTAATATAATTATTAATAAGTACTAATAATCACAATAATCCTTGCTAAACTGTGGTTGCTGGGCTTTACACTTCACAGGAACTCGTTCACTAAATGTTCCCAACAACCCTACGAAGGAGGATTATTTTCTTACTTTTCAGACTTGGGAACCAAGGCTTTGAGAGGTTGAGTGACTTGCTCAAGGTCACACAGCTGATGGTAATTCCTACTTGTTACGCTAGGATCTAGAGAACTTTCTCTTAACCTCTGCAGCAGACATTTTGGTGCCCGCTGCTACCCCCTCTGGGATCTCCTGGGACCCCTTTGACCATTCAGTGCATCCATTCCCTCAATGCTAGAGGTGTTGCTATTAACAGATTACACTGGAAACCCTTTTGGAATTATTGCCCTTCAAAGTCTAGAGCCACTTGGCCTGGAAGTACCTGAGAGTAGTGACAACTATCTTAGAACAGCCTGTAGCTAATAAGTAGCTGGAGCAGAAGCATAAAAGCCCGGCAGCCTTGTTTTAAGATGGCTAAATTCTGTGATACAGTTTTGCTCTAGAGCCCTCTGCACAATCAGGCTATGGCTAGACATTACCATCACCTGAACTACATTCTTGCTTAATTTCTTCTCCTTCCTATCCTATTTCACTCCCTGCCATGCAGCTTCTCTGATATTTTTACCTTAATAAATGCCTTTTAAATAAATCCCCTCTCAGAATTTTGCTTCTAGTGAACCTGACCAGAGACAGTACACTATGCTAAGGGTACTGAATTGCTGAAGAAATTCTTCCCAGGGATGCAGTATCACTATGTTGGTCTGCATGACCTTATGTGAGTCCCTTACATTATAGGGTCTCACATCCCTGCTCTGCAAAATGAGCAGAATAGAATGGATGGTCCCCAGAGCCTTTTCTAGTCCTGAGAACCACTGATATTTCCACCTTCTAAAAATCCATTTGTTTGTAGATAGCTTTATGGCTATGCCCAAAGAGGGACATTTGGTTTGGCAGTTTGCGCCTGGTGGGATAACTTCAAGAGAGTGTGAGCTTACTTTTCTCTGCCTCTTTCCATCCCCACCCCAGGGGACTCCTAAAGAGAATGGAACCCACTAGGTCCTGTGTGACCCTAAAGGCAAGAGTATTCTGTAAAATCTGAAATATCTTTTGGAGGAAATGGTTTTCCCAGGGATAGGCAACAAGGCCAGCATCCCCTAGGGCAGGTAAGTTAATGATTGGGGTGGGGGCAGGGTCCAGAATTCCATGCCTGGAATGGGGAAGGTGAGCATAGTGGATGGATCACTGGATTTATCAAGATGGAGGTCACTGGTGTCTTTGACAAAAGTAGATTCAATTAAGTGAGTTAAATAGAGAACAATAGGAGGTGAGGAAATGGAATAGGTATGATGGGGGTGGGGTGGGGACAGGCCATCCATGGAAGGAGGAAGGCAGTGTATGTGGTCCAGCTAATAAGGTTGGTGGATCAGATGTAGTAATGACAGGGTCCCACTCTTCTAAATGCTCTTCCTAAACAGGCATGAATTGAAGGCAAGAAAAAGTAGAAGGTGAGATGATTAAGGGGAAAGACTTAGCAAGATTTGCCTAGTTGTGGCCTCAAATGTCCAATTGGTGTTCTGAGGTTGAGTCCAATTGAGTCCAATTGGACACTTGGGTATGTGTGGGAGGGTCATAATCGGAATTGTAGGAGAAACAGTTCAGTTATTAGTTGTATGCTGATACTTCCTCTCTACCTGTAACTCAAACATATATCCTAAGCCCAGCAATGTATATTCTAGTACCAATTAGATGCTTCTCCATTCTATAGGTATCCCAGACTCAAAATCTGCAAAACTGAACTCATCATTTTCCTCTTAAAAACCTACAATAAAATATAGTAAAATAGAGACATCTGGGTGGCTCAGTTGGTTAAGTGTACAACTCTTGGTCTCAGCTTAGGTCTTGACCTCAGGGTTGTGAGTTCAAGCCCCACATTTGACTCCACGCTGGGTGTGAATCCTACTTTAAAAAATTAAAATAAAGAGAAGGGAGAAGTTCTGAAAATAGTCTCAAAGGTTAGGAAACAGATTTCCTAGGGAAATTATTAGACACTGCAAAGATACGAAGTTGTGTAGTTAAAGTGAGACCTGTTAATATGGTGTATTCTCCTGTAGCCAAATTCAGTTGCTCAGGTGCAGAGCTGGGTGGTTTGTGTTTAACTGGCATTGGACTTTTGCTAAAGTGATTTGATGAGCAGGTTAGAGAGACAGGAAGTTGGGAATAGAGTGAAGGAATTAGTGAAGTGATGACCTGTGGATCTAAGCAGGGAAATGAAAGCAGAAAGGACATGATAAATAATAAGAAGCAAAAAGGTTAATGGACTTCAGCTCCTGGTGGATTCAAAGAATGTGGGTATCACTGAGTAAGTGAGCTGGAGACTCACGAAGTGGTGTTCAGCAAGTGATGTAGCTGAGATATTGAGGGGGTGCTGATACTGGAAATGTCAAGGTCTAGGGTATGCTGAGAGATGGTGGCCGAAGTGGGGTAGAGGAAAAGATCTGCAGACGTACACTTCAAGGGACAGTGCTTGAATGCAAGACGATAATCTGTGCAGATGTTGAAGTCACTGAGGATGATGAAGAGAGTAGTGGTGGAGAGGAAGATAATGAGCAAGGGGATAAAATCTAATGAGTCATAATTGTCAAGAAAAGTCAAAAGATTCTAAAAATGTGTCTAAAAATGGAGAGAGAGGATAATCTGGACTTCACAGGAGTTGGGATTTTTGAGAGAGAAAGGAGGGGAAATGGTCTGGATGTGGCAATGAGGAGCAAAGAGGATACCGGCCCCACCTTTGGGAAATAAAGCAAGTCCCACCTGAGACACCTGAAGGAAGGAAAGGTGTGCTTTCAGAAGCAGGCAGTGCTAATAGATTCTTTGAGCTCCCACTTAGTGCTATTAGCAAGGAAAGAGCAATAGAACAGGAAGCCATACTAGATGGTTTCTACCAGAAGATCACTTGTCAGGCTCTTATGGGAATGGAAGACTGGTTCTCCGCTTCAATTCTGACCTCTTTGCAGCATGTCTTCCTGGAAAGGTGAAGACAGAATTTCCCAGACCCCATTGCAGCTAGGTTTCTAGATGTGCTCCAACTTCAGCTAAGCACACATGCTCAAGTAGAATCCAGGAGGTAGAAATGGGGCAGAGCCATATTTCCAAAGTGTCTGTGGACAGCAGCAGCGATAGAGCTGTGGAGGGTGGGGGAAGGAAGTGAAAGGTTACCATGGGCTTTGTGTATATTAAGAGGCAGTGTATAGGGCATTCATTTTAGTATGGCAGATTGTAGCGGGTAGTGAGGTTGTAGAGTTGGCAGCAGCAGTGGAGACTTCCTAACCACAGTGGTTCTCTGATCATGGTAGTGGTTGCATGGCTATGGGGCCAACAGTTGGAATGGAAGTTTCTGGATTTGGTAGTGCTTCCTTGTCATAGAAGAGGCAGCTATCTTTTGGATGGTTCAGTTCTACCATTTGAGAAAACTTAAGCTAGAGCCATTTTCTTCCAAGTCTCCAATGATTCTGTAAGCCATCTGAGACCCTGATGAATCCCTTCTACTTACAATTGCCAGAGGATACTCAATACTCTACAACTGAACTCTGATGGGAACATGGGCCCAAGTTGGATAGCGGAAATGAAGATGCCCTAGAAACATAACATAGTGCTCTCAATAGAAAATACTTTTTCCCTAGGGAATAAGAATTTACCAAGAGCAAGTCTTCTAAGGATGCACTGTGTGCCAGGCATCATTTGAGACCCCACATAGTCCCTACAGAGCAGACATGATCATCCAACTGTGTAAATGAGGAAATTATAGCATGAAGAAGCTGCTTCTTTGTTCAGGTCACACAGCTGGGAAGTCGCAGAACCAGGTTTGATAAATTGTCATTGTACCATGCTGCCTCATTGGGTAGGGACTGCTCTATCTCAGATTAAAGTACCTGAAAAAGTTCCTAAGTACAGAAAAGTGATTTTTGTGCTAAGAAATATCTCGAGCGGGGGAGGGGGGAGCTCATTCTTACCTCTTAAAAACTTTAGTAAATTGGAGTAACTTTATCATATGAAAGGCTAGACCTGCTTCCTTTTGGCCATCCTACTAACTCACAAAGATCCCTAAATGGTAAGGATTTGAAGATGAGATGAGAAGGGCTGCAGGAATCCTGAGCTCCCAAGAATAGGGATGAAAAGAGAGGGCTGTTTTAGCAAAATAAAGAAGGGAGGCATCAAAAGTGCTAAGCTCGCTCTACAGAGGGGTGATGTGACAGATGCTCTGTTAAGCTTTAAGTCTGAGGCAGAAGAACAAAGAGTCGTGGGCTAAGCAAAGAAGTGAGAGCTGGCAGGGGAAGAGGCAACGCCACCCCTAGGAGGGTGTTCTGCATGAGGCCACCAGCCCAACTCTGTAGCCAGGGGAGTCCCCCAGACGGCAAGGCCTGCTGCAGTGCCAGGGGAGGGGGACAAGGGGGGGGGCCTACTCAGAACAGCTCATCAGAAAGGAAAGCAAAATAATGAAGCAGAAGAGGAAGTGACCAAGAAGAAAGGCTCTTGATATGTAGTGAAGCTTTAATTGGCCCATCTCAACACTTTTCTGTCGGAGAAAAATGT
The DNA here is from genome assembly GCF_905146905.1 of Nyctereutes procyonoides. NCBI lineage: Eukaryota > Metazoa > Chordata > Mammalia > Carnivora > Canidae > Nyctereutes > Nyctereutes procyonoides. The sequence continues at coordinate 36,065,734 of NW_026575131.1, read as the reverse complement.
CACTCTGACCAGTCTGGTGCAACCATCCCTAGACCTCAATGTCATTATTTTCATCCTAACACAGCCTCCTGGGGCCCCACGCCTTCCTTCAAGGTAGCACTTCCATGCCACCCAACTCTTGATTTCCTGTTTCTTTAGTTGCTAATAGCACAGAGGCTTGGACCCAGGATATATTAGGCTGAGCCAGCCACACAACTTTGGGAGAGTTACCCAACTTCTCTGAACCTGTTTCCTACCAGTAGAATGAGAAAGATAATTACGACCTTTATACAGTTTAAATGAGATAGTACACGAAAAAGGCCCAGCAAAGGGCATGGTACACAGGAAGTTCTCAACCAACGCTAATTTTTATTACCATTATATAGCACCCTATATTTTTCCTCTATATTCTTAGCTGGCAAAATAGGAAATATTAAGATTAAAGAAACTGGATTCCTACTTGTTTCTACCACTTACCTGCTATGTGATTTGGGAAAGTCTCCAGACCTCTTTTGGCCTCAATTTTCTTATTTCTGAAAGAGTACAGAAGAAAAAGTTGAAATGAATGAGTTCTGTCCCTGAAAGGGTCTTGTAATTTACATTCCTGAGAGATACTCTTGGAAAGTCAGAGTTAATGCCTCCCTTCTGCTCAGGTGGACGCAGTCTTCTCTTGGGCTCTGCGCTGAACCACTGTGATTCCACAAATCATTCTACTAGGCCTTCCTGGTGCCAGGCATGGGGTCAGATGCTGAGGGTAGGAGTGGGCAGGCCAGGTTGCCGCCCTTGAGCTGCTCATGTCTAGTAGAAGGAATAGGAAGAAATACAAGGCTAATTTCAACCCACTGTGGTGTAGGCAGTAGTGGCCGAGGTGCAAGAGGACACAGAGTGCAGAAGATGGATAGATTTACTTGCTGCAGGGGTAGGAGAGGGCTTCACAGAGAAAATGAGAAAGAGCCTCTTCACTGTTCGTAAAAGTGGAAAAAATATAGAACAAATAGAAAAGCATAGAGAGACAAAAAAAAAATCCCATTTTGGTGCATGTATGTTCTTCATATCCTGTGTATATATGTGGGGGGACATATCCAAAATTGAGACTAAAGTTTGCATACTATGTTGTTGCTTGCTTTTCAATTTTAGCAAAATGCCCTAAAAACAAATAGGAGTTGGTCTGAAGGCAAGCAGGGGAGGGAGGAGCACAGGGCGGTAACCTTCCAAGCACCAGGATGGCCTGGGGGATAGTAGCTTTAGCTTCGTACTTGAGAGTTGGTGCATTTCTTTCCTGCGTACAGCACAGTAGGAACGGGAAATGATGTATTTTATCTGCAAGGGTCTGAGTTTCAGGTTATAGGGTATCTAGCAGCAACTGGCTCTCTATTTACTCAGCACTAGTTCAAAATCAAATAAGCCACAACCCTTCAAAGAGCTCCATAGCTCTTCCCTGGCATGATGAGATGAAGGAGCTTCAGTGTAGCACAGGATTTGTGGCGCTCCAAAGGCCTGCCATGCCAACATCATGTTCTGAGGAAAGAGGCCCCAAGAGACTCTCTCCTTCAGGTTGTTAGACTCAGGCTTTGTATGTCCCTGGGAACTCAGGAATTTTAGGCACAACCAGTTGGACCAGGCAGTATGGCCTGAGCTGTGGCCATCCAGATGTGGGCTGGTCCAAGGGAGGCCAGCTCAGCCCCAACATGCCTTGGTGCAAAACTCTCCAACTGGCGTGTTCCGTAGTGTTAGGTGTCCTCCCACATATATACACAGGATAGGAAGAACATACGTGCACGAAAATGGGATTTTTTTGTCATTATACCATGAGTTGGCTCACAAAGGGGTCGGGCTGTCTCCACAACCATGCTGAGCAGATCATTCCAATTCTCCAAAGGGCTCGATATATCCATTCCGCCTCTGAAAACCCCAGTAAACCTGTGGCTGATGAGTGGGGCTACCTCACTTCCTATCCTATCATTACACTGAATCCCTACCCCTAGGATGATCCATATCTGATTCTTCCTTGAAATCTCAATGACTCAGTTACAATTGCTTTTCCTGACCTGTTAGTGGTGTGCCGGACTGGCTTATACTGGCTTGTAAGAGCCAATTAGATTGTTAGATTTTTGGGAATTTGATAAGGTGGTTATTATGCAGAGCCATTATTAAACATTGAATTATATACATTTGTAATTGAGTAAATTACATTAAAAGCAAAAGTAATAAACACTCAAATTTCATTTCTACGCAATTATTTTGTACATTTTACTCTTATCTATGCCTTCGAGGCTATTTATATCATATTTATATTTTCTCTATATCATGATGTGCTATGGCATCTCTTCCCAACTTCACGTTCAGTGACTTCATGTTGGTAGCCTGAAATCAGGCACGGTGGGAGTATTTACACCTTAGAAATCAGCAAATGCTACAAATCATGGCTTTCCCCCTTGAGAGCTGGTTGCTAAACATTTCCCAGCACACCACTGCCCAGAGGCACTGGAAGAGAGTGGGCTTCCTAAAGGCGCATTATCAGAGAACACATAAGCCATGCTCAGTTCCACTGGCAAGGCAGCATGGCCCGCAGGCTGGAAGCTGTTCTGTGATTGTCACCCATTTATTAATACAATTTGCTCACAGCAAAGGTTTCCCGGCCTGTTTCTAAGAGGCAGATACACATGATTCGCCCACAGGACTGTTATCATTACTGCATTCCTGTTTGGCTCTTTACAATTTAATTAACACGGAGCAGCCAGGATACATCTTCTCTCTATCTCCTTGCTTGCCGGAGGCACTGTCTAAGCAGAAACTAGAGAAGTCTTCGGCGCTTGGGCCACTTGCTGCTAAGTGCAGATGGCATGTGGACACAATTCCACACTTTCTCTCCCCACCTACGGAGAAGACAGTGCCGAGACCCCTCCTCTGCCTTGCCAGCTGTGAACTGGAGGGATGCCAGGCATTCCACCTGCTGGCCCCTTCTCCCCGGAGGGGTAGGCTGGAATTACTCATGATGTCATGGAGAATATTAATTAACTGGTCTACTGCAATCTCCCATACCCACACCTGGGCTGCTGGAGTGGGTGGGATTAGCAAAGAGCCCAGCAGCCTTGACATAAGATCCTGGTTATCACTGCAGACCAATATGTTCCCCTGAGCAATGAACAGGGAAGCCCCACAATGTTGCTGTGTGTCCAGTCACCCCTGAGCTGGCTGATGAGGGCCTAGGAAGGGCACAGACACAGCTTAGAGTGAGAAGTGGGGAATGGCAAGGGTTGTGCAAAGATCTTTCAGATGCAGTGGGAAGCAATAATTTGCTTTTATTTCTGAAATAAACCCACAGAATCCAAGTGACCTTGAGGCTTGGGAGTACTTTTTGCAAACAGAGTCTGCAGCAGAAAAGTCCTGGGCCTAGAAGGAGGGGGCTCAGTGTGCAGAGGGGATGGGCTTGGAGGCCAGCAATGAGGTTCACATCCCAGCTTTGTCCTCACCATCTCCGTCAGGCTCAACTTCATCATCTCAATCAGGGACAAGAATAATAATACTCGCCACATAGGGTTGTTCTGTGGATTAAAAACAGAATGTAAAAGGCTTAGCAGTGGGCTGGGTGCCTTGTCAGCACTCAATATATAGTGGGGCCAGGGGCAGGGATGGGAGAAGGACATTTCACACTAGATTCTTTTGTACTGGTTGCATTTTTTAGATTATGTTTATATCACCTATTTTTTTAAGTTAAAAAAAATAATGCAACATAAGCAAAGTTATCATGGATTGGAAAAAGGATGAGCAAGGTCCCTGTAATATGGGGTAGCAATAGCACCGACATCACTGGGTGTATGTGAAGAAGGCTCAGCCCACTTCCTGGCACGTGGTTGTAGCCATGTAAATTTGCCTGTCCTCATTAGTGAAAAGCCCATGACTGAGATTCTGCATATAGCCTGCTCTTCTAGCCTTATATCTGCCTTCCTCGTAGCCAGTATTGTGGGGATTTCCAGGAAGGGGGAGGGGGCCAGTCCTCATCAGGGGAACCTCTGCAACTGGTCTTGGCAGGAACCTCAGGGCTCATTGTGGAGTCTGAGCCTCCTCAGCAGGATGGCTGAAGTCCCTGGGGTCACAAGTTTCTGCAAGGTGGTCACAGGCAGGTTCCCGAGGTGCTGCAGGCTTGTCCTAACTCTAGTTATCTGCAGGCATGGATGCAGGATTAAGGAAGACTAGGGAGCTCTGGGATCTTTTTATTTGGCGGGAATGAGAGATCTGGCAGGAAAGTTAGGAGGTATGGACTAAATATGGGAGGGAAGGTTTGAGTAGTTGAAAGCTTTCCATTGCAAATTACAGCAAAACCCACTGCAATCTCTTTGAGGTAACTAAGAAATCCAGGGGCATGTGGGTTTTAGGCTCAGCTGGATCCAGGGATTCAAACAGTGTTACCATTTCTCAGTTCTGTTCTCCTTAATGGCTTCCTTCTCAGAGAGAATGACTTCCCAGGGCTCTAGGTCTGTACCTTGGCAGGTTCAAAAGTCCAGTGAGGAATGAGAGGCCACTTCTCTGTCAGCCGCCATGGAAATCCCACTACATATCTTTGACTTGATTAGATCCCAAGCCCATTCCTGAACCAATTATCCCAGCCAGCAGAATTTCATCAGAGGTTAATCGAACTCTATGCAGAACACATGGGCTGCAATGGGAGAGAGGCGTGTCCACCACAGGGAAATTGGGGCACCATCAACAAGAGGATAAAGAGGTGGAAACACCACAGTATCCAGTGCACAGGGCAGTCCAGAAAGCCCAAAACCAGTAGTTTTGGCTTGGCTTCTGGCTTCAGGGTTGTTTGTAGGCCATATAAGTACCACCTTCCTCCACCCTGCCAAGGCAGCTAGGAAGCTCACCCTCCTGTCTCACGAACAGCCTCACTATTCCCCCCAATGTATCGATGGGGACTTGGGTCCAGCTCTCTGAAGGACACATGGAGATGACAGAGCTGCAGAGGGCTGGGACTGCATGGTGGTCCTAGAAGGCTGGACCCCTCCCAGGCACTGTGACTCCCCTCCTCAACCAAGATTCCTATACCCATACTAGACAGAGGAGCAGATGAGCCTCTACCTTCCATGCACCATGCTGGCTTGGCTCTGAGTAGCAGCAGTGATCTGTGGTGACCAAAGGCTAGAAGGCCCTCGCCAAATGTTGCAGACCAGATATGACTAGATATGACCAGAACCTTCAAATGGCTCGGTGGAGGGAGAGGGATCCTGAGAGGAAGCTTTCAGGATAGCTGAGATTGAATTTACCATATTTCTCACCATCTTTGTCAGGGGGAAGTTGAAGTTAGATTTCATTTGATTGAGCAAAACAAAGTCACGTGATGTTTACTTCGGCACATTTGAACGGAATGAAAATCAAATCTACTTGACCAGTATTTATAGAGCACCTCCATTATGTACAAGGCTGGATCGGCTTTTACACAATGGATCCCTGGGTGGCTCAGTGGTTTGGCACCTGCCTTTGGCCCAGGGAGTGATCCTGGAGTCCCAGGATCGAGTCCCACGTTGGGCTCCCAGCATGGAGCCTGCTTCTCCCTCTGCCTGTGTCTCTGCCTCTCACTCTCTCTCTGTGTCTATCATGAATAAATAAATAAATCTTTTTTTAAAAAAGTACTTTATAGTGCTTTGGTGTGTAGTACTACACCTTATGTTCATAATACTTTGTAAGGGCAGCACTAGCAGACTGATGCAGATTCCCACATCCTTTAAAATCCTTACTCAAAGGAAGAGCACCTTTCTTATTCTGGTCTCTGTTGGTTGTAGAAGATGAAACCTAACTCAAATTAGCATAAGCAGAAAGGGAATTGAGTGATGCCTGTAATTGAAAACCTCAGATTCCTCCCAGGGTGTCCAACTTAAGCCATGGTTGGATCAAGTGGTGCTATTCCAGCTGTCTCTCTTTATGGCCCTAGGATGGGCTTTTTCCATGATGGCTGCTGGCAGCTCAAGCCTCGCATATGATGAACTTAGTAATGACAGTGGAAAATCCTGGCAGGAAAATCCTGATCCAGGGGAGAGAAGTTGATTGGCCCTGCTTGGGCCAGGTGCTCATGGTGGGACATTCTGTTAGCTCCATGTTAAGTGTGTTCTCTCAAAAAAAGAAGTTCTGTTACCTGATGAAGGGGATGATTTGCTGGCCAAGGAAAACCAGCACTTGTCCCACTGAAGTGCTTCTCGATGGTTGCTCTAGCTAACCACATGGGTCCTGAACACAGGTGGCCTAGGTGCAAACCTTGGAGCCACCTATTACCAGCTAGACAAAGTTCCTTGGCCTTAAACAAAAATGAGAGCAGTAGCTACCTAGGAGAATATGGGAAACATTGACCATGTGCATCTATGTAGAGCGCTCAACAGCGCTTGGCACTCTGAAAGCTTTCCTAATGCCTGTGTTCTCCTCTCCAGTTTCTCTAGTATGTCTTGACTGTGGGGCCGTATGTTAGTGTGAATTCTCCCAGAAATAGATGCCAAGATGAGATTAAACATGCAGGGATTTCATTAGGGGAAACATTTGTGGGAGAAAATGGGAAGGGAGATGGGGAGCCTGGGGAGACTTCAGATCATGAGCCAAGCCAGCCTGATCCAGCGAGAAGGACAGAGGGAAGGAGGGTAGAGTGGCCACCTTTTAGACCTCTGTTTGCAGCAGAGACCTCAAGACAAAGTAGACCAGGAGTCCCCAGGGCCTCTCTGGCATGGGCTTGCGTTGGTGTGCTGGCCACACTGAGTGGAGGCGGGGAGCAGCCTGATTGGGAGGCGTGGGGCTTATCCTCACAACCCCTAGGCCTTGAGTTCCTTGCGGACCCTGCCTCCTCCCCTGCTGTAACTCTGGGACCTGCACAAATACTCATCAGTGTGACTGGCAAGCAGGTGTGCATTGTAGCCATGCTGTGGTGGCCAGCAGAGTTTTTAGGCTGGTTTCCTTACAGGGACGAGTGCTCCAAAGTATTCTTCTCAATGTCCTTTCTTTGTAGAAATTAATGAACCGGCTACATGTGAGCTGGGCCAGCTGTTCCACACTTTTTCTTTGAGCAGAAACTTCTTTCATGTGGAAACTGCCCCAAATGCCTTTCCAGCTTTGTCCCCCATTCTCCCCAAACCCCCGCCCTGCCACCATCTAGGAATCAGTCCCCTGCTGTCGCTCCCTTGCCAATAATACCACCAAAGCTACAAGTGAAAATCAAAGAACATTTTTAATGAAAAAACCCCTTTACATCCCCTTTTCTGCAAATCCACTGCAATAATTTTGAGACTGTTAGTGACATTTAAACCCTTCTAGATATTCTGATGCTAGAGGGAGGCTGTTCTTGCAACACAGTCAAACAGTAAAGTCTCTTTACATTTTACCTGTGACCTTTCCTTTCATACAATGTCAACAATATATAAAACAAACGTTTGAAGTTTCCAAGACAGGTTTTGGTGTGTGGGTAACCAGCGTTCTTGCCATTATTCACATTCATTATTCAGTAAGTGTCTTTGGAGTACCTTTTTTATAATGTTAATTTGCATATGCATGTCTCTTTTGTACTTCATGCTGTCCAAGCATGGTTCACACTTTTTTTTAAATACATATCCTTTCACATTATGATAATATTAATAGGGATTTCTTAAATTAAGCATCCTGACTTCCTTGGTGAAGCATGGAATGGGTGGCAGGCATGTGTAAAACTAGTCCAGAACAAAGCAAGGTTCGTTCCTGCATGGATGAGTGACAGATGCCCCTTGGCAATCTTGTTTGGAACCCACATCTAAACATTTCTAAGCATTTACCAGTGCCACAATTTTTGTCTCCCTTATCTTGTTTCATCCTCACAGCATCCCTGCGAATTAGGACTTGTCATTCCCGTTTTACAGATGAGGAAAGTGAGGCTCAGAGAGATGGGTTGATTTGTCTATTGTCCTTGGGTTAGTAAGTGGCAGGGCAGGGTCCTGGTCTCAGCACTGTCTGATGCTGAAAACTGAGGCTGTCTCTCCTTCACTGTTCTACATTTCACAGCCGACGTGGTGTCTTTGAGACATGAAGAGTCCACCCAAACCAGAATGGGAGAGAGCACACAGAGGCATTTGCTTTTATCTTTTTTTTTTTTTAAAGATTTTATTATTTATTCATGAAAGACACAGAGAGAGAAAGAGGCAGAGACACAGGCAGAGGGAGAAGCAGGGTCCATGCAGGGAGCCCAATGCAGGACTCTATCCTGGGACTCCAGGATCATGCCCTGGGCTGAAGGCAGGCGCTAAACCTCTGAGCCACCCAGGCATCCCGAGGCTTTTAACAACTCTCCTTGGGGCACCCGGGTGGCTCAGTCAGTTAAGCGACCAACCCTTGATTTCCGCTCAAGTCTTGATCTCAGGGTCATCGAACCCTACATGGGCTCTGCACTCAGCGGGGAGCCTACTTGAGATTCTCTCCCTCTCCCTCTGCTCCTTCTCCCCGCTCACCCTCTCAAAATAAATAAATAAATCATAAAAAAAAGTCCTCCTCCAGATGATCCCCATCTACAGCTGGGTTTGGGGGGAATGGCTATTCTCAGACATGCAAACCCAACTCCATGGGCAGCACTTGGTTGGAGTGGGGAGATTTAGTTTGAAACAGTTAAATTTTCCTCAAATGGATTTGGCTACTTGTTGTGCACTTAGGGAGGGAGAGGAAATAAAGATGTTGATGCTTAAAAGGAGATTGGGTAAGTTTGGGTTAGAAAAACAAGCAAGATGTGCTTTCTGCCAGGAAGAGAAGGTTAATAGACATTATTTGTTTTGTTCCCCAAATCCACCCATCCTTTCAGTAAGGGCACACTGATAGTGTCTGGGGGAGCTGGCCCTCCCTCCCTCACTCTGCGGAAGACATAGTGACCCAGCCCTGCCAGTCAGGACATGATATGCTCCAGCTCAGTGATTGGTTCAGGATGGACACAAGATCCAAGCCAACCAGCCAGGTCCCATCACCCCATCTGGAGACTTTTGCTTGGATTTCAAAAAGGATGTACTTTTCCTTTTTTCCCCTGAGATTTGGATCTGTAAGAGCTTGGAGCTGTTGGGAGGCAACTTGGTTTCATAAGGGAAGAGCTTATCTGAGAATGGAGTCAACATGGAGAAGACATGGCTGAGAGATAGAGGAAGACCAAGTCCTGCATGTTTGAGCTTTGGACCAGTTGAAACTAGGCTTATAAACTTCATAGTTGTGGGAGACAATAATCTCCCTTTGTGCTTAATGTGGTTTGGATTGCTTTTTTTTTTTTGTCACTTAAATCTGAAAAGAATTCCAACTGACCCAGCATATCAGACATCAGACTCACATAAATCTGAATAAAGGAAATATGCTTTTCTGGTAGCAATTACATCTACTCATTCATTCCATAAATATTTATTGAGCTTCTGCTATGTGCCATTCACTCTCCTACGTGCTGTAGGAGATTCAGGAGCAGCTCTTAAGGGACAGATGGTCTGATTGAAAGAGGATTTGAAGCAGAAGACAAGGGTAAAACAAGGTGGGAAGGGAAGATGCCCCAAGAGATGTAGATCATATGCTAGAGGGATCCAGTGGGGGAACACTCACACCAAGGGAAGGCTTCTCTTCTAATCACAGGACCATTTTTTCCTGTCCTCTGAATCTAGATGCTCAGCTCAGTACCTGGCACAGGATGAGTGCTCAGTAAATCTTCAAAGGATGAATGAATTTGTGGAGGGTGTAACACTAAGAGATAGGACAGCTGAACCCTTGAGTCAGCCTCAAGGCGGAAAAGTTGGAAGTCACAGACCAACTTTGTATTTGGTTTGTATTGACTCAATGCTCTGGTGAAAGAGGGGGTGCTTTACTGTTTAAAGAGTAGAGGAGTGAACTCAGTTCTACCTGCATATTCAACAGCCAACTGGTTTCTATCTTCAGGTTGTATGGGAACCTCCTAGGATTAGTCTTTGTCCTTGGGTTTCTTGACACATAGTCTTTTTTTAAAGAAACAAATGTCAGTATTGACTCTTTTCTTGATTATAATTTTTCTGTGCCCACAAAATTTTCTTGGAGTACATAAAAAATATAAAGAAGAAACAGAGTTGTAGTCCTGCCACTAAGAAATTACCACTACTAACACACACACACAGATGGAACTGTACTGATTTAATTCACTTTCCTGTTGTGTCATATCTTTCCTTGTCAACAAACAGAGCTGTACATTATTGTTTTAATGGCCACTGAGTATTCCATTATAGGGATGAACCAAAACTAATTGAACCAATTTTCTGCTGTCGGACATTTAGGTTGATTCTCGTTGTACACTATTATAAAAACAGCAAGTGAATGAATATCCTCATAGCTAAAATACTGTACATTTTAAATCATTTCCTTTGGATAAATTCCTAGAAGTGGAAGTTCTGGGTCAAATGAAATGCATGCTTTTAAAGCTCTGTGACACACACTGCAAGTCTGACTTCTGGTATTTACTCTCAAAAGGGCCTACTCCTCTATATTCTCCCCAATACTTGCTGTTACTATTTTTCCTTCTCTTTTGTGGATATGAAGGGCAAGAAGGTGTGGCCTTGCCAATAGTGTGGCAGAGGGTCACGCTGGTTCCTCCTGTCCCTTCCCATAAAGCTGCCTGACAAGAAAACATTTCTCCTAGACATGGGTCTGCTGAGAAGAGCAGGTGCTCCCTATAGGAACCCAGCTCCTAGGTTTGAAGAGGCCAGGAACTTCATCTTTCCAGTCTTAGTTTCCAGGAGAATTACCTCCTTCTTTCATTAGTACCATGACACTCTTCTTCTGAGAGCTTAGGGTGCCAAGTTCCTGACACAGTGTGGAAACAGAGAAGAATAAACATGCAGGTCCTGGTAGCTGATGGGAAAAAACTGGGAGTTTTCAAGTGACACAGCGACAGCAGGGTCTTTCATCACACCAGGGTCCAACCTGCTTTAAAGAGATCCAAGCAGATCAGGCATGATTACAGCATGAGTTTTACTAGAACAAAGCCTCGGTAATTCTTGCCCCAATTACTATTTTTCCCTCTTTCTCCCCATGAAAATTTAATGCTACACTCTCAGCAAGGAGGCTTCTTCTTAATTGATGGGCACTCTGTTAACTGAACCATCTCAGGGGACGCCAAATGATAGCTATGAACAGACCCAGTGTGATCAAGCCCCCTTAACCAAGAGGTGTGCTCCTGGGAGTCTGCATACTGAATCCAGAACCACTATCCCTTGATCATTTGACAACTAATTACTGAAGGCCTGCTTTGAAGCATACCATGAGCTAACTCAGAGTTGGTTCAGGAAGATCATCGTTGTCTGTGTTCTTTTATTTACTTATTTTTTTAAAGATTTTATTTATTTATTTGAGAGAGAGAGCATGAGCTGAGGGAGGGGCAGACAGAGAGAGAGAGGGAGGGGGGAAGTAGACTCCCCATTGAGCGATGGAACCTTACGGCTGCTGATCCCTGGACCCTGAGATCACCATCTGAGCCAATGTCAGACATTCAACCCACTGAGTGACCTAGGCACCCTGCCCATGTTCTTTTAGAAAAATGTTCCCCAAGTTCCTGAAGCTAGGTCATACTAAAGCCCTATGGTATAGGGAAAAATCCCAGTATTTGGAGCTATGGGGACCTGGGCTCCATTCTTTTTTTTTGGATAGAGTTACTAACACTCATCATTTCTCCTCCTTGAACCTCAGTCTCCTCTTTTGTGAAATGGTGATGGTAGTGATCTCAACTTTGCAGAGTTGTGAAGGATTCAGCAAGGTGACCCATGCAATGTATTTAGCATAGACCTTCATGCATAGTAGGCACTCAGTAGATCTTAGCTCTGTTATAATCACCATCTGTAAAATGGAAAGAATGATGCTAATCATAGAGAGACATTATAAAGATGAAAGGAAACAAGGCTTGTTAAGTGCCTGGTATCTAGAAAGTTCTCACAAAAAATGGCCTTTTGGGGTTATTTCTCTATGTTAGAAATCTCACTCTTGAGAGGTGAGAGATGCTGGAGAAGCAGGAAGACTGAGGTGTAGGGGAGCTATTGAATTTTTGTAACAGAACTTATAGATGTTGACTTTTAAAAGCAGCTTCCTCTTCTTTTCTTTTTTTAAGATTTTATTTATTTATTCATGAGACACACACACACACACCACCCACACACACCACAGAGGCAGAGACATGGCAGAGAGAGAAACAGGCTCCATGCAGGGAGCCCGAATTGGGACTCGATCCTAGGACTCCAGGATCACACCCTGAGCCGAAGACAGATGCTTAACTGCTGAGCCACCCAGGGGTCCCAAAAGTAGCCTTCTCTTCTTGAAGAGTTTCTAGTAAATGTGCGACTAGGAAGAAATAATTGCTATTTGATAACACGAAATGTCTATAGTTGCTTTTTGAATGATAGGTTAATAGTGGAATTCATGTGGAGAAAAAGAGAGGGAAAAGCTTTTGGAGATGAGAGAAAAATGACTAGTAACCCAAGGGCCCAAACAGATGATAATCAGTAAAAGAGTCTTAGTCAGGGTCTTGTTGATGGATTTTCAGTAACTGTCCCTGCCCAGTGTTCAGTTTTCAATTAGCAATAATCGCGCCTCAGATAAATCCCATTGGCTATGATACTGCCACGGCGCAAAGCTCTGCCCAGCGTTCAGTCGATGTTTCTCCCCCACCTCCATCCTGTGCTGTAATTACCTTCTGTTGACCCCAGATTTGAGACAGGTCTGTTATACCTAGGGCCTTGATTGGTGGCACCTGGGCCACGAGCGAGGTGGCTTTGTTCCTGCTTGAGAAGAAGGGGCTGGAGGCATGAGTTCTGAGCAGGAACTCGGAGCAAAAGGGTACAAGAATCTGTGCCCTTGAACTCTCAGGGAGGCCTTTGCACCTGTCACCAGCAATGGAACAATAACGTAGGTTGTCTTAGTTGGCTATTAAAACGAAGGGTGACTGTTCCAGAAGGCTGAGGAATTAACATAAAGAAATTCATATAAGCCTTCAGACAAGTTGCTTATTATGTAGGTTTTTAGGAAGGTCTCCCGGACTCCAAAGTACTTGAAAACAAAACAAAATAAAATGCAACATATGCACAAGTGTCTGGAGAGTACCCGGTGCCAATTTCTCTGAGAAGCCAAAGCTATTGGTGATTTCTGCCACAATAGAGAGATGAGCTTTGATGACTCAAAAATGTGTGTACATCAGCCTTGAACATGGTTTCCAAATGCTTTTCTAGTCCCAGAGGGACCAATTTGGCATTCAGGGCATACATACAACATTTTCTATGTGCCACCTCAAGCTTTGGCATCATAATCAATGGAGGGGAACTTAATGATGAATTAGAACATCCCCTTTGGGGATAAATTACCTGTCTTTTAAAGCACAGACTAGAAAGTCCTCCTTGTTTTGCCAGTTGGTTGTGTAAAAGCCACCAGCCTTGCCCAGATTTGAGCCAGTCTAAAGGGAATGGATATTTGTTTAAGAGGCAAGAGTGTCTTTCTTGTTTTTTCACCTTAGTAATTTACCTGGATGACTTCCTCCTCCTGCTTGGCACTGTAAGGAATTGTTAAGTACATTACATGACCAAATGGGAAGAAAGAAGAGGGAAGAATATGGGAAGTTGAGAGAAACCTCATGAATCCATGACCTTTAAGTGAGAAACAGAAAAATGGGAAAAACAGGAACAACATTTAGTTTCAAGGGTGGAAGGAAAGAAGAAAAAAGTGAGATTATCATGCATGAGGATTTATGACAATAGTGTAGAAATAGATGTTGTTTTACTAGAACCTACTATTTTTCACACTGAGCTAGCAAGTCTACCACATGTGGCAAGCTTGTTCCCTGTTCTCACAGAGCTTACCCTTTTGGCTCTACACCATTGGGGTAGGTTCCTGTGGCAAAAGTCATATCCACTGCTAGGCTAGGACCTCTCCAACCACACCTGTTGCTTCCCTATCTTTCCCCTTCATTTATTCTGGAATCTTCCTAGTTCTTCCATCCTGCTAGGCTGTATCTCCATCACCTAGACTGCTCTTTGCCTGGCTATCTCCTTTTCAACTCACCTGAGACTCTCCCTTCCCTGGGGAAGCTTCCCTGATCCCAGATTGGGTTTGATTCCCATATTTCCTTGTATTGTTTAATTCATAATTAGTAACTATGGGCCTCAGGTCTGTCTTCCCCACTGCTCTGTGTGGATCCATGAAGTCTGGTACAGAGTCTGTTTTTTTCTTTAGCACATTGCCCTGGGCTTGGCTTATAATAGAGATTTGATAACCATGGGAAAGCAAAAAGTTTATTCCTTTTTTAAAAAAGATTATTTATTTATTTGAGAGAGAGAGAGAAAACAAGCAGGGGGAGTAGCAGAAGGAGAGGGAGAGGGAGAAGCACTCTCTGCTGTGCAGGGAGCCCAACACGGGGCTTGATCCCAGGACCCTGGGATCCTGACCTCAGCAGAAGGCAGGCTCTTCACCAACTGAGCAACCCAGGTGCCCCCAAAAGTTTATTAGCCATATCCTAGGAGTTACAAGTCTTAATTGAATTTCATTTTTAACCCTAGATTATCAGTCCTTTTTTTCCCTGCTTCAATGACATTTAGGTATTTCTTTATTAGTATATCTAGTTTTACCCACATCATTCAGGCTAATGAAGGAGAAATGCAGCTAAAGAAATAAGCAAATTTTCTTCTGGCATAATAAGCAAGTCTTAAGAGAATGGAAAATTTTCTTCAAGGGGAAAACTGAAGAAGTGGTGAAGATGTTGCTCTAAATCTCAGACTTGGACAGACACTCCATTTTAAACCCTGTAGTATTAATCTATGATTATGGCTTTTCTCATTTCTCACATTTGAGAAGAAAATACACATTGTCATTGTGACTTTAGATTACAATGCTTTATGAGGGCTTTAAGCCCAAGTACACCAAAAAAGAGAAAAATCTGCACCAGAAAATGTAAGCAAGGAAATAGGCTTTCATGATGCTAAACTTTCTGGGGTGTTGACATCAGTATGGGCACATGATTTCTATGTAAAGTGCCGGGTGGCACCTTGATTTACTAGCCTGAGGGAAAATTAACCAGTGCCATAGTCTCTACCATAGAGAATCAACAGAATGAAATACAGCCTTCTTTCACATGGCCTTCCAGAAACTGCAACTGCCTGCAAATGGCCTACAAAGGGTGAGTGGTTAACCCAGGCACTGACAGGAAATAAGAGTGACTCTTTAAATCAAGCAGTAGCTAAAATTGCTGATAAACCAGTGAGAATCTCATGGGGCAAGAGGAGAGGTTTTGAAGACCCACAGACCAGGATTCCAGACCTAGCTGTCTAGCTTACAACAGAGGGGACCCTGGGCAAGTCACTCTTCCCCTGGGCTTCACTTTCCTCTCTGCAAAATGGGTTTAGTAATACCTCCAGGCACAAATTTACTATGTAGAACACCCAGGGGGACCTGGCCCCAGTAAATGCTCCCAGGGAAACTGGTATGCCTCTTTGTTCCCTCAGCTCCCAGGTGTTGAGGGCCACAGGTCCCTAGCCTGGAGGCATATGCAGTGAGTCACCAAAAAAGTCCAAGTTGAGCCTTCCAGTTGAGTCTCAATTTTAAAGAGAGTCAGCAGGGTTAGAAAACTGTTTTCTTCCACTTTCCAGGTTTGGTTTATTGGGAGCAGAGCCCTCAAAGGATTCCTAGGGCCATTAGGAAGTTCAAATACTGTCTTGAGAACAATGCAAAGGCTTCTGTGGGTCAATTTTTCCTCCAACTAAATGCACTTAAGAGAGCATTGAGGGCAGGCATAAAGGAGACTACAATGAGACAAACATTGAAAGCAAAAGGGGGGCAAGTCATGCATCAGGCTGACCAGCCATTACTTTAAACAACAAAAACATTTTTAAGTCAGATAGATCACTAGCTCTCTGTCCGCTGGTGCCTGGCAGCTCAGAGGGGAAGCGTGTTTCTATGGCCCAGGAGTCAGGGTGTCCATGCCCGTGGCTGCAAGTCCACAGGGGTCGCAGGAGCCCCAGGTGTACGGTTGGGGATGACCCTATACTGCCTCCAGATGCTCCCTTGGGTAGACCCTGGAGGCTGGGCGCTCAGCTTGCTCTCTGGCATCAGCAACCTACCACTAATTGGCTTGCTGTTTTCTTTATTTCTTTACTAATGGCTTTTTTCCCCCATGCCCTCTAGGACAGGACACCGCCCAGCATTCTCCACTGCTCCCACCTGGGTCCCAAGACATGGTTCCTGAACCCTGACATCCTGTCCAGAGAAATGCCAAAGCGTTCAAACACATGGCCAGGCAGCCACCAGGTAAGCCCGCTGCAGGCCTGGCAGGTCCAGAGATGGGAGATGCTGAGCACCCTTGAGGGCAGCAGTGAGTCCCCCAAACCTACCCTCCACCCCACCCCACCCTGCCACCCTGGCCCACCCCTGCCCCTCATCCTGGGTCCCTGGTTCCCTGCAACAGGGTGTGTGTGTGTGTGTGTGTGTGTGTGTGTGTGTGTGAACTCTCTAGCAGTTCTAAGTCACTTGGAAGTAGTACCCCTGTTTTTATTAAATGAGGAAAGCAGAACAGTTAACATTCCATACGGTGCAGAGAAAAGGGCAGCAAGGCGACTGCAGCCAGCCTTGGACTATTCATGTGTTCTCTGACTGATTGAACACATTCTCCTTGAGCACCTTCTGTGCGCCAGGCTCCAATGTGACTTGCATGTGTCTCACGCAGCCCTCCTCATACACATCCCGTGTGCGTGCATCACCCTCTGGAGTCAGAATGAAGAGGCAAGGGCTCAGGAACTAACTCCTGGTTTCCCCAGCGACCATTCCTCAGACATTTACCTTGGGAAATTTTCTTCCCTCACTCCCAGCAGGTTTGCTCAGGGGTGACCTCATTCCCCTTCCGATGATTCCATTGACCCAAGTCTATTAATACATCCCGTGAGTTTTGGAGCAGGGAAGAAGTGTGACTGGCATGGGCCAAGGAGCGCCAGGACCAAGGCAATGGCCCTTCTGTTGGAGGAGAGAAGTTTTCTTTGGCCCACCTGGGAGAGGGGATGAGATATTGTGTTTAGGGGCTGAGGGAGGTGAGGAGAAAACTAGCCCAGGGTGACAGACTCACAGTTTAATAATTTATTTAAAGCTTTTCACTATTTTAAAATGGAAAGAAATTTTATATCCTTATCATAAACAATAAAAATAAATGACTATATTAAGGATAAAACCATATAGTTAATTCTAATTTGGTCTTGCTGTTAACTACAGTTGTTCAGCCTAAGGCTCCTTTTTTCCTTCCTTCCTTCCTTCCTTCCTTCCTTCCTTTCTTCCTTCCTTTCTTTCTTTCTTTCTTTCTTTCTTTCTTTCTTATTTTATTTCTTCATTTGAGAGAGAGAGAGAGTGCTAATAGGGACAGGAGCAGAGGGAGAGGGACAAGCAGACTCCCCACTGAACACCGCCTGACTTGGGGCTCAATCCCATAACCCTGACATTATGACCTGAGATGAAATCAAGAGTTGGTGGCTTCAGCAACTAAGCCACTCAGGTGCCCCTTATTGTCTCTTTCTGAAAATCAGATTCTAACAAGTTATTAGAGATATGTCAAAGGCTATGCCCAAATGAGGCTTGTTCTTGGAATATGAAGGACTAAAAGATAATCCACTTAGTGACACATCCATCTTCCACCAAAATCTTCTCAAAGGTCACCCTTGGTATGGGTCCCACACCAGAGGCAAAGTACCTGTACTTGGTAGAGATGATATACATTAAGAGATACATTAGGGGCACCTGTGGCTTAGTTGGTTAAACGTCTGCCTTCAGCTTGGGTCATGACATGGAAAATTCTAGAAAGATCATTTTATGAAAGGTCTATTGCTGATAGGATTTCCCTATCTCTGGCCATTTGGAATGGCCACCCAAGACCACACCCTACAGCTTATAAAATTAAAAAAAAAAAACAAAAACCTTTTTTTTCATTTATTGTGTATTGAATGTCTACTAGATGCAAGGCAGAGCTATAGCCCTATTGTTAATGTTCTTTCTAAGTAAGTAGTTTTACCCCTTAGTCATAGATTCTTTTTCTGTATGTTATTAATAATAGACTAGCAGCCTATGCTAAACATAGGTTACCACAACTCTAACTCCCCATCCTCTAGTAAAATCTAGTAGGCCTATTGGACTGGTGAGAGATGGATACAATTTTATGGTAGAAGAGACAAAGAGGTGGCACTTTCTTCATGTATCTCTCATGACCTCCACTATGGCCTCCTTCCCCACCAGCTCCTGGTACTGACTGCCTAGACAATTGACTGGTTAGCATATATTTTAGCATGGAGGCCATATCATCTGAAATAATTCTGTGTTATCTGCTAGATAGGGTCAAGGCATTTCAATACAAATCAAGACATTTCAATATGAATGTGTCCCTGGGAGAGATGCTCTGCCATGAATGAATTTATTGGTTAGCATGTTAGTCATATATTGCTGTGTAACAAATCACCCCGAAATTAGTGGCTAAAAAAACGTTTATCATGTCATAGTTTCTGCAAATCAGAAATCTGAGCACAGCTCAGATCTAGTCAAGGACTCTAGTCAAGGGGTTGGCTGAGGCTGTGGTCATCTCAGGGTCCCACGGCAGGAGTACCCACTTCTCAAACTCACTCACCTAGTGGGGAAGAACTCAGTTTCCTGTGGACTATGGGACTGAGTCTCATTTCTTTACTGGCTTTTGGGTGGAGGATACCCTTAGTTCCTTGCATTTAGATCTTTCCATAGAGTAGCTCAAAACAGCTTGCTTTATCAGAGCAAGTGAGAGACAAGACAAGAGAAGTATCAAGAAGATGGAAGTTATGGTCTTTTGTGAGTCTCAGAAGTGACATTCCATTTCTCTTGCCACATTCTGTGCCTTAGAAGCAAGTCCTGAGGTCCAGCTTATATCCAAGGGGAGGGGATTATGGAAGAGTAAGAATACCAGAAGGCAGAGATCACTGGAGACAACATAAGAAGGCTGCCTATCACATTTAGTTCATTTGTTCCATCTAGAGCTCTCCGGACACTGGGCATTCTTTTCAACTCATAACTTGAACTAGTTTATCTCAATAACTCAGGTCTAAACTTCGTGTTCCACGGGAAATTTTTAAGGATTAGAAATTTGGATTAGAATTATCACTACTCTCCTATTTTATAAATTCTCACCCTATTTGAGGAAAATCTCATTAATTTTTATTTCCACGTATATAAAAATACTCTTCCTTATTGAAAACAAAAAATGTGGGAAGCCTGGGTGGCTCAGCAGTTGAGCGCCTGCCTTCAGCCCAGGGTGTGATCTCGGAGGCCCAGAATTGAGTCCCACATTGGGCTCCCTGCATGGAGCCTGCTTCTCCCTCTGCCTGTGTCTCTGCCTCTCTCTGTGTGTCTCTCATGAATAAATAAATAAAATCTTCAAAAACAAAACAAAACAAAACAAAAAATGTTTCTCTGATTCACTCTGTGAAGCTAAGACATTTACTGAAGGAATAAAAAACACAACTCCATACATGAAAACTGAATAAGAGAGAAATCTGTTTAAATAAATAAGATGGTGTTGGTTGATTCACCTAACTAAATTATGGTTATTTCATTAACTCTTCAATTGAATTCCAAGTCCCCATTCTATTTGCTGAGGTAAATTTGTTTAACATGAAGCCTTGACATTCTTTAAAATAATTATGCTTCTAAATGAAAGTTTAATTTTTAATCATTTGCTTTGCTAAAATAGAAGCAAATGAGAGGATAATACGACAATTTAAAGGATTTGCAATAGATCCCCTAGAGCTGGAAGAGACATGAATTTTTCCTGAATGCTGCTGACTAGCGGAGGAATTTTAAATATGGTACTAGAACTACTTCCTCCCAATGTTTGCTTCTTTGATGGGAATAAAACCGGAAGGAATAGAAACCAACAGGGATGAGGCAGGGCAATGCCCTCTGATGAATCACTGATCTTAATGGGGACTGCCATCTCCCATCCAGAAGCCCTCTCCTTATAAATTCAGGTACCACAGTGCTGGTCCCAGGACTAAAAAGAGCCCATTCCCAGCAAAACAGAATGAAAACAAATTTTACCTTAGAATGGAAGAAGTAGATGTTACTATGTATTTGCAAACAGTGAAATCTATACGACAGGAGACACAGGTTAGTTCATTTCAACTTTTGACTAAAAGGCATGATTTTTGGTTTGTTTGCTTTTTAAATCACTTTCCAGTGTTCGAATGCATCATCTGCCCAATTCAGGCTAGGAATGTGAATTTTTATAAGAGTTGTTTTTAAGCAGAATTACCAAGTGGTCAATGAAAAACAAAGCTTCTCTTAATTAATAACTCTAGATGATGGGTCTCCTTAAGGAGGATTGACTCCCTCTTCACTGTCATACAGTCTTGCAGATAATCACATTTTTTCTCTCTCTCCAGAAATTGTGAATCATATGGATTCTCTTTACTTCCTCACATTCCTGATTGCATTACATGGCAGAGGATAGGATTTTCAATACGACACATGCTTATTTCCTTTAAGTAAAAGGAAAAAAGTCATAGAGGGTAAATGTACTTGTGATTCTGTTTTGTTTGAGAGTTTCGAGGGATTGAGCTCAGGGGTGAGGGGGTCATTTTGCAATGGCCCTGACTTGTAATTTGTGTTTTGTTTGTTTGATTAATTGTCTCTGGTCCTTTTAAAACCAGTGAGGGTGCAGTGACATTCATGGTAGTCAGAGTCTTTTGGAGTTCATATATGGATTTTTTTAAAAGCTTACTATCATTATTTATTGCACAAAAAACCTTACAGTACTGTTAATATAAATCACAATGAAAAAAATTCATTCATCATCCTACTCAAATTTTTTTCATTTTTCAAGTTCCCTCCCAAATCTTGGTTATGCACAGTATTTTTCACATAGTTGCAATAGAAGGATAGGTACAGTTTTGCATTTTACTTTTAAACATAAGGTATCGGGCAGCCCCATTGGCGCAGCAGTTTAGCGCCGCCTGCAGCCTAGGGCCTGATCCTAGAGACCTAGGATGGAGTCCCACGTCAGGCTCCTGCATGGAGCCTGCTTCTCCATCCTCCAGTGTCTCTGCCTCTCTCTCTCTCTCTCTCTTTGTCTATCATAAATAAATAAATAAATCTTAAAAAAATAAAATAAAATAAACATAAGGTATCATACACATTTTTCAGTACTTCATTTTGCTCTTCATGATTAAAATTCTAATATCTGGATAGTATTCCTTTGAATGGTGAGACCATAATAGAACTAATCATTTTTCAACTATGAATATTTAGATGAAATATATCTCAGTATATAAATATTGTTACACAGTATATTTTTATTGCATAATTTAGAAAAGTTCTTTTGGATTATTTCCTTGGTATAAAGTCCCCAAAGTCAAAGGATATGAATATTTTTATCCTTTTTAGAATAGTGCAATTTTGTATCCTTAATGATTTGTATTCATTTGCACTGCAATTTTTGACCATATCAGTTTTACTAGTTAGCATTGGGAATTCTCATTTAAATTTTTTTCTTCTTGAATGGCTGAAAAGTGGGTGCCTTTTGATGTCATCATATCATTCTTTGTCAATAGACTAATGGATATTATTTCCAAGTCTTTACTCTTGCTCTCTGAGGAAAGAATGTGATGACAGTTTTCTCAATTCTTAACTCATCATTTCTTAAACTAATAATTGGAACACAACCCAGACAAATACTATTTAGATATATTAGCATAATTTAATTTCTCACATCTCTGTACTTTTAGCTGGAACATGAGAAGGAGGCCATAGCTGGGACTAAAGGGGGTTCAGTGTTGCTCTTACCTCAAATAATCACTTGGTGCACTGTCATTTCCCTGTGTCTTTGCTTGCATTCTCCATTTGCCTGGAAAGTTCTTTCCTTCTGTCTCCATTTTAATGATTGTGGCAGGTGGAATGCGAAAAATGGGTCCCAAGATTCCAGTGCTCTAATCCCCAGAACCTATTGATATGATGAATTATCACTCCCATGGCTATGCTTTGTCATATGGCAATTAGCTTTCATAGGTTTATCTAGGTGCATCTGAGCTAATCACATGAGCCCTTTGAAAAGCAGACTTTCCTGGTAGCAGAAGGGGAAGTCATGGATTTGAAACATGAGGGGAATTTGAACAAAACAAGGCTGGCTTGAAGATGGAGAAGGCCACATGCCAAGGAATATGGACAGCTTTTGGGAGCTGAAAGTAATCCCAGTTGACATCCAACAAAGAAACGGGGACCTCAGACCTACTACTGCAAGGATCTGCATTTGACTAACAACCTAGAGTGTGGAAGCAGATTCTTCTCTAGAACTTCTGGATAAGAGCCCAGCTTGCCCAATCTCACCTTGATTTCAGTGAGACCTTTGTGAAATCCTAAAGGGAAAACCGAGTTGAACTCATCTAAGACTTCTAATCTACCAACCTGTGAGATAAATGTGGGTGTTGCTTTAAGCTGCTGAGTTGTGGTAATTTGTTACAGTGATAATAGAAAATGAATCCAGTGACATAGAAAGAGGGTTGTCAAATAGAGTAGAAATGACCTTTAACCAACTTACTGGGCTTGATAGATACCATGTGTAAGAATTGCTTACTAAAGTCCTACGCAGGCAGCCGCACATTTCTGCTGCTGGCAACCCGAAAATATTCCTGTCCTCTTCTACTGCTGTTGGGTGAGTCATTTGCTCCCAAATCTCCCGACAGGTAATTGTACTGGTTATTATATGTACACGTTGGTATGTGTTTATTGTCAACGGGATGTAAGAGTAAACATGTAAGAGGGTCCATCCTTCTACCAAGATAAAATTGATTGACTTGTAATGACTAGATAAATGGTAAGTCCCTAAAAAATGCTATGGAATTAGGTGGGTGAGATCACTGGAAGACCAGAAAAGAACTGGAAAGTTCTAGAAGGTTTCTCTAAATTCTTTGTCCCTGGTAAAGAGTTTAAAACTAGAAATTGTCCCTAATGCTTTGGGAGGATGGCTTATACAAGAATGCTGGTGTAGCACTCCGTCAGCGATGTCACACCCAAAGGAATACACCAGAAGAATGGCGAATGAAGGCACATGACTTTAAATTAAAATAAAGATTTTAGGCATTGGTTTTTATTATATTTGATGATTCCTCCCTTTGATTGTTTTTGTTGTTGTTTTGGTTTTTTGTGGATTTTTTTTTTTTTTTTTAAGTAGTAGAGCCCAGTGAAGTGCCTGATCTCATGACCCTGAGGTCAAGACCAGAGCTGAGATCAAGAGTCAGGTGCTTGACTGACTGAGCCCCCCAGGGTGCACTGATTTTTTTTTCTTTTTTCCTGATGGACTAGCTAGTACTTCTGATTATGTCATATAAGAGAGTCTCTATTGTAATATTAGGTGTGTATGTGCACACACACACATACATACATGGTAAGTTAAGCAGGTTGCAGGTCAAGTCATGAAGTATGATCACTTCACGTTTTTTGTATGGTGTGTGTGTGTGTGTGTGTGTGTGTGTGTGTGTGAGAAATTCATATTCCTGGAAAAAAATGGTACTACCAGTGATAGTTATACTTGAGTTATAGAATTATGGGGACTTTGCTTATGTACATTTTTTTTAATGCAAACATATTTCCTTTGAAATAGGGCAATAAAAGAAAATCATGATAATGTGGTAGTAACTCCTCATTATCCTTCAAAGTCAGGGTCCCAAAAAATCTCCTCCCTCAAGTTTTTCTGGATCTACATGAAGCTCATTTTTTTTATGCTTCTATAGATCCTTGCTTGTGCTTTTGGTTTCACGCTTAATAGGTTCTGATATTTAACATGGCCAATTGTACCTTTCTCCTCTCATTTGAGAGCAGGGACCATGATTTATGAATATCGTTTTTCCATAATACCAAGCACAGTTCCCACCATCGAGGAGGTACTCATCAATGAGCGAGCGTTCTGGTGTAGTCACAAATACATGAGAAAGTTAAAAACAAAAACAAAAGGACTTTCTAGTGTCTGCTGGTAAGCAGTTTTAAAATCATGCTCTAGCCCGTGTGATCCAGATCGTGTGTTTTAGCATCTTACATAATCGAAAAGCAAAGACCACGCACCCAGGCCTTGAGCAGAGCCCAGAAAAGGCAAAATGAGAACAGCTTTGTGAAAAACAAAGGTACACTTGGCACCAGGTGTTCAGGCACCATGCCAGATGTTTGCCAGACTCTGGAAGAATCTACGTGTGGGATGTTCCCTTGACATTCCCCTCCTGTTCTACATCTAGGCTACCTGGCGTGCAAGCCCCCTGGGTGTGTAGGAGAGCAATTATGAAGCATTTTCAAGTTTGCTTCTCCTGCGAGAAGACCGGGCTGTGTCCTGATTTTGTTAGTGTGATTGCTGAAAATGGAGTGGTCTATTAACAAGCAGTGGTCACCGCCGCCTGACGGATCTGCTTCTTGCAACATTAGTGTCATGGTGATGGATTAGCAGAATCTCCAAAGTGGAAAGGCATGTTTCTACAGATATTTTGTATAGACATAAATTCACTTGCTAACATTACTCATTTTCCTTTTTATTTTTTATTTCTTATCCTTTAACATGTGCCATGCATCTTTCAGCACACGTGTCGCCCTCACTGGAGGGCTCTGATAAGTGACTGTGGGAGCTGGAGGAAACTCGGTGTTGCCTTGTATGCCCACCCGTGTTTACAGAGTTTTCCCTCTTCTTCTGAGCTGCTAGCGGGAGGGGAGGAGAAGAGGAAAATCCCTTAAGGCAGAACCGAACAACCTCATTGAGCTAGGAAAGCTCTGGGAGGGATCTCTTTTTACTAGAATGACAAGTCTGTTTAGAGATTTGCCTCTGTCATGGAGGGTTCAAGGAAAGGAAGATGCCGGAGTCGAATGGTCAGAGCACAGAGACTTTTTAGGGCAATGAAAATGCTGTCTGTGATATAATAATGGATTTAGGTCACTACTCTTTTGCTTAAATGCGTAGAATGTCCAACACCAGGAAAATGGGAACAACACTTATGGTAAGCATTCTTTAATGTATAGAATTGTTAAATCATTGTGTTATATATGCGAGACTAATATAAATTGTGTGTTTACCGTACTCCAGCTTTAAGAAGAGTTGAAATATAAAAAAAAAAGTGAACCCTAAGGTACACTATGGACTTTGGGTGATTATGGTGTGTCACTATAGGTTCTTTCTTGGCCAAAAATGTACCACTCTGGTGGAGGATCCACATGATGGAGATGGCCGTGTGTGTGGGCAGGCAGGGTGTATATGAGAAATCTCTGTACCTTCCTCTTAGTTTTGTTGTAAGCCTAGAACTGTTCTTAAAAAATGAAGTCTTTTTGAAACAGTTTTGTTTTACTTTTATTGAGATTTTTTTTGAGATATAATCGACATATAACATTATGTTAGTTTCAGGTATACAACATCATGATTCAATATCTATGTATTGCAAAATGATCACTACAGTAAATCTCATTAATATCTGTCACATAATTGGGGCAGCCTGGGTGGCTTAACGGTTTAGCACAGCCAACAGCCCAGCACGGGATCCTGGAGAACCGGGATCGAGTCCCACATTGGGCTCCCTGCATGGAGCCTGCTTCTCCCTCTGCCTGTGTCTCTGCCTCTCTCTTTTTCTCTCTCTCTGTGTGTCTCTCATGAATAAATAAATACAATCTTTTAAAAAATATATCTGTCTCATAATTGTACATAGTTACATTTTTCCCTTGTGATAAGAACTTTTAAGATTTACTCTTGTAGTAGGGCACTTGGGTGGCTCAGTTGGTTAAGCGTCTGCCTTTGGCTCACGTCATGATCCCAGGGTTCTGGGATCGAGTTGGGCTCCCTGCTGGGCATGGAGCCTGCTTATGAGTCTCTCTCCCTCTGCCTCTTCTCCCAGTCATGCTCTCTATCTCTCAAATAAATAAATAAAATCTTTAAAAAAATTCTGTAGATTTACTCTCTTAGCATAAATATGCAACATTGTATTATCATCTATAGTCACCATGTTGTATAGATATCCATGTGACTTATTTATTTTATAATAGGAATTTTGGACTTTTTGACCTCCTTTACCATCCTGCCCACCCTACTTCTCTCCTCCCTCAAAATAAAGTCTTTAAAAACACCTCCCTGCTTTCGTTTCCTCTTTCTCTAAAACATTAAATGACTGCTTCTTACATTGCCTCCCATGATCTAGAAAAACCAGATCCAGAACAAATAGTTTCTCCCACTAACGCTAGACCCAATACCCTAGATAGCTGAAACTTGATGTGTTTCCAGGAACCATTGGAACCCAAACATTCTTTCTAGTACAGCTTTCCATGAAGAACTTTATAAAATGCACTTAGCTAGAGATAATGTTTGTCTCTCTAGGAGAGGAGATACATTAGGAATCTTGCCCAATAGGCCAACAGACCTGATGGAGTCCTAAGAGAATGAGATGCCATTGGGAGAAGGGCCAAGACTAGTTAGTTATGAAATATTAGGGACCTGGGCCATTTGAATGGAAAGAGGGCACATACACCAATGACCAGCCCTTTTCCGTGTCTGTAGAGTCCTGCTTTCATTTACTCTTGGGCCTATAGATGCCTACCTGTTGGTTCTTACCTGCCCAATATCCATTCCCCCTTCTGCTGGTGACTGCTCTCTAATTTTCCCTGAACAGAAGGCTCTGTTCAGCAGTCTTAGATTTTGGTTTGGATGTTGTTGACTTTACCTCTCACCTCCGGGGTGGGCATGTGACCCAGGTCTGGCAAGGAGGGCCACACTCTCTTCTAGGCCAGTATAGAGATGGGTGTCTGACCCCATCAACAGATGTTCAATTTTTGTACATTGGATGATTTAAAAATTCTGCCTTCTGTACATGGAGGACTTTCTTGGTTGTATCATGTAAAAATATTTCTAGCAACATTCCTTTCATTCTGCTTAGTATTTGTCTCTTTTGTTGTTGTTGTTCAATATTAGAGAATTTGTAATGCAGTTGAGTTAACACACAACACTGTAGCAGCCTGGGGGGGGGCGGGGTTAAAGATAGTTAACCAGCTGGGAGAAGAATTCATTGTCTAGCTTAATATTCAGAGAAATGTGAAGACAGGGTACTTTTGGTGGTTGAGCATTCTAAGATAAATGGACCTTATACGAAATGAGACTTGCAGACTCAAGTCCAGCAGATTGCTTCAACCAGATCTGGTTAGCTGTAAACATCATTAGCTTAAAATGGTTTCTCCTACCCCTGGTGTCTGTGATAAGATAGGACTCTTAAAAGGAAAAGTGCTGTTCTTTCACATTGTAACTCCTTCTGGGGGTGTTAAAGCCAGCTGAAATCAGGCTTCCTGCAAGCTACATTAAGTTTGTGTTCCTCCAGGCCAGAAGGGAAATTGTGAGTCTCTTCCGGGTTTGGAGGTTCCAAAATCGAGATAGCTTTCTTCCCCAAATCAGGTCTTATATAACAAAAGATGAGCCGATCTGGATCAGTCTTCTTACATGCCAGTTTCAAGATATTATTCCCCCCACCCCATTTCTCACCCCCACCCCAATTACCTTCTTGATGTCCAAGATCAAGATTTGCAAAATTTAGATGTTAAAATATGATTCTGGTGTTGTGCTTAGAGATGATGATTTTTGCAGTGAGTTCTCTGGTGGTTTTCTCAAACCATTGTTTAGATTGCCAGAAAACACTTTTGGAACAACTGACCAAAAATGTCTTTGAGTCAATACGTTATAAAAAAAACTTTAAATACAATAGTGGTGGTGATGATGGGAACTATTCTAGATTTTAAAATGACTAGATTTTAGAAATTCATTAAATTTAAATCAGGTGGACCTTATATGGATCCTAGTTTGAACAAATAACTGCAAAATACATTTTGAGGAGATATAAGGTAAATGTGAATGTGGTCTAAATATTTGATGACATTAAGAAATTATATTTAATTTTGTTAACTGTGAAAATGGTTTTGTGGTTATATAAGAAGATGTCCTTATTTTTTTAGAAATGCATGCTGAAAGGGATCTCTGGGTGGCTCAGTGGTTTAGCGCCTGCCTTTGGCCCAGGGTATGATCCTGAGGTCCCGGGATCGAGTCCCCACATCAGGCTTCCTGCATGGAGCCTGCTTCTCCCTCTGCCTGTGTCTCTGCCTCTCTCTCTCTGTGTGTCTGTCATGAATAAATAAATAAAATCTTAAAAAAAAAAAAAGAAATGCATGCTGAAGTATTGGAGGATGAAATCTCATAACATTTAGTTCATTTTTTATTATTTACTTATTTTAAAGATTTTATTTATTTATCCATGAGAGAGAGAGGCAGAGACATAGGCAGAGGGAGAAGCAGGCTCCCTGTGGGGAGCCGGATGTGGGACTCTATTCCAGGACCCCGGGATCACAACCTGAGTCAAAGGCAGATGCTCAGCCACTGAGCCACCCAGGTGCCCCCATTTAATTTATTTTTTTAAAAGATGAAGCAAATATGGCAAAATGTTTGTTAAATCTAGGTTATGGTTACACAAGATCCACTAAAGAATTTTCTATTTTTATATGTGTTTGAAATATAATACAAAGGCTTTTTTTAAAGGACAAACAAATTTTCTGTGGATTCCTCTTTCTTCTACATGTATTTTAAGAAACCAATATAAGCACCATCTTTGATGGAACTATAGAATAAAACTCCAAATATAAGTTAGATAGATTTAAATGACTTCAAAGATATTCTCTGCTTTTGGAATATAAAATTATGCAGCATTTATAAGTAAAAGTTCATGAAGCTTTCTTAATTCATCCATGTTCTGTGGGTGGGTGGGGATAAATGAATAATAAAAGCATTGCCTGTTGAAGGAATAAAATTTCAACTCATAAATTGAACTCCATGGAAATTATTTAAAGTACTTGTAAGTATAATAGTTTCACCAGAAATAGTTCTCATTTGCATGATAGCATTTCCTATAAATGAGCAGAAAGTAATATACAGTCATTGTAAAAAACACAGATAATCCACGAAAAGGAAAAAATCTCCCATAATTTCACCCCTTGTTATAAATATGTTGACATACGTTTACCCAGTACTTTTTCAGAGCACAGATACTTATCTATCTTCTTTCTTTACTTTCTTCTCCCGCTCTCTTACTGATCTTTTCCCATCCCTCCCTCCATTTTTGCAGAACACCATTAGACATGGAAACAAAACCAGTAACAGGAAAAGAGGCTACACCCAAGAGTGGAATCCACTTGTGACAAGAACATTTCACTCCTAGTGTAGAGGCTATTTTCACTTTGGTAACTTAGGGTATTTTAAAAATAAGTGGGACACCTGGGTGGCCCAGTGGTTTAGCGTCTGCCTTTGGCCCAGGGCTCGATCCTGGAGTCCCAGGATCGAGTCCCACATTGGGCTCCTGCATGAAGCCTGCTTCTCCCTTTGCCTGTGTCTCTGCCTCTCTCTTTGTGTGTCTTTCATGAATAAATAAATAGAATCTTTAAAAAAATAAGTGTTTAAGATTTCTTGTGTATAAGGGCAATTAGTCCTTTGTTGGAAAGATGAGTTACAAGTATTTCCCGTCTGCTGGTTGTCATTTTTAAATGTTTCACAACTTTATTATTGCAAGTGATTACCATTATGAAGATTTCATAAAGTTACAGTTATAATACAAAAAAAAAAAGAGTAACCATAATACAAGGTACTCCATTAACATCTCTCTCTCTCTCTCTCTTTTTAAAGATTTATTTATTTATATATTTGAGAGTGAGGGAGAGTGAGGGAGATCACAGAGAAGAAGAGGAAGAAGCAGACTCCCCCTGAGTGGAAAGCCCAACTTGGTGCTTGGTCCCAGACCCTGAGATCACAACCTGAGCTGAAAGAAGCTGTTTAACCCACTGAGCCACTGAGGTGCCCCTCTATCACATCTCTTGAAAACAATGGTATTATTGCTGAGCAACAATATTGTACAGAGAAATCTAATAATCATAATTGTTTTTATTGAGGCATAATTTACATGCAATAAAATGCACAGATTTTAAGTACTCAGTTTTATGAATTTTGGCAATTATATTCAGTTGGGCAAACACCACACAAAACAAAATGTGGTATATTTGCATCACCCTACAAAGTATCTTTGTGCACTTTATAGAAAATTATCCAATGCTTCCCAATGGGACAAGCATTTTGGATTTGTCACCATTGACTAGTTTTTATTTGCTTCTAGACTTCATAGAGTATATATACTCTTGAACCCAGCTTTCCTCACTCAAATGTAAAGTTTTTGAGGTTCATTGGTGTTGTTTGTTGCATGTCTTAGTAATTCATGTTCAGTGTTGAGTAGTATTTCAGTATACGAATATACCACTATCTGTGTATTTGATGACCTATTAATGGATACTTGGGGTGTTTTCAATTAGGGCCTAGGACCATTTGTTTATAAGCTGTAGGTGTATGTTTTCACTTTTCTTGAGTAAATACTTAGGAATTTCTAGGCTATAGGAAAGGTTTATGTGTATAAGGAATTGTTCAAGTATTTTCCAAAATGATTGTACTCTTTTACAGTCATCAGTATGAGAGTTCCAGTTACTCTACTACTTCATCAACACTTAGTGCTGTCTGGCTTTTCAATTTTAACTCTTCTAGTGGGTATGTAGTATTCTCATTGTGGTTTCAAATTTGTATTTCCCTTTTGATAAGGATGAGCATTAGTTCATGTGTTTTCTTTGCCATCCATATATCTTCATTTTTTGAAGTGTCTGCTCAAATCTTTTTTCATTTGTAAATTATGCATCTTCTTAATATTGAGATGTAGAAATTCTAAATGTATTCTAGACACTTTTGTTAGATATTGTCTTCTCATTTTGTTGTCTTTCAAGCAGTAGGTGTTTTTAATTTTGATGAAGTCCAAAGCATCATATTTTTCTTTTTTTGGTTAGTGTTTATTGTGTGCATAAAGTAATCTCTGCCTACACCAGGGTAATAGAGCTTTTCTTATATTTTAGAAATTTTAGTTTTAGCTTTTAGACTTTTATCTATAATTCACTTGAGTTAATTCTTATGTACAGTGGGATGCAAGGGCTGAGGTTCATTTTTTTCCATATGGATTCCAATTGTACAAGGGACTCTTCTTTCCACCATTGAATTACCATGGAATCTTTGTTGAAAATCAATTGGCCTTATAAGTATGGGTCTATTTCCAGGCTCTCTATTTATTCTCTTTATCTTTATGTCTACATCTGCACCAATACAGCATTGTCTTGATACTGCACATTTAAAGTAAGTTTTAAAACTGGATTATAGGGCAGCCTGGGTGGCTCAGCTGTTTAGCACCGCCTTCAGGCCAGGGCCTGATCCTGGAGACACAGGATCAGGTCCTGCGTCAGGCTCCCTGCATGGAGCCCGCTTCTCCCTCTGCATGTCTCTCGTGAATAAATAAATAAAATCTTTAAAAAAAAAACTGGATTATATAATTTCTTTAACTTTGTTCTTTTTCAAAATCTGTTATAGGTTCTTTTTGTTTGTATTTTCAGAATCAGCTTTTCAACTTCTGTTAAAATATCTTCTGGGATTTTGATTGGGCTTTAGAGATCAGTTTTGGGAAAATGGATATTTAATTATGTTTATTAAGTTTTCCTTATTTTTTTGCAAGATGTTTCATTTAGAGGCTTTACACATCTTTTCTTAGATTTATTATTAACTATTTGTGTTATTTTTTAAATTTCAGTTTTGTTTGCTATTAATATATAGAAATGCAGTTGACTTTTATACATTGATTTTGTATATGTCAACTTGTAAGTTCACCTATTAGTTTTGGTTTTATATATATATATATATATATATATACATACATACATATTATATATATATATTCTATGGGGGTTTTATATGTTTATAACCAAGTTATATGCAAATCACAAAAATTTTACTTCTTTCCATTATTTTTCTTGCCTTATTGCATTGGTTAAGAATGCCAGTAGAATTTTAAATAGAAGTGTTGAGAGTGGACATTCTTGCTTTATTCCCAAATGGAAGGGGAAAGTGTTTTGATGTTTCATCATTAATATGTATCTGTAGTTGTTTTTTAATTTTAATTTTTTTTGTTTCAAGTTTTTATTTAAATTATAGTTAGTTAACATATAGTGTAATATTAGTTTTAGGAGTAGAATTTAGTGATTTATCACTTACATTTAACATCCAGAGCTTGTCACAACAAGAGCTCTCCTTAATACCTATCACCTATTTAACCCATCCACCCACGACCTCCCCTATCCATAGTTTTTGGTAGATGATCTTTATCATGCCCATATAAACACCATATACATATGCCCATATCATACCCCATAAACACTCCCAATATTTCTGCTCCTTTGGCCTTTACTTGTATTTTATAGTCTGCTGACTACATCTGTCTTTAGGTTTTGATGAAAATAAAGTTTGTGGATTTTAAAAAATTTTGTTGCTTTTTTATGATTTCTCTATGAGAGAAAAAAAAAGCTGAATTGATATAGCCATGTTCCTACCCAAAGTCTGTTTTCTCTGTGAGTCCAGACACCCTGCATGGTTTCACAGAGGCTGATTATAATAAAGTACATAGCCATCTGTTATTGTAAATGTGACTTCTGGGTCGCAATTTTTATAATGAATCTGTAAATAAAGCCTGGAAAAATGACTTATAAGACGTAAACATTATAAACCTTGACAATGTAAAAATTGTTATATATTGGTCAAATATCCCTATTTTAAGAGGAAAAAACGCAAAAGGGAGGGCAAGTGCATAAATTTGAAAGTCCTTTTTCATCCTGGTGTGTACAAGGATACTGGGTAAAGCGGCGTTGGAGAGCAAATAAACTTGGACAGTAAACTCTGCCAGGGCACAGGCTGCTTCACACGCCCTCACATCCGTGGTATTTTAAAGTCACAGTTGCACATGTTAAGGGCACTGTAAAAATGGCTAAGCTGATGACTACACAAATAAAAAAGTTGAAATACAGATACACTATTTAAAGTTCCAATGATAATCATAAAAATCATTAAAATAGAAATTGGGAACAATGTTTTTTTGTGTTTTTTTCATTTTTGTTTTTTATTTAAGAGAAGAGAGATTTCTTTCATCATTACTTTTCTGTACTGGTTGAAGTTCACATATAGTTTCTATAATTTAAAAGAAATGATTGAATATAAAAGAGAGAAAAAACCCAAAGCAGTCACTGACAAATACTTTTGAGAGCTTTTTATTGTTTGTGTTTTCATTGGTAGCACTGGATTGCTACACACGTTTATAAGTTGTTTTTTCTTATCATGTTTTTTGGTAATTAAGGTGTCATTAGCATCATTTTTAAAATCAGCATAATATGACATGAATCAACAATTATTTATTTAATTAATACCCAACGTTTAGGCATTTCAGTGGTTTCTTTCTTTCATTAGATAATATTATGACACATATTCTTACAGCTAAATATTTTTTGCTCATGAATTATTTCTCTAAGATAAATTCTTTTTTTTCTAAGATAAATTCTTAAGATTAAAATGTGCAAATGGTTTATAAAATTTTGATTAATTGATATTGTCACTTTAATTTACATCCTAACAATTTTGTCAAATGAATTTTAATTATTCAAGTAAGTTTGAGATTAGTCTCCAGAGTCCTTAACTTCAAACATTTCTCCTTAAATACATGATTACTAAGATATACTATGGAAATGACTTTGCATATGACTACTTAGAATATTTGAGTAATTGGGCTATTTTCATGTGATAAATGACCAACCCTTCCCCAAACCATGTAATAGGAAATGTTTCGATGCAAAGTCATGACTGAATGAAATGGACATCTAGTGAAGGGGCTTTATATTCTCTAAATGAGCTGAGGATTTAGAGTTCCTATGTTCGCAACAAGAAGTTACTACCAGATGTAGTCCATGAGAGAAAGGGCTATAGACAATGAGCACTCAAAAACGGGCTAATTTCATCCATATTTGTATTTGCTTTCAGAATGTGTGTGTGTTTAAATAGATCATTTACCAACATAAATTAATTGTATTGATCCTATTTAAACATTGGTTTATTTTCCAACGTATAGCCTTACTGAATAGTGGAAGGAGTTACTAGTTCTGGGGAAGATAACCTGGGATGAGAAGCCGAGGGTGGATCATCCAAAAATTGGCTTCCCATAGATCGTTTACAATATATATTTGAAACCTGATTATTTCATGCAGACTTTCAAATACTATGTTTATCTTTACTATAAAAGTTATATAAGAAAACAATCCCTTTTTTATTATTGATATTCTTG
Source organism: Nyctereutes procyonoides (assembly GCF_905146905.1). Classification (NCBI taxonomy): domain Eukaryota; kingdom Metazoa; phylum Chordata; class Mammalia; order Carnivora; family Canidae; genus Nyctereutes; species Nyctereutes procyonoides. The sequence continues at coordinate 36,031,526 of NW_026575131.1, read as the reverse complement.
GAATTTAAATACCTTATGTCCTGGTCAGGTGAAACAAATGTTTTAACATGCAATAGATATTTGCGTAATTGCAATTCAGCATTTCAAGAACAGTTGTTATCAGTGAAAACAATTCACGGAGGGGAAAGCCACAAATGCCTGCACTGCCTTAGAGGTGGGGGGTGGGGCACTGCCCCAGCCACTCTACCATCTGCACCTGCTGAAGTACGGTCATCTTTCTCAGTTTAGAAGACATATATCACTTCCTCCAGAGGGAACTCAGCTCTGATGATCGACCTTTTCTTCCCCTGCTCATTCATTAGCATTGATAGATCTTCCTCACCTACCTTATTGTGATTCTGAAAACAGGTGATCACACACAAGGCATCTTGGAATATCTCTTATTCAGATGCTTCCTGTAATAACACCTACAGACATACTCTCTTCTACTCTTCATGCTTTCTATAAAGATTCAAACAATACCAAAATGTTGAAATTAGAGAGTGAAATGTTTCACTTCCCAAATGTTTCACAATTTTCCAATCCTGCTATCTAGAGGTAACCAGCATTAACAGTTTAGCTTGTGATCTTCCAGTCTGTTCCATGCTTACATACTCCGAAGCTATACAGTGATATATATGTGCCTATATTTATGTTTTTAAAAGACAAAAATGGGTTCACACTACACATTATTTTGCTCTACGACCTGTTTTTTTTTTTTTTTTTCCCGTTTAACACTTTTGCTTATCATGGACAGCTTGCCATGTGGGCATGTCAGTTCATAGGAGTCACCTTCTCCTTTTTAATGGCTTTATGAAATTCCATTATATGATAAACTGCTATTAATTTAACCAGTTCCCATTTGATGGACACTTGGAAACTCTGTAATTTCTTTGGTATTCTCAAAGAAATGGATTCAATCCTGGAAAGACATTTCTTACATCCTTAAACTCCAGAAGGCAAGTCTGCCCTCTCTGAAACCAGGCAACTTCAGATTCAGATAATTAGAAGTGTGTTATGTGTCAACACTTTCCTCTTCTCCATTTTGCGTGATGTTTTGGATTTGAAATAAAACCAGAATAGTAGCCATGGCATATAGTAGCCATGGCATATGTTGCAACTGTTCATTTAAGGGCTCCTCTTTCCATACAAACATTCTTCTTTTGACCAGAGAACGGTTGCTGAAAAATCTGTGTCACTGTGTGTGTAAGTGTGGCTATGTGAGTATGAGGCTGTTGTTCTCCAGGGACAAAGGTAGGAGTTGGTTTAAAGGAATCCCTTCAATTGAATGCTAGACCTGCCTTACCATAAAACAGATTGCCTTTTGCAAACAAGACAACTGCAAGGTGAGGGTTACTGCATTCGCATGCACAGTTATGCATGCAGTCCACATACATGCATAAAAAAATCACAATTATATACTTATGCATACAATTACGTATACATATAGGCACTCACAGTCACATACACAGATCCACACTTCCATATTACACACTCATACTGAGACATATTCTGCACATTCTGTGCATGTGTACACATTAAATATAAAGTCTATATATTATATGTAGTATATACATTGTATATAAAATACACTATACACCATATAGTATATATACACACATAATATATATATATATATACTATAAATATATATACACACATATATACAGAATCACCTTATTCAATAAAAAGCTATGAGGGTTCACAATGTGCTAGGGTTTGGGTTTGGGGATAGGCAGGGGAGGAGAGGGAGGATGGAGGAACACACAGCCTTGCAAGCTCAGTTCCTGTCCCTGAGTAGGAGGAGTGGACAAGTGACTCTGATATCTGGGGGCCGAAAGATCACCAGGCTTGGGTATGCTCCTCCGTGGCCTGCTGGTCCTTCCAGGTCCTTCCCTTCTCAGAGTCAAGAATGGCTCTTGGATGGTGGGAGCACACCTAATACAAAGTAAACCCCCACCCCCACCGCATCCATTGCCTGTTTCTGTGCTGGGGACTCAAGAGCCCTCCTTTTTCAGTGGAAGATTTAAAAATGGGTGAAAGGATCACCCAGTTTGGATGATGTCGGGGGAAGTGGCCTTCGTATCTACTCCCTGGAGGGAGCTTTGGCAGAGCGAATAGACATTATCTTTCCCAAGGGCTGCATTTCAGACCTATCCCAACTGCTCCTAAGAGCAGAACAGTCTTCGATGCTCCCAGTGGTTCCCTTTGTACCCATCTGCACCCTGAGCAGCACTGTGGGGTTAGAAGTTATGCCACTGTTATATGGTAAATGGAATTTTGAAGATAACAAGTAACTTTCTTTCCTCTAATTCTTTAAAAAGCAGCATTCTCTATGGCGTTTTCCCAGTGTCTTTAAGCTTTTGAGAAATCTTCCTTATTGCTCCGCTTCTTTCTCCAACCAGCGTCTTCCCACAGAGATGTGACCAAGGGATTCTCGGAAAACCAGTTTCCTCGATTCTCTGCTTCTTAGCAAATCTAGTGCTTATTAAAAGACTCTGTGCCTTGGGTGAGGTGGATGCTTGGAGCCTGAGGAAGAGGGCAACAGACAGGATTCTAGGAGGAAGGAATTTCAGGCTGACATCCATTCTAGCCATTCAGTTGATGTTTATGGAGCCCTCGTAATATCAGAGGCCTTGCTGAAGCCATTACAGTGACAATGACAGAGGGTTGGACATGACCCATCCACGGGGGAGGCACAATGTAAACAAATAAATCACTCTGTGGGTTAGTGATAACCGCCAGAAGGAAAGATGGAGAAAGGTCAAAACACAGAACTGTATAGGTGTGTGAGTGTGTGTGAGTGTGTGTGTATGTGCTCCTCTCTTACCTGGTGTGGTCAGGGAAGTTGTCCCCGCAGAAGGGATATTTGAACGGAAGCCTGAGCACAGTACAAAACAGCCCTGGGGCCATCAGGGGAAAGTGATCCAGGCAGAGGGCATAGCCCACGCAGAGGCCCAAGGTGGGGACCAAGCTCAGCATTTCCCAGTAATTCCAAGGAGGCAGGTAGGAGCAGAGTGAACGGTGGGGAGAGAGTGGGAGGGGGAAGTGAGGCTGATTAGGGCACCAGTCAAGGGCCTTTGGGTGCCTTGGTTAAGAGTTGGCATTTTAATTTAAAACAGAAACCACTAGAGGATTTTGAGCAGGAGAATTCCTGTGGTCTGATTTTTGTTCTAAAAATGTTTTAAAGTATTTTATTTATGTATTTGACAGTGCACAAGCGAGAGAGCACAAGCAGGAGGATTGGCAGAGGGAGAGGCAGGCTCCCCTCAGAGCAGGGAGCCCCAGTGGGGCCTGATCCCAAAACCCTGGGAGCCTGACCTGAGCTAAAGGCAGATCCTTAACCCACTGAGCCACCCAGGCACCCTGATTTTTGTTTTTAAAGAGAGAGCTCTGGCTACAGGAGGAAGAAGGAATGTATTTGAAGGGGGCAAGAGGAGAAGGGATATCTTATTAGGAGTCAGTCACGACTTTAGGGGAGGAGAGGAGAGGAGAGGAGATGAGAGAGGTCTGGGCCAGGCAGTGTGTTGGGATGGAGAGATGGGCTCTGTGCGTGTGGTAAATGGTGAGCAGGAAGCTGTGCTTCAGCCAGAGGCTCTGTGGCTTTGACACTCTGAGGCACTGTGAAAGCAGAGCAACAGTCCAGGTATGGGAATACTTGCTGTGTCTGCAGAATGAAAGTAGCAACCAACGTTTGTTGAATACTGAGCTGTACTCCCCATTTCACCCTCCTCATGTCTGTGTGAACTTGGCTCTGTTGCCTGTCTTTTTGCAGTTGAGAAAAGGCTGGCTCAGAGAGGACAGGCAACATGCTCAATTCTCACAGGTAGTGTGAGGCAGAGCCGTGACCTGGACCTACTTTTGTTTGGCCCTAAAGTCTATAAGGTATATAATGTCTATATATGACACTTCATGTAAGAGAAGCCTCGTGCTTGCAAAAAGTGGTCCGTGGCCAGTGGCATCAGAATCCTTGGAGGGGTTTATTAGAAAGAAAGATCCCCCCTCTACCCCCTGCCCCAACTGGAACTTACTGAACCGGAACCACTGAGGGTTTGAGATCCATTCTGTAGGGGACCAAGGACTTGAACCGTGTCTCACATTTCATTCCAATGACCATTCCCTCTATCCTAGTTTAGGCCCCAGTATCAAAACTGTTACAGGACCTATTTGCAGTCTTACTGCTTCTTCTTATTTTGAATAAGTAATACATTTACAAGGCTCAAAAGTAAAAATGATTTAAAGTGTTAAACATTGTGAAATGTTTCACTTTCAGTCCTGTCCCCATCTACCTGTTCCTCCTAATCCCCCCAACAAGTAACAACTATTCGTAGTCTCCTGTGTATTTTCCATTTTTTAAGCAAATAAAAATATGTGTCATTTTCTCCCTTTCTTACACAAAAGTAGCATGCCATACACACTCTTATGAACCTTGCTTTAAAAAATAATATATATATATATTTTTACAACCATATGTAGAAAGTATCCTTGTTCTTTAAATAGTTTCATAATACCCCATTGTGTGGATGCCTGCTTAACTAATTGTGTACTAATAGCCAGTTCGGTTTTTTCCAGTTCCAGTCTTCTGCTTTTAGAGATAATCCAGTAATGAATAACTATATATGTATGCAGTTTACTAACTATAAGATAAATTCCTATAAAAGGGACTGCCAGGTCAGAGGTTAAAGCACTTGTCAATCTGCACCTTCAGGGTGTAGTATTTTATATCCCTACCGGTAACATCACAACCTTTTAGCCAGTGTCTCTTCCTGATCTGAAACAGTAGATCTTTACCCAGTTAGACCCAACACCCTCTTGACCATCCTCATATGAAATTCTGAGACAATATAACATACTAAGAATTTAAAAAAATCAATATGATGATTTATCTGGTAATAGCAAAGAGAAATAAAAGTAATTTATAATAAAACAAGAGAGTTCACTACATGAAACACTCATGCAAGGTTACACTGCGAGATGTTATGAATTCATTAGAAGTCTGCACCTATATGCAGACTGTGAATGCCACACTCAAATGCTGACCAATACAGATGTGCTCTGTTGGTGACTCAGGACCTATGAGCACAGCTGCCATTGGAGAAATGAGTTCCCAAAATGGTAAAACAAGCAAGCAAGCAAGCAAGCAAACGAAAGCCTCTGGTTAAGGTGCTAAATGAAACTGAGGACAACCTTCTCTTTATTTACACAGCAGTTGCATTTCTGGAAAATTCAGCGCTTGTAAAATCTATGCAAAAACTCCTTTGTATTCTTATATAAAATGGGTTTAAGTTCTAGATTCAGATAATGATGACCAGGTTTTTCTCCTACCTGAATGTCCAGTGGGTCATTTGAAAGTCCTGTGGGACACAGGACAATTCTTCCTTGTGTGGGACCATCCTCCCTCTGTCTACTAAATGCCAGTAGAATTCCAAGTCCTTGTGACAAAGAGGAAAGTCCCCAATGTTCACAATGCCTCTGCAGCAATGTCCTCTCCTGCCCTGAGAACTACTGCTGTGGGATCTCCTCTGGAGTCCATTCCACAGACCAGGAGCAGGTGAACATTTCCGAAACATTTCACCATGTTTGATTTCCGTTCAAAGCCCTACAGCAGCTCCTCGTTGTAGGACAAATACAGCATCCACAGCTGATGGGACAGAGCATGCAAGTTTGCCAGTGGAAGGTTCATTTGGCTGCATTCAATGCTTCAACTGAGAGCCGGGTGTTGAAATACAGGCTTTTGGGTGAGAATGGCAAGTAGGACCCACTGCCCGATATTGCGCTTGGTATACTGCAAGGCGCTTCTGGTCCCTTATCCTGATGTGGTTCACAAACCCCAAATATTTCTGATGCTTTGGGCTCCGAATTTCTTGGTATCAAATAGTTTAAATATTTTTATTTTTGACAGAGTAAGAAGTGTTTAGTGGGATTCATCTTAAACATATTATGCATCATGCTGTTTACAGTGGTTCTTGTTATCATAAATAAGGCGATCCAAGGTTATAAATGCTAAGATGTCACCTCCTGGGACTGTGATCCCCTGTGCCAGGGTTCTCCTCCTGGTTACATTCCAGTTGCCCAGAATGCCTGTGACGTTCAGGGTGACAGAGCATAATGACTTTATAAAATGTCATCGTGACCTCGGCGTTCAAGTGACCTTCAATACAGTCCAGCAGTCCGGAGGTTGCTCATCTTTGACTAAGCTGTACAATTTTGCTGTGCCTCAATTTCCCTATCAGCTAATAGGGAAGACAATACTATGGATGCTACAGGCACTTTTTTCTTCATATGCACTGTCCTTGACCTCTTGTCAAAGTTCATCATTATGTATTGACCATGTTATGGCTTTTTGAATACAGCCTGTCTCCCTGGCTAGATATCCACTCCCTGAGGCAGGTGTCATTTGTTGGCTACTGGGTCTCCAGCATATATCCCATCACACAGATGCTTGACAATTCACCGGATGAATGAGTGAGCCAATGCACGAAGGGCTATTCTATAGACCCCATATAGGTAAGGGACTGGCGCTTTGCGGATGAGGACGGACGAGGACGCTTCCCTCCTGCCCTCCCTCATTCACTCATTCATTCATTTAGAAAGAAAGCTCCAGGAGACCTAATTTTCTGCCAGCCCCCACTTTGAGCAGCAAAGTCATCGGGACCCCTTGCCCCGGGGTCAGGCCACGCTCGGCTCGGTTTGGAACGGCTAGCACGCCTCCAATGACCGGAGGTGTGCACAGAAGCGGAGAATTCATTATAACCGGTTAGTCATCCGTGGAGACTGTAGACGCTGCCCGTGGGCGGGGACGCACCTGGCGTCTCCCCGGTGGGGCCTGTGTCGGGCGCCGAGCCCCGGGTGGGAGCGCGGAGAGCCCGGGGCCTCCGGGCCCCGCACGGCCGCGTCCGAGGAAGCCGAGCGCCCGCGGGCATAGTTCTTTCCAGGGGCCACGGCGCGGGGGGGCCGGCCTCGCGGGCTCCCCCGCCGCCCCAGGTCGCCGAGGCCGGAGCGCACGCCCGGGGAGGGGGGAGGCGCGCACAGCGGCTGGACGCACCGGAGACCCCGCGGCTCGCCGGGGCCCCTCGGGGTGCGCTCGGGGGAGGATGACTCAGCCTCCCTCGGGCCGGTCCTCGCTGCCGGCCGGCGCGGAGGGCCCCAAAAGTTCGCAGTCACACCCCAGACGCCGCGCGCGGGCCGGGGGGGGGGGCTCCACCAGCCGCCAGGTCGGGGCGCGCGGGGGGCCCCGGGGCTTCCCGGGCTCGCTCCGCCTCTCGGGTGCCCCGGCCCCGCGGGTGGCCTCCGGGCCTCCCCGGGACCTCGGGAGTGCGCGGGGCCGCAGGGCCCGGCCGCCGCCGCCGCCGCCGCCGCCGCAGTCGCGCGCACCCCGGGCTCCGAGCCCCGGCCGGAGGGCCAGCGCCGCCCTGCGCGCCTCCCCGAGTCGGGCGCGGCGGCCGGAGGGGCGGCCACGCAGCAGCCTCCCCGCCGGGACCCGCGCCTCCGCGGCCGCCGGCCCGCGCGCCCCTCCCCGCGTGCGCCCCTCCCCGCGTGCGCCCCCTCCCCGCGTGCGCCCCCCGCTGCCCGGCCCGCGGCGGCGGACTGCGGAGTTGCCAAGAAGTCGGCGGCCGCAGTGGCCGGGCGGGGCCGCCGCCAAGGACACCGGAGTTTGCGAGTCCCCGCCCGCGCGGCGCCTCCCGCCGGACTCCCCGGGGCCGCCGAGCGCGAGGCGCGGCTCGCTCCCCCGCCCCCGCCCCCGCCCCTCCCCCGCCCGCCTCCCCGCCTCCCGCCCTCGCTCGCTCCCTCCGCCTCCCGCCCTCCCCCGCCCCCCGCTCCCTTTTCTGCTCCCCAAGTGAGCCCGGCGCGCGAGAGGCAGGCGGGGCGGCGCGGAGCCGGCAGCCCAGCGCGCTCGCCGCCGCCCGGCGCAGCTCCCCGCGGCCGCCGCGGAGTCGGAGGAGCCCAGCATGGCCGGGCCGGGCTGGCCGCGGCGCGCGTCCCGGGGGCCCCGGGCGCTCCTCGCCGCCGCGCTTCTCTACGCGGCGCTGGGGGCCGCGGCGCGCTCGGAGCAGCAGATCCCGCTCTCCGTGTAAGTGCCGGCGCCTGCGCCGCCCGGGGAGGGGACCCCGCCGCCCGCCGCCCGCCGCCCGCCTCGCCCAAGTTGGGGCGCCTGCAGGTGCGGCCCGGGCGGCCCCGCGGCGGGCGCCGGCCTCGCCCCCGCCCCCGCCCCCGCCCTCGCCCTCGCACCTGCCGCCCGGGACGCGCGCGGGGGGCGGCGAGGCTGCGCGGGGCTGCCCTTGCCGCCTGGCTGGGTCGGCCGCGGACACCTGCACGGGCTCCCCGCAAGGGACGGCGCCAACTTTGGAGCCTGTTTACCGAATCCAACTTCCACGGGCCGCTTATTGACTCCCTCTCTGCTGTCTTGCCATCATCTCACTTCTTTTTTTTTTTTTTTTTTTTTTTGGGTGGGGGAGGATGGGGGGGCTTCTTCCGACCAGTATTTGCCAGGTGATGGCCAGTTTGGGGGGTCAAGTTCTCAGACAATTATTCACCTGGAACCCGGTGATGTGTTCAGGGAGCTCGGGAGACTTTGCGCATTTGGAACTATGTGACCCCCCTCGGGCCCCCTCCCGCGTTGCGCTCTGCAGTTTGGTGCTGGCAGTTTCTACCCAGGCGCTTTTGCTATCTTTTTTTTTTTTTTTTTTTCCCTCCAATGCTCTGTCGCCCGGCTCCTCCAGCCACAGCCCCGTGTGTGCGAGCGTGTTGCCGATGACACGGGTCTTACATTTGTTCCTGTGCCCTTTCTCCCTGTAGGGTGAAGCTCTGGGCCTCGGCTTTTGGTGGGGAGATAAAATCCATCGCCGCTAAGTACTCCGGCTCGCAGCTCCTGCAAAAGGTAAGGTTTCTGTGGTGGCAGGAAGCGATGATTTTTTTTTTTTTTTCCCCAGCACAGAAAATGGAGGCAGATTTAGTTTTCCAAACAAACGTGAACCCCCGAGCAGCATCAGTTATCAGAGGTGTCTCTGATCCCCCTCTTTCTTGGCAGTGCACCGTGCGGTGATTTCTCCCCACCACCTGGTTATTTTTAGATGACACTTGATTCCAAACACAAAGAAAAAAAAAAAGCAGGATCCTCACTGGCACTGTCCTGGCCGGGGCTGGGAAACTGAGTGTGTTTGCATGGCTCTCTCCTTCTAGTGCCGCTGTTGCCGTTACTGTGTGAGAACAGATGCTCCTCTGGCCAAAAAAATGCTAACTTCCTCCAAGGGGCAGCCTCAGTACCTGCTTTATGATGTCTTTCACCTTGCCCGCCTTGGAGACTGGGGGGGTTCAGCGTCTCTGAGAAAGCCGCTGCACTATTGTTTGTCATCCCTGCCGTTGTACAATCCCATTATTCCCCAATCATCTAGACCCAGGGCTGGGATGCATTACATCATTACAGATAAGGAGAATGAATGTGGTTATCTTTCCACTCAGCTGCACTGCCGGGTAATAACCTAGGAGAGTAGTCCAGTCCACAAACTTAAGAAATTGGTCTGCGTCCATATAATTCCGGAGAGTAATGAGAATGGAGAATTGATTATTAGGCTTTTATCAGAAGCTGCATCAATTTTAATTCAAACAGGCAGCATTATGCTTAAAATTACCTTGTGAGATATATGGTACTTTGCCCTCCCCTCCGAGAAAAAAAAAAAAAAAAGAAAAAGAAAATAGACTGGGAGGAGAGATGACAGGGGTTAAAAGAATCCCAAGTTAACAAATCAACGGGACCAATCTAAGTATTCTCTCAAAGGTAGAAAATAAAATTGGCCTTTAGGGGATAATTCTCTGAAAATGGGTACAGATTAAATTGTCAAGTTAACTTTTAAGCATTTTTAAATGTGCTTTTTGGGCCAATGTAACATATGTGTTATGCATGCTGCCTGGTAACCAAGTACGTATTTTATTTATGGCATTCCACTTCAGAGAGTAGCGTTTTTGGGGACATTATATGAAACAGTTTGTCACATGAAATCCAAATATCGTAATAAGGCATCAGCCCACAATGGAATGAGGGAAGATATTCTTAAAAATCGCCAATAGCCATACTCTCTGAAACTGTGGAAGGATTGTTTGCTCAGCTCCCTTACTTGGGGAAGGATTTCGTTGAATTACAGGCAGTTGATAAAAAAACTTGAGGCTGCGGTGTGCCTTTATGAAAAATGATAATCTATATACCTGTGAGCCACCTGTCAGTTTGTAGGAATTGCTTCTCCTGCTAGTATTCTTTGAATCTGGACCAGTCTGTATCCTGCTTTGGCATTTTGCCTGCGTGTCAGATGTTTTACGTGAAGAGTTTTGGACTGTTGCGCTGCTTGTATTGCATCCTTGTGTATTTTCCTTATGCTTTTAAAGAAGAGAACATTTTGTATGACTTTAAGGAAATATTTTTCATCCGCATGTTGTAGTTGAGTCCTAGCAACTCTGAAAGTATCCCTTCAGAGCCTGTGAGTGGTTTTTTTGGTTGTGCTTACATATCTTTTATCTCACGTTTTGTAGGAGCGCAGGAGAAAAGCTTTTTCTTTCTCTCTGAAGTTAGCACACACGCTCGAACACACAAACACACACGCAGTGCACAAAACCCCATCAGCCATATTATTGGCTACTCTATAATAGCAAATTGGAAACAACTAAAATGCTTCTCTTACCTTCTCATCAGCATCCTTTCTGATATTGAATTCACCAGCCTAGCTTTGCTTTTGTCATGTTTGCAGCTTGACAATTGTGTAATTATTTCCAGCTGTTTATGGCTTTGTTGTCATTCCTTGCTGTTGCCTGGCATTTTGTAATCTGATGCAAGGGGAAGGTGGGGTGTTGCTCAGCATTAGGTTCCAGGGTAGATACCTGCTCTTGCATTTCGAATGCAGTCATCTGCCATGGAGTCCTGAGACACCTATGGCTTTGGCTTGATAGGCAAGGACTTCCTTGAATCATGGCTAGAGCGTGTCAGACAACTTGGGGAGCACTTTTGTAGGTACCTTTTGGCCATCTTGGTCCATTGCCTCCAAATATGACAGCATTTTTTAAATTAGCAAAAAACCATTGATTTAGACAGTTCAGAGCATATGAAAGTATAAGAAAAGATCTAAGGTGCTCAGAGTGTTGGAGGCATAACATCATCTGGAAAAGCAAGGAGGCAGACAGTTGCCTTTCTCTCTCGCTTGTTTTCAGGTTTCGGGCCATTTGCATGAGGAAAGACTCCTCTAAGTCAAAACTCTATGCATCCTTCCATCACATCACTGCCTCCTTAACAATTAAGATACTCTCAAGATGAGCTTAAAAAAAAATACTGGGCTGAAAAAAATGAAGTTAACACTGTATTGAAGGGACTCAAAGGTGACAATACATAACAGACTGTAATTACACTTTCAGGGCACGGACATTTAAATTTGATTTTCAGTTAAGTAGGCATACTGTATACCACTGTACAATTTTACATATTCTGTATAGTTTCTCTGGTTGACACTTCATGTTGTGAATTAATGTAGTATGTTCATTTTTAGAATGGGGATTTTAGTAATTTCTGCACCAAGGCAAAAAACTTTACAAAACAGGTATTGTGAATTGAAGTCAAATAACAATTGGCTGTTTATTTTAAGGTGTTTGGAGACTGGGAAAACTGCCATTTTTGGGAAGGTTTTTATTAGATAATATAATTTGAGCTAGTAGAATTATCGCTGACTTCATCAACATAAATACAAGTGTTTAACAATGTGCCTCATTGTCATGGCTTCAAAAAGAAGAGTATTTCCCCAATTGTTTCTGTGTTTAATACCACGGCTTTCACTATTTTAGCTTATGATAATATGTTAGGTATTCTCTGCCAGACTTTCCCTATTTTTTTTTTCCTCCTTTTTGTCTTTGCTGAGTACAGGAATAGCAACCTATTAGTTTCTTTAAAAGAGGATATTTTTGAGTTTGCAGAACACCGTGAGCGTGTTTTTGCACACTCGCGTGCTTGTGCTTTCAGGACAGTGTGGAAGAACATGAGACTTGTATGTTGGACTCCGAGGAGATCTCGAGAGGTTGTTACAGAACAACGGCCCCTCAAAGGGAAGTGCTGCCTCGCTGCTGTGGGTCTGTACCCCGCTGTGGGTCTGTACCCCGCCTGCCTGCCTTCCATAGCTGGCAGAAATTGCAGAGGTTTCAATTCACTTCAACTTTTAATTAACTTTCCTATTTGACATATTCATGCCAGTATTCAGCTGCCTCTTGCTTGCTTCATTTTCCTCAGATAATGCACATTGTTTGGGTTCTTCGGGGGAGACACGGTTTTATTACCTCTCTTTTGGGATTCAGCGCCCAGCATTCCAGTAGGTCCTGTAACCTAGGCTGTTAAACTCATGGGTTCCACGCCTTGAACACTCACAATACAAGGTATTAAAGTGGCGTGGTTCTCGTTTCCATCCTCCTTAGGAAGAATTTGGTGTAGAAGCTGGGTTTTTCATTCTGTTTAGTACCGCATTCAGAGGTTGCTCTGTTTATGGGAATGAAGGGTTCCAATTACATTTTCCAGAATCGTGATGATAAATACACAGCGGAAATACAGGTTCTGTGTGTCTCTGCCATCAACGCTAGGAAAATAATGGACATTTACCTTGGATGCCTCATGCATCACGTACCAAACATGCACTTCTTGGAATGCACAACCAGGTTTTTGCGTGATCAACTATTTATTGAGAGGGCAGCTTTAATACATAAATGTGATGTCTCTTTCCACAAGACAGAGTCAGCAAAGTAAAAGGTGGGTTCTTTAACCCATTTTGATAATTATGACTTTTCATCAATGTGGAAATCGATGGACCTTTAAATAATAGGAGTATTCACTTATCAGGAATTGGGTAGCAGTGCGGTGCTGCCTGTAGGAAGCCTGACACTCTACAGATTACTTTTCTAGGGGAGGCGCTACTTCGCTGAACATTTTTGAGTAAACACGGTTATTTGTCATTCTACAAGATTAATGCATTCAACCGACGCCGCCAATGGCCAACGCTTTAATTCACAGCACCACCACTTCAATTCCTGGACTTTTCTTTGGCAGTTTATTTTTGAAAGTCTTGAAATCTCAGAAATGAAAGTTTTCAGTCTTGCAGGACAGTTTATCGGTCTCATTATCCCAGTCACCAGGACATTAGCGGAAAAGGGTGAACCAGTTGGAATTCAGTGATGCATCTTACCCACACGTGTATCTAACTGTTGCATTTGTAAACTCACACACGGTCCCTTGCCCACCAGATAAAGCACTTTTTGTATGGCTTCGCTAAATTTTTGTGTGAGCTCCTTTTGTTCATTTCTTTTTCTTCCTCTCAAAATTTCTTTGCTGCCAGATATATTTCTGCTTTGCTTCTTCTCTCATTAGGAGCTGCTGCAGCCTCTGTTGCTAGATTTACAGATGTTAGTCAAAATTAAGGGAAATGAAAATAGAGGCATTGTTTTCTTGTCAGAGGCAAACTCAGATTTTTATTTCAATGTAGTTATCATTTTGATCAATTACTATGGTGATATCATGCTGGCTTTTTATTTCATTTGGTGTTTTATCTTCTTCTAATACCAGTGTGCTTTTAGGCAAACACACGAGTACCAAATCACCTAACAATTATGAAGTCTGTCGGGCATGTGGAAACACAATCAATGTTTCCATTTTGTGATGAAGAAAGCCGGGTATGAGGATGAATAAAAGTGAAAGAAATGTGGACTCATTACCCCAAGGACCTGTGGCCTCACCGGGTATTTAATTGTCCTGTAGCCTGAAGCACATATTTAAGGAGGTGCAAGTTTGAGATTTGAACCTTTTTCAATCTTTGATGGATCCTCAGTTGGTGGTGGTGATGCTCACACTTAAACGTTGATCAGTCCATGACTTGATGTGGTGAACTTACTATAAAGAAGCCTACATTCTCACCAGGATCTTTTGTGTCTGGTCTGTCATTCATTCACATTTACCATCATAGATGCCAACAAAAGGGCTTTTTCTTTATCTGTGTTCACATCTGTCAAGGGTCTCCCATCTTTTTTTTATTTCTTTAAGATTTTATTTATTTATTCATGAAAGACACACACACACACAGAGAGAGAGAGAGAGAGAGAGAGAGAGAGAGAGGCAGAGACATAGAGAAGCAGGCTCCATGCAGGGAGCCTGATGCAGGACTCGATCCCAGGACCCTGGGATCACGACCTGAGCCAAAAGCAGATGCTCAACCACTGAGCCACCCAGGTGCCCTGGGGTCCCCCATCTTTTGCAGTCACAGTGCTTATTGAAATTGCCTCCTTAGCTGAGACCCACAGCATCTTCTAGACAGATTTTGAGCAGATTCTGTGTTCCCTGGGACACTGTGATCTGACTGGGAGGTTTGCTATGGCTGAGACTGAGGAAAAAATGAAATAGATGTTGTAAATGCCAGCCTATGAATTAGCATATGAGATCCTTTTAATGCAATTTTTATACAAGAGATATAATGGCCTATGTTTTATCTCAGGTGACTACAGTCGTGCTATTGTGTATCATTCAGAAAGAGAAAGAGTTCCTCGCGTCAGACTTCTGGAAACATTGACAGAATCTTTATCAGCCCTCTTTGGTCCGTTAAACAAAAGTTAGCTTCTCTTTCAAGAGAAGGAAATGATATAGAGGAAGAGGAGGGCTGCTTGATTTCCTTTGATTCTCCCGAGTACTTAGTGACCAGCACATCGAGGTGGTTGTTCCTGAAATGTCAAGCCGGCCCAAAGACCCCTCTGTGACACAGTCCTCTGCCCTGGACCACAACTAACCCTTGACGGATTAGGCATCTGCATAGCTGATGTATTTTTAGGGGATTTCTATGTGCATAGCCAGCAGGTCTGCTTTTCAGAAGAAAGTTATTTTACTGATACAACTTTGAAAAGAGTCCAGTGTGTTTTCAATAAAGGGTAAACATTTCAATTTCCATTTGCTTTGAACAACACTCATTGGGTGTTCATTCCAAGGCTGTTTAAATAAGGCATTAAATTTATAAGGTGTATTAAATTTGTATGTTGCATAGCTTCTTGGTGACCTCAGATCAAGATTATGAAAATAACTCAGAATAGCCAAACTATTAATGGGCATTTCAAGGCAATATTGGAAAGGAGAGCATTATCTCTTGACAAGAAATAGATGGCTGTTTCTTCACTTTGTGCACTTCAGTGTGTTTATCTTGGCACCTGATATTGGAAAATGGTACCCTCCCAAGGTTAAAAGAGCTGTTATCCATGTAAATGATCAGAGCAGGCAAGCTGGGCAGGCCGTAAGTGGCTGTGGGTTCACAGAACAGACCTCTGGTTATCCATATCAGGTGAAGCCTCTGCCAGTTGATATTTGGGGCTCCCACATGTCATTACCATTATACTTATTAACTTGGTGCATGCGTGCATATGCCCATAAAAGTGGATGCCGCTCATCACAGAATGTGCCAGATGCTGCCTGCTGATGGAAAAGACCATTCTTGTCCTCTCAGGCTGCTAGAGAGCGTGGCTTGAGGGAGCCAACTGGGGTGCTGGTACAAAACCAGGGCACCTGGCACCTGAGATCGTGTAGGCAGCTGGAAGGTGAGGATCTGCTCTGACCAGGACCAGCTACAGAATTTGCAGGGCCCAATGAGCAAGGAAAATAGGGGACTCTGACTTCAAAAACTATGAAGAATTTAAAGATGATGACAGCAGAGCATCCAAGCACTGGGCCCATTGGGTCCCCCACGAAGACAGGCCCTCCTCGTTTTGGCTTTCTCCACTCCCCCCCCCCCCCATGGGTAATTCAGTCTTCTCAGCCTAATTGAACGTTCAGGGCCATAGTCTAGGAGGTGTCCTTTGTCCGTCTTTGTTCATCATCATAATAGGTGGAGAGCTTGGAACATTTTCAGAGCCTCGCGTCTTTGGAGATGCAGTGTTGTTAAAGGAGAGGTCACTGGCCTAGGAGCCATGACATCTGTCTTTTCATCTTTTCTGGAGGCATTTCCTGAGTGGATTTGGGTAAATTGCTTAATCTCATAGTAAAAACAGGTAGTGTTTGCTCATTCACTCTGCAGTTCCTGCATTCCAGGTACTGTCCTAAGGATTTTATATATGCCTTCCCATTAAATTCTCCCAATAACCTAGTGAGTCAGGGACTACCATTCGCCCCATTTTACAGATTTGGAAGTTGAGGCTCCCAGAAGTTAAGCAGCCTTTCCAAGGTGACTGAGTCTGTTTACCTGGCCACTGTGCTGCAATTTCCCCTCGTCTCTGTGTGACCTGTCTTGGGGCCTCAGTTCCCATTTGAGAAAAATGTGGTCAATACCTGTGTTTCTCTAGCTCATGGGCACTTGGGAGGATTAAATGAGGTAGCTGCTGAGAAGTGACTTCAGAAGCGGAAAGCCTGGGCTAACAGCAGAGAAGACAGGTGTGGAGTCAGAGGGACTTGGACTGGAGTCCCAGATCTGCCATTTTCTAGCTGGGTTGCCTTGTTGTTTAACATTTCTGAACCTGTACCCTCACATGTGAAAGGAAACCACACCTTCTACATGATAGGCTGTGATGAGGATTAAATGAAATAAAGTACAAAAAGCACTTAGTATGGTGCCTGGCACCTGAGCGGCTCCTGCCAGGGAGTTGCTGAGGTCATTACTGGTTGCATGATACAAATAGAAGGTCTTTAGGGAAGCTTCGCTGAGCATCTGTGGGGACTGGCTGCACAGAGTTGTGTGCCTGGGTGAATGAGCAAGTGCATGAATGGGTGGGTGAGTGCAGGGTACTGGTGTGTTGGTAGGTGATTCCACCTGGTGCCTGATGGGAAAGAGCTAGTGGACCCAAGTGGGGAGGAGGTTGTGGGGGCACAGCCTCTGCCCAGACATTCATTCTTCTTGAGGATCTCTACTCTGTGAGGGTACAGGAACCCCTCATGCAAGGAATTGGGCTTGAAGAACTGCTTCAGAGTCTCCCTGTTGTCGCCTCCATGACTCTGCCCTGCTGTGGGGGTGGTGGGTCAGGCTGAGGAGTGGCTGAGTGTGCCCCAGTGTTCTGACTGTGGCTGGAACTTTAAGAGAGTGCAGGCGTTCAGAAATCCCCCTGGTGTGGGGGTGCATTCAGGAGCCAGCCATGGGCATGCATTAATCCAGATGCCCTCTTGGATAGCACTTCCAGGCATTTCCTCTCATGAGAATCTCACCTACTAGACTTTTCCCAATGATATCCCTGGGGCGAGCGGTCGAGTAGGGTGGGGTGGGGTGGGGGAGGCAGCACATGGCTTTGGAGTCAAGCAGGAGACAGGGCACCTCACTGGTGGTCTTTCCTCCAGTCAGGGCAAGGAGGTGCAGTGATGCATGGGGACTGCCATGTGCCCCCAAGTCTCAGGAGGCACTGAAGGGCATCCCGTGTCCCTTGGCCCTTCCCTCTAGCCCTGCCCGCCTCTGTTTTAGAGCTTGCTTGGCACATTCTGTTGTTGTGTTTGGCTTGTGAGCATCTGCAGTCCTCTGCTGATCTCCTTGAAGATGTTGAAGGAGTGACACGGGCCACCCCTGTTTGTGTAAACATAGGCACCAATACTTTGAAATCATGGTGTGGGGAGGGTGTTATTGTAGCTGCGTAACTTTAAAAAAATTGTTTAAGCATGAAGCCATTCTAATCAGCAGTGAAAGTTGGTAAGAAGTTAAGAATAAAAGTAAACCTACAAATCTGTGGTAGCTCCAGTTGGCCCAGGTAGTTCTGAAGAGTGCCCAAGAACCATTAGTGCCCAGGAAAGTTACAGAGCATCAGAGTCTGGCTGTACTGGCAGCTTCTTGAAATCCACCAAGGTCATAACCAGCTTAGGTAAACAGATGGTGGATGGGGGCTGTATAGGAAGGAAATGGACTTTTTTTCTTATGAGTGTTTAGTATGAGCCAAGCAGTTTTTGTATGAAAGCAGATCATGTAAGGCATCTAACATGGTCCTCAGCTTTCTTTGGAGGTGGCGCACATTACCAACCTCTCGCAGGTGGGTCTTGCAGCTTAGGGAGGTGGAGCAGCCGGCCACGTGGTGAGGCTGGGACTCACAATGGTTTGTTTTGACCACCCCCACCCGCCCCCCAGCCTGGGATTCTTCTTTATAGCACATGTCACCTGTGTGGGCTGAAACCACCTGAGCACAGGTTTCAGCGGGGTCCGCAGGACCACAGCAGGATGAAAAGGGCTGGGTAGGTTGGGATGCCAGCGCCCTCGCCACTTTCTTTCCCCGAGATGTGCTGACTTCAGGTGGGGTATTCAGATGTGTGCTCTTGGGGCGGTGAGGCTAGGAAGGACTCTCTAACCGCTAGCATGGGCACGTGCATGTGCCTGCCGTGGGACAGGAACGGTTTCTAGGGGAGATCGGGCAGGGTTGGCTGGTCTGGCCCCGGCTGGCAGGGGAGAGGTGGCAGTGTCGGGCAGCTTACGCCTTTTCTCAGCCTGGAGGGCACAGCTGCCAAGGAAGAGAACAATTGTGGGATCCCCAAGCAAGATGCTGTCTCAGCCAGGACAAGAGGTTTCAGCCGTTCTGCAAAAGCCGAGGAGCGTTTCCCTTCGTGTTTTCCCTGAAAAGTCAAACCTGCTCTTCATCTATTTGCTCAGGTCTCTAAATATGGCAAGTGTGGTGTCATATACTTAATGACTTGACATATTTTCCTGAGACTTTGGTGTTTTGCATTAAAATGGAATGAAAGGTGTAATTGGCCTGTGGAATTCCCCCCGAGTCTAGACCTTCCCATGATGTAAACTTGACCCTGCATATTTCCTTCTTGACAGCTGCTAACTCTTGGCTCCCAGGAGGGAACCAAGTGTCTGGTTTTAGAAAAATCTAGATTTCTATTACAGTGAGCATGCACAGCTGAAAAGAGATTTTTAAAAAGAGCATGGGCTTTGGAGTTGAATTCTGCTCTGCCAGTCACTAGTTTTACCTCCCTGGGCTTTGGTTTGCTCATCGGCCAGACAGAACTAATAATAAAAGCACCTGTGTTATAGGGCATTGGGGAGGATTAAGTGATATAACCCACATGAAGTAGTTTAGAACAATATGTGGCACATGGGAAGCCTTACTTCTCTGGCTACTCTCTCATTTATAGTGTCCTGCTTCATTTTTAATAAAGAGCAAAAGAGACTTCTGGAATTTTAGTCACTTCGACCCCGTGATGAGTTCATAAAATTAAAACAATGTATGGCACACGCGTTTCATGTGACAAGGGCACGGTTGGAAACAAAAGCATTTATTATGTCCCCAAGGAGATCGATTTCTTTTGCTTTCTTTCCCAAATTTTTCTTTTTTTTTTCTTTCCCAAATTTTTCTAAACCGGTCCCTTATACAGTAAAGGTGGGCAATTTGGGGATTCAGGTTTGTGCTTGCTATAATATTGTACTGTAATTTGCAAAGCCAGGGGGGGAGTCAGAAATCCCGGCCAGGGCTTTGGCTCTTTGTACCTGCACCATCCATAATGCCTTTTCTATTGTGCTTTGTTGAGGCAGAGGCGGAAAAATATTGTAAAAAGAACAATGGGTGTAGGAGGCAATAAACCCATTGGAAGTAGGTAATCTTTGGCCACGAGTCATAATATATAGCTTCCCTCTTGGTCTCCTACCACTTTTCATTATCAGTGAAATTTCTATTAACACAATATGATCACATCATGTACAAACAGCTCCATGGGCACAGGTTTCTGCCCCAGTGATGGTCGTTTGTTTTCTTCGATGCTAATGCTGAAGTTTGTTCTTTTTTTCTCAGTTTTGGCCTGTGCCCCTGTCAGACAACCAGTAAAAGGTGTGTGTGTGTGTGTGTGTGTTTTAATATACATGACCTGTTTTCTTTTGTGAATAAAAACTGATGTCTATTTTAAAATCCCAAGGTCTGTGGCCAACTTTGAGTGTTTCAGAGCATCAGGAGTCATCTGGTCACGCTGAAATAAGATGTAATCCTCTCAGGAAAGGGCTCACAGCTCACTAATCTTTTGAAAAAGCCAACAATATACATTTTGCACAACAGGAATTTCAGAATTATGAAGCCACAGCTGGATTTTCTACTTAAATAGCAAGATTTTCATGTTTGTTTGTTTGTTTATTCTTTCTTTCTTTCTTTCTTTCTTTCTTTCTTTCTTTCTTTCTTTCTTTCTTTCACGTGAAACAAATGCCCTGTGAATGTTAGGAAAAATAGAAAGAAATGAGGGATTATTGATTTTTAAAAAAACCGACTTTTAAGGGTTGGTCTCGGAAAGGCAGAAACGTATAGGTAAAAGTCTGGCTCTGAGTCAGATTAAGCCAGTTTTGAATCCAGTGCTACCGCTGATTAATCCTATGACCCTGAGAGGTCAGTCATGAAACCTCACAGTTTCTATCTGTGAAATGGACACGATGGTGATAACTTCTAGGGTGGAGCTGAGAAGTCCAAATGAGGTCGACACAGGGTGCTTAGCAATAAGTGGCTCATAGGAAGCATTTAGAAAAGGTGGGCTCCTGTCCCCAGGGACTGCTCTGGCCTACCAGGACGTGTTGGCTGCTGGAGATATCAGTTCGTCTGCTTGGAGGAGAGCTAACATCAGGTCACCTGGTGTTAAAGCTGCCCACCGCTGAGCTCCACAGAGGTGTCTTAGACAGTAATTGTAACAACAATGCATGTGCTTTGTGTGTTGTGCCATGTGCTTTATTTGTGTTCTTTAATTCCTCACAGCCACTCCTGAGGTCGGCTCTGTCATCCCCTCCATTTTAGACGAAGCCAAAACAGAGAATGCAACTTTGCCCAAGGTTACCCAGCTCCAAGTCGCAAAGGCAGGCTTGGAGCCTGGGTCTTGTGAGTCCTGTTCAGGTGCCTGGGCTGGGGCACCTGGGTATTTCCAGGGCCAGCATGATTTGGTCTGAGCCTGTTATTGGCTCGTTAGGACCATGGGTGGAAATCTCTTCCTCATCCTTAGTCTTTTGTCCTGTGAGATTCTTAGTCTTATTTGGAGGCATTGTCATTTGGTTTCATAATACAGCTAAAAGGGGGCAGTGATGAGAGGAGGTCCCAGTCAACCTTCTAGCTTTTCACAGTTTTCTCTTTTATTATACTACCATGATGTGGCTTGCCTTTTGATTTCTTTTGAGGGTCAGCCTGCCCTCTCCACTTCAGGTCTGACTCTGAAGAAGCCTTTCTGAGAATCTCCTTGAATTTGGTTCAGCTTCCCTTTCTGTATTCTCCATTACGGCAATGGAGGATCATGTGGAGGACCCTGGTACAAGATGGGTCTGGCTTGGAGACCCAGTGTGTCCCTTGGGTTAACTTCCAGGCCTCAGGTTCCTTCCCTGTTAAATGAGGTCACGGGGAGGATTAGCTGTGTCTTCGTGCTCCGTTAGTTTCAACTTCTTGGTTTTTGATAAGCTCATTCTTTGTCTTATCTTTCCTGGGTGTTTGTTGGTGCTTATTTATTTATTTATTTTTTTTGGGGGGGAGAAACACAGTTCTATTTTTCTGCTTGATTGACAGCTAGCTTGAAGGCCATAGCCCTTGGACCCACTGGGGTCAGTTTTGTTTTGCATGGGATGAGTCTGGCAGGTCTGCTCGTGCCCCTGGCAGTCCTGGAGCTATGCGATATCCTGAGGACCCCCTTATCTCTTTCTGAGGGGGATGTCAAGAAGGAGGCAGGTAGCTAGACCTTAAAAATTCCCCAAGGGCAGAGTTGCTCTTTCTGCTGGGAGAGGGTCCTCCTTCGGGGCTTAGCATGGTGGAGCTGTCTTCGGGTGGGATGACGGGCATTTGTGGGAGGTGCAGATGAAACAAAGGAAGAACCTTTTTTCTGGCACTCACATGCTGGTGATCAGAATAAGAAGAGTACTGCGCACAGGCCAAGAACCGGGTCCTTCACATCTCTTTCCCCACTTACGCTATAGTGCTGGCTTTTATGAATCCCCAGCATCAGGCGTGGATGCCTCCTGGCTGAGGCAAGCCAGCTCTGGAGCCCTGCAGGCGGGTCCCTCGCCCACAGCGCTCTTGGTGCCAGCAGGGACTGCCAGACATCCGAGCCAGCTGGTCCCCACTTCTTCCAGCCTGCGACCCCCTCCTCGCCCCCGGGGAGCATCCCGGCAGCATCCCGAACACTCGGCCGAGTCTCCCCTGGAAGCCTCCCAGCCCGGCTGAGGGGTCCTGGCACCTCCGCAGCAGCGTGGAGCGGGGCTGAGCAGCTGCGGCGGGAGCACCGCAGTGCCGGGCGGGAGCACCGCAGCGCCGCGCCAGTGCACGAGGAGCATTGGGCGAGACTGATGAGGCCTCTGCCGCAGCCGCCGCCATCAACCTGGGGGAGGCAACCCGGCAAAGGCAATTAGGGAGCTGCGGCAGCTAATTCCATGAAGTGCTCGGATGCCACATTCCCAGGGACATCAGGGAGAAATGGGAATTTTAATTTCTATCCCTTTCACCTTCTCCGAGGCCCTGCTGGCGTCACGATGCCGCACAGTATCTGCTGGGCTTGATTTCACCTTCTCTGTGCAGCTGGCTTTATTTTGCATTTGTTTATTTATTGGTTTCTTTATTCTCTCTATCACCCGGGATGGGTTCCTGCGTGTGCTTTGAGGGCAGCCGGGCGCTGTCGTCCGCCTCGTGTTACTGCGGCATCCACAGGGCAGTGCTACGGCTCCTGGACAGCGTCCTGGCTGCAGCCTGCACGGCTGGCTCCCCCACCTCCACGTAGGAGGGAACCATGCGACAGGCCATACAGCCTGGCGGGGTGATTTGCATTTGCTTTTGTGTCCTGCAGGTGCGGCTGGCTGCTTTCTTCCCCAGGCCTGGCCCCTGGATGTGCTGAAAGCTTGCACGGAGCACAGCTCCTCTGAGATGAGGGGGGCAGCTGGTTGGGAAGTGGGAATTAGATTATGTGGATTTAATGGGGGGCAGTTTTGCCAGAAGACGTTCAGCTCCGGTCCCACTTGCCCTAATATCAGGCCCAACAGGATTGCATTTTGCGGCTTACGGAGGAGTCTCCATCCCGCTCCTCCTCGGCCGTCACTCTGTGGAGGCTGTGAGGCTTTCTCAGATGGTCTTTGCTCTGTGGAGTACCCTGTGTCACATCACACCTGGATTTGCCACGTGGCCCCGGCAGTGATGATAATCTGAAGCCCACCTTCTACTTTCCTGCTGTGAGACTGACTACTCAGAGCGGAGGGAAAGGACCTCCGAGTGGGGCCAGATCTTGGGAACCCCAGTCTGTCCGGCTCTGGGTGCTCGGACCTGGTGGCATGCCCTGTGTCACCATGAATCAGAATGGGCCAGGCCTGAAGCCCTGGCGTTTTTACTGCTAGCTTGTGCATTCACGAGGGCATGTAGACCACAGAAGGAAGGAAGGCTCCATGTCCCACAGTGGGCTTCTTCCAGGGTGGAAAACCTGGAAGCCAGCTCTTGCAAAGCCTTTCCTCCGATCTAGCCACATTGAAGCTTGGATTTCACCTGGAGAAAATGTTCCCCAGTGTGCTTGTTTTTAAAGATTTTATTTTAAAATTTGTTTTAGAGAAAGCAAGTGAGAGAATGTGCACTAGCACATGTACAAGAGCTGGGGGATGAGCAGAGCGAGAGGTTGAGAGAGAATCTCAAGCAGGCTCCACACCTGGCTGGGAGCCCGATGCGGGGCTTGATCTCACAACCCTGAGATCATGACCTGAGCCCAAATTCAGGAGTCAGACGCTTAACCCACTGTGCCACCCAGGTGCCCCAATGTGTCTGTTTTTAATAGCCAGAGTATTTTGTCCCAGTGTGTCGTGGGGAACATTCCTCTTATTAGCATGATCTCCACTGAGTGCGGGGAGCAGGAGACAGAACACTTAGTCAACAAAAGTGTTTATTCAGCATTGAGAAACCTGTCTGGAAACCCGAGGCCTCAACTTTCCCCTTTTCTGCAATAGAGGTTCACATGACCAATTGCTTCATTTTGGGTAGAACACCATGGTTTGGGAAAATCTTCAGCTGTCTTAACAGACTCACGAGAACACATTTGCTTTTGACCAAATGTTGGAAATATTTTCTTCCTTCCTTCCTTCCCTCACTCCCTTCCTGCTTCAACAAACACCCATTGAATACTCAGTGAGGCGTGTGGAGCTGTGTTGGGTGCCAAAATCCCTTTGCTGCTGTGGCCACCTTTTGCATCCTCACCCCGAATGCTTCAGTGACAGCACGCTGCTCACACTCCCCAAGCACATCAGGCTGTGTCACGCCTCCGTGACTCGGCCCACGCCAGTCCCGCCATCCACACTGCTGACCCTGTTGCCCTTGTCTGACTGCTGAGCCCTGCCTCTCAAGGATGTCAGACTTTGGCATGCTGAAGTATCACCTGGGGAGCTTATTAAAATGCACTATTCCAGTGTCCTATGCTGGGAGAGTCGGACTCAGTAAGCTTGGCCCAGAGCCTGAGAACCTGCATTCTAACGAATATCTTAGGTAATTCTGATGTTGGTGGTTCAGGGACCATACTTTGAGAAGCACTGTTTGTATCCCACCTCTGGGAGGGCTTCCAGGTTCCCCTAAAGAGGCCGAATCACTCCCTATCTCCCCTGCTTAGAGGACTCCCTATCTTCCTACTGTGGTTTGCTTATGTATCTGTGTGGGTGAAGTCTGTGCTGTCCTGGGCGAGAGGCTGTGGCTGATCAGTCCCCAAACCCAGCCCCCTCAGTGTGCATGGCATGAATGGAGGTTTTCTCTGCAGTAGAAGTGGGGGCTTTGGAACAAGTCAGGCATTTTATCTTTTAAGTCAGAAGGTACCCAGGAGCACGCCTGATTGTTGAAGCAGTTTATTTAGAAATCACTGAGCAGAGTTGAAGTGGCCATTCTCCAATTTGTAAGATGGAGAGAAATTTGTTGACCTGTCACCAATGGCTTTTCTTCCTACCAAATGGGTTACAGGGACCTTTAGCAGAAAATTGTTTGGTGAACATCAATATGAAAGACGCCATCTGCTTCCCATAAAAGGCTGCTCCTAATCTCCCTGGTACAAGAATTGCTCCCCCAGGGGCCTGTTGGGCACAAAACTACATTTTTTCCTAAGTCAGCTGGTTTCATACTTTTTTGACCATGACCCAAAGAAAGAAATACATGGTTCAGTGCTACCCGTTGCATACAACTTCACATGTGCAATGCAAGTTTCATGCAACATTACTTAGCTTTCTTCTCTGCAGTGCAATCTGGTCTATTCTATTTGACAGGACTCATTTTTTTCTATTCTATTCTATTCCATTCTATTCTATTTATTTCTAATCTACTCTGCTCCTTCTATTCATTTTGGAAGGCTGGCTGTGAACAATAGATTGATTTTACAACCTAATAAATATATGAAGGGAAGAACAGTGCCTTCGGTGTTACCAGGGTAAATAATAGGATAGTTCATTTTCATTCTGGGAGGGGCAGCATTGATTTGGGGATTAATGCTGTGTTTTCCTTAATAATAATGATAGATAGTGGTAGATAACATTAATCAGCCAGTTGCAATGCTAAGCTTTCTGTATAAATTTCATTTCACTTTCCCACCAATCCCATGAGGCAGGTACTTTGATACCCCCATTTTCTAGATGAGGACACTTAGGTTCAGGGAGGTGAAGTGACTTAACCAAGGTCACATAGTTAATAAGTGGTGGCATTGGTTCTTGAACCTGGGGCTGTCTGACTGTGATCCTGTTCTTCCTTATGTTTACATTTGCCTCTTCCTATTGTCAGGAGCCAACTTAGTTGGTCACAGGTGTTGCCATGTGGGCAGCCCAGCTAGAGGGAATATGTGGGTGGCATGATGGGGAGCACTGGGGATGAAATGTGAGAGGCAGGGAGGAGAGTGGAAGAGGCAGGTTTGGGAAGCACAGGGTGAGCAGTGGTCTTCAAAACACCTGGCATTTTACTTAGCACTTATGGAATTTACAAGGAGTTTGCCCATCTATGTTATACTGGCTTCCTGCTCTTAGAGCATCTCTGCATCTGGTATTTGTTATTTTACTTGCTGAGCAGTTACTTGTTTTTGTATCTCTTTCTTTGACCAAGTGTTCATTTCTCTCTGAGGCCAGGAACAATGCCTTGTCCTTTTTGGCACAGCCAGGACCTGGTCTGAGGAGATGTTCCATAAGGGTTTGGCGAATGAGCAAGTGGATAAAGAGATCCTGTGACTTAATCTTTACACTAGCCCATGTGTAGTACCTTATCCTCATATTGTATTTGAGAAAATGGAGCCAAAGATCATGAAGCTAGTGATGGAGGATCCAGGTGGAAGACCACCAGCCCCAGATGCAGATGTGACTCTTATGTTCGTATTTGTTGAAGTTTGATTTGGTGATTCCACCTCCTCCCAAGAATTTATCTTCCTACCATTTGGATTAAGTCTATCTGAGCTTGGTTTCCTTTTTTCCCCCCCTCCTAGCTATTTGGGTGTGATGTGGTTCAATCAGAGGGTCATAGGGCTAGAGAGGGCAGGGCCCTGCTTGCAAGTCTCAGGTCCAGGTTCTAACTTTGATTCTGGCACTTTACAGACTTGGAGCAGCTCGCTGCTTCTCCTTGGGCCTGTGCATGATAAAGCGTGAAGGTCATCCTCAGTGCTGAGACTCTGCATGCTTCCAAAGGAGAGCAGGCCTCACCTGGTTTACCAGCATGCTCCACCAGGAGATGGGTGGCACTCTGTCCATGTTATATCAATGTCTGTACATCTGGCCGACACATGTTGCCCTGCCTCTGTCTGCAGCAGGTGCCTGCAGTAGTAGAGGGGGGTATGGAGATGCTGCTGGCCCCACCAGGGTACTTGGACTCTAGCAGGGGCAGCGATTCACACCAGTGCAAACTCTTGTAGATGATGAGGTGAACTTAGCTGAATGGCCAAGGGAAGCCAGAGTGACACCGATACCAGAGAAGGCCAAAATGACATCACATCCTGGTAAATCCTCCTCTCCATTTTTGCTGATGTTTTTCCCAAGCATTCCTGTACCACAGACTTGTTCTGAGAGTCGTGTCAGGGAATGGAATCATCTTTAGATATAAAAGGCAAAAATAAAAGGGACTAAAATATTTGACATATGATGAAGTTCTGTGATATTTTAGACAGTGAGTAAATTGACATTTATATAACCTGGTATATTCATTTCCCCTGATCTACCCTTTCCTGGATGTTGACTTAATAATGTGCCCAACTAAATGACGTTAATTGCTTTAAACTGCCAAAAAAAAAAATGCCAGCATTTATTCAACAAGTATGCTGTGTTCTTTTCAGGCTGGAGCTAGGAAGGAAGAACTGGGGTCTCCTGGGGAGGGAGGGCTGAGATATAACCTGAGCAGCATAGGAAAGTGGACTTGCATATCCCGGAAACACCAGCCGCTTGGGCCACACATAAATAGAGGAGCTGCTGCTGGGGTCATGGCGCCAGAAGCTACCTGTGGATGGGTTTCCCTCTTTTTTTTTTTTTTTTTTGTTTCCCTCTTTTTTTAAGTGATCCGATGTCACTGGACTCTTGTAACACTTTTTAAATAGATCATGACTGCAAAATTCAGCTCAGTGTCTGGCGGTTGTAGGAATTCAATGGAGGGCAGTGACCGCTATGGTAATTCGTACCTCTGAGAGTCATACACTCACCCCCTAAGTCAGTGGTGCTGCCTCATCCAGAGGATGTTCACTCTCCAGAGCAAGACCTATGGCTTGTTCATTGCTCTATATCTGGCTTCCGTGATGGTCTCTATCAGTAAACATTTGTGGAATACACGAATGATGCAGGCAATGAATGAACTTGGTAGGCTAACAAAACTGAGGCCCAGAGAGATCAGCGAGATCATAAAGGGCAGAAAAGAGATTCACACCAGGTCTGCTCTGTCCTCAGTCATGACCCTCAGCTAATAGAGGCTGTTCTCTCCTCAGTTTAGTGTTACCTAAATCCCCGAGAGAAATCTCACTTGTCCCCCGCCCTCTGAAGGTGAGATATGTGGGGCCTGTGGTCACGTGTGTGTGTGTGTGCCCGTGAACTTCCAGGGTGGCATCCCAAGAAGGTAGGTCATATTAGATGTAGCCTCATGGCTGTGTAGAAACAAAGTATTTGGTTAGTGTTCATTCTGGGGTAAAATGACAGACTGGTAACCTTTATCTCTTTAGGAAGAAAGCTCCATAAAAGCTCTTATGTTCTGAATTAGCAGCAAAGTCCCACTAGGATGTTGAAATAGCCTATACTCATCAAGGCCCCATTCAAAGTGCTTTTTCTAGAATTTGGTAAGGGAAAGCTTTCCCCGCTGATCTACCTGTGTATGTGTCATCTTTCTCTTGTGTATTGCAGAAGCGATTTTAAACCTCTCAGCTCACCCCCAAAATCCTGCACACTCCCATTGTAATGGGCTAGGAAGCTTCATCGTGCACTCTTTCTTAGATCTGTTTTGTGAGCAAGACTTCTGGGTTGAGAGAGGAAGAGAAGGAGCAGCAGAGGGGCTGAAATGTGGAGAGAGTCACTTTCTGTTCTTTTTTGAAAAGTCCTTGAATTCAGTCCTTGAATAGTGTAGTATAAATTTGAGAGATGATGGCTATTAATACTTTGCTTCTTGTATAGCAGCTTTTAGTCCAGGATGTCAAAATACATCAATAACACATTCTTTCTCCATTTCTCCATCTCACATGTAGGGAGGAGGTGGAGAGCGTCTCCAGAGAGCACATGGCTGCCTCGGACCATGGCTGGTCCCTGGCAGGAGCACAAGAAAACAGTCTGAATTTGATGATTTCATTCATTCATCCATCCATTCATTCATCTTTCAACAGAAGAGACATTCTTGCATCTTGTTACTCTGTCCTAGGTGTTATGCTGACTTAGGGGGTATAGGACAAGAGAAGTCAGATAGTCTGCACCTTCAGGGAGATGACAACCTAGTGCAGAAATCAGGCATTTCTCAAAGATTTATTTTTTTTTTTAATTTTTATTTATTTATGATAGTCACACAGAATGAGAGAGAGAGGCAGAGACATAGGCAGAGGGAGAAGCAGGCTCCATGCACAGGGAGCCTGACGTGGGATTCGATCCTGGGTCTCCAGGATCACGCCCTGGGCCAAAGGCAGGCGCTAAACCGCTGCGCCACCCAGGGATCCCTTCTCAAAGATTTAGACTACCACATGCAAGTCTCCCTGTGGGGCCAAGAGGCTGTGCTGATAGCATATGAACTGAAGACCTTCTCTGGCC
Organism: Nyctereutes procyonoides; assembly: GCF_905146905.1. Lineage (NCBI taxonomy): Eukaryota > Metazoa > Chordata > Mammalia > Carnivora > Canidae > Nyctereutes > Nyctereutes procyonoides. Next base: position 36,002,409 of record NW_026575131.1, on the reverse strand, counting down.
CAGAGTTGGCGAAGGCATTGGAGAGAGGGATGTGCTTCAGCTGAGACCTGAGGGCTGGCAGGAATTAATATGACAAAGTAGAGGAAGGGACCCTGGGTCCCTTGTGATGCCTCCTCGCCCATCCTGGCCCAGCCTTATACTCACCACAAGTACAAGGCACCCTTCTCCCAGAGTGTGCACAAGGACTAGCAACCCTAGTTGTCAAGGGGCAACTAACTAAACCTGGTGCTCGTTCCCATCACAGGAAGTAGGGAGCTAATGCACATCAATCATGCCAGCAGCCCTTCTGGGTCCTGGCCAGATTCTTTCTCCCTAGTGCTTTCCTTCCCAGGATCGAAGAAGTTCTGAGACCAGACCAAGCTGTCAGGGAGGTGATTTCTCCTCAACAGAAATGCCCAGTTCACTCTTACAGGTGCCGATTCTTTGTGCAACCACATGGGGTCCTGCAGGTGCCAGAGACCAGAGTTTCCTTTCACTGTGGTGTTCCAGCCTTGAGGCCAGATGACCACCGAGGAAGAAATAATTACTTACAACAAATTATTGCTTTTTGAATTACAAAACATTATCGGTTTATTGTGGAAGTTTTTTTGAAAGAGCAACTATAAACAACTGGTATTCCAGCCTGATCAGTGTTAATATTTAGGTCCATTTCTTCTAGTCTTTTTGCCTTTGAATATGTGTGTATGCATATATGCATATTTACATAAGTGGGATCCTATTGTACCAACTATTTTAAAATGGCAAGACATTTTCAAGTGGATTCAGGCAGGGTAGGGGCCGCTTAAAAATGATTCTTTTTCTATGAAAAATAAAATTCATTCTCTTCTTTGAAAAATTAGAAAGTACCAAGTGACATAATAAGAAAAAAATTATTCCTAACCTTATGCTGCAAGAATAATCACATTAAAACTTTTTAGCATTTCTTTTGGGCTGCTTGAAGTTGGAATTAAACTGTAGATATGGAATTATTTTGTTTTTGTTTTTTATCCTAACTTTATAGCAGGAACATCTTCTCTTATCATTTAGCATTCTTCAGAGTGATTGGTTTTCTGGCTACAAAATATTTCATCATGCGAATGTGGTGTGACTTATGTCACCTTCCCCTATTTCCAACAGGAAGGTTTTCCAACACAGGTTGTCCCTCAGTGTAAACAATGCTTTCATGAGGATCCTGTCTGTCTGTCCCATTTCTGATTATGCCCTTGGAACTGTGCTTTCAAGGGGAGTTCCTGGCCAGCGTGTGTGAACTTTGTTAGTGCTCTCCGTTCTTGCTGTTGTGTGTGTGTATTTGCACACACTTGTGTGCATGTGCCCATCTGCCTTCTTTGTTTCATCCAGCTCTGTTCCATGCTTAGGCTTGCATGGGAAACCAGATGGCATTGGTTGGACTAAATATCCTCTCTTTCCCCCTACATTTGCAGGACAATTGACTTGGGGCTCAAAGCAAGGGATTATGGTCAGGCATACTGGGCTCATCTCTGGCTGTGCTGCTTACTGGATATGTGGGCTTGAGCAAGTGAGTCAGCCTCCCTGAGTTTCAGTTTACTAAGAAAAATATCTACTTATTAGAAGATTATGTGAAATAATATATGTCAGGTGCTTAGCATATAGAAAGGACTCCGTAATGACAAATGTAATTTTTATTATTTTTACTATTTATTCTAACTGTCAGACTTTAGGACTATAGGAATTTGATTCATTGTAAAAACTATTATTCATACAAATAGAGCTTTAAAACATCCTAGAGATCAGTTGTCTGTGTATTTTAGGTACCCTGTGTATGGGTTAGAAGGAGGTCTTAGGGTATTAGGTGTCACTTTAAATACCAATGTTTGGGACCCCCAAATAATTGGGAAATTTTGAATTAGTTACTACCCTAAAAGACTGGCTTTAAAAAGATAGACCGGGATCTAAGTGTTGGCTGGGGGAGTGCAAGCTGCTTTCTTAATCTCCCAAATGCAGTTGTTTTAGCAGTCAAATAAATTAAGGGCAACAGTAATAATAGGAATTAACAATGACTAATTATAAAATGAATTATATTGCCAATTATGTGGCGGTATCTAAACCCCAGAGTAAATGGAGGTATTTGCAAATGTGAGCTTGCACTGCACAATGCCAGAAGGCTGGCGGGGGGGGGGGGGTTACATTTTGATAATGAAAGCACTGGGTAGTCTTATATACAGACTTCTGGAATCTGGATGCTACACTAGAAACTATTTCTTCCTAGCTTGCAAAACTAGGACTCTAGACGCTGTTATAAAGGGTTGCATTTTTTTCTTTTAAGGAAGTGTCCCCTTATTCATTTAATATCACTAAAATGTATAAAAAAGGAGAAGAATAATCCAGACACTTTCTGAATGCTAGTGGTCATAAATAGCAGAGCCTGGCTCTGCCACTAAATATCCCCGTACCCCAGGGGCTCTCCAGAGAAGAGTTTGACATCGCAGAGCACCACAACACTGGTGGGAAGAGAGATCTCTCAGTGGGGCAGAGAGGGTGAGGCTGAGAACATGGTGGTTGCTGCTCACTTCTGATATTTGGGCTGATGTGTGGCTGTGGGGAGAGGGAGAGTGGCCTGGTGTGGTCCCTCCAGGGATGATGAGAGTCCCTTTTCATGAGTGAGCTCCGTGCACCATAGCACCTCCACACACCCAGCAGGGCCCAAGGGAGCCACTGCAGAAGGCTGTGTCTGTTTTCGGATGACACTGACACTCTGAGCCCTGTTCCCCTTCTCTCCAGAAATAAGATGCAGGTTGCACCTGCCTGGAAGGGGCTTGTTAGGAGGATGAAGCAGTCGTGCTTTGTAAGCTGCCCTTGGGTGCCAGGACCTCGGTGGCGGTCGTGTACATCTGCAGCCCTCAGGGACTCATGTGGCTGCTTTGCCCCGTGGAAAGGCTTGGAAAGAGCCGCCTGACACCCCAGAACATGTCAGAGCCTTCACCCTTCCCATTGCTCAGAGTGCTTCGCTGCTTCTCAGACCATTGCCATGGATCAAGCAGCAGAAATCTAAGGAGAGAAAATTAGTGGGAAATATCAGAGAGCGAGACAGAACATGAGAGACTCCTAACTCTGGGAAACGAACAAGGGGTGGTGGAAGGGGAGGTGGGCGGGGGGTGGGGGTGACTGGGTGACGGGCACTGAGGGGGGCACTTAACGGGATGAGCACTGGGTGATATGCTATATGTTGGCAAATTGAACTCCAATTAAAAAAATACGTAAAAAAAATAAAAATTAAAAAAACATCTGGGGAGCAGGAGACTTATGGTTATGATTCCCGCCCCTTAGTCCCTCCAGGTGATGGATGCCTTTTGCTGCTTGGATCAGCCTCTGATGAGTCTCTGTTCCCACCGATGTTCTACTGTCCTGTTATGGAAATCTCTTTTCTCAAAGGAGACATCCGGTGAGATGGTTTATAACCTGGCAGGAGACAGTTTTCTGTTCTCCTGCTGAGGACAAATCCAGGATCCTGTGGTTAGCTCAGTGGGAGCCCCTTTGGACAGACATGAAGCTGGAGCCCCATTTTCCCTGCAGTGGAATTCTGGTGAGGCACATTTGAGGAGGCCTGGCCTGAGGCTCTCCTCCACCCCTGGCAGGAGTTGGGAGCTTGTGTCCCTCTCCCTGGCCCCGTCTCTAGCACCCCGCATTTCAGAGGGGTCAGCATTCTCCCATCACTGAATATTTATCAGTAAAGTCTTCCCTGAGCAGGACAGTGTGCTCTGCACCAGACTTGCATTGCTTAATAGAATCCTCACCACATCCCTTCTGAGAGAGGTGTAGTCTTGTTTGGCCTGCCTTACAGTTGGGGAAACTGAGGCACGAGCCTCCAAGTAACTTGCTCAATGTTCTGCAATCGGTAAGTGACTCTGGAGAGGCGGAAGCAGGAGGGGAGCTTAATTAGCTTGAAGCTGGAGCATGTGGAGTTGGAGGGAGACACGGTAAGCAAGATAACAGCCAGGGATGTCCCAGCCTGTAATCGCTCACCACCGTGTGGGAGGACTCACATTCTTCTCATTGAGGCCTCCTGAGGATCCCGGGGAGTAGATGTGTAACCCCCCCCCCCCCCCCGCGAGGAGACCCGGAGCTATGCTCTTAGGGAGGGCAGCGGTGGGCCTGGGTCACCCAGGGAAGGATCTGCATGGGGGGTTTATACTCCCATCTGTCCAGCCGCTGGCTGTTCTGTGATCTGTCTATAACCGAGATGTTTCCCTGATCTTGAGAGCTCTGGGTTTCCCTCTGTGGCTCCAAAGCAAATAAAGTCTGATTCATCTCACTGAGAAAAATAAGTCTACGTCACACAGTACATTTAGGAGAGAGTGTGGCGGGAGAGCTCCGCTTCCAGGGAGGTGTGGGCCCAGTGAGAGGCGCATTCTCTGTGCCTGTCACCTCCGGTGAGGCTGATGGGGGCCTTCTCTCTTCCTCATAGGACAGGTGGGAGCAGGGTCACTGGGTCTCCAAGGTCTCAGTGATGGTGTCTGGCTCTTCCCCAGGAACCTGACCTGGAGCCTTGGGGCATCACCCCTCGGAGGACTTGAGCCCAGGTCCCCCCTCCCCCCCCCCCCCAGAGGAGGCTAGAGTGTCTTTTTCTTATCCTTCTTGGTCCCCATACCCGGCTTGGCCACGTGCTTTCCCACCCACAGCTGGGATCTGCAGGGGGAGATGCTGAGGCCTTCTGTGGGGGAATCGGTGTTGGGGGCCCCCTCTGTCCCTGACCGGGCTGGTCCACGTGCTCCCGGCCTGTGATTGCTGCAGTTGGTCACAGGGTGGCAGCAAGAGTCAGACGCCGAGGCTGCAGCTGGGCTCCCGGCAGCCCTGGACAGAGCTCTGGCTCCTCCGCGCTCTGGGGACCCACTCACTGTCCTAGGCAGGGCCTGAGGCGAGGCTCAGCATCACTCGTCACGTCACTCATGGCCTTTTTTTGCCTGCATTGCAGGTTCAGGGAGGAATGAAAATTTACCCTTTTTAGTGAATAATGCTAATAATAGACTTTGATTTCTAATTAGTCTTTTCTGCATCCAAAACCCATACTTTTTTGAGAAAACTGGTGCACAGCTACCAAAAAAGGTGGAAAGCGAATGTCAGGATAAGAGGGGACAGCTATGAGTACCCCCTGCATTGTTTGCTGGCTCTGTCCCTTGGGCGTGTGGCTTTGCTCTCGGGGCCTTGGGGTCTCCATCTGTAAAATGGGAAAGTACCCTCAGCATCATGAGGTCATTGTGAGGAGTAAGAAATGTGAATTTAAGGCAGTCACCATAGTGCTTGGCATAGAGGAATTGTTAGCTCTGACTCTTTCGGAACTAGTATTTGGTTGGGGCACCTGGGTGGTTCAGTTGGTTAAGCGTCTGCCTTTGGCTCAGGTCATAATCCCAGAGCCCTGGAACTGGGACTTGTGTCAGGGTCTGCACTCAGTTGGGAGTCTGCTTCTCTCTCTCCCTCTGCTCTTACCCCTGCTCGTGCTGTCTCTCTCAAGTAAATAAATAAATATATTTTTTTAAAAAAGAACTAATATTGGTGTACATAGCATTAGCAGGTGAATGACTCACAGGAGCCTTTGCTTGGAGAATTTCCCACTAAGCTCTGGTAAAAAAAAAGGACCGATACAGACCTTTCCTTCTCTGGTCTTCTCCGCTACTGGCAGTGGTATTGTGTAGAAGGAAACACAGCAGGTTTTGGAGACAAACTACCTTGGTCAGATCCTGACTCTTCTAGCCTCTGTGTGACCTTGTGCAAGTTACACAACATCTTGTTGCCTCTGTTTCCCCATCTGTGAAATGGGGATAGTCCTAAGACTTCTGTGAGGATTATCACAGTGTTAATACAGGCACATCTGGCACACAGTGAGCACTGTATTACTGTTTGCTTTTATTATCCTGCTTGGCTGTGTGCTTGAGAGCCAAGGTGAGCTTTTCCAGAGATTTCAGGATTCCTTACAATTGGGATACTCTTCGACCACTAGCTTCCATGGTGCTCCAGATATGATCCTTGAAGTGCCCAAGGGCTTTTGGCCTCCAATGCCTCCTCCATTCTTGCTGCCTCTTGGTGTGCGCCACTCTCAGGGCTGGGAGGCAGAGACCAAGCTGTGGCTCGTAGGGCAGTGGGAGAGGTAGACACAGAATCTGACTTCAGAATAGTTAGAAGCACCTTCCAGTACAGATGGCAGCCTCAGAGAGAAGAGCCACCTGGTTAAATTTTCCTGGGAGGCCCTGGGGTGCAGGAGATTCCGAAGGGAGTGACCGTCAAACCACCAAGAACTTGGCAGCTGCAATGGGCATGCTGAATGTTAGGTGCATCCCAGGCCAGGGGGCAGCCTGGGCACTGCCTGTTTGCAGGGAAGTGAGGTGGGGTGAGGACAAGGAGTCTAGTGCGGTCAGAGCCCTGCATATGGGTGCAGAGAAAAGGAGATGGAGCTGGCGAGGTGGGCAAGAGCCAGGGAGTGGGAGGACTTGTTTCTATGCTAAGTAGGAGGCTTTATCCATGCGTCCCATAGAGGATGAGAGCAGGATGTAATCTGTTTTACACTTTAAGACAACTCTTTCATCAACTAGTATAGGTTATAAGACATAGGGAGGCCTGGGGAGAGCCGGGAAGTCTGGAGATGAAGGTTTTATACCAGGATAATGAGGACTGGGAGAATGGGCACCAGCGAGATGTTTTAGAGGTAGAATGCAGGCCTAACACTAGCATTTGTGGGCTTGGGGAAGGAGCAAGAATTGAGACACCCCACCCCCAAGCCTGTGGCCTGACTTCTTTCTCTTCCCACCCACTCCTGGCTCTAGTTGGCAGTGGAGGGGTCTCACACAAGCATGTGTGAACACTCTAGCTGGAACTTCTGTGCTCCCTCCACACTCCGTTTTCTGCAACCAGCAGCACCTCTTGGCTACTGTGGACCTAGGGCCGTGCACTAGGGTGGTGTCTGCCCTCAGGAAGACCGCTTGGGGAAGGGACTCATGCAAATCCTGGAAGCAGGCTCAGGGAAGGCATTTGGGCAGGGAATTTCAGGATCCCTGGTGCGTGGAGCTGAGCAGAAAAGGGGAAGAGAAAAAAAAATAAAAGGGGAAGAGTATTGGTTCTAGGTGGGCACATCCCCTTGGGCCTTTAGGCCCTTCTTTGCTTTGGGGAGGCATGGCATTGGGAAGGCTAGAAAGAAACCCTCTGATGCTCGGGGAACAGAGCAGGGCTTCACTGTTGGATGGTCTCCTGAGCCAACTAAGGAACATAGGAAGAGGAGCAGATTGTAGGGTGAGGATGACCAGCTTGGTTTCAGACTTGATGAGTTTTGGTTGCCCATAGGACATTCTCATATGCTTGCTGGTGCCCTGGGTTTGTCAGAAGTCTGGTTAAGAGGGAGATGGATTTGGTGTCTGGCTCTTTTTTTTTTTTTCTTTTTTTACAGAGAGACAGAGAGAGGCAGAGACACAGGCAGAGGAAGAAGCAGGCTCCCTGCAAGGAGCCTGACGTGGGACTCGATCCTGGATCGCGGGATCACGCCCTGAGCCGAAGGCAGATGCTCAACCTCTGAGCCACCCAGACGTCCCTAGTGTCTGGCTCTTGAATGGGTGCTGCACTTCATATTCTTTTATTAACATATTGTGTAGTAGAAGTTCCTGAAGGAACTTCTTTCCCGCCCTTGCCCCATCTCCCCTCTGGCCTCCCTTCTTCCCCCCTCCTCTCAGCTTTGTGTGTCTCCTTTAGAGCTACATAAAAACATACACTAAGAATCAGAACAGATATAACCTTCTCTGAGGAACTTCATTTATGAGGGTCTGCTTCTCTCCATAGGAATAGGAAAGAGTTCTGGTGATCCTTGGGGAGAAAAAAAAAAAAACAAAAATGAAAAACCTAAAAAATCCCTGAAACTCCAGCGAGTTAAGATGCAGCTTGCCTGTTGGCAACTGAATCTGTCATTTTGTAGTGAGTGTCTGGTTTCCCTCTTGCAGTTTTTACTCTACGTGTTAAAGGCTTAAGCTTTCTGGGAAATGCTTTGAGAATTTTAAGGGAAAAATAGAGTGAAAAAGAAGGCAGATGGGATAGCCTTATTCCAGGGGCAGGAGGAGAGCCAGGCACTCCTGCCCAGCCCCCTTCCCTCTCCTGAGAACATGGGCAGGGGCTGAAAAGGCCTGGGCACTCCATTCTGGCCGTGCTTCAACCCCGTGCCCATGAGGGCTAAGCTGGGGATGAATGTGGTGTCTCTGGGAGCCATTATGAGGGCTCACCAAATAATCTGGGACAAGGTAATTATCAGCAAATGGTAATAACATCATTATGATTTCTACTATTGTAATTACTGTAACTTAGTTCCCTTATATGGTAGCGCTGACTGTCACATTACTCTGGGAGAAGCATGAGTCATATATTAAAACAAAAATATTACAGAGCAATACATAAAGTGATAATTATAATTCAGGCAAAATTCGGGAGTATTCTAAGATGAGATAGCTCTTGAAGTAGCTGCATAATTGGTGCTTAATATATGATGGATAACTGGATGGGGGAGGGAGGGTGAGATAGAGGGATGAGTGGATGGATGCATGGAGGGAGGGGGAGAAGGAGGGAGGGATACATGGATGGAGGGGCGGATGGATGAAGGGGAGAGGAAAGAAGGGAGGATGAATGGATGAATGGTTGGGTGAAGGACTAAATGGATGAATGGATAGATTGGGAAGGTGGTTGAAGGGATGGAGGGATACATGGGCGGAAGGGTGGTTGGATGGAGGGGAGGGGAAGGAAAGGGGGATTGATGAATAGATGAGTGGGTAGGTAGGTGGATGAGGGATGGAAAGGGAGAGGGATGGCTGAATGAAGTTTTGAACACAAATAGCTCCTTCAAACCATTTTGCATTCTTGTATCCTCAGGGGCCTTGGAGTTCTTGGCCTTTCTCTTGGACAGTTGTTCTGTTCCCCTACCCAAGTTGATCTATCCATTTAACTTTGCCAGTGTTGAGCAAGGTCACAAGGGGCACTGTGATGCCCATTAAGAGGCAGTGCTGAGAGAATAACCAGTCCAGGGATCAGGAACATGCTTGGCCTCTGTACCTGGCATATGGATTCTTCTGTGATCTGTGATGTGCTATCTGTTCCTTCAGCTGTTTCTACATAGGGTGCCACACACAATGCTACCCACAGCCTGCTTTTCTGGACCCCACCTTCATCTCTTTGCCTTTACCTCCTTACTCGCACTCCAATCCCCAAGAAGAAACCCTTTTCTCCTAAAAAGTTATATATTTTCCCCCTGCTTGTTGTCAACCATCCTGTTCCCTGGCAAACCAGCTCAGAGTTATTAATATTCCTGGCATCTTTGTAGGCTCTGCTCAAATGTTACCTTTTCTATGAAACGTTTGCTAGGCTCCTTAAAGGTATTAGAATCAGAAATGTGTTTATACCACTGTGCTTCTCTAGGACTCATCTACACCATTGTCACAGGCACTTTGGAGCATTGATTCAAGTTTGACTTCTGTTTGACTATTTCTGCCCTTGGCATCTCTTTCAGGACACTGAGTTTCTGGAGGGAAGGGCCCCTCTGCTTTGCCCCTGTCCCCTACATGGTCTGCACCAACATGTAGTGGTTAATATTCCATCCTTGAAGCAAATGCCATTAACCGGAATGTTCTCAGTCTCAGGAGAAGGGGATGCTATTTGAGCCTGAGTTTGTACCAAATGCAACACCTGGACTATTTTGGCTGTTGAGCTTATGTCTGTTTCTTTAAAAGAATTTCTATTGATGGATCCTCTTATTTGGTGAGACTTTTAAGTAATGCTCACTTAAAAAAAATCCATTAGACAGTTTGACTTCCTTCCCAAACCTTCATCGATTAAATGCATGTAAACTCAATTCTTCCACAATCTAGTACCTAAGTTGGTGCCTCGAATATTTTTTAAGGAATAAATCAGTGTTTCTCAGAAGTTGGTTGTCTACACTGTGGTTGAGGGATCCATGGGTTGGGAGATGGATAAACTGAGAGATGTGAATCCCTCCAGGCCCAAGAGAGGGGAGAGACAAAGGCAAAATGAGACCTCAGAAAGTCATTGTCCCATCTTCCCTTCTTCATTTTTAATAGTGTTTATAACAGAAACACATGGGAAAGTATTTTGAAGAGACATTTGTAGATATTTGTAACCATAACCTATGATTGATCTTCTTAATACTTGAAGAATTTTTATCTAAGTGTGAGAAAAAAAAATGATGTGGTTGTGTGACTTGGTGCTCATTTATTGTGAGCCGATTGTTGAGGCAGTGCCTATTCTCTGAACTGCTGGTAAAGCAAAGATGTCCCGTGGGAAGGAGCTTTTGTTGGAAGTCGGACTTATGTAGGTAACTCTAGGGATGTCACCAGGAATCCAGGGTCTTGGGAGAGCTTCATCACACTTTGTTTCCTCATGAGTTCATTAGGCCACAGGCCCAGGCCCACTGAGACCCCAGTATCCTGGAGCAGAACCCAGGGGGTTCCTCTGTGTTGAATACCCATAGACTATGTGGGGCATATAGCCTATTGGGTGATAGAGACATGTGGTAGTTCTGTGACCTTGAGCAGGTTAATTCACTACGCTGGGCCTCAGTGATCACATCTGTAATAAGACAGCTGTGTGCTTTGGGGGAAAGTTAGGATCACTAATGTATATACTGATTCTGCATTTGATAGAGCCACAAATCAATGTTAGCACCCCACCCGAATCCCTTAGTTGAAAACACTGAAAGAAAACGGCAAAGGAGAAATACACACATATTTACTTTGGAAGTCAAAATAAATATGCTGAAAAATGGGTGGACTCTAGGTCTTGTGGGGTGTGTGAAATAAATTAAATCTCATTTATTTATTCAACATTACTGCCTATATGCTGTATATCAGGCACTATGATTGTGCTGTAATTTATTAATGGTGAACAAGGCAAATGTGATCTCAAGATATTTAGTTGGGGGTGGGAGGCTGGTTGGGTAGATGCTAAGTAAAGGAATACATATATAATAACTATAAAGAGAGCCCTGAAAGGGCCTGTAGTTTATCTTTAGAACTTTTTAACATGACTCACAGTAAGAAATATATTTACATGGCAAATAGGTGTGTGTGCCCCAATTATTTGTCATTATATGTGCATTGCATCGATACTTTTATTCTGTTTCTTTAAAAACTGGTAGTTCCAACCCACTAAATTAATTTTATTCCCTATTATTGGATTTCCACTTGCAGTCTAAATAACTTCTGTAGAAAAATCCTTAAACTTTTTTGCTGGCACTTGGCTGGTGCATGCCTAACCATAAAGTGAAATGCAATCTAAAATCTTTTCAGATCCTCCACATTGGGTAGTATGGGCATTTAGCCAGTGAAGAATCAAAAGCTAAGTAATGTGGTAGATTGCAATCAAATACCGAGTTTTAGACCTACTTCCAGCTTTTTAGCTGCAAAATATGAGGATTTGTATCAGCATAAGATTGTTAGGAGGGGTGTGTGTGTGTGTGTGTGTGTATAAATACATATTTTAAAAATCTCTAGAATAGATGCACAAAATGATTTTTTTAAAAAATATTTGAGAGAGAATACATATGCAGTGGGAGAGACAGAGGGAGAAGGAGAGAGAGAGTCTCAAGCAGACTCCCTCCACTGAGTGTGGAGCCTGAGGTGGGGCTCGATTTCATGATCTTGAAATCATGACCTGAGCAGAAGTCAAGAGTTGGACACCTGACCGAATAAGCCACCCAGGTGCTCCTAAGATGGCTCGCTTATCTATCTGTCTGTCTATGTATGTATGTATGTATGTATGTATGTATGTATGTATGTATGTATCTATCTATCTATCTATCTATCTATCTATCTATCTATCTATCTATCACCTACCTACCTACCTACCTATCGAAGTTAGGTAGGTAGGTAGATACCTTCGAAGTTGCCTATCTATCTATCTATCTATCTATCTATCTATCTATCTATCTTTTTACGGTTTTATTCATTTATTCATGAGACACACACACACACACACACACACACACAGCCTGCTGAGAGCAGAGAGAGAGACAGGCAGAGGGAGAAGCAGGCTTCATGCTGGGAACCCGATGTGGGACTCGATCCCGGGTCTCCAGGATCACATTCTGGGCTGAAAGTGGCGCTAAACCGCTGAGCCACCCGGGCTGCCCTAAAATAGCTCTTTTAATACAAGGAGCTAATTTGAATGCTATTTCCATTTAAATCATTATTTTCTTTCATTCAAATTTAAATTCTACTAAGGTCTAACTATGTACTAGGTTTTTTTAAGAAAAGGAAAAATACATAGCTAGTACTTCATAGCATTTGTTCTGTACGAGGTACTAAAGTAGGCACTTATACATAATCACTCATTTAATACTCTAGATAACCTGATTAGGGAGATAGTCTTATCATCCCCATTTTATAAGTGAGAACTAAGCTCAGGGAGGTAAAATAATGTGTCCAACATCACGTAATGGAGTTAGATTTGAACCCAGAGCTCTTGGGGTTTAGGATTGTATTTTTAAAAAAATATTTATTTATTCGTGAGAGACACAGAGAGAGAGAGAGAGGCAGAGACACAGGCAGAGGGAGAAGCAGGCTCCATGCAGGGAGCCCGACGTAGGACTCGATCCGGATCTCCAGGATCATACCCCGGGCTGCAGGTGGCGCTAAACCGCCGAGCCACCGGGGCTGCCCAGGATTGTATTTTTAACCATTGGGCTATTCGCTAATATATATATTAAAACAGTACACATACATTCTATGCTTTGAATGCCCCTGTTTTTTTCCCTCCAAATTATTATTTCCTCAACTATAGTCTCAGTATGCCTGTTTAATTTTTTTCTCTTCGAAGTTGCCTGTCCCAAGGACAGCCATCAACCTCCAAGCACCTCTGCTTTAATTCCGCACTCTGGACGTATTTCAACTCAGCTTGCCCTGTAATGTCCGGCCAAATGAGATTTTGTTCAACCTGATTTTGAGCTAATGTGGTGTGGTGCTGTACAGCCCATTAAAAAAATCCATGGTCTTTTTGTGGATGTACAGTTTAGACCTGTCAACAAAAGAATATGCTTCTGTGATTCCCTCTCCTCCTGCAAGGTCAGTGCCATGTTCCCTCCATTTTAGTTATTTGGTTTTACCTTCCTGCCTTTTCATGATATTTACTGTTTTTCCATAAATTACTTTAATTTCAGTAAAATTAGTTAAATAGAAACCCTGCATCAATGCTATAAATTAATAAGAAACTATTATCACCCGCCATTGTGCAAGAAGCTGCCATGAAAACAAAACAATTCTATTAAATTCTAACTTGGCTATTTTTGCCTGCCAAAGAGATCTGTTCTCTCTTTTAGAGAGGTGGTTTTATTGGTCAGGCGATGCCAAGCTGTGTTGCAGGAATAAATATACCTTGGAATCTCATGGCTTACTCCAACGAAGCTTTACCTATGATTCACACAAAGCCTGCTGAGAGCAGATGACCCTCCAGGGCAGTGTCCATCCTGAATCTACACTCAGGGCTGTAGACCACTTACATCCTGGCTCTACCAGCACATCTCATAGCCTAGAAGAGAGAGAGGAAGGTTGCTATGGAGGGGAGAGAGAGAATAAGGATTCACTCAGGCTCTACCTACCTTGGCTTGGAAGGGAGACATATAACTTCTATTCAACTTCATTGCCCAGAATCAATTATATGGTGAGGGACATGGATATTTTGTTAAAGGTAACCTTGAATACAACATTGAGCTTTCTTTTTTTTCTTAATGTGAGCAAAAGAATTAAAAACATTGTAGGAGGACAACTTTCTCGTGGTGTGGATGAATGCCATTTCATGTTGGGTCATCACTCACGCCCAGCATGCAGGAAGACTATGTTTGCAGGTCCCAGTGCCAGAACCGTGGCGATGGGGCAACTGAGGAAGGTCATTCAGGTGTAGGGCCGTTTCCTGGAGCAAAGATTCAACCTGAAGAAATTTTTACTCAGATAAACTGTTTGTTTTAGAAATAGATACATCCCAGAACTTTTTATTTATTATAGGTTAAAGGTACATAGAATGTCATTTTTGTTGTTACTCTATTGAAAATCCTCTGCTTTTCATGTTATATTGTCCAACATATTCTCTTTTGGAACATAATTGCTAATATTAGTTCATAGCTTCTTTTTTGAGGCTGTGTAGCCTGATTTATGTGCACGTTATGTCTCCCCAGCTAAAAGAAAGCACCATGAATAGAGGAAACTGGTTCTCTCATTGCCTTGGGTTGGCTTTTAGCAGCAGATCCTGAGTTAGCGAGAGCAAATAGTTTATTTGTAAGATGCACCCAGGAGACATGATTAGTGGGATACAGAAGTGAGGAAGGAATGTGAAGGTAGACGATAAAGGGTGCTTTATCAAGCCAGTCACCGTGGGCACATAGTTCGCTGGGGGACTCTGGGAGCCAGTGTAGTGGTGGAATTATCCATCTCAAAGGGTGAGGGGACTGAGGCATTTGTGTACTGGTGCCTACCAGCCATTGGTTGAGGGCTGCTCTTGGGAGGTGGCCAATCCTTAGAACTTCCTGCCATTTGGAATTTGGGGGAATTGTGGGTGAGGCGTCAATGATATCTACTGCATCTGTAGTTCCTAATGATCAATCTCTTTGACTCCCTGGGAGCCAGAATCCAAGATGGTCCCTCATTGCTTTCTGATCTTCATGCTCTTAAATGATCCTCTCCCACTCTGAATCAGGGTGGGCCTTTCCCTGGGAGAAGTGATGATGTGTGACGTCTGAGGCTTGGTCTCTATTGTGGTGTCCTGGATCTGTTGCTCTGGGAGAGCCAACCACCATGCCAGCAGGGCCCAAGGAGAGGAGAGCTGAAGCCTTTGGCCGACAGCTAGCTCTGACTTGTTAGCCAGGTGAGTGAGCCACCTGGAAAATGGAGCCTCTGACCTTGTGTAGCCTTGGAGCGAGAGCATCCCCAGCTGAGACTGATGGCAGCCACCTGAGAGACCCCACATGGGAATTGCGCAGCTGAGCCTTTCCCCTGTTCCTGACCCACAGAAACCGCAAGAGATAAGAAAATATCATTACTGTTTTAAACTAGTAGGTTCTGGGGCGACTTGTAATACAGCCATAGATAACTTTTATGCTTACCAAAGTCTCTGAGTGCTTTGCAAGGTCCCGGTGCTGGGGTGATTTCTTCTTTAAGTGAGGGGTGATGGATGTGTTGAACAAAGCTGATGACTTAGGTGGGAATGGAAAGAAGAAAGGAGAAATTCTCTGTGCAAAGGCTCTTTTCAGGTAGCAACTTGCTAGTAATTATTACATTCAGAAGTTTTCTGGGAGGAGGGGAGAAGTAACAAATAATTTTAAAAGGAGCCACACTGTTTTAGAAGGACATTGCCACCCAGGGTCGAAGCACAGCAGATCCAGGATGCTGGAAGCACCAGAGATTGTCCCTTGTGCTGTTTTTGTCTGTTATCTCTGGTTCCCGCAGTCCAGCTGCTTAGAGCTTTGTGATGCTCTTGCAGGGGCTACGATGGGATTAGGAACCCCCTAGCTTGCTGTTTCTGTGGGCTTTTATGTGTCCTCTCTAGGGGGTATGTTTACAGTGGCAGCTCTGAAGTCACCCTGGGTGCAGGACGAAGATCGCATACTTGCTAATTTAGCTTCCTTTGTGAGCTATTTTATTTCAGATGCCTTCTGTGCAAATTTTGTTCCAGACCAACCTGAACATGTTCTCAGTATCGATTCTGTCTTTGAACGATATACCGGAGTCCACCACTTGCCAGGAAAAAAAGGAGTTCATCTGAGCTTTCAGAACAATGTGTGGGGGCCTCTCTGCATCCAGCCCTTCCTAGGCAGAATCATGTGATATGTCTTCTTTCCAGGATAAACCAACTCTTCCTTTTTGCATAAAACCCAATCTCTTGAATAACAAGAGTGTGGAAGCCGCATTGGCTTTTTGGAATCAGATGGCTGGCCGTGCTCAGTTTTCCAGGGTTGGTGGTGGATTTTCCCTCCCTTCTTCTCTTTTCTTTTTTCTTTTCTTTTCTTTTCTTTTCTTTTCTTTTCTTTTCTTTTCTTTTCTTTTCTTTTCTTTTCTTTTCTTTTCTTCTTTTTTCTCTCTCTCTGTTTCTTTCTTTCCTTCTTTCATGATTTTATTTATTTATTCATGAGTGACACACAGAGAGAGGCAGAGATATCAGCAGAAGGAGAAGCTGGCTTCCCGTGGGGAGCCCAGTGCAGGACTCGATCCCAGGACCCCGGGATCATGGCCTGAACCAAAGGTAGATGCTCAACCACTGAGCCACCCAGGTGCTCCTTCCCTTATTTCTTTCAAGGGTTTGATCGAAGTCCCTTCCGCTGTGCTTACTTCTGTGTCCTTTGAGGTAGTGGAGAGAAGGTGCTTCCTCCTGTGGAAATATTTTTCATGTATTAACCCAGCAATAACTTCTGGAATTTGTGCTGCTTAAAACTTCAGTCAGACTCACTCATTTGCATAAATGTAAAAGAAATAAGGTTTCTGACAGTCATTAGTGGTGTTCACAGATACTCCATTTGTCCTTCCTCAGAGTGAGTGATGAATTGCTCTTCCCTTGCCATTGAAGTTAAGTGCAGCCATGTAGCTTGCTTTTGGCCAGTGGAATATGAGTGGAGATGATGTGCGTTCCTTCCAGGGAGAAGGCTGAAGGAATCGCACATCCGGTGAGCCAGCACAGCAAGTGCAGGGTTTCAGATGGTTTTAGAGGCTCTGTCAACCTGTCCCTTTCAGATTGTCCCTTTGAACCAAGTTCTCTTCAAACTATCTCTGTCTGCTCAAGCCATTTATTTCTTGTTAAGGTCCTGGCTGGTGCAGTCATCATTAAACTAGTACATGAAAAGTAGTAGATTTTCATGAAAATCTGAAAAATGAGGAAGTAGAGAAGAAATAATCCATCATTTTATACTCAGACACCACTACTATTAACACATCCTTTTTTTTCCTATAGTTTTTTCCTTGCACAGTGCAGATTTTTTTTTAACTTGGATGCAGTTGTTCAGTATATACAATCTTATCTCCTTTCTCATGAACATTATACCATTCTCAGCATTCTCCTCCTCCTCCTCCTTCTTCTACCCTTTTAAAGATTTACTTATTTATTTTAGAGAGAGACCAGAGGGAGAAGGAGAGGGAAAAAAATCTTAAGCAGACTCCCTGCTGAGTGCAGAGCCCTGACAAGGGCTCGATCCCACAACCCTGACATTGTGACCTGAGCTGAACTCAAGAGTCAGACACAACCAGCTGAGTCGCCTGAGTGTCCCTGTTCTCAGTGTTCTTGAACAGTCTTCTTAAAATCCCTTTTAATGACTGTGGAGTAAGGGATGCAGTTTAAATAAAAAGGGCTTTTTAAATTACAAAATCATAAAAATTATATTCTGCACAGCCATAGTATATCCAGTAGTAGAGGAGGAGGTAAGTGAAAAAAATAAGTAAACAAATAAAACAGATGGGATGTGTTTCTCACACATGCCTCTCATGGGCCAGGCTTGTGCCTGGGTATTGAGGCATATAGGGCAAAATTCTCACATTCTCACAGGACTCATGCTGATAAACGTTGATTCTGCTTCGAATCCTTTGGATTTGTTACCTACCGAGTTCTTTGTCTTAACTTGGCTAATGGAATCCACCTGTTTTCAAAAACAACACACACAAAAATTGCCCTTTTCCCAGGGGAGGACTCAAGTGTATACAATCTGGGGAGTACACTTTATGAAAAAGAACCCAACGTTATGAATAGAAATCACAACATTTTATTTGATTTACAAGTTAAAAGTGTCATTTGTGTAACAAACATACCACAAACATAACAAAACCCAGAAAATAACACAAAATTATTCTTATTATTTTAATTAACTGCCTGACATGCTCCATAATCTCCTTACAGTTTTTGGCTGAATGCTTGTTGATCAGCATGCTCTTCATATGATGATGACTTTGTAATATCGTTTTCTATGGAGAGAATAGAAAGATGATTCATTCTTTTTTGGCAGGGCTTCTTTACACGGGATGCCCGGTAGAATTATTTGGGAACTAATAGGAATCCTGAAGCCCAAGATGCTCCCAATGAAATCAGGATCGTTAGGACACAGGCGTTAGTCTTCAGTAAAAGCATGGGTGAGAACCGCAGCTCAGAACAGATGGTGGAAATTGGACTTTTATTATTGATTGTTTAGCAAACCTTTCAGCTTTACTACTTGTTACTGGTATTGTCATGTATATTTTTAGGCCTGTTATCAAATTTGGGAAAACCCCTATCAAATCTCTTTCGTATATAAGCTGTGAGGCTGGAGAGCATTTCAAATTTTCTGTGCAGTGGCTAATCTTAAATGTTCTTTGAATTGAAGGCACTCATTCACCAGTTTGTCATTGATGTCCTCATTTCATCCAGGCATTTTATGAGATTTCTGCTATTTTTCAATGGGATCAGTATTTTGTGTCAAAGGAGTAGGAAATTAAATGGCCTGAAGAAATGTGGTTGGATGAGACTATTTCAGCTCAAGGAGGAATGTGTGTAGAGGCCAAGTCCAGCAGGTGAGTGCAGTATAGATATAGGGCAGTGGGCCAGTGGGGCAGTTGGGGGCCCTGTGGCTAGGCCAGGGAAACTGGGAACAGATGGGAAGGTGCCACCTGCTGGCAAGTGCTGGAGAATGGACACTACTTTATAGCGAAGGGATCAGTAAGCATAGGAAGACAGTACCATGGAGTATTAAGATTATTCCCTCCAGAGGCACTGCAAAGCTTTGTGTCAGTTCCGCAATATTACTAACTACTGAGCAGTAATGACTATCCACGGAAACTAGACATACGCATAGCCCTCTACACAAGATCTCCAACTCTACTTGCCCTACAATGCATCCCAACAAGCCCCTGGCCATACCAGTGCCCCATGCCAGGAAGAGAGTAAACAGGTGCGAGTTGGTGGAAGGAAGGCAATGGTCCTAACCAGTTGAGGTTGAAACATCTTTTTTGTTAACTTGACAAATACATGCATGTGAACACAGTGCTGGGTTTTCTGGGAGGGACCTGTGCCAGTGAAGGTCCCTGGACGTTGAGTCTCCACTTCCCAGTGTACCCAATTATGCTTTAGCCCATGAATTTGTGGCTGAATGTCATATGTGTGGGTCAAATTGAAATCTATAAGGGAATGAAAGAGCTACTGATGACAAAGTTTCAGCAGTAGGACGTTAAAAAAAGTTTAGACTTTGTGTCTTTCCTTCTATTTTCATTGTATGGGAAACAATTATTGCTTTTTGAGGCAGCAGCCTCACACAGTCTGTAGAATATCATGATATGAAAATCATCATTCTTAGGCTGCCATCCTGTTTCCATTGTGTACCTTGACAAGAGGCTCCTTTGGTAAGTATAGCAAAGGCTGAACCAAAACCAGCCTGGTTAGGAGTTCTGGGTCTCATTATTTCCTGACATTAAGACAGTGATGATCTCTCCTTGGGTAGTAGCCACTATGTGTTTTTGTACCTTACCAGTCATAGGTGCAGAGGTTCATTGGCTCATTATCTAGGTTTATATCCATGGTCATGGCCATTTCTGAGGTGTATGGAGCCCCAGAAATCCTGGAGAGGCTCAGCTCACAAACAATACTCTTCCCCACACTTTTTGGAGGCAGGCAAAGGATGGAATTTAGCCTCAGTCTGAAGGCAAGGACAATGAGCCAGAGCTGTCTTTCACTCAAGGATATTTATTGTGTGCCTACTGTCTGCTGGTTTTGGGTCATGTGCTGGACATGGAGATGTTTCAGTTACTATTACTGAGTGAAAACATATCTCAAAATTCTGATGCAAAACACCATTTTATCATACTCATGAATTCTGGGGTAAGGAATTGAACATAGCAGGGTGGCTTATTTTTTGCTGGGACCTCCTCTGGGAAGACATGAAGACTGGGGATGGCTTGGTGGCTGGGGGTTGGGAGTTTTCTGAAGTCAGCTTCACTCATGTGTATATCCCAGGACCTCAGCTGGCCTCTAGGAGCCCTATATGTGCCCTATTCATGTGGTCTGTCTGTGTAGGATGGTTTGGACTTCCCCATAATGTGACAGGAGAGTTCCAAAGGAACAAGAAGCAAGTGGCACCTTAGGATCTCATTTGAAAGTCTTAGTTGGCATCACTTGACTTCACTTCTACCACATTGGTTGACTCAGTAAAGGTCGACCAACATTCAAGATGAAGGAGTGGTAAGATTTGAAAAGAACTTGTGGGATGGGAAATATTGTGGCCACCTTTGGAAAATGCAGTCTGTCTCAAAGGGGCCCAGGTACTGGCCTCATGGAGCTCATAACCTAGTGTTATATATAAGGCAGCCAGACATTGACTGGGTTTGTTATTCAACAAACATTTACTAAGTACCTGCAGTGTGCCGGGTTCTGTCCTAAGTGATGGGGACTCAGAGATAAATAGGATGGGTGTATCTGCTGATGATGGAGCCTAACTGCTGATGGTAGAAACTGATAAGAAATAGTTAAAATTAATATATAATGTAATGTCATATAGTGATTAAGTGAAATAAAGAAAACTAAGTAGGGCAAAGAGACAGGGGAGATTGGGAGGTACTATTTTAGATAGGACTGTTTGAGAGGGTCTTATTGATTAGGCATTTTCTAGGCTGAGGGAGGAGTGAGTGCAGGGTCCAGAGGCAGAAATATGGTTGACATGTTTGAAAAGTAGTCAGAAGACTGGCACAGTTGGAGCAGAATGAACAAAGAGAAGAGTGGTTGAAAATGAAGTTGGAGAAATAGTCAAGGGTCAGATGTTGTGGGGCCGGGCTATGGTTACGACTTTGGATTTGTCAGTAAGTGCAGTGCGGGCTTATAATAGTCAGCTTTTGCTGAGTTATGCTGGAGTAACAACCAAATCTCAGTGTCCTACGACAACAACTGATTGTGTTAAGTTCTGTGAAAGAAAATCTTGGGTAAGCCTTGGGATTGGTTGTAGTTCACCTTTCAACCTTTAACCAAGACTGTTATGGTTACTTTACTTTTGTGGGTCAACTGTGGCCCTGCTCTACATCCTCTTCTTCTCAGGATCCACGTTGAGGGAGTCATATTTCTCTGGAAGAGTGCTGTCCTGCTGGCAGGAGGAGAGAGCAGTGGTGGAATCCGTGATCGCTCATAAAGCTATTGCTTTGAAATGGGCATGTCACTTCCATTCACATTTCATTGGCCAAAGGAAGTCATATAGTTATAAGCCTGATGTCAGTGTGATGGGAGTGACAATCCTCCAAGGGGGCGAGGGGGTAGAAGATAGTTATGAACAAGCATCACACTCTACCTAAGTCATTGGAAGCTTTGAGTGGGTAATGACATCTTGCATCAGAAAGATCCCCTGGAAAAACACGTGTAACACTGCTGTTGAAATGAAAGCTAGGTAGGTAGGATAGAGTGTGGTGCTCTAGTTCCTGGAGTGCCAGGTGAGCAGAGATCTTGCAGGAAGAGGAGGTGTCAATGGATCTAGAGACTCAGTATATTGGCCATAATGTCAGATGTAGTAGGAGGTGCTCAGCCCCTTCCCACACAGACCACATGGTTTAGCTGGGAAAAGACTAGTGAATAGTCAATTTCAGTAGAGTGTGATTGGTTCTTGGCTAGAGGTCAGCCCAGAGGGCTATGGCAGCCCCCTGTGGTGTGCCTAATCCAATCAAGATGTCAGGGCAGATGACCCCTTGACCAAGACTCAACATTAAGTAGGAGTTAGTCAGGTGAGGAGGAGATGCAGTAGAGACAGGAATTGAGGATAGATAGAGGGACCAGCATCAGCAGAGGTTCCTAGGTGAGAAGGTTGGTTTTGTGTTACCTTCTCTCTACATTAGGGGGATTAGCCAAGACCTGAGTGTCTCCTGCTCTTCCTTTTCCTTCATCTCTCCAGGAGGCTTACATGTCTGTCTGGTAGGGATCCTGGTTCCACATGCAGTAAAGCTGCAGTCTCAACCGTAGAAATATGTCCACACTACTGAAGTGTAGAACAGTTCCCTGCCATGGCCAGAGATTAACACACTGAGCAAGCAGTCAGAGCTCATCCCAAGACTGGGCCTTCTACCACATTCTCCTCCTCCTGGAGGTTCGATTGGCATTTTGTCATTTTGCTTTCTTGGCTCTGCAGGTTCCATTTAGATTCTTGTGTCTGACCTTTGTCCAGTCAGCAACTAAACCTCTGAAGGAGGTTTTCCTCCTCTGGATTCAATTTTCAAATCGTTTGAAATTTCAGGAAGGGAACATGTAACCTTCCAGTCCTTGCATTTCCCAAGTCCTTAGGAGGTGGGCACTTTGTGGTGAGGGGAGGGATGGCTGGGTATATCCTCAGCCTCTTCTCATTCCTCTGGGTGGCGTAGACAGTGGTGCCCAGCTCTGGAACAGGACAAGACTCTCAGTGAGAGCCCCAGGTTTGCCACTTCAGGCTCTGTGGCCTTTAACAAGTTAGCAACCCTCTCTGTGACTTAGAGCCCCCTCTCAGGAACCTTGTAGATTCAATGAAATAAAGTATGCAAAGCGCTTCACCCAGAGCCCTGGAAAAAGCTCAGTTATAATACCTATCACCTCTGTTACTGCTGTGTCCATCTTTCCTAGTGGCATAAGAGGGAGAAGAAGCCAGAAAACCTGAGTTTTAGCCTCAACTCTGCCTCTTAACTAGCAGGTTGAGCTAGGACAGGGTAACTCCTCTGGATCTTTTTTTGCATGCCTGTCAAACAAAGTGAATGAAGGAGATTAGTCTTTTTTTTTTTAAGATTTTATTTATTCATGAGATATGCACACACACACACACACACAGAGAGAGAGAGACAGAGAGGCAGAGACACAGGCAGAGGGAGAAGCAGGCTCCATGCAGGGAGCCTGACGTGGGACTTGATCCCTGGTTTCCAGGATCACACCCTGGGTTGAAAGGCAGCACTAAACTGCCAAGGCACCCAGGCTGCCCAAAATTAGTCTTTTTTTAATGGAAACTTTAATGGCATTTGAGGAGGGACTATAATTGGTTCTGTGTTCACACTAAGTGCCACTTGCTTCCTTGCACTGTTACAACCCAAAATAGCACCCCCCCTACCAAATATTTCTAAATGCTCCTAGCCATTGGTGATGGTACTTCCCCTTAAGAAGTGCTAAAACAGGAGCATCCTGAATTTCAGTTCTGTCTGACATCCTGTGTGGGTGGCGAAGTAAGGATCTAGTAGGGCAGTTAGTTGAGTAGTTCATGGGTGCCCTCCACTTTTATGATCCTGAGACAGCTTCATTTCCTCTGAGTCAGAAGCTTCTGGGCCCTTATCTATGGAGGAAGGAAGGGGTTTCCGGCAAATGAAAACACAAACCAGATTTTGCTCTACAGATGCCTCTTTGTCCCCTAGTCACATTCTCAGTAACTGATATATGATGTCCTCCTGGGACAGTGGAGAGGTGACTGTATGATCACTGAAAATACATTTGACCTCTAGTGGTATGATTTGAAGTATGCAACTCACGGTGTCTTGAGTGCTTTGTTAAGAGGAACTGAGCCACGCAACCTAAAGTCCTGGTTGCCCTGTTTGCCAAGAACCATTGAGATGGGCAGGGGCTTTGTGCAAACCCTTAAAATTTGCAGCGTGGATCCCAGTGGAGCTGGCCGTGTTTCCTTTCTGACAGTCTCCACATTTCAAACAAAGTCCAAGGCTGGAAATTTGATTGTGGTGGACTTTTCTTCTCCAGCTGGTGCTTTGTGGTCTTGAGGACCATTGACAATGTGAGTCCACCATGTCCCTTTGCCCATTTATTCTCCTGGGGTCGACAGTGCTAAATTATAATGCTGTTTGCTGCATACCATTAATCTTAAGCAAGCAACTTACTGCAAGTTATTAGCTGCTCACCTTGAAATCCTGTGAATAGAGAAGAAAATTACCCTACTGTCCAGGGCCTTTTATTAATTGAATATGTGGCAGAAGAATACAGAGAGTGTTATTAATTTCAAGATATGGGAGTTTGCTGGTGCTTTTTATTTTTATTTTAGCCCTGGATGTTCATCTAATTAAATTATTTAAATGTGCTAATTTGGGGGAAGGTTTTCCTTTCTTCCCTGGTACCTTTCATCACAAGCATCTCCAGCAATGGCCTCTGCCTCTGTGGTGACTAATTTATAGAAGATGAATTTTGAAGAGTTTGTTGCATTTGTCAGATAATTTTATGAGCCTTTGGGAACATTTTTAATGAGTTTTTATGAGACTTTCTGTGACAATATTCTGAACATCTTTCTAGTGCAGAAAGATGAAGATTGCTGACTTAATGGTCTGAAAAGTTCTGGCATTTTTATTTACATTTGATGATAGATGTCAGGTCATTTCTCCTATCAAAGAAAACCTGGTGAAAGTTAACATTTGGCAGATTTTGTAAGTTATTACCTGGATTACTAATAATTTAGTAAGAAAGGTTTGGGGGAAAAAGTCTTTGGTCTAGGGAGAATTTTCTCTCATTTTGTATATAGAATGAGCATTTCTCCTTACACAGTACACGCTGGTTCCTGTCTCACATTTACTTCTCTCTTACTCTGAGTTATCACGCCTGTAGTGATTGAGACAGCTGTGTTCCCTACTAGACGGTAAGCTCTCTGACGGTGTTTAGATGTTCCCAGACCAGGCACACGTAGTTGGCCCACAGTTGAATGTTTTCAGTAAAGGTTTGTCTAAGCAGAAAAACTATGATTTCCTCAGCCCTGCGAAGGCACTGGTGTGTACCAGCTGATACCCTCCAACTCTGACTAGTCATCCCCAGCTTTCTGCCTTTCCCTCATTAAGAAACGGCATCTTCCAGTGGGTTCCTTACGCCCATGTACCATTTGTTGTTGTCATACAGAGTGGAGTCTGTGGAGATATTCCATGACATCTCCACAGTTGAGAAGGGGGTGTATTCAAGATGGCAGGCTCCAGTAGAGCCTTGGTAAGGTGCAAGGAGGACTGCATTCACATCCGTGGGTTTTTGATTAAGCGCAGAGGCAACTTTTTAAATCAGAGTGTAGCAGGCAAGGGATGGGTGTTTGAACTCATCTTGTTCACCAGTTGCAACTGGTGGTGGGAAATGGATGCTCAGTATAGGGAAGTTGGACACAGCTTCCTGATGGGAGAGTGAGGGTCTCTCACTGGAGAGACTCAGGAAGAATGAGGAATGGAAGCCCATTTGGTTGCGTCTGTTATAAGCGGCTTCAGGTGTTGGGGTGAGACATTCTGGGGAGGGGGTTGGTGCAGAGGACCTCAAGGGATGCCCTTTAGATTCTGAACAGTTTTCTCATATTTTGCCTAATGAGAGGATGAGTACTGGGTTTGTAGATTCTTCTTGGCTTTCACTTTCTTCCTCTGTAAATGGCAGTCTCTTCTTTGTCTTCCTTTTTTCCTAGGACCCTGTTCTTCAATCCACCCTCTTGTCATTTTACTCTAATCTCTTTCATGCACTTCTTTTTAATTTTTTTTAATGTACATTTCTCTTTCTCTCCTTTTCTATATTTTGCTTGTTAGTGAGCCCTTCAACAGAGCAAATGTGAGACTGTTCTATTTGACTCCCAGTGATTGAAGGAATAGGTGAGAAGGGGAAGAATTAAAGCAAGTGGTGGAAATGAGGTCAATGGGAGCGTCTTGCACAGAATCTGGGACATGTAGGTTGTCCATAATGACTTGTGGAATAAGTGACTTTGTAAGTTTTATTCACTTCTGCTGACATTATTTCACATTTGCATAATGGTGAGTACATTTTATTTTGTCAGTAATCCATGCAAAAATATCTTTTGAATTTTCTTCCTGATTGGGGTAATTACCGTATAAAATGTGAAGATCAGTGAATAATCTAGAGTGGATATTGAACAGGTTAGGGTGATTTGGGGTGGAAATTGTTGGCAGTTTTAAGGAGAGAGCCCAGATTTGGAATGCAAGGATGCTCACCTCCCACGATGTTGTGGGTGCTGAGAAGCCACTTTATGAAGGCTGGCTTAATTCTATTTACAATCAAAATGAAATTCCAGATATATTTGCCAAGGTCTGCAGCCTTCGTAGCATTCCTGCCCATGTTACTGTGGCTGGCCTAGGAGCACCTGGCCAAGGCCATACTTCTAGAACATGACTGTTGACTCTCTGGAGTTTGCTTATGTAAATGAATTCACGAATTGATGCAAATGAGAAATGCAAGCATCCCCCTCTTTAGAGTCCAGAGGCTCCGCAGAGCAGACTTTGGCGGGGCTTACCTACTTTAGTGTTCGGTGTCAGGAAGTTTGATGTTATAAGTACTGCTTCCCTGGGGCTTGATTCTGAGTAGTCCCTGCTTTGCCAGAATGTTCTTCTGTGCATTGGCCTGAAATTCCCTCTCGGTATTGGTATATATTGTTTCATGTCCAAGACTTATATTGAAGCAGACATTTCAGGACCATCAAGAATACGATCAGGAATATACTTCAAAAACGGCAGAGGGGAAGTTGCTTCTTGCAGGAGATTGGTTGTAAGCTGTTAGTGTGTTGTGGGAAGAGAGCCCTTAAGTGTCACTGGTCTTAAAAACACAAAACTGAAAGGCTAAAAAACAAAACAAACAAAAACACAGTTCCTCAAATTTTAGCATAAGTATCAAGGCTGAAAAATAGTGTCTGATCCTAAACCTCTAAAGAGAACAGCAGCCTGTGTGAGGGAGTGGGGGATGCTGTCTGGGTGGCAAGGCCGTGGACATGCCCAGCTCAAGGGAAGTGGGTTTATTTTTAGGATATAGAGTTTTCTTCTGGAATCTAAAGACTGAAAATTATGCCTCATGGTCTGTGAAAGGGATCAGAAACCAAGTTACATTTTGCTCAGTGGGCCATGGTCTCTCATTTCTGATTCTCTTTCATGCCTTTATTTTACAGTTTATTATTGCACTTTTACTATGTACTGGATGATGTAGGAAACAGAGGCAGAAGAGAAATTATTAAATTTCCTTATTACTTATAGCCAACTGACAAGTCCTTGAAACAGTGATATTCCTCCAGGGACTCAACTGTCTCAGTGCTAAAACTTTGCTAAGGGCAAAAGGCAGTCTTAGCCCGACCCCCAGGATCCTGTGGTCTGCTTTAACATATAAAGATTCCTTTAGAAATTGTCTGTATCTCTAACTCCCCTAAGATAACGTGTTGGTAATCATCCCCCAAGCATATGACCCACTGATACGTATCTGAAGGGTCTCATGACTAAGGTTTTATTAGACGGTAGTAAATGACCTTTTCCCAACAATAGCTAGCCCCTCAAGGTCTTGGAAACCTTGATTCAAAATACCTTAGAGACTTACACTATTCCTAATCACTTTCTAACTTGGAAGTATATAATGGGCCCCTCCTCATGACCCCAGTGCAGCTCTTTCTGCCCATGGGCCCTGTCCCCATGCTTTAATAAAACCAGCTTTTTGCACCAAAGATGTCTCAAAAATTCTTTCTTGGTCATCACATTCAAACTCTAATGTCTTTTCCAACATCAATGGATACTTGCCCTCCAAGAGCTTACAGTTTACTGGAAGAAACAGAAAATAAATAAATAAATTTTAAAAATTAAATTGTGACAAATACAATAAAGGAAATAGGGCATAGTGATGCAGAAGCTGTGTGTGTGTGTGTGTGTGTGTGTGTCTGTCTGATGGTGATGGTGCATTGTGGGAAGATGCATTTCTTATATAAGGTGGTGAAGGAAGACCTCTCTCTGAGGAGGGAACAATTCAGCCAACATCGGAATGATAAGAATGAACCATCCAAGTAAAAAAGTAGTGCGAGGGATGCCTGGGTGGCTTAGTGGTTGAACATCTGCCTTCCACTCAGGGTGTGATCCCATTCAGGGGATTGAGACCCACATCGGGCTTCCTGCAAGAAGCCTGTTTCTCCCTCTGTCTATGTCTCTGCCTCTCTCTCTCTCTGTCTCTAATGAATAAATAAAATATTTGAAAAAAATAAAAAAGTAGAGGGAAAAAAAAAGTAGAGGGAGAAGGTGAGAAAGGCCCCAGGTTCTGCTTAGAGACCCACTGAGATAGCCTGCTCTTTACATAGAAGTTTTCACATTCTATGCATTAGGAGCAGAAGTTTTCTGATTCCTTGTACAAAATAGATTATGAATAGAATTCAAATCACAATTAAAAATTAAACAAGATGATAAAAAAGTCCTTATTCACATAAGTCTTAATGACCAGATTTGGGGCACTCAGAGGCACAGTTTGAAAGTTCAGATTATTGCTGCTTTGGACTTCTTCTGTATTGATACTTTTGTTCTGAGAAAGTAAAAAAACGTCCCTTCCTTCCCCCTTCATTGCTGTTCATCAGTGTTGCCCAAGGACAGATCAGGGGGTAAACCTTAATCGTATTGGAATCAATTTTGTTCAGTAAAGGCTTTTTATATGAAGTCTGGCAAGTTTACATTTTAAAGCTTCTCTTGTGCTTAAGAAACCAAATTTTTGTCAAACTTGAGCTCAGCTGGAAAGATGAGTAGATTTTATAATTTTTGCTATACCAGTGGATTTCAGTCTTTCAGTAGGCTTTGTCAGATATCTTAAAAAAAAAAAAAAAAAAAAAAAAAGGATAGGAGCGCCTGGGTGGTTCAGTTGGTTAAGCATCTGCCTTCAGTCAGGTCATGACCTCAGGGTCCAAGGATTGAGCCCTGAGTTACGTTCCCTGCTCAGTGGGGAGTCTGCTTCTCCCTCTCCCCATCCCATCCTTATGTGCTCCTCTCTCTCTCTCAAATAAAATCTTCAAGAAATTTAAAAAAGGATAGATGGAGTAATTTTATAAAAACCATAGACAAAATAAGCAGAGACTCTATGTATTGATGGACAGACTCTGGACAGGTGATCTGACAGGGTGGCTGGGGCTGGGGGTAGGGGGCGTGGGGGAGTAGGTGGTCCACAAAGAAAAACTCTTAAAGGACCTTGCAGTCTGGAGCTTTGAGGATTCTCTATTTTAGGCATGTCTGTGGAACTGTTTTAGAGGAGACTTTTGTTTACTTTTTAAAGATTATAGCCATTTCTTAGGAATAGCTAAATGTTGAGTGAAGTTACTGGTTGAGGGCTTTTCTGAATTCTGTCATTGTATTGTAGCATGCACTTTGATATTTGTTAGGATATATCAATTAGTTTGCTGTGCCTGAGTGATCTTGAGCTACTGAGAAGAGAGTCCCAGAAAGAGCTTTGGTCATTCTTAAACTGAATGTTCTAAGACTCTAGGGTATATACTGGAGGCCCTACAGTTGAGTTGCTGTGGTTGTAATTTCTTGGGGGTAGGGCTAACCCCTGGCAGTGGGACAATTCATGCCAGGATGTATATCCAGGTGGCAGAGGTCATTCTGATGTATATGCACATCATTATCAGAGAGGAAGGGCAGCTTGTTTACAAACCCCTGTGTTGTGGAGGAAACCTTTTCTTTTGCTCTTCAATAGTCTTCTAGCTGGTTTAAGAATCAGACTGACATGAGACAGATTAACAGGAGAAAATCACATGAAAGTTTAATAACAGACATGGGAGAGACCCTGAGAAAACTGAGTAACTCCCAGAAATGACTGAGGCCATCACCTTAAATGCTATCTTAAGCTAAAGATGAAAAAAGATGTTGGAGGTGGGGAGTCAGATATAGGAGGTTATGGGAAAAGCACAGTAGCCAAAGGTATGGTTATAATGCAGATTTAAATACTTGCCTTCTCCACTGATAAGAGTTTTAGAGATTTAGAGTCATCCCCCTCTTCCTAGTACAAGAGGGAGATGTCCTTACAAATGGAGAGTTTTCTTCTACATACAAATGTCTCTTACAAAAGGGTAACTTCCACTCAGTTTTCTGAGCTTCTCTGGTGTTTATGGTTTCTGAAAAATAACCAGCCTAAAATAATCAGTATGCCAAAGAGGTATATTTTGGGGTGGCAAAATTTGCTCCCCAACACCCACATTCTAGATGTGAAATGTTTTATGTCCAAAACTATTGAAGAAATGATCATCTGAAATGAAGGTTAATTAAAGAAACTCGGATATCTCTTGGTGCTTAGAGTCCCAAATGATTAGGTAAGGTGGACTCACAAACAGCTTGAAGGCTTAACACATTCAGGCTGCCAGCCAGAGTTTGAGGAGCTGAGCTCTTTCTCTGCATTTCTGAATGTTTAGCCCGTGTGGTCAAGGATGGTCAGCTGTTGAAGAAAGGCATATCACTTCCATGAGTCTTTCCATTAAAATTTGAGTTATTCTCAACTGAGATCCTTGCTTGTGTCTTGTTTGTGCATCCGTCTGTCTCTTCTTCCTTCTCTCTTTCTGTCCACTTCCCTCTCTCTTCTGTTCTCCTTGTCTGTTGGCCTCTGGTACACTCATTTCTGGCTGTTGTTGGGTGTCCTTCCTTCCTCAGCTAGAGTCCAGGGAAGAAGATCCTTCCTCATCTCCCATATCCTCTAAGGGGTTGATGAGAAAGCTCCCTCGTGCTTCCACAATTGACTACTCTTTGGAGAAAGCAACACTGCTCCCTCAAACATTCCCATTGCCCCCATCCTTTGCAAAGCAAAGTGATCCAGCAGTTCTGCTCCCAATGCCTCTCTTCAGGCATTCTCTGCCTTCAAAAACACAGTGATGCTCTTTACTCTCCTTGTGCTGCCAATGTAAATCCATGTTGAAAGGTGCTCAGTTGATTTGGCAGAAAACATGTTATTCATATCAGGCCCTTGTGCTTGTTTTCTGTGGAGCCTTTGACATGTAGTCTTTGGCAAGCCCTGGTCCTACACACAGCACCACTTGGGTATGGCAATATCACGGGGTTTTCCTCTTTGGACCTTGAATGTTGATGACCTCTCCATACTTGGTATGATAAAGGGTGGTCTCACTGTCGATGTGGCCCTTGAAATATTGGTTAAGGTGATATAAACCCAGTTGGGCAAAGCTTTTGCATTTAACTGTGGGCTTAGTACCTACCTAATGGTGAATATGTAGAGGAAGTGGCTCCAAACTCTATTTATTTTGCACATGAAAACTTTACTTCTTGAATAAAAGTATGTACGTTAGGTTGAAACTTGAAATTCCCAATATTTGACTATTTTTGACCTATAAAAATGGTAATTTTATATGGCTCAACCTAGTAGTATTGAATGAATAGGGGGAAATGAGCCTTATTTAAAAGGATTCTTTGTTTTCTGTTTCATTAACTAGTTTATTCAAGACAACACCCATGGAACACATTTCTCATTCTAAGCATTTTGGTAGGTGTTGGGGTTACAGAAAGAAATTGATCTGTTCTCTGCCCTCTATCCAGGAAGGCCACACCAAACTAACTCTCGTCCAGGTATGAGGGGTTCTGAGAAAAGTTTCTCAGTGTGCTGAGGGCATGGTGGGGTGACTGTTTTGGTTGGCTGCATACTGTCCAGTTTTAACTGAAAGTCCTGGAGAAATGGATCAGATTACTGTAGGGCACGAGGGCGGGGTGATGGAATCCCAGTTACAGCTCTGTGCAAAAAGGGGACAACTCCATGGCTAAAGAAGTTTGGGACTGGAGATGAAGCCCATCCCTCCATCCAGAAGAGTCAAGAAGCGTATTAGCAAAATAAAGGCTCTGTGAAGTCTCAGTGGAGAAAGCTGTTTAATTTATTTAAGCAGGATTTCTCCAACTTATTTGACTTTGGAACTCTTCTTGTATTTAACATCCTATGAACATCTTTGGGTTCTCTCTCCTCTTTGTCCTTTTGGGGAAAAAATTGCATCATTCTCTGTCCTAAAGTGCACGTTATTGCCTTATATTATTACTTTTATCCATGATTCGGGCAACAATTAGTATTTAAATAGCCCATCACAAGAAAATGTAATAATAATGCGATCTTGGGATTAAAAGGTTTTTCAGAAGGGTTGCTAATGTGCTCTGGAGGGTCGTGAGTTACCGCAAGGCTATTTTTTCTAGCTGACACACACAGAGCCTGGCTGGCTGCTCACCTCTTTCTGAAAGTGGGTTTTTTGCACTGAAGGCTGAACCAAGTTGTTATGGAAACAGAAACGGTCTCCCCTGCCTGAGAACAGTGCCTTGCTAATAATTAGAGAGCGTGGCTGAGCAAACTTTAGTGGAAATGATTAATCTTTGCAAAGCACAGGTAAGCCTAAAAGATTGAACAGGTGTTTTTTGGCCTTTGCACTTTACAGCCTGAGAAAATTTTAATTTGGAAATAGCCCGGCAAGTTCAGGCTTTGAGTCTTTCCTTACTTCAAAAAGGAAAGTCACTCTTTAATATTATGGTAATTGGCTTTTACTATTAAACATTTTAAAGGTATCTCTTAAGCCTGTAGAGTGTCTCAGAAGGTTTGCCACCCTCTTCCAGCTCGTGAAAATGCAGATTCCGACTCCTCTCACACCCGCTCAGCCAGACCACTGCGGGGAGGTCTCAGAATTGGATTCTTTTTTTCTTTTAAAGGATTTTATTTATTTATTCATGAGAGACACAGAGAGAGGCAGACACAGGCAGAGGAAGAAGCAGGCTCCCTGCAGGGAGCCTGATGTGGGACTCGATCCCGGATCCCGGGATCATGCCCTGAACCCAAAGGCAGATGCTCAACCAACCGCTGAGCTACCGAGGTGTCCCTCAGAATTGGATTCTGTAACAAGCCCTCTCCAGCTGAGTTTGTTACTTGCTTCTGAGAGTTAGCTTTGCTCCAGGACTGGCAAACTTCCTCTATAAGTAGTTTAGGCTTTGCAGCTCTATCATTGTAGCCTGAAAGCAGCTATAAACAATACATAAAGTAATGGGCGTGGCTGTGTTTCAGTGCCCTCTGCGTCAGGCAGTAGCAGATTTGGCCCTTGGCTGTCATTTACTGACCTTTGCTCCAGAATCTTCAGAGTACTGCACACTGGATGGGACACCTGCTGTCAGAGGTGCTTGTGCTAAAAGTCAACCAGTCATCCAGATAACCCCCTTCAGTTTGGCTGGAAGACAGGCAGAAGGAGACCATGCCTTTGGTGGGGAGTCGGGGCAGGGAATTAAACAAAGGATTTGCTGGTCCCTCGCGTTCTGATAAGCACATTTGCTGAGATGAGTTTTGAATTCGGATGGGAATCTCCTTAGCACCCGTCTTAATTGTGGATAAGGTGCTTTCCTGGTTGGGGGGGCTAGAATAGAAGGGAACAGGGTAACTGAAATCTGTTTTTTTTTTTTTAAGATTTTATTTATTTATTCATGAGAGAGAGAGGCAGAGACACAGGCAGAGAGAGAAGCAGGCTCCACACAGGGAGCCCATGGGACTCGATCCCGGGTCTCCAGGATCACGCCCTGGGATGAAGGTGGCGCCAAACCGCTGGGCCACCTGGGCTGCCCTGAAATCTGTTTTGAAGCATGAAGGAGATAGAAGTTTGGTGTTGGTGCTGGTTTGAGAGGTACCTTTTCGCATCTTGTCCTCGGCCCCACTTGCTACTTCGGGCCCTTGTGTGGGAATACCTGCTCTGTCTCTTGGGCCTGGCCTTTGGAGCCATGCAAAAGCTGCTTCCACTCTCAGAGCTGAAGTTTTGTCTGTCTGTGCCCCAACTTCAGGGAATGTCGAACTCTTCTTTGGGAGTGCACACAAGTCCAGGAACTTGAGTTTCCCTTGCTATTTTCAAGTGCCATCATGGCATGTTCTGTATTACATCTGCCCTCGGGTAGCTTTTCAGCATCCTGAAAAGGCTTCTGACATGAAAGGGAGCCCTTGCATGCTTCCATGTTTGTCTCAGCTACGTCCATCCATCCAGATTCTGAGCTTTGCATCCCTTGTTCCAGGATTCTGTTTTCCCAAAGACTTTGCTTCATTTCAAGTTTTCTTTTTATGTGTTTAAGGAAGAAATTACTCCTCTGGACCACAGCCATGAATGCATGGGCTTTGAGTGTTTCTGGTCACATCCCTGAAGCATCCCTTCTTTGTCTTGCAACAATCCCTTGCTATTATCTTATTTTCTGATTTCTTTTGAAGGGGTAATGATGGTGGCCAATTTGTGCATTTTATGATTTTAATTCAGTTATGCTCACACTGCAGCTGGAGACATAATGGCACACACACCTGAGTTGTTCTCTTTGATTCAGCCTTAAAATCTATTTCCCCCATGATTCCAGTCTGTATATTATGGTGTCATTAGCTTGTGTAGCTTTGCAATGTCATTGTCATCGCGTATTATCAAATACAAGAACATTTTCTTTTGATATGTTTATACCCACTTCCAAACCTACTTTGCATTCATGGATCGCAAAGCGATTTAAAGACTTCTCTAGTTGATTGTTGTTTATTTTTTCAAGAACCTTGGCTCTTACATATATTTTTAACTATGAACATTTATGCTTTGTGTCTGTTGTATGTCATTTTCTCTCTTGATTTTATTTTTAAATGTCTTCTTTCCAATAGATTTTTACTTTTCACCCAGGAAACATTTACACAGTGCCTTCTATGGGCAACATACATCCCTCTAGTCATTTATACAGACTTTCGCTTAACCTGTTTCCATGAAGTTGTGCTTTCTCCCTTGATTGGAGGTGTTTGGAGTGAGCATTTCCACAACCTGGTGAGGGCTTAGGAGGCTTGGAGTCAGGAGTCAGAAGGGTCTGGGGTTTCAGTGCAGCCCCGACTCCCTGGCCAGGTGACCCAGAGCCTCAGGTCCCTTCTCTGCAACAGCAAAGGTGACAGTACCTTTCTGGAAGGAGGTTGTATCTATGCATGAAAAATGTTAGCACAGGTCTGCCAGAGAGTCAGCGTCCTAGAAGCAGGAGCTGTTACCATGATAACGAGGAGACACAGATGAATCCCTTCTATCTGCCCCACAACCAAATCCCTTCTCATCTCCTGGGGAAGAAATGCCATCCCTCTGAATATGCTAGTTCCTCTGAGCCCTGCCTATTTTCAACCAGAATTCTGTGATTCGTTACATTTTCAGCTTGCAAATTCAAGTTCTTTCTCTGTGGCTCGCTATTTTTGGTATTGGACCCACAGTCATTTCACAAGAAGGATTTGGCAGGATGTGTTCAGTTTCCTCAGTTTCACTCCTTGTAACAGAATGCAATAGTCACATTTCATGGCCAGGTCTGTCCAGGGGATGTTTTCTCAATTCTGTTGATAGTGGAGGATCCTCGGGCCCTTTCATGGGATAGTTAGCTTTGGAGAGTTCCTGCCTTTGGAAGATAATCGATCATTGCACTTGATCCTTCTTATTGTAAAGCTTCCATTGGAGCATAGTTTTTACGAAACGTCTTTACTTTCTGTACTGCAAACAGTACAGCATGATGGAGATGCTATTACAAAATCGATGAAGGACCCAAGACCAAGCTGTATGGTGGGCGTGGACTGTCCTATACAGGCTCTTGTGGACGCTGCTGAGATGGCCTTTTCTTAGTTTTACCAGCTTCCCTTGGGGTTGGAGTCTTGTTTCTTTGTCTCAACATTTATCTTTAACCTCAAGAGTATGTTGCTGCTTGTGTAATTTATGAGCAACGTACAGTCTCAAATTTCAACTCTGGAAAGTGGTGGAAAATTAGGTGAGAATTTCTCTTATAAAGGATTACCTTATTTAAAAATATTACCTTATTTCCGTTGATCTGTCATCTGTTCCCATGGAAATAGAATTAGGAGATAGTTTCTGACGATCGCTTTCAGGGCTGGCTCCTGATTCCCACTCCAGTTTCCATAGAGATGGAAGCAAATGGGTGAAGACAAGGTAGAAAAGATTCCATCAAGTGATGAGCTGCTGTGGGACTGTAGCCCAGACCCTCCTCTGAGGGTTCCTATGTGCTCAGTTGGGTTATGAACTTTTTATGATGCTGGTATTTGCTGGAAGCTCAGGAAATATCCAGAAAATGGCCTTCACCCTAGCATGAGAGCTCTTATGTTTTCCACACTTCCCTTTGTCTTCTAGAAGCTTTAGTGACAGCTTTGCCTCTCTTGGATACTTATTATTTCCTTCTTTCTACAATCGTCTATAAAGCAATTGAGATAATCAGCTATTGACTGCCAGGCAATTTTGGTATCCCTGGTCTCCCAAGGTGGGCAGGAGGAGAGAAATGAGCTTTTGTCTGCCAGGAGTTTGGCCTCCTTGAGTCCACACACTGGCAGAAGCTTTCAGATTTTCTGTCTGCTTTCACAAAGCAGACACAAGAACAAAAAGGCAAGGTTGAGTGGCACTGTCGCAAACTGCCTTCTATTTCTGAGGGCTGTTTTGGTTGTTTACCTTGAAATTATGAAATTACCTTTATGCTTTTACTTAAATCCAGTTGGTCTGCACTTGTAACAGAATAGTTGGTCCGTAGCCCACTAACTGATACCATTAGCAGAAATTATCTGTCAAAATAAAAAATGATGTCCTTTGAAGAAAACAGTTTTAAAATAAGTAAGGATAAAATGGGATGTTTGAATGGGCTTCTCCTCTTTTGGATCTGGGGCTTTTGGCCCTGGGCTACAGAAGGGCACAGTTCGGGACCTTAACCCGTAAGGCTACTTGGGGAAGGGTCGGTTTCCAGAATTTCTAAGATTCCTTTGTTTGGAAGGCACTTTGGGTGCTGGTCTTAAAGTGTCATTTGCACAGCAAGCTTGTTTCCTACACTTGAGCAAGTAGATTAATTTGAGTTGGTGGCTGATGGTCCCTGCACTGTGTCCACCTGCGTGGTCAACCCTTTTTGGGAGAGGAGGGGAGAGTAGTGGCTTGAAGTGCTCCCCTGAGAGGCTGAACATAGTGCATCCTGAGAAGGGAGTGAGAAAAGCGATGAATCCACTGAGGATTAAACTGTTTGACCCAAAATGGGAATGCTAACACTTGCATCTTTGTTAACACCTCAGTAGTTGTGTGTGGATTACTGATGTGTAGAAAACCTGTAGAGCCAGGCCTTCAGGTAGCCTTGTTCACTTCTTGCTCCCCAAGGAAGCCCCTTCTGTGGGAATCCTGTTGCTGCTTGGGGCATATGTTCCTCGTTCTCCAGTGTGGACCCAGGTTGATCTTGACTCTCCAGGATGTTTGGCTAAATGATCTGCACTTCTGTTTTCCCACCTGGTGGTGGAAGAACCTCACCTGGAGTTTTGGTGGAGTTTTGTTGAGATCCTCCAAAGTTCTTCAGTTGGGTCTGTAGATTGGGCCCCTTTCAGGCCAGGGCCATCTTTATCTGTGCCATGGATTTTCTTAGTTTTAGTTTCTGAGAGATTTTTTTTCTTTTCTGTTTTTCTCTATTCTGTTTTTTTTTTTTCCTTGTGGGTTTTTTTTTTCCTTTTGTTAAACCTTGATTGGGAAAGGAAAAGGAAAATCATTCAGAAATATGGATGTCATATGAAGAACAGCCTTAGCTTGGCTGTTTCTGAGACCCTTGGCCAATGGTGCCAGGAGCTGGGTGGAGAGTCTGTGGAGGCTCTCAGGCTGTCACATGGGACCACGCATAGGTGTGTGTGCTGCACACTTGGCTCTGTGCCAGGTGGGATACCAAGTGTGACCTCACTTAATGCCCAGGAATTACCCTGAGTGGGTGTGTGACACAGACCTGTCCTGTGAGTGAATGAATGTTACCATCTGCG
Organism: Nyctereutes procyonoides; assembly: GCF_905146905.1. Lineage (NCBI taxonomy): Eukaryota > Metazoa > Chordata > Mammalia > Carnivora > Canidae > Nyctereutes > Nyctereutes procyonoides. The sequence goes on along the minus strand of NW_026575131.1, from coordinate 35,964,975 downwards.
TTTCACCGATAGAGAAACTATAGCTCTTGACTGGTGTCAGCTCAGCTCTATAAACCCCCAAAGCCACACAGTCCCTGAGATAATGTGATCTCACTGCTGAAGTGGGAGTCCAATCCAGGTCTCCCTCAGTCCAGAGAGGTCCCAGCTCCACAGCGGGGTTGGGACCCAGGCCTTCTGTCCACCAGCTGCTGTTCCCACCCCCAGTCTCATTAGCAGCTCCCTATGTAGCTACAGTCCTGTCTTCCTTCGAGACCCAGGTCATGTGTTACTGCTTTTTTGGAGTCTTCTAAGGACTATGTCTGACTCCTGCTTCAGGAGGCCCGTCTGCTCCCCTGCTGATGATCTGGAGTTTGTGTGGTCAGTGGTCAGTTTGTGTGGAGCAGGGGGGTGTGGTGGGTACGAAGCCTGTACTTGTCTGTCCAGCCTCCCAGCCTGGGAGGTGCTTGAGGGCTAGGGCTGCATATTTCACCCTAACATCCAGCAGGTGCTCAGGAAATGTTTGTGTAAGGAGGTTACCCTATAGATGTAAACTCTGAGTGGATGCTGTGAGCTAGCAAACCATCTGGTTGACCCCATAGTGATGAATAACAGGCTTCCTACAGTCCCTGCCCTACCACATAAAGTTGGAGTTGTCCCTCTTCATTGTGACCAGTGGACGGTTCTAGTCTGAGTGGAAACAGCAGAACAGCTGACACTTACAATATTCACCCTTCACTTACTGTGTAAAAGGATTTGATTGTAGGGTCGTTAATCAAGCTGTCAGGTAGAACATGAAGGTCTTATTTATTATATAAGGTACTTTATAAAGAAATTGAGCTGTAGTGATGAATAGATATTGGACACCAATTATGTTGCTGCTATTAATCAAGATATTCATATTTAGCAGTAACAGCTACCGTGAGGGATTGTAAAAGTAAATAAATTTCCCCAAGGATGAATTACACCATTTAATGATTAGCATCCTATTAAGAGCACTGGCTGTTTACAATTAGACTTTTAAAAAAGTAGTAAGTCTGCATGCATTTAAACAATAGTTATGGTTAGGCAAACCAACAGAAGGACACATTGCTAATTACTTCCAGTTAATTATAAATACATTTATTGGGTTTAAAATGTATGCTCCTATTAAAATTTGTCCTAATCAAGAAAGTCATGTGACTTGCTCTAGTGTCACAGCTGATGGGCAGGGTCAGGATCTGAACCTGTCACTTTTATTTCGGGATGTTTTTCGAGAGCTTTGCCATTTACTTCTTAGATAATTCTTGGGAGCTGGCCCAAGTTTCACATACATTTTATCAAGGAGGAAATGGGCTGTGTGTGGACACAGGCTTTCGAGTTGATTCCTCTGTCCTTGTGTTCTTGTGCTTGGGGGCCCTTAGGGTAGGAGAGGAAGTGAAACTGTATACGTCCTGGGCATAGAATATGGTGCATAGTAAACTGTCCCAACATGTGAGCTCCTTTAAAATGATATTTTTAGTGGTTTGAAGGAAATATCTAAATTTGGAAGCTGGTTTTGATACCTTGAGTAATCTGGTGGGCTTGAAGTAGTCGATAAATAAACCCTTCTGGACATGTGTTTACAGGCAACAATATTTATCAAAGTTAGGCTTTATTTTGCCCCCAAACTGAAGTTATAAACCAATTTTAGTGCACATACTTGTGTTTTCTATGCCAGGGACTGGTGAAAAATGAGGGTGTTTTGGGTAAGCCACTTAGCGTACAACCTTTTCCAGCATTCACTGAGGAGAGCTCATCAGCATTCAATAACCCCGTCAGAGTGGAAAAGTCTATTTGCTTTAAATGAGATTTTGCTTGATTGCTATTTTTATTTTGAAAATCCAATTTTAGCTCTTTGTCTCCCATAATAATGAGTTTTTTGATAAATATTGTCACCCTTTATTATAAGTGTAAAGGAGAGGTAACAAACGGCTTTCTGCAATGCAATCGTGTAATAAATAAAATGCTGGGAGTCCTCTTGTCACTGGCATAAATAGATACATTCCTTCTTAATGGACGAAGGGGAAGAGCATGCTGGTGTAACTCTGGAGAAATTTGATGCTGCCTGTGAAAAATCCAGAGGCTGAAGTCTGAAATGAATGCTACTACCTTATTTGATTTTGAATGGTTGCAATTAGATAACTTTCACAATTAATTCTGGTTGGGTTTCTTGTTATCGCTGAGTGCTCTTCCCATGCTGGGGTTGATTACTGAGGAAGTGGGCCCTTGGCGATCCCTTCCTCACTGTAGGTTTCCTTTGGGATGACAGAAGCTGCTTATCATAGCACAGGACAGAAAAATCCTGGAAGCACACAGAGCTCAAGTGACAATTCGAAAATAACAATCAGAGCAGTGAGTAGAGGCTGAGGCACAAAATCAGTTAACAAACAGAGGAGCTAATCTGTCAGGCATTGGTTGGAAAGCCTATTTCTGACTTTATTTCACAGCACATTATGACAACATTTCCTTAAATCACAATTCATCTCCATTTAAAAATATAATCCACATGTTCTCCTGGGAAATAATCAGAGACAGAGCTTTCCTATTCTTCCCACCCCCCTGAAGTTAACCTTGTCCTCCCAAAGAGCATTTTCACACTGCGAAATGTAATTTACTTATACCCAACAAAATTGGAATAAAAACCACCACAGTTACCAGTGAACAAGAAAGTGAAATTGGGTTTTGGAGAATCAGGGATTAAAAAATGAATTATTTTTTACTGTTCAAAAAATAAATATACTGAAGGAGATGTAGGGAGATCCCACTTTTCCATAGTAGTTTGTATCCATCTCTGGTTCATAGCATGGTGTACGTTGAGGGTGGTGGATAGTCATGGACTTGGTAGTGGTCTCCCTCCTGGTCCAGCTGGAGGGAGCCTGGAACCTTAGAAGCCTATCACATGGGTGCTCTGGGGGAAGGCCTGGATCTGCATCCTGGTCCATGTACTTGGAGGCTGTTAGCTAAGGTGCCCTTTGCCTCTCTAAAACTTTTTTTGGGGGGAAGCCTGTAGGTTTTTTAAAATAATTATTTATTTATTTTATTTATTTTTTAATACCTCAGTGCATTGTGTTCTCTGTTTCTAGCTTCACATTTACATGAGTTTAACAGGAACCAGAAAATAAATAACTTTTCAGCAAAGACTTCAGCAGTGACTGATGGGAGCACTTCTCTTGTCTTGGACTTACTTCCTTTCAGTTCAGGGAACATGGAATTGCCCAGACTGTAGAGTCACCCTGCTTTTTCCAGGGCATCTCTCCTTGTGCATTCGTGATGATCTTAGATGAGACTCCGCCGTCAGAGGTCAAGTTCAAAGGGGATGTAGTTGTCATGAGCACAAGAACATGCAGTTGTCAGTCTCTTTGAGTGCAGGACATAAATGTGCTTACAGAGCCGGAGAACTGAGTGACCAGAGGTTCTGACTAGTTGGGGAAAGCTAGAGACCAAAAAGGGTTAGTTTGAATATTGGCCACATTTGCTACGTGCAGATGCTGGGGCCTTGGTGTTTGCCCCATCTCCAGAATATGCTAGGTATTCATTTCCTATCTGAGTGGATATTATCCAATCCTGTGGTTGTTCACCATGTGCCAGGGTCTGTGCTAATAAAACCTTATGATCGTCTCCCCTTCTCCAATTTTAGAGGCACAGATACAAGGTCTAAGAGTCTGTGTCACCAGCCCTGAGTCTATATCTGGATTCAAACATAGGCTGTGCTCAGCACTAGTAATAGGAGAACAGGACATTCATGCCCATTAGGACAGTTCCCTCCCCTGCCCACCTTGTTTTCCCCTTGCCTTTATGGTCGATTCCTATTTTGAAATGAGCCATCACATGTGGAAACTCTTTATGGCTTATACAGGTTATTATTACACCAGATGGAATTGAATCCATTTTGGGAGATGAGCACCCCTCCTAACCATGTTTCATGTTCTCATCCCTTCTTGGTTTGCATTTCTATTTTTCCTTTGATTGAAAGTAATGAACGTGGGCAAAAACAGAGAGGTTTTCTCTGGAACTGGGATTCCGGAGCTTTACAGAGCTAATAGCAGTATGCCGCAGTGTTTGTTTCTGCCAGCAACATTCTGTGTGAGGTGAGAATCCCAGCCATTACCATTTTGGGTGAAGAAATGACTTCTAAGTTGTGAGTGACTTAGGTGGAGAAGCTCTAGATGGAGACCATTCATCTGGCATTGTATTATTAACACCCCAAGAGCCTGAGACAGAGATCCTCATACCCTGGACAGACGGGATTTTTTGTATATTTCTGGTAGGTTCTATTCATAAATGTTGGAATTCTGTTCACTGGACAGTAATGAACCCATTGGTTTGGGGAGTGAACTAATGGAAAAACCTGTTTGAGTACTACAAAGTTGTGATTCTTCTCCTTTTAGGTTATGGTTTTTCCAAATGGCATGCTGAATCTAGAGGTTTCCAAGCTATGCTTTGTCCTGACACACAGGCTAGGCTCTTTTGGGTACAAAAAAGAAATACTTATGTTAGAACTAAATGACTTTCTTGCAAAAGAGAGGATCTGCACAAAAGGAGACTTTTGAACAAGTAACTGGGGGAAATTCTACTTTCTCAATTTTTTTTCTTGGCAGTTGTGCATTTGCATATTAAAAGGGTCTGAAAAGTCCTGAGAAAGAAACCTGTTTAATTTTGCTGCTTGGCATTTTCCAACCTTATTTACCACCCCAAAATTTTAATTTGCCTGAAGCACACTTCTAGAAATGGGGTTTTAAATACTTAGAAGCCAGTCACACAACATCTAAAGGTTAAATTATATTTATTCACAAGCTTTTTAGTCTACGGTTTCAAAACCAAATAGTTTAGGTATCAACAAACTTTTTTCTTTAAAGGTCCAGGGAGTAAATATCTTGGACTTTGCAGTCTGTAAGGTCTCTGTTGCAATTCTGCTCTTACAGTGTGAAAGCAGAGACAGTACATAAATGAATGGACATAGTTGTGTTCCAATAAAACCTTATTTACAAAAACACAGATGGTAGGCTGCGTTTGGCTTGTTGGTTATAGTTTGCCCATCCGTGATAGGTCTCTGATCTCTGATTACTCTGCTGCAGATTCAATACTGTCCCTCTGATTGTAATGCATATCTTGATTCAACAACTCCTACTCGGTCTCCTCCCTAAAGGCCTTCTTGGACTCCCAGGACAGCTTGAGAACTGCCCTTCATGGACTCCTCTATCATTGCCCTAAGGAATGTGCTATCATTGCTCATTTTCTTCCCAGCTTCTGGCCCAACTGCCAGCTCTTGGGGCAAAGATCTTACTACTAGTGTGTATCTTCAGCTCAGACAATGAGGACATTGTATCAAGACACTGCAGGAACTCAGGAGAACTTGTTAGATAAATACAGTGTTCTGATAACTTGATACAGTGTTTTGTTTTGTTTGGGGAACTCTTAGAGTTAATAGTAAGTACAGCAGGAGGAAATGCTCTTTCCAGACAAAAATTTCAAGTTTCTCCAAGGACATGGATCATTTGGATGAAGCTGGGAATGAATTCTACATCCTCCCAGGATATATGCTTCTCAAGCAAAGAAAGGAAGAAATGAGGCTACTGTGCATGGTGGTAAATTATGCATGTGGAACAGAAAAGCTGAGTGAAAATGATAATTTAGGGGGCAATGGGGAAGTATTTGAAAGATCTGAAGGCGTATTTTTCTCCGTCTTTCTCCATGTATTAGAGATTAAATGATATAGACCTTTTTCTCTTTTCACCCAGGCCTTTAAAATATTTTTTTTCTGGTAATTTCTCTTCATATTACATGACTGCTCTAATTACATCTCTAGTTTTAAGATAATAGAACTGCATTTTTAATGTGCTCTCTGCTGTATCTGGATTTATGATATCTCTCCTTCCTTATGCCTTCTGGAAAAAAATTTAACTGAGTTAATATTAAAATAAAGTAGGTGAATTAAAAGGGAATGAGCCTTTAAAATCTCAGATCCAGCCCAAGTGCTCATTCAATGACTGTTCTCTCCATCTCTGAAGTCAGGATAACCTCACTCTCACCTGCCTCCTTGATGGAAGCTCTACTGTCTTCTAGGCATGGCTGTGATCCTGAGCTAGCCTGGTGAGGGGGCTGGGGGAAGAAGGCTGGCTTGACATCTCCTAAAGTCTAAAGTGCATTCATCTAGAAAAGACATCATGACTGTCCCAGAGTCCACTAATGGGAATTCAATAACCTCTCAGCAGTTTGGCCTGTCCCTAGGAACACTGCAGGGTGAAGTGGCTTTCAGAGTCCTGGCAACCAAGGCAGGTCCTGTCTTGATGCCATTGCTGATGAATGGGGTGACTTTGGGAGAGTCACTTGACATCTTGGCCTTCAGCCTCCAGTTGACTCCATTTGTGTCTGGAGTGATTGATTGTTGGGTTGTTGTGTCTGGGTTGTTTTTGATGTTAGCAATAAAAGTCCATGTACCCAGTTGAATATTAATTTTTTTTAATTTTTATTTATTTATGATAGAGAGAGGCAGAGACATAGGCAGAGGGAGAAGCAGGCTCCATGCACCGGGAGCCTGATGAGGGATTCAATCCCGGGTCTCCAGGATCGCGCCCTGGGCCAAAGGCAGGCACTAAACCACTGCGCCACCCAGGGATCCCCCAGTTGAATATTAAACACCACCATGTCTGTGTCTTACTTTGATCCCATAGGAACAGGGTAGAAGGAGACTTCCTTGACAATTGAAGGAATTGTCAAGCCTTGACAATTGAAACAGTTGGATACTGTATTTGTGTTCTTATAAGTCATTTCTTCAAGGAACTCATATTTGAATAGAGGAAGTGGACACACAAACTCAGAACTTAAGGGCTAGAGGATAACAATGTATAAAGCAATGTGAGGGTATGGAGGAAAGTGTCACTGCTTATCTGTCTGAAATGGTAACTAGGCAGTCAGGAAGGGCTTCCTGGGTGAGGTCACGATTGACTTCAGTGTTTAAGGATGACCAGATGTTCACTATATAGAGGTACAGGGTACCAGACATTCCTCACAAAGAAAGTAGAATTCTCAGATAACTGTATAGTCCCCAGATACAGCATGAGGGTAGTCATAGGGGGTCATGCTTTCCTAGTCAACCACTCAGAAGAGCATTTATAGCTAAGGAACGTGTGTACTGGGAACTTATTATATAGATTGCTAAACATAGGTCATGGTTGTGCTTGTTCCATCTTTTTCATTGTTACGCTCACTTTTATTGAGTGTGAGAGATGAACTAATGAAAACTGGGAGTAGCAATTGAGGATATGCAGGAATTACCCTGAAGAGACAAGGCCGCTGAGGTGATGATTCAGCACCGAGGACAGCGACACATAGCCTGGCTGGCTCCAGGATCCCATAAATCCTCTGTTGATGATACCATGGGTGTTGAATGTAGTGAGGAATGGCATTCTTTGCAAAAGGGTCTGTGTTCACCATGCCCTCAGGACATACTCAAGCCACCTTTGACCATCTGTCATAGGTTAGGATATGATGCCCCTTTGTTGGAGGCCAAGTGCCTGGGTCCACATTCCCTTGGTAAGACCACTTGGAGTTAGAATCAGACTACAAGTTTTCTCCTGCTCCTGAAATAAATGGAAGGCCATTCTTGCTGTTTTGTGCCAGACAGTAGGCCAAAGGTAATAATTTTACCCTCAATTCCTTTGTATATGAGGAATTTCCATGCCTTTTCCAGGTCATAGATAAGGGACACAAGGGCCCCTTCTGTAATAGACACACAGGTCCCAAATCTCCAAAATGGCTAGTTTTTTTGCTTATCAGCTAAGTGACATTAGTAGTGATATTAACTGCCACATTGTGTAGACTATAGAGTGTCACTCATTTAGTACTTAGCAGGCTACTCTGATGTCATTTGTAGTGTTTGTCCTGCACCCCCCCCCCCCAGCAACTTAAGATAATGGATTCGGCCTTTTACTGACTTTGATAAGTCAATAGAATTTTCCTAATCCTCCTCGAATACGTCTAGCCTCAGCCAGAAGGGAAGCCAAGGTGACTGAGCCTTCTACAGGACTCTGCATATTTTTTGGGAAACTTTAGCTAATGTAACCCCTTTACATTTACTTTGGAAATGAGGGCTCAAACTTGTTGAAAGAATTCTTAGATTTTATGATAATAAATTTTGATTTTTTCATTCCCTCCTAGCCAGGTTGTTGACTGGGAAGCCTTTGCATATGGACTCGGTTCCCTGAAGAGACCCAATAGAAAGTTATATTTGTATAGTCATAACTAGAGGATTAAAAAGAGGCTTTCCTTGAAACTAGTCCACCAATTCCATGTGTGGTATCTCTAGTCTGAAAGGGTTTGTGTCTTTAAAATAAAATTTCACATGAATATCTCAGACAGACTCATAAGCGTTAATTATACTCATGGACTTTTGCAATTTGGCATAATCGGGAACAGCTTCATGAGCACATGTCCTGTGCAGTCACACAGAGCCCCATCCTGAGAAGGGCTCACCTTTGCTCTAATGTTCTACTGCCACCTTCTTGAAATTCTTAATCACTTTTGAATAAGGGACCCTACATTTTCATTTCACATGCAGTTCCATAAATTATGTAGTCAGTCCTAGGCATAATCTAGTGTGGAAAGAGAATAACAACTAGAGTACCAGAACCTTGTAGAGACTTGATGAGTTCTGAGTCCATAGAGGACAAGGGATTTTAATAGATGTGCTATCCATAAAAAAAGATTACATAAGTGTTCTCTGTGGTAGATAGCTTTAGCATGAGGCCAGTGAAGGGTAGAATCAGATTCAAACACAAAGGCAGTTAGTGGTCTTGTAGATCTCCAGGTGGCCTTCTTCCTCATTCCCTCATACCTCCGAACATCCTTTGAGATCTAAAGCCCAGGAGGCACAAGGAGGAGGGGTCCTAGCCCTGCCAGGTGGCACTCACTAGATGAATGTGCTGTGTGAAGTGGGATGAAGGCTGCTTCTTGCTCAGCTTTAGGAAGAAGTTGTGGGGAGCTGTGAGAGTTTGAGAAAGCCTGCTGGAAGCCCCTCCCCTCCCGTTGGGCATGAGGAAAGGCAGGAAAGCCAGAGGCCCTATCCTAGTAGCTGGATTCCACGGGCAGGACTGTCTTCCCTATTAGCTTGAATTCAGACCCTCTGTGCCTTCACCTTAGAGGTTTTACAAAGAGAACTTTTTATTCTTGTGTCATGAAGGCTAATGCACACACATAATTTTCTACTTTTTAGTCTTTATGTGTAGCAATCCATCTTCATAAATGCTGTTTCCCAGAATCCCTCACCAGAGGTAGGTTATACAATGTGTTAGCAGCAGGTAGGTAAGGTGAAGTACCCACAAAGAAAGGGCAAGTGTTTCTGAAAATCTTCCCTGTAGGGAAGGCAGAGAGGTATTGGGGCAGATACAAGGCTTAGGACCTACTGCCAGTGGTTAGAAGGTTACGTTCTAGGTGAGTGACGCCTCTCCCAGCCCTGCCACTGGTACACATGCTACTTTCCTCCTTCCTGAAATCTAGAGATTTAAAGCCTCAAATCCGTATAACTTTGATTTTAGCTCCAACTTAAATCTCCAAGCATGTCACTATCAGAGGTCCTGAATATAGAACGCTTTGAATATGAACCTCAAAGTGGTCCTCCTGGTATGTTTTCTCATCTTTTTCATAATGGTGCCATTGGCAGTAAGCCATTGTGTTTCTAGGGAAAGCAGATTTCTTTCTTCTTACTCGCCCTAAGATCATGTAGGATTATAAGTAAAATGTTCTAGAAACATTTCCCCAGCATCTGTTGCAACATCAGAGGTGTTACGGTCCAGCAGACAGAACACAGGGTTGGAATCTGTAGAGCTGGATTTGAATTCCAATGCTACCATTTTGTAGTCATATGATCTTGGGCAAAACATTGAACCTCCTTGGGCCTCAGTTTTGTCATCTGTAGAGTGGAGACCACTGCCTAAAAGAAAGCCATTCAAGGACTGTCAGTAGAACCAAGGCAGATAATATCAGAACCTGGTGTGGTCTGTGGTGTATGGGATGGATTGCTATTTGATAAAGGTTGGTGGAAGCTGAAGAAAATGTTCCCTTTATTGAGTTGGATTTGTCTTAGTTACAGTGAACCAACTCAAAGACAGTTGTGGAAAACTCCTATGGAGTTCACAATCCTGCTTTGGGAAAATGGAAGATAACTCCAAAGCTTGGACACAGCAGCCATTTTCATCCCCTGAATGACAAGCAGAACTCAAGCAGCTTCAACAAGCAGGGGCTGGAGTAGGGGACAAACATGTAATCTTCAATGTCTTTTTGTAATGAGAGATCACATCAGATTAATGATTTTAAAATGAGTATTGTTCTGCCTTCTGGCCATATTTAATGTTCTAATGCCTTTTTTTTTTTTAAAAAAAAAAACACCATCAGCAGAGATATTATCATAATACTACTTCATTTAGTATTTTTGGTTTTATAATCATGCTGAGCCATCCAAACCGTTAAATGGACTTCATAATCTGGTATCCAGGGAGCTCCTTGGAAAGAAATGTGCTGGTTTTTTTTCCCTATGTTTTCACATTGAACTGACCGAGGGCATGGAACTGGGTGACACATTCTGTGCTCATGTTGTGTGGTGTGTGTGTGTGTGTGTGTGTGTGTGTGTGTGTGTATTCAGTCCCACTCTGGACAGTTTGACTTTGAAGAGCTAGGTTTGGAACAACTTATGTAATTTGTCTGGGCCTCCTTTTTTCTGATATTTGGGGATAATGATGGGTAATGATATTGGCCTCCATAGGGCTGTGGTGGAGATAAAGAGGAAATGTGGGTAGGATGCAGAGCCAGCAGGTGATGAAGAGCCCCATCAACATTAGCGCTGCTTTTGCCGACATTTATTATGCGCTTATACCTCCTCTGCTGTTTCTACCCTGAATTTGGAAGCGGAAGGTTCTAGGGTGCATCGACATTGAGGGGCTTTATTTGGAGGAGATTTAGATTTATTTGGGACCTGTCAGCTGCCTTCTAGTGCATTCATGTTCTCCCTGCAAGTTGTCTTTAGAATGTTGTATGTCTTCGATAATGATAAAAACTGGTATGCAGTGGGTTTTTTTATTTCCTGTCAGTCAGCAGTGCCAAGTGATTCAAGAGTGGGTGGCCCTTCATCCTCCCACTTCCAGAAAGTTCTTTTAAAGATTGCTTGGGGGTGGAGGGGAAGACTTCTCTTTTTAACATAAATGATGTGTTTTGACAAAAATATATCACCGTGGTGAGTTTATGCTAAATGGGAAATGCTTGCTGTTACAAACAGTAGTTATTTTTTTCTTCTGCAAATAGGACTTGACACTCGTTTCTCCATGCAACGTGTAGGTGACAAGTTCTGACTGAGGCAAGGCTAGTGTGATCTTTGGCAAAACCATGTAAACCACAGCAATGCCCAGACTGACTCCTGGGATATTTAAAAACCAGAGACCTAGAGGCATGGACAGGAGTCTACGGTGAGCGCATGCTTTGGAATGTCGGCATCTTAGCTTCCAGCACTGCCTCCACCGTGGGGTCTTTGGCTATGTGGCCATGGGGAAGTTACTGCCTTTCTGTGCCTTGGTTTCCTCTTATCTTAGATGGGAGACGGTATTTACCTCACTGGGATGTTGAAAGCTTAGGGTCTGACCTGTAGTCAGCTCACAATATAGAGGAGCTATTACTAATTTCACAGCTGAGAAGCAGAGACCCAGAGATAGTCCTAGTAGTGGGACTATCTACCAATTGCTGAAGCAAGAAATCCACACCCAATTTTCTTTCCTGCCTCTCTTCTACTTCATCTTTCCACCATTTTTGTCTGGAATATTCCTCCTGGCCATTTATCACATGGATAGGTAAGTTAGGTCTCCTGTGGAAGGGTGCCTCCAGCCCAGCCTCCTTGTCTCTGATTGTACCTCCTTTGATCCATTTCTCACATGACCACCATGTTGCTCAGGCAGCAAAGCACCTCTGACCTCATCACTTACAGCCAGCTGTTGTTGAACTTCACAGGGCTTCAGAATCATTTGGGGGAAGTCCCCTAATGTGCATGTTCTGAGACCCCATTCCCCAGACTTCTAGTTCAGCACATCTGGGTTGGGCTAGCTGTCGTCCAAGGTGGTTCTGAAGCATGACATCTGGGCTGGAACACTGACCTATGAGGATCAATTCCAAGCTCCTGAACACACTTCCTCAGACTGGCTTATTTCTTTGCATGTGTCTTTGCGAGGCTATCCACTCTGTTCCCTGCCTCTGCTTCCCCTTCCATCTGGCTTCTGTGATTTAAGATTCAGTTCTGAGAGAGACTGACATAAAATTACAATGACAGAGATGGTCATTATGATATCTGGTATTCATGGAAGGCTTACCCTATGCTGGTGGAAGCTTTTACAGGTAGTAAGCTATTGAGTCCTTGTAGCCCTCTGGGCTCACTTCCATAGATGTTGAAAGTGAGGTGGCAGAAAATTGAGTAACTTGATCTAGGGCCTGTGGCCAGTGAGCGAGGGGGGAGCCTATGTGGTCCAGGTCTCAGCTGGGTGGGTGGGTGGAGGCACCTTCCGTTGGACTTCTTTGCAGCATGGGCTCAGGCTGTCACAGTGTCACAATGATTGGAGGACACTGTTGGCCTTCAGGGTGCAGGACTCAGGAATGCCAGACACTCTCCAATAGGCAGATCAGCCCTGTTTATGGAGACATTGTCCCATATCCCTCATGAGAAGCAGATATTCTGCTGGGTGTTCGTGCAGCTGAAACACCCGATCATAATGATTCGAGCCTAGAATCTAATCTAAACGCACTTTATGGAAATTTCCTGGCTTTAATAAACACTGTGTTTTCCTAGAGCATGACCACTGTAAATCATCAGTAGTTGTTCAGTATTTGGGGGGAGTCACATCACTGAGGGCAGCATTAATAGCCTTAAAGGCACACCTGTGTCCACCTACATTTGTAGCTGTTGAATTTTTGGTGATTCTGAGTAGAGGTACAAGCATCTGACTCAATGTTTTTTTATGTAGCTGTGCCTAAGTGTTTACCTACTGAAATACATACTACTTATTTTTTTTAAGATTTTATTTATTTATTCATGAAACACAGAGAGAGAGAGGCAGAGACACAGGCAGAGGGAGAACAGGCTCCATGCAGGAAGCTCGATGTGGGACTCGATCCCGGGACTCTGGGATCATGCCCTGAGCCGAAGGCAGGCGCTCAACCGCTGAGCCACCCAGATGTCCCCGTACTACTTTGTTATAAACCACATGCCGTTCATTTTCTTTTATGTATAGGTCAGGAATATTACTGATTTTTAAAAATGTTATATGTTGATATTCTCTGAATTTCATTTCATGGTAGTCAAGGAGGCATCACAAAATGATTGTTTAAAAAGGAGGTCTTTTGTTTTATCTGATTAAGAATACATAATCTGGCTTCTGAAGGGGTAGGAAGGCAGTGAGTTCCTGGGACTGACACCTGGACACTTTATGGGTGGATCCTCACAGGGAAAGTTGTTAAAATAAAACTTTAGTCTGGAATACCTTTGCTAGACCTCTGCTTGCCTCCTGCCTACACATCATTGCCCTCCCAGTTCTTTTTGAGATGTTAATTTGTTGCTATGAAAATTATCTTGTCACTGACAAACGGAATCTGGAAGAATCAGCTCTTCTTATAAAGTGGTTCCTATGGTATCTGCAGGGCTTTGTCAGTTTGGGAGTTATGAATATTTATGTTTCAGAAAAAAATTCCTCATTTAAATTGCATTTTCGGTAATTTCCCACTTAATTTCACATAGAAAATAATGACATTTCCAGCCTCTGCCTAGGTGAATGTCTTCAGAGATGGCAATTTTTGCACATGGGCTCAAGGGGCAGCGGGATTTACTGAATTCCAAACACAGATGAGATGCTGCTGCCGTGCAGTTGCTTCAATAGAATAATGCAAGTGCCCGATACGTTATCCACAGAAGATAAATGCCAGGCATGATTATGGTAAATTAGACCTTTTGCATTATTTATGAGATCCAATGTAAAATGTGTTTCACTTTTCCTCACTAATGTTTATATAAAACCCGTTGTGGGACTTATTAGTAAACACTTTTAAAATTTATTGTACAAAGGGCCAAGTTTGAAAGGCAATTCTAGCTCAGATTTTCCTCATCTCCACTCATGAGCTCTTAAGGCAGAAAAGAGGATCTGTTAATAACGTTAGCAAAGTCCTGGAGAAGTTGAACTGGGCATGGCGGGAAATGTCTTCATTGCGGCTGCAAGTCTCCTGGTCCTGGCCATGGTTACTTGAGCATCTACAGGATGGTGTTGCCCTCTGCAGCATGTCCTCCTCCCTTCTTAGTTCCCAGAAAATATGATATGCCCGACTCCAGTGTGGATTTTTTTTTATTTTTTATTTTTATTTTTTTATCTTTTTTTTTTCCAGTGTGGATTTACCTGCAGCAGTTTTTCCGTTTCAAAACCTGTTAATTTCTTTTTATTCATTCATTCATCCATTCGTACTGGTACTATTTTCTCCCGTCTGGTCTTACATTAATCTCTTGGGGGAAGCAAGGAGGATGAGCTGGCAGATAAAATTCCTTCCTTGAGCTGTGTGTCAGGTTTTCGAGGGAAGTCATCACGATGACATCTTACACTTGTTTAGGATCTCACCGTTTCAGAACTGCTTCTGTGTGTGACTATCTTTGGTGCACAGGCTTTTGGGAGGAGCTGTCCCACGAGTGGATGTGGACCATCGAGGGACCGTGGCTGGACAGAAGCGGTCACTGGACTCCTCCTTTCCAAATTCATTCCTCCATTTCTTGGTTTCTTGAACATTCTCTGGTGGGCCATGTCTGAAAGGCCTCCTTTCTCACCTTCTCGCTGTCTCCAACCTGAAGGTAAAAGTGTCTTGCCTTTGGGTGTTAGAGACTCACTTGAGAACCACTTTCTCTATGAGGTGAGAATCTTGGGTTTGGGCTTTGATTTGCGAAGTGAAATTGTATATATCTTTGGACACATTCACCATGAAAGTCAGAACAGCGTGTGTGAGGTTCCAAGGAAAGAGAGACACCAGAAGCTAAATTGGTGCCTCTTTCTTATCAGACTTTTCTTTTTTTAACCTAAAAGATCTAAAAGGCTGGTTCTGTTCTTTACCTGTGCATAACAAAGGAGAGGGTGAGTCACTGTCTTTGTGTGTCTTTGTCTCTGTAATACCTGAAAGAGCCCTCATTCTAATAGGCTCCTTGTGGCTCTGCCAATCTGACCACAACAGGTCCCATGCAGTGCACCCACTGCTGTTGCCAGAAAGGTCTGACTTCTGTTTGACTTCTGTTTGCTGGGGTAGCCTTTCCAAGAGCATTTAGTATGTGTTGAACCCTCTTCATGCGAACCAAGTAGGGCCAGCAGCCTGGTGTGAGGCCAGAGCCTCCGGCTTCCTGTGGCCCAGGGTATTTCTGTGAACCAGCTGGAGGCTGCTGGCCAGGCTCCCTCAAGAGAGTGCTGATGGGCAAGCCGCTCTGTGGGGCTCTCTTTGCTAATTTATACCATTTGCTCACTTTTATGCTTCAGTTCCAGTACGTTTGGACAATGAAATTAAACTGGCCCATTTCTAGCACATTAAATGGCTTTGTTCTCCTGCTTTGGCACCGAGCCGCACATGGAATTGTTTAAAAGGAAGACTCTCGGGGGTGCCTGGGTGGCTCAATCTGTTAAGCCTCTGCCTTTGGCTCAGGTCATGATCTCGGGGTCCTGGGATGGAGCCCCACATTGGGCTCCCTGCTCAGTGGGAAGTCTGCTTCTATCCCTCTCCCTCTGTCCCTCCCACTGCTCATGCTCTCATGCTCTCTCTCTTTCTGTCACTCTCTCAAATAAATAAATAAAATCTTAAAAAAAAACCCAAAAAACAGGAAGATTGTCTGCTTGGGAGCACAGTAGAATTCAAGGCTTCATATCTGTCAGCTCAAGGCCGTGGTTTTGCCGGTCAGGCCCAGTTGGTGACTGGCTCTCTGGATTTGTCTGATGGCATCATCTGCAGCCCTGGGCTTAGAGAGGCCTTCCTGCATCTAAAGCCAGTGTGCATAGGTCTGGTTGGTGCCATTCATCAAAGCCTTTGTTCTTGGGCTGATTTTCCTGTACTAAGTGATGGCTAGCAGCTCCTAAGTGCCTGGCTTCTTACATTTGCTGTGCAGTAGAAGGCTATTGGCTTTGTGAAACTTACTGCATTTCTCTTACTCCTATCCCCTTTCCTTTTGTTTCCCTCCTCTCTTCTTCCTTTTAAGCCCTTATGTTCCTTCTTTACCTTCTCCTTGACTCCTCTCCTCAGGCTAATGATTATATTACATATTTTTGTTTTATTATTATTTTTATTATGGACATCTTTATTTTTTTAAGATTCTATTTATTTATTCATGAGAGACACACACACAAACACAGACAGATACAGAGGCAGAGGGAGAAGCAGGCTCCATGCAGGGCGCCCGATGTGGGACTTGATCCCAGGAGCGCAGGCTCATGACCCAAGCCGAAGGCAGATGCTCAACCGCTTAGCCACCCAGGCTTCCCTATTATGGACATCTTTAAACATATATAAAACAATAATAAAATCATCCAAGTTCAACAGTTCAACTCTTGGCCAAGTCTGGTTTCATTGTACCCCCACTGCTCTCCTCCTCTGCCCCCTGTATTCTTTTGAAGCAATTTTCATATACCACATCATTTTCTCTCTTAGTATTTCATCATGCATCTTTAAAACAGAAAGATTCTTTCTTCTCTTTTTTTTGATGAGAATCTTAAGGACATCACAGAAACTTGGTTCTTCTGAGGCTGTTAACTGTCATTAAAAGTAGCATTTCGGGGCAGCCCTGGTGGTTTAGCTGTTTAGCACTACCTTCAGCCCGGGGCATGATCCTGGAGACCCATGTCGGGCTCCCTGCATGGAGCCTGCTTCTCCCTCTGCTTGTGTCTCTGCCTCTCTCTCCTTCTGTGTCTCTCATGAATAAATAAATAAAATCTTTTTTTTTAAAGTAGCATTTCTCAAAGTGCAGTATACAAAGTGATGGAGGTGGCGTGTCATCGTTAAAAAATTATTATATATTCATGTTCCTAAATATACTCTATGTATGGTAAGTGAATGCTATTCCATTTGTGATCTTAGTATTAATAAAGTGAATCATCTTTATTTTATTTTTTAAATATTTATTTATGTATTATTCATAGAGACACAGAGAGAGAGACAGAGACAGAGACACAGGCAGAGGGAGAAGCAGGCCCCACGCAGGGAGCCCAACGCGGGACCCGATCCCGGGTCTTCGGGATCATGCCCTGGGCTGAAGGCAGCACCAAACCGCTGAGCCACACGCGCTGCCCTGAATCATCTTTAAAATAAAAATATTAGGTAAATATTAGAAGAGAACAGGGGGTCAGACACCCATAACCTGAGGAAGACTACATCTAGTGCTGCTTGAGTTTGTAAATAAAGTTTTATTTGGAACATAGTCTTTCTCATCTGTTTACTATTGTTTATGGCTGCTTTCATTGAATGATGACAGGTGAGTAGTGGTGACAGAGGTTGTCCTACAAAGTTGAAGACATTTACTATTGGCTCTTCACAGGAAAATGTTCGCTGTGACCCAGGGTATAGGAAGCAGGCGGTTGGAGCTTATATCACAACCTTGGCACATAAACAGCGCATGAATAGCTAGAAATGCCAGTCAGACCCAACCACTTGCTTGCTTTGTATCTGATACAGCTGAGATTCAGGCAGGAGGTTTGCTGTGGGTCACACAGTTGGGGGTAGGGTGGGAAGTTTATTCTGCAGCCCTCTCTCTCAGCTCCCATTCCTGGGTTTTAGTTTTCAGTAATTTAGTATAAAATGCTTTGTATTAAGTCCATGTTGCTGTAGCCCCTCAAGTTACTATACAGACTAGAAGAAAAGTAATTTCAAAGACATAAGAAGGGTATTTGTGAAGTTGAATAATTTACTACCAAATAAAATACACTGAGGGTTTCTGAACATGGAATACTGAGCTGATTTTCTCTGTGATATCAATTTCATCTTCTAGCTTTTGTGACAGATACCCAGCTGGGAAGAAAGCACCAGGTAAAATAAAATGTAAAAGATCTCTAGCATGTACTTGTGATTTTCTCATTTCAGTATCCACTCCTGCTATAATTGTCAGAGCAGGTATAAAACTGTAGGGAGAACTGTTCCTGGGTGTTATATTTCATATCATTCTGTTACTTAGGGTCGAATAGCCATGAAATTATATTGACCTGTAGACTTTCTGATGTTTTCCCTTTTTTTTTCTTTCATATTTTAGGCAAGTGCTAGGAAAACAGGAATATTTTCTGGATGAGATTTCAAGATTTTGGTGTGAAAATATTTTCCTTAATGATAGTTCAAAATTATTATTATTATATCTTGTGGGAGACACAATTTCCTAAATTATTCTGTGGTTTACTTAGAACTGCACAGTTTGGTTTGATAGCCATTGGGCCACCTCTAGTTATGGAGTACCTGAAATATGGCTGGTGTTTATGGACATGCTGTATAAATGCCAGATAAACCTTGGATTTTTTAAAAATACTTTATTTATTTATTTATTTATTATTCATTCATTTCATTCATTCATTCATTCATTCATTCATGAGAGACAGAGAGAAGCAGAGGCATAGGCAGAGGGAGAAGCAGGCTCCCCACAAGGAGCCTGATTTGGGATGATCCTGGATCCTGGGATCAGGGCCTGAGCCAAAGGCAGATGCTCAACCACTGAGCCATCCACTCGTCCATAAACCTTGGATTTTGAAAACACAGTACACAACAACAAAAAAGGGAAATACCTCATAGTTTAAAAGTATCAATTACATGTTGAAATGATAACATTTTGAATGTATTGGATTAAGCCAGGTATTTTACTGAAATTGATCTCATTTTTTCTTTAACTTTTAAATATGGCTATCTAGAAATTTAAAATCATACATGTAATTATCATATATTTATTTTGAAACACGCTGAATATTAAGGTAAGAGTAAGTAAATTTTGAACAATTCAGGCAATGATAAGGAAGCTTGACTTAATTGATGCTGAAGGGTATTGCTATAATGTTTGAAATTATAATAACAAAAAGGATATAGCATTGGCTCACGAATCATAGATTGATGGAACAAAGCATCTAGCTTAGAAACCAACTCTCATATTTGTGTCCAGTAAATGTAAATGTGGTCTGAGATCACTAGGAAAAGATTATTTAACAAACAGTCCACTACTGGTTAACTGGAAAAAGATTTGAGTTTGAGCCTCATGTTATAATTTAACCCAAAATAAATTCTAGGTAGATTAAGGAAGTAAATGTAAGAAATGAAACTATTAGAAAGAAACAGAACGTCGTCTAGTCAAGTGTATATTTGATTCCAGAACAAAAGCAGTAGAAGAAGTTGTAAAGGAAAAAATTAACCTGACAACAGAGAAATTGGGTTCCATTCTTTAGAAGAAATCAGAATAAAAAAGTTGAACAAGTTAAGTATAAAAACAGGGAACTCATCTCAGCTTCTCCTGACTACATTTAATGGACATCAGAATGGTGTGAATTCCAGGCCATGTTCCTCCAGTCTTCTGTTCATTAATAGGGTTGTCAGATTTAACAAGTAAAATATAGTACAGTTAAATTCAAATTTCAGAAACAATTTTTAGTGTATAAGCATGTCTCATATAGTATCTGGGACATAGTTTTATTAAAAAATTTTTGTTGTGTATCTGAAATTCAAATCTGAAATTTAAATAAAACAAATTCCTGTGTTTTATTTGGCAAACCTAGGCCTGAGTATTTCAACCCACAGTACATAGAAGAAAGAAGGGAGGGTCATGACATGGCTCCTCACAGGGAAGAAAGGACCTGGGGTCCACCTGCCCTGCAGCTAGGCTTTCAACCAATTGCCCCTTTGAGTTCTGCACTTCATTTCTGGCTCCTGGAAAACAAGGCATTTCTGTGTTTTAAACCTGCCCAGGGTTCTTCAGGATCAGCTGGCTGCAGCTGACACTGCTGCAGGCAGTTAGCAGAGTGGAGCAATCCAGCCGTAAGTCCCAGTTACCATGCCATCTTCTAAAATACGTGAATCTTGTTTGCTCTAGACTCTCCTCATCCCTTGTCCTTGTCCTGTGAGTTTATAAATCCACTTTATTCCTTTACTGTTTTTTTTTTTTAAGATTGTATTTATTCATGGGAGACACAGGGAGAGAGAGAAGCAGGCTCCATGCACGGAGCCTGATGTGGAACTCGATCCCGGGACTCCAGGATCACGCCTAGAGCTGGAGGCAGGCGTTAAACTGCTGAGCCACCCAGGGATCCCCCCTTTATTGTTTTTTAATGTGGTTTCAGGAAGAAGAGAAAAGTGCATGTGGTCTATTTACTATGATTAATAGAAAGGCAGCCTTCATCAGAATACATATTTTAATTGTCTAGTTGATGCATGGATTCACTTTTGTTGAAAGAAAAATAATATGTACAAAGTGAGAATTCTGTTGATTCCTCAGTTCTTGGCAGGCAATAAGGAAATGGGAAAATAGATATAGGTAAGAAGACCAGGTGTCCTAGGACAGCCCTGGTCTATGCCTGATGTCCCAGTATTTATGAATAGTTATCAATTGTGGTCATTAATAGTGTCCCATCCCTTGCTCTGGACTTTATTCTCTAAGGAGTCTCTGTTTGGGTAGGAAATTTTGCCATTAAGCTAGGCCTAGGAGAGAGTGCATGTTCAGTGCAGAGAATGAGCTCACCAGGTAGAAGGTGTGAGAATTATTTTCTGGTGAAAAGACTGGCTCTAAGGAAACCCAGCATCTGGCACATGCTTAGAGAGCTTCTAGTTGGTTTTGGGGTCCCAGTCCTTTATGAATAGACATACATACATAACCAGAGTTGAAGAAAACCACTGACATGAAAGAGACAGGACAAACCACCATAAAAAGAAAAATCCCAGAGAAATGCAGAAGTGGAAGACAAGAAAACATTTAAAAAATGTATTGTCAAGGGTAAAAAATATATTGAGGATAAAAAGCAAGAGTAGGAAACTACAAAAGAATATGAAGACAACGGAAAAATATTTGGACTTGAAAAGTGATAGACAAAATAAAAAAATTCAATAGACAGTTTGGAATATAAATTTAAGAACATTACCTATAAGTAGAATAGAATGTCAAAGTTATAGAAATAGGTAAGAAAAGAATATAAAGGAGGCACCTGGGTGGCACAGTCAGTTAAGCACCCGATGCTTGGTTTCATCTCAGGTTGTGATTTCAGGGTTGTGGATGAACAACATGGATGAACCTCAAAACATTGTCCTAAGGGCATCTGGCTGGCTCAGTTGGTAGAGCATGAGACTCTTGATCTCGGGGTTGTGAGTCCAAACCACATGTTGAATGTGGAGCCTACTTTTTTAAAAAAAAGAGGGGCACATGGGGGCTCAGCTGGTTCAACATTTGGCCCTTGGTTTCAGCTCAGGTTGTGATCTCAGGGTCATGGGATTAGGCCCCACGTCAGGCTTTGTGGTTGTCTGGGAGTCTGCTTAAGATGCTCTCTCCCGCACCCTCAGTCCCCCTCCCCTCCCAATAAATAAATAAATCTTAAACAAAGAGAAAAGAATAGAAAGTCAGAAGACTGATCTAGGTGGTATAACATCTGACTAATCATAGGCCCACAGTGAAAAGAAGAGAGTAGTGGTAATCATTACAGATATAAAAGACGGTTTTTCAGAACTGAAGACAGGAATGTCAAGATGAGAAGATCTCACCTAGCATAATGGGGGAACAGTGATCAGTGGGGAGCCCATACCTAGGCACTTCAGAGTAAGATCTGAAATACCGGGGGTAGAAAGAATTCTCAAGTTTGCAGAGAAAGAATCAGGAATCTGATTGGCATCAAAGTTCTCAACAGTAACCGTGGCAGCTGGTAGATAATCTACTAGGAATGTAACTTCCAAGCCAGACTTCTGTGCTCTAATAAACTCTTGGTTAAGAGCAAAGGTAGAGTAGTTATACTCAGAAGTGACTGGAGCAAAACCTCACCATTTTTCTTCTTTGTCAAGTGGAGGATATCTAATCTAGTGGACAGCCAAGCCAGTGTAGTCCCCAGGAAGCTCCAGCAGGATGGACTGGAGATGCCATTTTTGGCTGGAGCAGGAAGAAGTAGGGAAGCAGAGTGAAGTCTCCAGAAAAAAAAAGGGGGGGGGGAATGAGTCTAGTAGATCATATGATGAGATAGGAGGAAAAAAAAATCATTCTTTAGGGGATCCCTGGGTGGCGCAGCGGTTTGGCGCCTGCCTTTGGCCCAGGGCACGATCCTGGAGGCCCGGGATCGAATCCCACGTCGGGCTCCTGGTGCATGGAGCCTGCTTCTCCCTCTGCCTGTGTCTCTGCCTCTCTCTCTCTCTCTCTCTCTCTCTCTGTGTGTGACTATCATAAATAAAAAAAAAATCATTCTTTGGTTTAGCAGTGCGTAGTGTGTTCATGGTCGTCGTTTATCAGGAGTGACTTGAGACCTGGGCTGTTCTCTTCTGGAGGCTCCACAGCTCCAAAAGGGCTACTAGAGCCCTTAGCAGGATTCACTGCATGGGCCAGCTGTGGACAAACAGGGCTGGACACAGGGTAGAAGAGATGTTTTAGGTGTCAGGCCAGAACATGATGTATGTCACTTATGCTCTCATTCAATGGCCAGAATCTGGTCATGTGGCCCCAACTTCACTGCAAAGGGAGTTGGGAAATGTGGTCCTCTTGGGTCCCTAGGAAGAAGAATGGGTTTACCTAAGCCACTAGGCACTGTCTGCCGTAAGAGCTATTGTGTGCTGAGCTCTCACTGTAACATATGAACAATATATTAAACCATTTACAAACATTCTCTCTCTAATCTTGGGAGATGTGTTCTAAGATCTCTCTTCCTCACCAGGAAAGTGAAGTTTGGAAACATTGCCATTTGCCAAGGTCACACACAAGTGGGAGAATGGGGCTTGGACATCTGGCAACACTGATTGTGAGTGGTCCTCTACTTGCATTTTAATAAATTATTTAAAAAGAAAGTACATCATGAGCAAATTTAGGTCATGTTTAAAAATCACTCTTGGATGAATTCCTATGCTCTTTTCCATACTGAAGCTTGGAACAAGGCATTTCTCCCCCTTGCAGCAAACCCACTGCCAACCTTTCTGGATGAATAGAAGTTGGTGTAAGATTCCCCGTGGTAGTCTTCCAGGCCAGCAGAGAGGAGAAACTTGCATTTGTCTGACTTACCTTGGAAATGGCAGGGACCATGCTCTGCACGTTGTACCATATGGGGAGTGGGCCGTGGAGCGTGGTCACTAGAGAGTGAGGAAGAGTGCTGATGGCATCAAGGGAAAGTGACGAATCTCTTCTCTCTGTAACTTCATCATGAGAGCGGTGAGATGGAGCCCCTTGACAGAAAGCATTTCCACAAGATTACTTTGGATTAACTTCCCTGGTTGCACGTGTTCCCTTGACACTTATCCATTATCCAGAAAAGTGATCTATAGCCCAGCTGGCTGAGTGGCTGCCTAGGTATGAATCCTGCTTCTCACGTCCCTGTCAGTCCAGCCCGGTGATTCACAGCCCCCACTGAAGTTGGTATAGCTTAGTGTCATTGACTTGGTTTGGTGATGCATTTCTTCTACTTTTTTCCTAAAAATGTCTGAGTGGTGAGTATGTTCTGGAACTTCTGTAGTTGGTTGGTCTTGTTTACCAACTGCCTTTTAAGATACTGGTCTGCCTTAAGGAACGATCTCCCAGGGGAGTTGGCTCTCCAGGAAGCCCACTTAAATGACTTAGGAAGGCTCCAGTTTTGTGGCAGGGGTTGGTTCCTGACAAGCCCCACATGGGCCCCCATGTGGACTGGGGGCTTAGGTGGTACCTCCCCTCCCTGCCTGCCCACTTTCACCAGATAGGGAATATCTGGTTCTGGTCTTGGAATGGGCTTGTTGGTGTTCATCCCCTGTTACTCCACCAGTTATCTCTGCTTTTGATGGTGAGTGGCATTTGGGCTCCTCCCTGCTTCTTTTATTTTGGAGAGACATAGCCCGTTTGGGCCTATACAGGTTTCTCTTTCTCATTTAAGAGCATCGTGGTGTGTGTGGTGATTAATATAATTTCCCCTCAATTATCCCAGTATATTTGTTGTAGAGAATGAGGTGGGGAGGGAAGTTTCAGAATGTTTGGTTTACCATCTTGAACTAAGGGCTCACACACTTTTTAGAGAATTTCAAGATATGTATCGAAATAATTGGCAGCCCTTGAGGATGCAGCAGGATAAGATTGGAGATAATTTTGGCCCCTTACAAGCTCTTTAATAAGGTCAGTTGTCCATCATGCCTCACCCGCCAGTCCCTTTGTGTGTACCTGGTGATCTTGCTGCAGACTCCAGCTCTGACCAGGGCTGCATCTCAGGGGATATGAGAGAACTTTGCACAGAACTTTTGACTAATGAAAATAGAGGTCAGAAGTAATTATGCCTATATCCATTCTGTACAGAGTGAGGCTGAAGGGAGTTCACCCATTAAATTACATTTCCAGTGTTCTGTTCCAATGTATGCTCCTTTACAACTTTATTTAAAGAAAGCGTAATGTGAAAGGCTTTTAACTCTGATGGAGGGAAGACAGGAGCCTTAGTCAGTAATGGTAGGATTGTCTGTTCTGAGAACAAAGATCTTTTTAAAACCTGGACTCAGGCAGTCCCGTGGATTATATTAATGGAACATACCTTAATAGATCCCTCCAGGGGATAATCTGAAGTGTGAGTTCACTTTCTCTAAACACCTTTGATCTTAAACTTTTTATTATTTTGTTGTGTAAGTTTTATGTGCTCTTCTTGCCTCTATTACTTTGTCAAATATCTAACTTTGTTTGAAAAGTCAGAATCCCTTTAGAGATGAATGATGCATGTGTGTTACCTTTTACCCCATGGGGATTTTTGATCTTTGATTTTGAGTTGTATTTAGCAACCATTTATTGAGCATCTGCTATGCACCATGTACTCTTCTAGTCCCTTGGGATTCACCAGTGAACAGGAAAGAAGATCCATGCCCTGGGGTGGAGGGGCTTATATTCTAGTGAGGGGAAGACTAATAGTAAAGATAAGTATAATTAAGTTTGCTGGCAGGTGGTAAGTGATGTGGCAAAGCAAAAGTAGAGAAGTAAGGAAGAATTAGAGTCCCTGGGGACAGAGTGGTGATGGGGATAGGAACGTGTAAGGCCAGAGTAGCACCTGTGGCCCAGCTTGTCTGGGTTTGACTTTCCATCATGTAAAATTAGGATGCTGAGAAATGACTTCTAAGTTCTTTTTGTTTGTTTGCTTTGCTAATTAGGTAGCTTCTAAAAACATTGTCCTGTAAGGTTAACTAAATACCCAGGTAAAAGGACCTAGTGTATTTCTTCATAGGAAATTTTGTCTACTGTGCAAAATTATGTGGCTTATGGTATAAGATAGCTGAAATTGGCCTCAGAAAAATTATCTGGTTTTATATCAACTTGATAAGGACACTGGACTTCTATGGACCCAGTTTCCTCATCTGTCAGATATGAATCAGGTTTTGGAAGAGTAAATGAGGTAAAGGACATGGAAATACTGTGAAATGCAGCTCTTCATGTCCTGGAGTGAAGCTATGTGGGATTCACAGCAGTTCATGAAAACCTCTTTAAGGAGGATTTCATAAACTCATCAGGTTACTATGGTCTGGGCCTTTTGTTACCCATTGTTCCCATATGGGCCCTCCTCCCAGGCCCACCAGCCCCCTGGAGCTCCCCATCCAGGTTTACCCTCACACCTTCCAACCTTTGCTGAGACGCTAAATCAGGCAGAAGACAGGGAGGGAATTCTAGTAGTTCTTGATAGTGTGTAAATGACTGATAGGCTGTATACTGAGAAAGGGGACTAAGTACTGATGATTTAAAGAAGGGATATGTTAGTATATGTGCTGCCAAAGTGAGCACAAGAAGGGATATGTTAATAGAAACAAATATATTATGATGGGGAGGTTATTGAGTATATTCAATGTTTAAAATAGGCAAAACACTTGACTAAAGCATCAAAAAAGTATAAAAAGAAAACAAAGAAAAAGTTTATTTCTTACCTGTTTCCATTTGTTCAGTTTCTGCTCCCCAGCCAAACAGGTAATGACTGCTATTAGTTAATTTGTCCTTCTAGATATGTGCTTATGCATATATAAGCCACCACAAATATCTATTCATTTCCCTCTTTTTTACATAAACAATAGCACAATGAATATGTTGCTATAAGCCTTGCTTTTTCCATTTAAGAATGCATTTTGTATTGCTCAGCCATCAAAAAGAATGAGATCTTGCCATTGGCACCAATGTGAATGGAACTAGAGGGTATTATGTTAAGTGAAATAAGTCAGTCAGAGAAAGACAAATATCATATGATTTCATTCATGTGGAATTTAAGAAACAAAACAGATGAACATAGAGGAAGGGAAGGGAAAATAAAATAAGATGAAAACAGAGAGGGAGGCAAACCATAAGAGACAATGAACTCTAGGAAATAAACTGAAGGTCCTGAGGGGAGGGAGGTAGGGAGATGGGGTAACTGGGTAATAGATGGGCATTAAGGAGGGCACGTGATGTGGTGAGCACTGGGTATTATATACAACTGACGAGTCACTGTCTTCTACCCCTGAAACTAATCATACAATATATGTTAACTAAATTTAATTTGAATTTAAAAAAAAAACGCATTTTGGAAGTCGTCCCGTATCAGAGCAAATACTTATGTACTTTTTATAGCTTCGCAGGAGAGCATTGTACAAATGGGTCATTATAATTTTAACCAGGTCCCTTTGAGAGACCTTCCTTCTGATGTCATCCACACATGCTACCGTGAGTACCTTGCACAGACATCATTTCACATGTGGCACCTTTATTTCAATTTGGAAGTGGATGTGTAGGGGTGAAGGCTGCATGCAAGGGTAGTGTTGCTAGATTTTGCAAAATTACCCCTTCAAGAGGTTGTACCAGTTTATACCCCACCAGCCATGAACACTGTCATATGTTTCCCCACAGCCTTGCCAGGATTGTGCACCAGTGAGCTTTTGGACTTTTGCCCAACTGATATGTTAAAAAAGATGCAGTGTTTAGAAGGAGGGGTTTGCTGAATCCCCTTGTGCCCTCTGCACTGCCAGGTCCTCTCTGTTCTGCATTCTCCCAGAAGAGCAGGTTACCAGCTCCTCAGAACCTTACCTCTGAATCCTATAACCTGCTCTGTGCTACATTGCATTCTTTAAATTTGTATGCAAAACTCAGACCCATTTATTTTTTACCCACTGCATACTTTCCTCCTACTGTCTAGGTGTTCTTAATTGCTGTCTTAGTTGATAATGACTCAGTTCTTTCATTTTCTCTGCCATTAGCTTCTTCACTGCAGTAGATAGTCATCTGTAAATTAATGCCTAATTAATGAAAGGGAACCTGTTTTTAAAGTTACTTACAAATTGCTTCACGAAAATATATTTATAAGGTGTAAATTATTTCACTGTTTTTTTTTTATATTGTAGGTTCGTAGGCACTATATTGGTTATAAAACAAAGATGAGGTGCACAATGGAGGAAAGGTGCCATTGAAGCTGGATGAATTTATTTAGCTAGGAAGACCACAGCAAACACTACAGAAACCTTGTCTCCACTCCCCTCTGTCTTGCCAAGGCATCCCCCAGACTCTCTGAGGAATCTTAAATTTGAAGGCTCAGGGAACAGGACCACCCCCTTGCCAACAGTGCTGAGACAGGCCAGCTGAGAGCTAAAAGTGTGTGATCTGTGCTCAGACAGGTGTGGGGGTGAGGTAGGACTCAGCCTCTGGCTCTAGGCTTCCGTTTCCTCATCTGTGAAATGGGGATGATGAGAGTACCTTCCTCAGGGGATGTTCTACTTGGATTAAGGAAATGATGTGTGATGCCCTCAGAACAGGGCCTGGGATCAGGATGCCCTCCAGGCCTCCTGGTTACCCCACCTTGTACATTTACCACTAAATGGTAAATGGTCCCTCATAAATAGCCTTTAACCTGTGCATATAATGTGGACTTTGTTGATCTAAGGTCAACAAGAATATCCACTGTCAGTTGTTCCTTGTGAAGCCTCCAGATGACCTGCTTTAGTGGCTGGGAAGAGGGCCCAGAACTCACAGATGCATCCACACATGGCTCATGGTGTCTGAAACTGGGTCACATTTCCTTCCTTTAGGAAAATGCTCAGGCCATTGGCTTCCTGAAAGCCTTATTTTTCACCCTTTTGTAAGGTTGTTAATGGGATTGTTTCAATAGAAATGATAAAACCTCTTTTCTTCAGGATCTTTCTGGCTGTATTAATTAGTATATTTCTGTAATGTTAATGCAGCTATTTACCTGGGTTTGGGCCATTAAAGCCTCTCTCCCACCTCCACACCCCCTGCCAGGGAATATCAATAATACAGGAATAGTTGCTCCTTTGGTCTTTTTCCTGGGTCACAGTTTATTGCTTCTTTAATGGATGTCTCCATCAGAGTCTGCTTGTGGAAGATAACAGCATTCCTCTCTCCTCTGGCCCTGGCCTTATGGATGGCTCCTGTCCTTGCACTGCTCAGACAAGGTAGGCTGAATTCAGGAATTCCTAGAGATGTGATGCTGGACCCACGGGGTGGCCTGCTACTGTCATGTGGCCAAGTGCAGGGATTAGATGTGGAACACCATTCACAACGGAGTCAAATAGTGTACAGTTATCAAGTTTTCCTCTAGCAATGGAGAAAGGGAGATATGGGGACATATGTTAATGGTAGAAGACATGAGAAATAAAAATGGAATCACATGGGGATATTTCTTTATCTTGGTGTCTCTTTGGAGCAGGTGGGAGAGGGGTGCTTCTGGACTTGAGACCCTCTCTGGCACCTGCTGCTGACATAGCCCATTCAGTAGCAGAGTATCAGAAGAAGAGGGGCCCCAACAATCAGAGGAGTGGCTGGTCCACCTGCTAGGTTAACCCTTCCTTGCTGGGAGTGCTCTGAGCCTTGGCATTTTAAATGGAAATGATGAGATAAAGGCATTTGCTGAGATCCCTTGAACCCTGGAGTTTAGGCCTGTTTGAATGGTGCCTTAGAGCATCTCGTAAAGACTCGAGACGCCTCTGGCAGGGAGGAAACTGGCATTTAATAATTCTCGTAGGGGAAATTCTCATATTCCCGAAGACTCTGGCTGAGTTAATCAATTTGTTAGACCCATCATTTACCATGCCTCCAGCATCCAGCATTAACATTTTGTCTCTTGCAAGTATTTCCAAGTGCCACTATATTAATATTTTCTATACCCTTTGATTAGTAAACACACAGAGGAGCTCTAAAATTCATCTTGAAGTCACAGCCATCAGGAAAGACAAGTAGGAGGTCCATCTTCCCTGGTCTCTAAGCAGCATAATCTGGAGCCAAAGGGCAGGGTCTGGTTAGTACACAGTGGGCTGTCACTAAAGGTGAATTGGAGAAGTGAATAGGTTTTGTCTGCTGTGGCCCTTGTCATGATGGTCGTGCTTTCTGCTGTAGGTCTTATGTGGAATCACACAAGGTGCCTGTATTAGAGCTTTAAGGAGGTATGATGGGTGCTCCTGTTCTAAATAGTTCATAGTTGTATAGCCACTTAACATCCCAGGGCTTGAAAAGGCCATCCCAGTATCATGAGAAAGCAGCAGCTCTGACCTCTGCCCCATGCCAGCGTCTAGAGTTGACAACACCAGACAAAAATAGCATCACTGGTGTTTTTATGTCTTGTAATACCTAACTACTGGTATTAATGACCCTGTGGTCAGAATGGTGAGAATTGGTCACCATGGTTTTTATCATCTGATGCACAGAGGCTGATACCAACAAGGGCTGGGGTGCAGGACCCAGACCCTCTGTCCTTTGGCTGGAGTCTTTTCACAAGCTTGATGGGAGCAGGCAGTCCTGCATAAAGCACAGTGCCCTGGAGGAGGGATCCTCAGAGGAGACATCTGCCAAGCATCTGTCAGCGGAGATGCGGCTCAGATCTCATCCGCTGCATCCTTCCTATCTTCTCAGCTGATGTCAGCTCCTCGGAGCAGGGCCTGGAGGCCCCGGGTTGATGGCGGGAGCCAAAGGTTCCACCCCACTTCATCTCCCTTCAAATACTCTCTGTACATGTAGATTTGACCTTTTGATTTTAGAAGGCAAGCTTTATCTTGTCTTTGTTTGCTGGGTTTTTCATGCCTTCCTGGGGGTAACTTCCCTCTCTTCCAAGTGAGTAAAGCTGGTGAGGGTGGGAAGTGGGACTACACATTCTTTACTTTACTCTGTCACTCAGCCTTTCACAAGTAATTTCCAAACTCAGGTCCATTGCCCAGTGCCTGTGGGTATGAAATTTATTTCCTCTGGTCTCAATGAACCAAAAAAAAAAAAAAAAAAAAAAAAATAGTGTGGGGGT
Organism: Nyctereutes procyonoides; assembly: GCF_905146905.1. Classification (NCBI taxonomy): domain Eukaryota; kingdom Metazoa; phylum Chordata; class Mammalia; order Carnivora; family Canidae; genus Nyctereutes; species Nyctereutes procyonoides. Next base: position 35,934,559 of record NW_026575131.1, on the reverse strand, counting down.
GGGGGTGCTGGTGTTCATCCATGTAAACATCCCATTCAAGGACTAAGGTTATTTATTCTGAGCTTGCTCTTCTTTTTGATTTAAAATATCCTTAAAGAAAGAATCATAATAATAGGTGGTAGGTGTTTGTGTGTGTGTGTGTGTGTGTGTGTGTGTGTGTGCGCGCGCGTGCGTGTGCTCAGGCATTCCCTCTAATTTCTTTGTTAATTAAATCTCAGTAGTCCTGTGCTGGTCTGCCAAATTAGTTGGTCCTCACTGTTTTTGGGTTGTGCACTCCCTTTGAGAGTTGTGCCTCTATTCTTCTCTGTTTTATATTCACTTTCCCATTTTCAGTTTCTAGGAGGTGGGGGGGGGCACACAATTTAAGAAGCCTGACACCTACCCTTTGCAGAAGATATTTTACAGCTGAGGAAGCAGAGGCTTTGAAAGATGGGATCTTTGTATTCCAAACTTCTAGGCTTTTTAGTATTGATCTTCTTGCAATAAAACATTTTTTCACATTTTAATGATTTTTAAAAATTCATGTTTTCATGATGTTTATTCCAAATATATATGTATTTCACGCGATCCTGGAAACCCGGGATCGAATCCCACGTCGGGCTCCCGGTGCATGGAGCCTGCTTCTCCTTCTGCCTGTGTCTCTGCCTCTCTCTCTCTCTCTGTGACTATCATAAATAAATTAAAAAAATTAAATCAAATATATATGTATTTCATATAATAATAAATAAAAGCTAATGTTTGTTTAATTATTGAAATATCCTGCTTTCCTTTGAAGTTTACACGGACAGGTTGCTACCCAGTTGTCATCCCCACAGGTGTATGGAGGTTGGTTGTGAGTGTGCCACACCTACAATTGAACTTCTGGATTAATATCAACATTTTAAACAAATTAGGTAAGGAAAAAGCGTTCCAAAGAAAACGTGATGGCTTCTTGCACTCCAGCTGGAAGGCAGCACCGTATAATTGTCTGGTTAGAAAAGCCTTTTAACATTAGTGATTTAACTGAGCACATTTGAAGGAAACCCAGGAATAATGTATTAACTATTTTATTTTTGTCAAAAATAAGCGCAGGTGGAAGACAGCGGTATTCAGGCAGGACTTTGAAATCATCATGGTGGGGTGAAATGGGGAAACCATTCACTTAGCTTTGATTATTTGGAACACTTGCCCTGTGGGCTTGGAAGGTGCTGCAAGATCAAGCTGGGCAAGGTTCCCTGGTTTCCTGGAGCTTCTGTTTGATGGAAGGAGACAAACAAGAACAAAGTAGAAAGAGATGAGTAATTCCATGTAGTGATGAGTGCCATAAAAAAAGGTAAGATAGCTCTGATGCTGGGTAGGGGGTTGGGGAGGGCCTTTCCAAGGATGTCCTGTTTGGGCTGAGACAAGAGGGAGCCCACCCTGCTGGGGAGTCAGAGGTGGGGGGAGAGGGCAGCTCTCGGGTCTGAGAGGGAGGCAAGGTTGTATTTCTAGTATGATGGGGAGGCAGCCCAGAGGATTTTTCAGCAGGACAGAAACTATGAGGGCAGGTGAGGTCTCCAGGCACAGGGAGTCTGGCTCCTGAGTCTCCTCCACCCCCTCATATTGGCAGCCTCAGCCAATGGTAGGGTTTCTTTCCTTGACTCCACCCTGGCCTAGGGAGCTAGTGGACACTGAAATAGGCTAAGTGGTAGATACCAAAGATACTGAGTCTTACTCCTTGGAATTTGGAAGTGTCACCTCATTCAGAAAAAGGGTCTTTGCAGATGTAGAGAAGGATTTTGAGATAAGGAGATTTATTCGAGTGGGCCCTAAATGCCATTGCCAGTGTTCTTATAAAAGAGAGACAAAGAGAAGTACAGACACCCCAAGGAGGGGAGGGGGTGAAGACAGAGCCAAGAAAAGCCAGTGGCCACCAGAAGCTGGAGGAGAAAAGGCATGGATTCTCCTTGAGAGCCTTTGGAGGGAATGTGGCCTTACTGACATCTGAATTTCAGACTTCTGACCACCAGAACTGTGAGAGAAGAAGTGTCTTGTTTTGAGTTACCAGTTGGGGTAACTTGTTATAGCAGCCCCAGCAAACTAATATAAGGTCCAGGGAGCAGTGGTGGTGGTGGGGGAATGGAGGTGTGTGTCATCTCCTCTCTTTTGAACTCTCCACACCCCAGCATTGTGGGTGGGGATGGAAGGGGAAGAAGGATTGAAGGTGATGAGAGACCACCCTTCCACTTTGTGGGACTGTCGCCTCATATCTGCCCTCTTTATGTTCCAGCCAAGCTCAGTATAGAGCAGGGGTTTCACACTTTCATACACTGGGGACCAGACTGGCCATACCTTGTTGATGAGGGCAGTGGGCAAGGGAAACTGGCTGTCTGGGCTCAAACATGCCCTGGGCAGGTGCATCTCCCCTCAGCTGATGTGTTGCCCCATGGGGTGTGGTGCCAGCGGGGTCAAATGCCCTGGTTTTCTCAGATTAGCCTGAAAAAAAAATCTGTTATTATTATTTTTTTTTCTTAAACATGAAATTCCCTGCTGTTGAAAGCTGGTTTTTAGTTGCAGGTCTGATTTGACCCTGGGGTGAGGTGAAAGGCTCAGTTTTGTGACTTGTCTTAGAGTTTGTGTCTGTCCTCAGTGTTGGCATATGAATTTCTACCTGCATTTCTCTGAGTCTGGGGTATGCAGTGTATTAATGTAGTAGTTTCTTACTGCTGCTATAACAAATAGCCACAAATCTAGTTGTTTAAAACAGTACAGATTTTGTATTTTACAGTTCTAGAGGTCAGTAGTCAAAAATAGTCGTTATAGGGCTCAAATAAAGATGTTTGTAGAGCTATGCTCCTGCTAGAGGCTCTAGGGAGAATCTGTTCCTTGTATTTTCCAGCTCCCAGAGGTCATCCTTGGCTTATGGTTCCCTTCCATGGCACACTCTGATCTGTGTCATATCCCTTTCTCTGTCATCTCTCTGTCCCCAGAATATAGGACCCTTGTGACTCTACATAATCCAGAATAATCTTCCCATTTTAAGATCCTTCACTTAATCATATCTGCAGAATCTCTTTTGTCTCTTTTGTTACCTCTTTTGAGGTAACATATTTACAGGTTCTGGGATTAGGATGTGGATAGCCTCAAGGGCCATTATAATGCCTCCCATAGTCAGTCAGTAATCAGTACATGCCTGTAGGTCTCCATACCCTGCATATGAAAGACCCCTGGGACTGCCTTGTCTCCCTCCTACCCGCTCCACTTTGTGCTGGAGCTGGCTGATTCCAGGTCTCAAGAGCCCATTGTGCTGGTTAGTTCCCAATTTCATGTTCAGTGACTTCATGTTGGTAGCATGAAGTTGGCCAGGGTAGAGTATTTACACTATGGAAATTGGCAAATGTTTTAATTCAGGGCTTTCCACCCTGCCTCCTTCCATTCTTTGTCCTGGAGAGCTGGATGTTAAACATTTACCAGTACTTCCACCTACTATGTTTGGTCTCAGATTCCTGTTTTCTGGGACATCTTTCCCATTTTTCTATGAATTATTGTCTCACATTTGGGGAGATAGATATGGATGCCTCAGAAGCATTATGGGGATCTTGGTATGAAGACTGTTATTGACACCTGTTTGAACTCTGTAGGTTTGGGTAATAAACTACGTGCCCTTTGGGTTTTCCTTTCTTCAAAGGAATCTAGAGAATTTATGCTTATTTCTAGCTGGCATTACAATCCTCCTTTTTTCACAGAAAAGAAACATTAAATAAATATTGCCGTCTTGAAATAAATGACCTTCTCCCTTCATAAGCATTTCAGACCTATTTCCTCTGTGTCCCAATGTTAAGGGACTGTCAGTCTCCCTCTCCATGTTTTGACTTTGATAGATGTGTGCAGTCCTGCTGAAAACTTGGTGATTATGCTCCTTAGTCATCCACAGAGCCTGGTGGAATAGGGCATATCTTGAAGCATGCTAAACAATGTGGGGGACAATTAATTAAGGATTCTTCTTAATAAAACTATCCTTACTGAAAGATTCTTGTAAATATTCTAACAAAACCTCAAGCTTGTTTCTGTACTTGGTATTTTATCATGCTATCTGTGCCTTTTGAGTCTCTAAAATTGTGCTTGCTATTTATTCTCTTTTCTAATAGGATTTCAAGCAACTTTTTGATCAAGAGCTTTCACAATGGTCTATCTAAAATATTAGAAAATTACAGTTTTCCCCTTTTGTGACGGTATTTGGTTAATTGTTTCTTGGTGGCTGCTATGAGTATTTCTTCCATCTTCATTTTTAGTCAGTGCTCTGATAGGACCAGTATTTTTGTTGCACAGATGGCTAGCATTTTGGAACACAATTACTTTTACGTGTTAGGTTCTCAGGAAAGCCTCATTCATTAGGTGTCTGATTATTATCTAATATTCCCTTTATAGATGAAGTTTCTTAAGTTTTATAAAAAAATGAAATTGACCAAAATATTGCTAAATTTACAAAAGCTCTGATACACAGGTAGCCTAAAAGAATGGCAGATGATTGGCTTAGAAAATCAAGCCACCTGAAGATGGGACAAGGCTGAGGGTATGTGGAAGGTATGTGGACTTCCATTTCTTGCTTTTCCCACTATATACATGGCCTCTTCTGGGCTGAGAGAGTTGGAAGCTCACCAAGTCCACACATGCCAGCCTTGCTTATGAGAGACTTTATGTAAGAGTGGAGACAGGAGAAGATGGAGATGAGGAAGAGTTTGCCTTTCAGCCAGCCAACATTTATCTATCTGCTCCATGCTAGGCATCAGGTGAAGTGCCTTAACTACATTTCTGCATTTCATTCCACACTCCCCTGGGAAGTATTCTTTAATTCATCTTGCCAATATTAGTGTCAATCAAGAAAAAGAGGCTGTAAAACAACCAAAGAGTTTATTTGGGGTCTTAGGGATTGTAGTCAGGGAGACACAGAGCTGACCTGCTCCACGGGGGGAGTGCAGGCTTAATAAAGGCAAAAACTGCACAGCTACATAAGTTGTTCTGAAAGGATTATGGCTGTTGCTGGCAGGGTTTAAAGTGACTAATACATGATTGATTATTTAGCTAACAAGTGTTGCATCATCTCTGTATCAGTCCAAAGTGGAAGGATGTGTTTCAGTTGCAATGGAAAAGTTGCAATTGAGAAAAGTTGGAAGTTAACTGTTCTGAGAATTACCTTCCCAGTGTCCTTTGGACTCAATTTGAGAAACTCTTAGCAATGTTTACTTTATTTTGAGTCTTCTTTCATAGCACCTACCATATGGCAGGCATTTTGCTGGGTGCTGGGGATATAGAGATAAAAATCAATGAATTCCTGCCTTCCTCTGGCACACAGTCTAGAATATTAAAATGTTAGAGATGAGATGTTAGGATCTTGGGAATGGCACAGTGGTGAATAAAAAGTATATTAATAATTTAGTTTCCATTTTGGGTAAAAATCAGAATTTTTTATGACTGTAGTTTATTTTCCTGTATGTGTTTAAGGTTGATAGATTCAACCGCTTTCACAATTGAATATTTACATGTGGTACCATTATAATTTTGAGCTTCTAACTTGGTAGTCTAGAGACTATGAGAGTTTTTTGGAGTTGTTTGAAAGGTGAAAATGTACACCTCTCTGAGAGTTAATCTAAATCAAAATCCACTAAGATATGGTTAATTATGAAATTAATGTATTATAGACTAGTTTTTTTATTTATGAGTTTATCCCAGCAAGATATCTGTAAAGCTATGCTATTGACATATTCAACAGTTTATAATTACAGAAGAAAATATTTTCTTATAAATTGATTCATTTATTCACTCATTCATGCATTTTGTGATTCCCAGAGCGACCATGTAAACTTCCACAATCCACTTAGAGTATTATATCATTTCATGTAAAATGTAGAAAACTTGCAATTGTGTCAGCCCCTCCACCTCCTGATCTTCCTAGTTGTCATATATATTATATTTACATGCATTGAAAACCCCCAGCAGGTTATCATTTTTGCTTCAAAACATATTTTAGAGTACTTAAGACTAGAAGAGGCAGTCTATTACATTTGAGCAGTGTTTTTTTTTTTTTTTTGAGCAGGTTTTTAAAAAAACATTTCTCTTGCTCTTCCATCATACCCGAAGATCCATGTTTTCTTCCATTAACATTTACCTTTGGCTTGAAGAACTTTCTTCAGCATTTCTTGTAGAGAAGATCTACTGGTGACAAATTCTCTCTGTTCTCCTTCACCTGCCAATGGCTTCGTTTTGCTTTTATCCATGAAAGATGTTTTAGTGGACATAGAATTCTGGGGTGACAGTTCTTTTAGCATTTCAAAGATATTGTTTCACTGTCTCCTGCTCTCCATAATTTCTTTTCTTTTTTTAAGATTTTATTTATTTATTCATGAGAGACACACACACAGAGAGAAAGGCAGAAACATAGGCAGAGAGAGAGCAGGCTCCCTGCGGTGAGCCCGATATGGGACTTGATCCCATGATCTCAGGATCACAACCTGAGCAGACACTCAACCACTGAGCCACTCAGGTGCCCCTGGTCTACATAATTTCTCATGAGAGAGTCATTGGCTCTGATGAAAAATTTGCAATGAGTTACATCGTTATTTCCTTGTATGTAGTGTGTAGTTTTTCTCCAGTTGCTGTAGAGAGTTTTCTCTTTTTGTTTTTGGCCATTTGATTGTGCTGTGTCCAGGTGTGGTTTTCGTTGAATTTATCCTATTACTTAATAGCTGGACTTCTTGAATCTGTAAATTTGTGTCTTTGAACAAATTTGGCAGTTATTTTTTTTCAACATATTTTTCTGCCCAGATCTCCTACTCCCAGCTTGTTGGGACTTCAGCGACCTTTGGAGATTGTCCTCATAGTTCCTGAAGCATTGTTTATTTTTCTCAATCTTTCCATTTCAGAGTAAATAGTTTTTCTCTTTTTCTTTTCATGTTTACTTATTCTTTCTCTGTCATCTCCATTCTGTTATGGAGCCCATCCAGTAATTATTCACTTAAGATACTGCTTTTCTAAGTTTCTAAATTTTCATTTGATTCTTTATTGATCTCTTGAGTGTTCTTATTTTTTTTTGCATGTATTTCAACTGTTTTCCTTCACCTCGTGAACTGTAGCTCTTTTAAAATCTCTGATAGTTTCCACACCTGATGCATCTGTTGATTGCACTTTTCCTCAAGTCATTTTGGATTGTATCTTGGACACTCTGGATGTTATCTTGTATAAACACTAGGTCTAGTTAGAATCCTAAGGAAATGGTGATTTTTTTTTTTTTTTTTTTTGGTTATTTCATCAGGCAAGCAATCCAGTTAGGTTTGGAGCGTCAGTTCTGTCCCAGCTTCAGCAGATGGTGGTTCAGATCTTGGTCCAGCCTTCTCAGCTGTGGTATGCTGATTTGGAGCGTCCTTCACATGCATGGTTTAGGGGTCATTCTGAGGCTCATATGGTTTGCTCAAATCTTCATTAATTTCTCTCAGCCTTTGGTACATGGGTTTAATTCTATTCTATACATCTATTAAATAATACATAGAGTTTTACAAGAGGAAAAAGCAAAGCCAAACAGCTTAGCCATTGCCCAGGACTGTTTTGGTCACCTCTCCCACTTCCTTTCATCAATCTTAAAAGAGGTTGTTTTTCTGAGGCAGCAAAGCTTGAATAAAATGAAACTGACTTTCATGTTCTTTTGTCCAGCTTTGTTCCAGGAACTCTTTGTGGTTCTTTTTTTTTAATTTTGATTTAAAATTTATGTGATTTGGAGGATATCATGTGACCTTTGCTAAGACTGAATTTTTACCTTGTAGCTCAGACACTAGGGACAGTAGAATAATGCACTTTCAGAACTTCCAGGGTGCAAAGAGATTTGGTCCATTTTCCTGATTTTATTGTTCAGAAAATGGAGACCTGTTCAATGTTCAAAGGTCTACATTTTGAGCCTTAACAGTTCTGCAGTTTGGTTTCCTATCAGGATGGAGGAGCAGTAGCCTAGGTTCAAAACCTAGCTCTTCCACTTAACTGGGTGTGATTTTATGGAGATTATCTGACCTCTTTGAGTTTTTATTCATCACCTGTGCAATAGGGATAATACTTGCCTTGCACCAAGGATTAGACATAATGTACATCAATCACCTAGCCCAGGGCACCACTAAATGATGTTAAGAGATTGAATAAGTATTTATTGACTCTGACCAGGTTCCTTAGTGGGAACATGGGCCCTGTCTTTGAGGAGGTGGCCATAGTGTAGCAGTGATCTCTTTATCAAGTTCATAAAGATTTGAGTCTTATTTCAAGTGCTTTATTTCACACATGGAATTCAGACCTTGAGTCAGAACCCTGAGAACAAGGACCTATGATCTGTTTTACCTGCAATTTTATTCTGTCCCCATTACTGCTCTCAGCAGGTCCCTACCAATTTTTTCTAAGGTGTTCACTGTGGTGGCCAGACAATATCCTCATAGTCTGAATTGAGAGATGGAAGAATCACTCTTTCACAGATGGGGAACGAAGATGTACCGTGATTGCCTATATTGTCATGAGAGGAGTTTGGGTTTTCACATATGGCTTTCAGATATGCCAGAAGTGCATTGATATAGTGACATGATACTCAGCTGCTCTTCTCTCCACTAGGAACTCACTTTTTTGTTTATTTATTCATTTTTATGGAGGACCTTGAGATCTTTCTGGAGGCCACTTGCACCTGAAGATTTGTGTGTCTTGGATACCTCCAGGGCCATGTGTTGTTCCGACTGTGCTAGACCTTTCTTTGTACTGTTTTGAAACATTAGGAATGAATCAGACATTTCTTGAACTAGCGATGCTGCTGTGTCTAGTCTGGGGAGACTTGATTCTCTTTCTTGTTTGAGCCTTTTGTTCCGTAACAGATAATTTCACTTTACCTGATCTTTGTAAGGCTTAAAGGGCTAGTGATTTTTAGAATTTGATAATTACTAATAAGGAAATCTGAAGTCTGTGGAGTTTGCTAGATTCATTTCTTCTTTTTCTCTTCTTATGCTCTGTTTTGCTCACATGGCAGGTACCCAGTTATAAAAATGCCAATTTTCCTCCTGAGTACCAGTTGCCTTGGCAAGCTTTTCATATAATGCACCAAATTTACTGTTCTGGGATCCATTTTATTACATCTTGTTCAGAGCACTTGTTTCAGTAGAGAGGGAAATTTTAATCATTTGGATGGCTCCAAATTACAGATACCTCCCTTCCCTCCTTATCTTGATATAACTTCTTGTTATCTGTTATTTGCTGCTTCAACACATGATGCTTCTAAATAACCCAGGGTAGAAGGAGCACCAACCATGACAAAATATTACGTAAGCTGGAAGCTTTGTCAAAGGTCAGTTTAATTTTAAGCAATAATTAATTAATTAATTGTAAACAAAAGAGAAAAAAATCAGGCCTACTAACAACACTGACTTTAAGATGGCTTAATTGCTTCTTCTAGCATGTGGTTTAAAGTATTTTTAATTTATTAGTGTTTCAGTTTCTGGCCCTAAAAATAGACATAAATTTAAAAGACAGCATAGTTTTATTGTAGGGAAATTATGCCAGATTTCATTTTTTCCCCTCCATTCTTGCCAGTGGAATATTTCTTGGCCCTTCTTTGGGCTCCCCAAAAGATGAAGACCCAAGAGTCTGTGAAACCCTCCTTTCCAACTGCCATGGACTTAATGATGTGTCCCTTTCCCCCAGTTCATTTGTTGAAGTCCTAACCCCCAAAGTGACAGTATTTGGGATCTTTGGGAGATAGGTTTTATTGAGACCATGAGGTTGGTGGAGTCTTGGTTAAAAGGAACCAGGGAGCAAGCTCACTCTCGTCAGTGTGAGGATACAGCAAGATGGCATCCATCTGCAAATTAAGAAGAGGGATCTTACCAGACACTGAATGTGCTGGCACTTTGATCTCGGACTCCTCAGGCTCCAGGATGGTGAAAAATAAATATCTGTGATTTAAGCCACCCAGTTTATGGTAGATTTTGCCATAGCAGCCCAAACTGATACAGGCACTGAGGAACCTTACTTATATTCAAGAAAGTGTTTCCCAGTTCTCACAAGAATTAACTAAGCCAATACATGTAAATTGGCAAATTGTGAGGGTTGCTAATTTCTGAAAAGGCGTAATAATTTTTGTAGGTAATTTTTGAAGAGTATATCCCATGATCTATGAATGAAAAACTCATCTTAGCGTGTAAGTTGTTTCTGAGCCACAGTTAGACACAGGAGATTCTAAAGGCAAACTGCTGGACTCTGTGGGAGACAGGTTGCAAATGTTGAGCTTCATTAAGCATGTTATACTTACAGCTTAAGAAATGCAATAAATTTGTATGAGAGATTATTCAGGCTGCATGTCACCTCCACAGTCTTATAAAATTCCTTCTATCTTGCCAAAGAATCTAGATTTGACATTTTTATTTCAACAATATTTTATACAGATAGACGTAGACAAATCTCTTTGCAAAAGGAAGGATTATAAATGCTAATTCATTCAATTGAGCTGTAAACATTTTCTCTGCTGCTTAATAGGACAAAATACATAAAGATTAATTAAATGATCCAAAATTTCCAAGCTTCTTTTTAATTGCATAAATTGAGTCTGTTGCCAAAAGATATCCAGCTCTGGTAAACATGATAGATGGTAATGGGGACACATGGTGACTTGGATAGATTCCACTTCTGGGTTCTGCCGGAGTATGTTGGCCTCAGGTTGCGGTTTACAAAAAAATATCCACCCCAGCAGTGTATAAGCTGGGGCTTGGTGGTCAGTGGTTTCATGTCATGTCTTTAAGGTGTTACCACATTGAAATGACAAAGGGGAAATGCTCACTGGTCAGGGGACTGGGGTCTCTGGGAAATGAGTGGTTCAAATGTTTTAGCTGCCAAATATCTGGGTGTTTATGAGGGTTTCTGTTTGTTGAAATGGAGAATCTTGGTTGAATGGAAGAAGTTCGTAAGTCAGAATTAAAAAGCCTACCTTTGGTCCTTGCCCTGATAGCTAGCCACATGGAACCATAGGTCCACCATCTGCAAAGTAGGGGCCATGTGACTTGTTTCTACATTTCTATATAGGTAAGGAGCCCTCTGAAGTGATGATTATCAGAGCTCCTCAAAAAATCTAAAGCAGTATATTAGTTAATATGTTAGCGAGCATCTTCTAGAGAAGCAGGCCTTGCACTGGGCTAGCCTTGTTGCACATATGTGTAATTAATATGTAGTTGTGTTGTAAGAATTCTTTTAGATGCTGCTAGAATGCCATCTTGGAGCGGAGAGGGATTTTTGTCCAGTTTGCTCACCCATGTATCTTCAGTATGTAATAAAGTGTCTGGTATATACTAGTAGTTCCACAGATTTGTTGAATGAATGAATTCAATAGGCATTATAGTTGAATTAATAAATGAATGGTTTCCAAGGGCATTATAGTTAATAATTTTGTCAAGGGTTTTGTCAAGGGCAAGGCTATAGATTTTTCATGGTTATAAAGACACTTTTGTTATATTTCATTCCATGGAGACAGGCAGCTGCCTAATGTCAAGCAGCTGTATGATGAATGGAAGGAGTAGTCCTGGCGTGAGGTGAGAGGAGAGTTCACAGGAACTCAGGTAGCAATGCCAAAGCTGTTGTACCGGATGTGACCCCTTGTCCTTTGGCACATCTGGGATTGCTTGTTCCCACATGGCATGGCATGACAGCCCCAAGTCTTGGTCCACTACTTTCTTTTCCAAGCATAGCACGGGCATGTTTCGCAAGGGTGGCCTCCTCTGTGCTGTGGTGGCGGTAGCCTCAGCTTTGTAAATACATACATGTGTTTGTATATGCAACATATATAGGTATATGTGTGTGTACTGTGTGTTTGTCTGGCATGAAGAGTTTAGCTACAGAGTCAAATAATTCAAGGGTTCCACTTCTGGATCAGCAGTTTGCTGGTTTCATGCTCTTGGAACAGTTACTGAGTCTCTTGGAACTTGGGATTTTTGGCTATAGGGAGATGATGATGGCACCTGGCTCCTAGGGTTACTGTGATCTTAAATGAGTTCATGCATAAAAGAATTTAGCAAACTGAGTGGTAGTACATGTAAGAGTGTGGTAGTTGTCACCATTCTCATGTCAGTGCCACTTACGGTAGGATTACTAGGAGCTGGGTCCTGGGTGTAGAATCATACACACATAATCTTTCTTAATTTTCCTAGCAATACTATGAGGCGAGTTTTTAAGCCCAGGAGGAAACATGTCACAAGTGGTGAACTAAATAAGGATTTTTCCCCTTGGTTTTGGCCAAAAGGGCTTCCTTTCTACAGATATCATACTCAGGCAATCCCTGACCCTCATCCCCACACTGGACATACTCCTCAAACTTGCCCTGCATTCAAGGTCTGTTCCTTTCCTGTCAATGTTTTGATTTTTCCCTGCGTGGCTCTTCATAAATCTTTTCCTAAAACTGAATTGCTTATTCTTTGAAATCCAGATGTAGAACACTATAGGCATTTTGATTTATGAAAGCACAAAATGTAGACTTCACATTATATAATTAGGGTACAAAGGCATGTTGCAGTCCATGCCCTCCTTGCTTGCAGAATTTCATGTCAATCAGTTGCTTGGGAATTTGTCTGATCCTTTCTGGGTGCTGGTTCTCTGCACAGTGCTGGACTGAGGAGATAAACCTAACCCATCTCTGCTCCCAAGCAGTTGTCAGTCCACAGGGGGAGACAGACAAACAAATAGTTAAACTCAACCTAGTAAATGATGGATAGTACTAGAAAGACGAATATAGCAGGCTAAGGTGAGGGAGAGTGGTGGAGTATATTCAGGAAGGTTCTCTAATAAAGCATTGGAATGGAGACTGGGTGTCCTTCCTCACTGGCTCCAGTTTTCTTCCTAGCACATATAACTACCTGCCATTTTTCTGCTGCCCCAAATTCCTGTGGAATATCAGCTCTGAGAACAGGGCCTTAGTGTGTTAGCATTCACCCTTATATATTTCAGGTCCCAGGGCCTGGGCCAGCCTGGTGCACTCTGGAATGGATGAATGATAGATGGAGCCATTACCTGGGAGCCACAGAGCAATCATTTATATGCTGTGGACAGTACATAACAGGTTACCCGTTAGACATGAGTGAGCCCCACACAGAGGGTAGGGAAAGGCAGTGCAGGCCTTAGGATCAGCTTGCCCAAAGGCACAGAGCCTGGAGACACCATAGGTGAATGTGTCTTGAGTGTGTGTTTTCAAAGAAGCTGTCTTGCCTTTTTGGCACTCTGTGGTCTTCTGCACCTTTAGAAGCACATGAAATGATACTGTGCTGATTAAAAAGCACCTTTAGAAGCACATGAAATGATACTGTGCTGATTAAAAAGGACAGTGGCTCTTTGTGCTCTGTTTTCTGAAGGAGTGTGGGAATGTTCAGTCTTTGGGACAACATTCTCATAGCACTGAGAAAATGAGAAAGCTGGACCCAGTGAGCTCTTTGACAATCTAAGGAGGAGATCTGGATCCTTTCTCAGCTCCAAGGGAAGTAGGGAGTCATTTGGTATGGAGAATTTAAGTTCTCTGTTTATCATACAGTTTGTTTTCAGTTGTCTTGTATGGCTGCATAGACAGGGATTGATTCTATTTAGAAGATTAAGGACGGACTGACTATTGGTAAAAATAAAACTGAGCAGGTTTTCACGAACATTAAAAAAATTATCTACTTTCCCAGATCTTAGTTTCTAATACTGCTTCCCGATAAAATTACTAGGGCTTCTTGGAGAAATAGCAGATTCTTGGACTGGGGCAGGGAATTCATAAGATGAGCCTGGAGGATTTTTACTGTCAGAAAGTAATAGGCAAGTGCTCAAAACACAAACAATAAAAACACAATGTTGAGTTAATGCCGGAGAAACACAAGAGAGAGCTCCCAATGGCCACACTGGAATAATTTGAATAACAAAATAAAGTAGTCCTGGATTGCAATCTAAAGTATAACATAAAGTAAAAGTCAAATAAATAATGATATGTATGAATGAGGGAAGAGACACATCTCCCCTGTAGAAAAATTCAAAATAATGTATATAGCTCCTCTGCCTTCAAGGAGGTAGAGTATAATTCCCACTCCTCAAATGTGGGCTAATCATAGTGACTTCCTTACAAGAGTACAGTATAGAAAGGGAGGAAAGAAAACATAGCTTTACAGTGGAGAAACTTGATCACCACCACCTCAGATCGAGGTTAGCATCAACAGTGAGAAGTCATGTGAAGTGATAGGAATGGTACTTCCTCTTCAAAAAGCCCATCACCCCAGCCTAACCTCAAGAAAACACATTATCCCATTTGAAGAACGTTCTATGAGATAGATACCTGACCAGTACTCTGTAAAACTGCCAAGATCATCAAAACAAGGAAAGTTTAAGAGAAACTGTCACAGCCAAGGGGAACCCAAGGAGACAAGATGAGTAAATGTGATGTGATATCCCAGATAAGATCCTAGAACAGACAAAGGACATTAGGTAAAAACTAAGGAAATCTGGATCAAGTGCAATTTTAGTTAATAATAGTAATATATCAATATTGGTTCATTAGTTCTGACACACATACCATGGTAGTGTAAGAGAATAGCGGTAGGAGAAACTGGGCAGGGCGTATATAGCAACTCTGTACTATTTTACCATTTGTTCTGTAATCCAAAACTATTCTATATAAAAAGTTCATTGAAAAATACCTATTGAGCTAAATCCCGGATTGTTGTCACTTTTGATTGAAGAATGGGATGCCAAGTCAATATGCCAATATGTGTTCTATAGATGAAGGTTGAGGGGTGGCTTAAAAGACCTAGCTCAACGAATACAGACTCTGCATGGAAGTTGTTAAGGATGTGGAAACTTTTTGCCAGAACCAGTTAGGTGACACTTAAGATAATGCAAACCTCATATGAAATACCATTGTTCCAAGGTGGCAAAGCAAGCAGGCTGTACAACATATGGCTAAGGCACACTGTCCTGGATTCAAATCCAGCCTTGAACAATACCAGCCAAGAGATCTTTGCACAAGTGGTTTTATACTCTGAACCTTGGTTTCCTCCTCAATAGAATGAATATCATGGCAACACCATATCGTCAGCAGTTTCAAAAATAAAATGAGGGGGGTTGTGTGTTTAAGCACTTAGCATAGTACTCGGTACTTATTAGCTGACCTATAAATGGCAGCTACCATTGTTGCCGGTAACTTTGACTCTCTCTCTCTCTCTCTCTCTTTCTTTTAAATGTGCAAAAAATATTCCATTAACGTAGTCTGTGTGATTCTGCTTAATGGCAGGAGATGATGCCAGTGGTGACTTTGATCTGATTTCAAGGGTAGGAGGAAGTTCTTCTCTTGCAAAATATTTGTTATCAATGCCTCTATTCCGCCTGGGAGAATTAATTATGTTAAATAACTTGTATTAAACATTATAGTACCTCTTTCAAGCTGCTTGTGTCCCTAGAAGGGATAACACATCTGGCTTGAAAGGGCTTACAAGATTTGCTGTGTGGGAGAAACCAAGCGCACCAAGAGATTGGAGTGTTTGGAGAGGAGACAAGGTTCAGAAAAGAGAGTGAAGGCCTCCCATTGCTTCCCAAATCCACCTCCTTCTACCCAGGGATGGCCCTAGTGCTTTCAATCTATAAGTCAGTATTTTCTATTTCCTGCTACCCTGGGTATCCATGCTGTTTGGATTTCTCTAAGTTGTACAAATGAAATGTAGGTCAAAAGCATTTTTATGAATTTTCATGGTAAAGATTAATCTTTACCCAAGCAGCTGGATCTCTGGAACTTGACTCTGATGAAGAGGAACACCAGCTGACCCACCAAGACTTCATTTAATGGACTCAACTTTCTAATTGCCTTTTTTTCTGCCTCTCAGGAATTAATACATCAACATCTTTTTACCTTGATTGAAAACCCGAGTGTGTCTGCTGTTGGCATGTGCTGCAGCAAAATTTGCATGATGGCTTTGGCTCACTTCCCCCTTGGCTACATTTCCCAGTGTTTTCCCCTTTCTGTTGCAGGATTTCTACAAAGCTACACGAGTTCAACACTTTTTAATAGATAGTAAAAAAAATAAAAATGGCTTCATGCATAAATAGGGTTAGGAAATACAGAGTTAGGCCAAGTTAAGCAGGTTTATTTTCTTGCAGGCCTTTTCAGAGCCTTGACTTTCCTAATGTGCCTTGGGAGTCTCTGAGAATGTGTGTGGTATGGCTCATCTCCAAACACTCATGAAACCTACCTTCTTGCAGTGTTTCTCGAGCCTGATGCTGAGAGATCAGGGCTTGGAGTTGTATATGCAAAAAACACCATTCCCATTCTATACTATTTTTCAATTTATTTGCACTCATCAGACTTGTCTTTTTTATGGCTACAAGTCATTTGTAGCAAAATTTACACACTATTAAATTTTCCTCCATATCATTCCTTCATCCCATATACATATTTGTAATTTTTAAAATAGCATAGTTGAACCTCTGTAGAACTTCAGGTTTTATTTTAGTGACATAATTGCCTATGCTGGCGTTAGTGAGTTGTCAGTCATTGGTGCATATTAAGGAGGTAGAAGCAAATTGCTGCTGAACCCAGAGGTAGAGCAAATCACCTCAAATGATTATGTAAAAAATCCAATTTGCGTCTTATAATTGTTTTCAGATAGCAGTCCCACATTGTGGACTTATTTTAATAGAAAAAAATCCTCGAAACATTGATGTGCTTGCTAAGATATTTTCATTTGTCATCATAGAGCTTCTTATTAGTGGGGAGAAAACAGTAAATCTCAAGACATCTAGTTTTTATGGTGTCAGTTTTTATATGTGGAAGTAATGGTAGAGAAGTGGATATGATGAAGCAAATATATCCTGCTTTTCTTTCTCATTCCTGACTTAAGTCTAAATGGAAAAAAAAAAAAAGTTTTGCAAGAGCTGCTGAGAAAAAGACTAACCCAAAACAGAATGTCGTTACCTCCCCAGTGCCACCTGAACTGCCCAGGATGGGGCCAACCAGAACACAGTACAGTGATTCACATCAACTCTCTTTCTTTCTGTGGTCCAAGGAGATTAATTTTCTTATGCCTCCAAAATGCTGTTTACCAAAAATGTGAGCCACAGCTCTCATAAACTCATTTGAGGTCTTTAGATAATTTTGAATGTTTTATTTATTAGCAACTTATAAACTAACAGATGAGTTGATTGTTGTAAACCATAAACGTATTAGAGGTGATGATGCTTATAAAGTCATTATCAGTCATTCTTCCTAATGCTTGTCAAAATATTATTTGATATGTAAAAAGGACTGGATGTCTGGCCCTGTGGCTAAAATATAGGACACAAGGCAGTACGGGACAGTAATTATTGAGTTAACTGAGTGCTAGGGTGGGAATGGGGTAGGTGGGGCTTTGCTGGGAGTGTGGTCAAGATCTTTCAAAGGTTCTTGAAAAACAGGAAAAAAAAGAAGGAATTGATTTTTTTTACATGCTTTGCTTTCAACCCTATAAATAAGAATGCAGTTATTGGATTAGTTAAATGTGGAAATAAATCGGTTAGTAGGTATTTATAGGGCAACCACTGTGCAAAAGGAAAGGTGTAGAGCAATAAACCTAACATCTCTAGCCTTTAGAGATTTTGTAATTCAGACAGACAGATGAGATATAAATTCATTGACGAAGTTCATTGCCGATGCAAGATTCTCAAAGAAGGCTGAGGCAGCTCCAGGTTTTGGATAACTGCACTTGAAAAGCATGATGGTACATGTTGTGGCTCCAGTTGCCAAATGTGGAATCCCGGTCAAAAGGGCTGGGTCAGAAGAAGAAAGATCACTGTATGTTGAAGAGGTTTGGGAGAACAGATGTGGCTCTACTGCCTACCATGGTTCGGAATGCAGAAAAATCTGTCTACAAAGCAGAAAATCTGAGCCTTGCTCAAGATAAAGGCATAGGTAATAGAGTAGAGTAAGTAAACACGAGAGCCTCAAGGCAAACTTATGTGGCATTTGGAGCAGGTTATCTGAGTCTCTGATCCTCCCTTTATTCAGCATTAAAGTAGGGATAGTAGGGTAGCCTTCAGCCCAGGGTGTGATCCTGGAGCCCCAGGGTTGGGCTCCCTGCATGGAGCCTGCTTCTCCCTCTGCCTGTGTCTCTTCTCTGCGCGCCTCTCTCTCTCTTTCTCCCCTTTCTCCCCTCTGTTCTCCTATGAATAAATAAAATCTTTTTTTAAATAAATAAAATCTTTAAAAAACAAGGATAGTGAAAATATAATACAACTGTACTAACTACCAGCATAGTTTCTTTTTTTTTTCCAGCATAGTTTCTATGAAATAAAATCAGATAACATTTTTAAAAGGAAACAGTTTTACATTATGCTAGGCTCTTGAGAAGGTCCCACTTAAACATCAAGCACTAGAAGAATCATTGTAAAGAATGCCTGTGGACTCTTACTTGGGGCTGGGAATAAAGTTTACAGGATAGGGAATAGAACATATAGTTAAGGAACATGTGGTGCCTGGGTGGCTCAGTGGTTGAGCATCTCCCTTCATCTCAGGTCATGATGTTGGGGTTCTGGGATTGAGTCCTGTATCAGGCTCCCCCAGGGAGCCTGCTTCTCTCTCTGCCTATGTCTCTGTCTCTCTCTCTCTCTCTCATAAAGAAATAAACATCTTTAAAAAAAGGAACATACAGTTAAGGAACTTAATTTCTAATTTATTTTAAAGATTTTATTTATTTATTCATGAGAAACACAGAGAGGAGAGAGAGAGAGGCAGAGACACACAGGCAGAGGGAGAAGCAGGCTCCATGCAGGAAGCCCAACGTGGGACTTGATCCTGGGTCTCCAGGATCATACCCTGGGCTGAAGGCGGCGCTAAATTGCTGAGCCACCCAGGCTGCCCTAATTTCTAATTTTTGAATTTAAAAATAACCCTTTGGGATTTATGCCAGGACTATCTGGAATAGTACAAGATATTAAAGGGGCTCTCTCTGTAAGAGGGAATTTGGGGTGTTCAACCTATTAAGATACGAGAAAAGAATTAACCAGGGATGATCATATTAGGTGGATATTTTTTTTTTCTTTTAAGTGAAAGCAAACCTAGACAGGGGCCAGAAAAGGGGTTAGCAGATCCTGTAGGTTGATTGTTACAGGTCAAAAGCTCAGTGGCTTAGGTTAAAAGATCAGCCACGATAAGCTAGTCTGTTTTGTTCCAGCCTACCCAAGAGAACAGTAATTACCAGATATAATAATGCTTGTCAAAGGCGGTTACTGAAAACCCTCTGCTGCTTCAGCATAATCAGAACGACAGAAGTTGCAGGATGATTTTCCTTGTGAGAGGCAGCCACTCAGAATGCTAATTAGGTGAAGTATGAGGAATATGGATCAGCAGCTGAGCAATGCATTTCCCTCCAGTCAGTGGAGATGAGACAGGAAGTGGCGGAGGAAGAATTTGACTTACCTGATTTATGGTTCATGATGTGATTCTGTACATTGATTTCAGGCTCTTCATTCTTCTTATCTGTTGCTTCTGTAAAGAGATGCTTGGAGGAAGCACACCAGAGAGTAGGCTGGCTTCTGCCTTGGAAACTTTGGAGGTGCTGTTATGCTTGGAAATATCTTGGTACAAAGGAAAAAAAAATACGTTAGGACCTGGTGCCAGTTGTTATCATCCAAGTTCCTGAAGAAAAAGCTATCTAAAAATGAAGCTTGGAGTCTTTATTCTTTTATCTGGTTCTGCTTACTCTTGGCTGACCTCAAAATGGAACTTGAGTCTAGTGGCAAATGGGTCCCATAGCTGAGAGACAGCCCCCCTGGGTCACTCTCTCTTCGCTTTTATTTGCTGTCAAGTGTTCAGTTTGTCAGAGAAATCGGAACCTTTATCCAGAAACTCTTGGCGCTGACTTGCATATGGCTGTCGTCTAGGTGACCATGGCTGAGGGCTTCCTCATAGCCTACCGAGTGGTGCGTCTTATGCTATGTTTTAGATGAGAAAAAGTAGCACTGTGAGGCTAAGTGTGTGGCTCCAGGCCACATAGCTCCTAAATTGTGGAGCAGAAATTTAAGCCCCAGCCATCTGACTCCAGAGTCCACAGTCTTAGGAAAGCATGTTAATTGCAAAGGGGCTTTGAGGCAACTTTGAGGTGAAGACACAACCTGCAGAACAGAGTGTGAGCAAACTGGGCCTTATGGAGGCCAGGCTGGGCATGCCCTATCACTCAGGATAGTGGGCTGATATATGAACTGCATACACTGCATGGCTGCTTCAGAAGTGAGAGTTGGACAGACTGGACGACAGGCTGGCAATTTCTAGGAAACTCCTGTGGCTGAAGGCACCAATGTGGGGCAATGATTAAGAGCTTGGCTTCTGGAGACACGTACTCTCAGCTCCAAATGTGGAGGGTATTGGTGGTAGCTGGTTAGCAGGTCTAAGACTTGCCTCCTGTGTGAACTTGGGCAAGTTATGTTAACTTCCTAAATCTCAGTTTCTCCATCCAAACTCTGATGATAAGAGTGCCTCTGAAATAGGGTTGCTGCAAGAATGAAGTGAGAGAAAACACGTAAAAGCTTTAACACAGAGCCTGGAACATGGTAAATGCGTCATCAGTGGTGGTTGGCTTTTTTTGGTTGCCACTAGGGCAAGGAGGAAGTTTTGAAGATGATGGACAGTAAAGCAACTTCTACCAACTGTCAAAATATGGAAGCGTTCTGTAGAAAATATTCTTCCTATCAACAGAGATGCTGGAGGGGATTGGGGTACAGGGGAATTGTCATCAGCTTCCGCAATTAGCCTGATGCCTAGTTTCAGATCATAAACTAGGTGTGCTCTCTCTCTCTCTTTTTTGAAGATTTTATTTATTTGATAGAGAGCGAGAGTGAGCACAGAGGGAGAGGGAGAAGGAGAAGCAGACTGCCTGCTGAGCAGAGAGCCCAATGCAGGCTCTATCCCAGGACCCTGGCATCATGATCTGAGCCAAAGACAGATGTTTAACCAACTAAGCACCCCAGGCTTCCCAACCAGCTGCTCTCTGATTCCAAGGCACAAGACTATGCCTTCTGCCTCTGGTTCATTTATTCCCTAGCTTGGCACTGCTTGCCCCTTTATCCCATGTCCTTGTGGAGTCTGGAATACCCATGCCTGTAGAGACCTTGGGTTCACTACCCAGGAAGACAGAGGTGTCTGTCAGACAGTGGTGTGGGAAGACTCAAGACTGAGGGAGCCATTCAAGGCTTGACAAACACCAGTCGATGCCAGACAAATCTGGCCAAAAGTAGAGTGGATACTCCTGATTATGTTCAGTGTTTAATCTTCTATTGTAAGCTCACATAGTTCCATTATTTTCAGCACTCAAAAACTTTAAGGTTGGTGACTATTCATATTGCATGTCTTATACGTTGCTGTGCAAATGATAGTGTTTTTCATTATGCTTATTTTTAAGGTCAGTGAAGCATTCGATACTTCTGACTAAAAAAGACTAATTAGAATTCAAATGGAGAACCAACCAAACAAAAACAAAACATCCTCTCCTGCATACACATAAAGGACCTGTTGGGGTGGTGGAGCCTCAAAGTCAGCCACCTATTGCCTGGCTCCAGACTTCAGATGATACAGTTGAGCAGAAAGTTCTTGAGCTCTGACTTAGGCTGGACACTTTTTAGCAGCATGACTTTGCACAGGTCACTAATCCCTCCAAACTTCATTTTCCTTAGTTCTAAGCATGGATAATGATACTGCCTTGCCTTCCTCGCTGGATTCATAGATACTGAAATTAGAATGTTTCTGGAGGCCCTTTCCAAATGGTACAATACTAGTTTTGGTTTCTTCTGCCCCTCCCGCCCACCACCCCAGGGTCACAGAGTTTAGCACATTCATGATGTGTACTTGTGTGGCCCATGTAACATGCAGTCAGCCTGCAATAGTGTGTAGAAAAGTCACTGGTAATGATTGACATGTGTGTCTTTAGATATACCGTGTGGGCAAACCTTGGAGCTTCTGCTTCCCCTCTGTAGGGAGTACAGATTCAGATGAAGTACTCCCGCAGCCTCTGCTGAGAGCAACCTGACTAATTCTACAGCACCTTCCCCCCTGGAGCCTCATAGGGCTCCTCATGCACGTCCTTTTCCATGCATGACGTGGTGGAGAGGAACTGGGAAATCATGGCATCCAAGCACAGCTACCATGTGTCCTTCCAGTAAGCACTCAGCTGCTGAGAGAAGGTGCCCCGATGGCTACAGATGAGCAAAATTAATTTGGGAAGGGGGTGGGGAAATGCGCTGAATCTTGGCCTGGAGAGAGTAGAAAATGAGCCAGAAGCAGTTGGCATTGGAGGTGATCTTGAAAAAGAATGTTTCCTTTTGGCCTTTAAGGTAAATTGGTAACTGTTATTTGAATGAGACTATCTATGTCAAAATGGTTAACCATGAAATACCGTCTTCCACGTTATTAAATCAAACTATCAAATGCCTCATTAAGTTTAAAAATAGCATCATTTGTGCCAAAGACTCACTGGCTGGTCAGTTCCCTGAGGAGAGACCAAAGTCACCACCATGACCCCAGAATCTGGGATAATGCCCTGCTCCTGGTAAGGGTTCAGCAAAGGTTTGTTGACTGACGAGCTGAAGGAAAAAGAGAAGCAGGTATTAAAGCATGTGGAGGTATTTACCAGTTATTTTTAATTTAAATCAGTGGACATTTTGGAAGACTTTAGCTTCATTGTAAGTAATAAAATATGTGAAATCGTGTGTTTAAGATACTATCTATACATTATTCAATTCACATTGAAATACTTGACTAATCAAATAAACAGTATGTGTTTGACCATGTACCTCTCAAAATCATCTTGTTCCTACCCTTGGGGATCCATTGATAGTCTGATAATTATATACTTTTACCTTTTGTGTGGAGACTGAAACAAGAATTCTGGAAGGATTTAGGTGACATATGAATAGTCTAACATCTTTTGGGAGGGTCATACCTAGGGTAATCTTTTGTCCCAATTTGCCCAGGGCTGTTCCAGTTTATGCTAGTTGTCTGGCATAATTATTAATGTCACTCCCTGTCAAGCTCAGCGGTATCTTCATTTGAACAATAAATTATATGGTCATAGCCCACAAGTGGCTGGCTGGATGGTCAAAGAACATGGATTTGCTTGTTTTAATGGTTGTGAATGAGTGAGTGTGTGTGTGTGTGTGTGTGTGTGTGTGTGTGTGTGTGTGTATGATCATTCCCTTGGGGACTCTAATGGTAGCTTGTACTGAACAGAGTGTAGATTCCTAGTTCTAAGGTTGGCTTCTGTTTGAGGGCTAGGGCCTTTGACCTGAGACCAGGCCTCCCCTCCCATCCTTTATCCAAAGCCTGGTATTTTGGATGCTTCCCACTCCAGTGATGTGGCAATTGACCTGGGGTATGGGTTCCATCAGCCAACTTTTGATCCTTTGTGTAATGCAGTTGTCAATCAGTGTAATGCAGAGTTTGAGAAACAGCCGTTATTCAGAAAGCCTCCTTTTGGGGTTTGACACTGTTCTCTCTCACTCAGACCCTCATCATTGTTACCATGAGTAAATGCTGATCTCGGGAAATCAGAAGCTATCACCAGTGTCCCCACCCCTTGTCAATTCTCCAAATGGAAATGGAACACAAAAGTGGATACTTTGTAAAGAATATATGCTCATAATTAGTTTGGGATTTGCTTCTCTATTGTCATTGTCACCTGATAATTCCTGGCAGGGAATTTCAATAAATAAACCTGATTGCTTTGGGAGTTTATGTGTTTTTTAATTTATTTTTGTTTGTCTTCCTCTCCCCATATTAAGGACACAAATATTCTGTCTCTCATTTTAATTGCCTTCTTGTGTTTCTTTGCAGTTTGGTCACTCAAGTGTGCATTCGAGACACTATTGTTTTGTTTCACTTATTTTTTTAATTTGATATTTCTTACACCTTTTTTTTTTTAACCCACATGTTCCTCCTCCATACCTCTTTTCCCCCCCTTACAATTTATTAGTTAAAATCAGGCCATTTAACTTGTAGAGGTTACCACAGTTTGCATTTTGCTCAGTCATGATGGAGTTGGCACTGTTCTTCTGTCCTTGGAATTTCCTATAAATTAATTGGGAGCTGCAGTCCACAGGTTTGCCCAGCCTTAGGTCTGATTCCTTGGCAGGACTCTGGGTAGTGGCAGAGTGTTCTTTCTCTGGGAGGCACATGGCCCCTGCTGCTCTCTTTGCTATTGGTGCTCTGTGCCTATATTCATCAGACCTCTAGGATTGCAGAGCAGTGCGTATCATTGATTTTTCATTTATTAGCTGGACTGTTTCTATAACGAAGTTTTTCTTATCCAGCATAATTCATAAAAGATAGGCAGGATAAATCCTTGATTTATCAGGCTCAAACTAGGGACTCTTTCCCCATCATCCTTTGAAGGCAGCCAATGAGTTGTATGCTTTTTTTTTTTTTTTTTTGGTATTATTGTGAACAAATGGATTTATTTTTTTTAATTTTTAAAAAGATTTTACTTATTTATTCATGACAGACACAGACTGAGAGAGAGGGAGGCAGAGACACGGGCAGAGGGAGAAGCAGGCTCCATGTAGGAAGCCCCACATGGGACTTGATCCCAGGTCTCCAGGATCACACCCCAGGCTGAAGGTGGCACTAAACTGCTGGGCCACTGGGGCTGCCCAACAAATGGATTTAAACATATTTTATGGGTTTCAGTAAATTGCAGTTATCATCTTTATTGAAGGATAGTTCTTTGACTTGGGAGAGCCTCTTCAAGCTGGCTCCATTTGACATGGCCTTAAGAGTCTTTGACAGCTTCCCTGCTATATGGAATGGCAAGATCTTCTAGGCCTTTCTTGTACATTTCCTGCCCCAGACCTGGAATCAGCCATTTCTCCAAGATATTTTGATTTTTTTTAGTGAGAAATTAGTATATCAAGGCCAGAGTCTAGGTGCTAGAAGTGTTCAGTGTTACTTGGTCAGTCTTTGTTTCTAGCTATTTAGAAGAAAAGCTAGATGCTGGCTAGGATACAGATATATCTATATAGCTGTGTGTGTGTGTGTGTGTGTGTGTGTGTATGTGTCTAAAAAATATAATTCCATATTGATACTTTTAATTCAAATATAAGACCATAGAGTTTTTGACTATATATATATATATATATATATATATATCTGTATCTTTTGGATTTCATATCAGATAACTTGGTTCTAAGGACAAAGGGAAGATAGAATTAGAATATCTTATAACTTTTAATAACTCATGTGCTTGATCTCATATATAAAACATCTCAGAATAATATTTTTTTCACAAATATGATTTGTCATGCTTAAAACATTTTTTAAATTTGTTTTTCCTATTCTCTTTATTTAAAAATAATTGTTGTTACTACATCTACATTTTGAAAGCAGGTATCCATATTTTTAAAGATTTTTGTTATTTATTTTAGAGAGAGCACATGAGTAAGGGGAGGGAGAGGGAGAGAGAATCCCAAGCAGACTCCCTGCTGAGCGCAGAGCCCAACATGCAGCTCAATCTCAGGACCCTGAGATCATGACCAAGAGTTGGATGCTTAATTAACTGAGCTACCAGGTGCCCCAGCATGTTTCCATTTCCTACTATACTTTCCCTTGTAACCTTCATTTAGTCTTAATTTTTCAAGAATCTACATATTTAATCTTGACCACTAGTCCTAATCTCTCCTCTTTAGCCATTTCGATTGCCTCAAGCTTATTTTCTAGCATATTCCTCAGAAATGGTTCAAGGGGACTGTATTCCTTGAGGTTTTCACATGTATTAATGTCCCTTATACTTGAAAATAATTTTGCTAACTATAAAATCTTTGGCTCAGGGATGCCTGGGTGGCTCAGCAGTTGAGTGTGTCTGTCTTTGATCAGAGGATGATCCCAGGGTTCCGGGATCGAGTCCCACATCAGGCTCTCTGTGGGGAGCCTGCTTCTCCTTCTGCCTGTGTCTCTGCCTCTCTCTGTGCCTCTCATGAATAAATAAATAAAATATTTTTAAAAATCTTTGGCTTGTATTTTATTTCCTTGAGTTTTTTAAATGTTACTTTCAACATCTGATTATAACATTTTTTTCCCCTTGTAAATCTCTTGTTCTTTTGCCCAGAGGCTCAGAGAATCTTTCTCTTTCTCTTTAGAAGTAATAAAAGTGAATATGAAGGTATAACTAGAGCCAGGGTATCTCAGAAAGCACCCAACATATTTTTTTTAATACTGCGTGAAAACAACAGAAGAGGGAGCTCTGAAGTTAGAAAAGCTACTGTGAACCATGCTTCTTCCTAAAAGTTTAGGAGAATTAATTTCACATAAATATAAGCCATAGAAAAGGATAGAGGTAAAAATCTCATATAAAGACAAAGAAAGATAAAAAAAAAAGACAAAAAGAATAAAGAGCAGAGTAACATCTCACATATAACACACTAAATAGAAGAACCCATTCAACAAGTTAAAACTATAATTTTCTCTTGTCAAAATGGATTAAAATTCATTAAGAAAGTAATAAAAGAGATGAGAAATGAAGTGACAAGTGAGGAAGAGCATTGGAAATAAAAGAAAAAAAACTTTTTAGAAATAAAGATTAAATAAGAAGGAAGACAAGAGTAAATACAATAGGTAATGCCTTAAAAGAAAGAGAAGTTACAAATTAGGAACATTTTAAGCAGAAAACAGTAGAAAAAGAATTCAAGAGACAGGGACAAATATTGAAGACAGGCACAGGAGATCTAACATATAACTAATTGGAGCCCCTGAAAAAGTAAAGCAAGGAACAGAATTAGCATAGAATCTATAATTCAAGAAAAATGATCTGAAATGAAAAAAGATTTGAAATTCTGTACTGGGACCTCATGTCTGCGAACAGTGGCCCACAATGACTAACAGCTAGGACATATTCTGGTGTCTCATTTCATCACTGCTCATATCTTCCATGCCTGGAACAGTGCCTGGTTCACAGTAGGTGCTCAAATGATTGACCTAATGTATTGATGTTGGGTAAATGCATAAAATACTCTCTAAAATACTGACCTAAGATTATGACATGCCTAGAACATGTTCAGAATTTTATTTCCCTGAAGTATTGATTATTGCATATGAACCTGGATGAGAGTAGGAATATTATTATAATCTATTACATACCAAATTGTGCTTTTCCCTCACCGAAATTCATGGATTGGAGCCATAACTCCAATGTAAATTATATTTGGAGATAGAGCCTTTAAGGAGATAATCAAATTTAAAAGAGGGCAATAGGACAGGTGTCTTTATAAGAAAAAAAAAAAAAAGACACACCAGGAGTGTGCATGCACAGAGAAGAGGCCGTGTGAGGATAGAGCAAGAAGGCGGCCACTTGCGAGCCAAAAAGGGAGCCCTGCTTGTACCTTCATCTTGGACTTCAGTTTCCAGAACTGCTGGAAAATAAATTCCTGTTGTTTAAGCTGTCCAGTCTTTGGCATTTTTTTAGGACCTCCCCAGTTTTAGGATTTTAAGGTTTGGTTAACTCTGTCTAGTAAAGAACCACAGCATGAGGTGCTTGCTAAATGCAAAGGGAATACAGAGTGGGTATTGGAAGAGAGTGAATATAAATGCCAGCTATGACCACTGGACTAGTTACAGAAATGAGGACTATAATAGTCACAAGTGTCTCCTTATTTTGTTTTGAATGTGTGCATGTGTGTAGCACATCTTTGTTCTCTTCCTTAATGTTCTTCTCCTGTAATGTAACATAAGATGTGTTGACTTTATATCATAGTGTTTCAGTATTGTTAACTTTCCATCATGGTATTTAAATTACTGGATATTAAAGAGAAGAGTAAACATCATGCAAGGATTTTGCATCCCCTTCGGGGGGAAAGGCTAGTACATTTTGGTTGTATGCAGAGTAGTTGTATCAGTTGTGTCATCTTAGGTGGAAATGCTACGTTGTTATTGCCTTTATTTGGAGATTAGGTATGATTTAAGGAGATGCATGTGAGTACCAAGTTGACAAGGGGTAGACTTGTGGTGGTTAATTTTCTGTGTCAACTTGGGGAGAATAACATTGAAATCAATGAACTTTGAGTAAGCAGATTGTCTTCCATGAGGTAGTGGGTCTCATCCAATCAGTTGAAGGCCTAAATAGAACAAAAAAGATTTAGCCTCCTGGAGCAAGAGGGAAGTTTTCAGCAAACTGCCTTTACACTTCATCTGTACCGTTGGCTCTCCTGAGTCTCCACCTGCTGGCCTTGGGACTGAAACTGCGCCACTGGCTTTCCTGGGTCTATAGGCTTCCAGTCCATACTGCAGGTTTGGACTTGGCATTCTCCTTAATTGGGTGAGCCAATTCCTTATAGTAGATCTTTTACTCTCTACATACATACATCTTGTTGGTTCTGTGCCTCTAGAGAACCCTGACAAATATACAAGTATTCAACATTGTGTACCAAAATACTTTGGATTTTTGGGGGATGAGTAGGACCATTCCTTTTCTTGTCTCTTAATAATATAAAGGTGGTTGACAGTGACTCCAAATAGCTACAGATGACTCTTTAATTGCCTTTTTGCTGTTTGAAAAGATCATATTATGATGCTTTTGATACGGTGGAATCAGTGACCCGAATCTCAGTTAGTGGTGGAATGGTCAGGACTTTTCTGAAATGCAGTGAACACAAACACATGCATCTGGTAGGTGTGCTCAGAGAACCCTGCTTTTCTCTAAATCATTATGTGCTCTTGGAACATGCTATCTATGAAGTCTGAAGTCTGATAGGAAGCAGCCGTGATCAGCAAGAGTCCTACTAGCCCAGTGACTGTTCCTACTACTTTTCTTAACTTGATTCTTAAGACCAGTTACTTTGTTCTGATACACATACTGGGATCAGGCCCGACTCTTGTTTTGTGGTCAGTGGTGAACATGTGGCTTCATAGAAATAGAATTCCATTTTATTTACAAAGATTATTGAGGTGCTGCTGCTTCTAGGAAGCTTATAGTCTTGTAGGAGGCGGGCAAGAGAGAAGTGAGCAAGAAAGTATCAGATGTGGTAAGAACTGTCCAGAGCAACAGGCCATCTGCTAGAGAGCAGCTAGGTAGCGACTCAGTCTGTATGTTCAAGAAAATATCATTTACTCTGCAATGAAGATAACATTCAACCTGAGACCTGATGACAAGGGGAAGTGGAAACAGGAGCAAAAAGCATTCTAGGTAGAAGCACCAGCAGGTACAAATGCCCAAAGGCATCACAGCCTGCAGATTGTGAGGTACAGGCATCTGATCCAGAGAATGTAGAGGGGAGAATGGGGAGGGGCAAGGTAGATGTAGGCAGAGCCAGATTAAGTACAGAGGCTGGGAAATAGGAACCCTGGCGGGGGAATGGGGGGATCAAGCCAGTTTTGGCTCCTGCATGGTGTAGATCCTGCTGCAGAGTTTTGAAACAGGGGTGTACTGGGTGGGGTGGGGTGGGGGCACTGAGGGGATGGGATGCCTTTGGGGCATAGGAGGGAAGCAGGGAGTGCAGTGAAGAGGATTTCTTGAAAGATGAAAGGGATAGACTCAAATCACTGCAAGAGTTGGGGAAGTAGAGTCAACCTCTGGAGCACAATTGTGGGGTATCTCCAACTCTATTGTGAGAATCAGTGTCTTTGTATTTTGAAATTAAGTGACAAGGATGTCTGCATAACCAACTTAATTTGAAACCATAGATTATTTAGGATGGAATAAGGTGACAAATGCAGGATTCTTCGTGGAAGCATCATTACTGCCATCTGCCACTGTTTATTTAGAATCTGCAGACCGTGGCATTGTAGTGAGTGCAAGTGAGTGGAAAATTCTAATGTCAACCTATTTTGATCAAAAAGGGCTCTTGGAGCCTTCCCCTCCACACTGATCCCATCCCATCTAGCTCTTAAGGCAATTTCAGAGATGGAGTAGCTTTATTGCCTCCCTAAATGGTGTTTGTCTCGCATCTGCTCTGGTCCTTGGAATCTGTGTCTTCTCTCTTGAATCTAAATAAATATTGTTCCTTTGGAACATGAGTGTGGCACCGATAAGGAGCAGAAATACTATTAGGTGACCTGGCTCCCAGGGACTAGTTAGATCAATATCAAAATGATATTGTTATAAAATGGTTCCTTTGATAAAGCAGAACAGTAATGTGAAGTTTGAGGACCCATGGGGTTATAGCGAGGCCCTGGTGTTTTACAATTTCAGCTCTCCTTTGAGATCTTGGTTCTCGTATTTAGGTACTATCTATTAGCAGCATTTGAAACATATTATTCACACGGTAATCTCTCTAGAAATCCTCCTTAATTGGGACCCCAAGGTACATGTATGTAAAGTGCCTGGATTCCAGTGGTTCCAATTTCTGTTTTTGCAGATCTGCTTTTTTAGTACAATAATCTTGTTTTTTTTTTTTAATTCCCTTTATACAGTTCCACTAAAGGACAAACAGGTCCTTACAGGAAAAAACTGATTTCTCAGGGATGATCTGGTGATGCAATTGTCAGAAAATACAGCACTAGATTGAGGTTGAGCTCCTTGTATAGGATTTCACACCAAACATTATGTGAGAATCCCTTCATTACACTGTGGGTCTACATAGATTTACTAGTAGATGACATCAGCCCTACCTCTTATGGAAATGCCGTTTTCGTGGGATCGGGATTAACAAGGAGCAGTCTCATTTCTGTGGCCTGGGGCAGTGGGCCGGCATCTTGGCTCTCTTCTGTCTGCTAGGATCTTTTTTTTTTTTTTTTCTCTTTGTTTTGGAAGTCTTTCAGGGGCTTCTGCAAAGGCCTCCCTGGTCAGTGACTTTGTAACTAGGACGTGGCCACAATTCTTATAAGTAGACATTTTTGTCTAAAGGCGTATCTGCACATCCCCTGCCAGTGCTTCTGTTGTCTTGCTCCTCTCTCAGGTGTCCTCATGCGGGCTGCCCACCCTGGGCCACAGAACTGAATTTCTCTGCTCTCTGTCCCATTGTCCCCCAGGACCAGGCGTTTGCCATCTGGTGCCCTGTTGTCTGTCTGTGATCACCCAGCTTGTTTGTGCCACGGATCCCTGCAACACTTCCTGTGCTCCTCCTATTCCAGAACCTGCTGTTGACCGAGGGTTCCAGGGAAGCATTGGAGAGGTGTTGGAGTGGCCAGAAGAGCAGGGTCAGCAAGAAAAAGTAGACCTCAAGAAAACACAGTGGATCTTAGCTGCCAGACATCATGGTTCTTACCTGCAGTGATTTCTTGGCCTCAGCAGCCCGTCCATGCTCTCTGAGCCTTTGCTATCCATCGTAGGGTCACATAACTTTTGCCTTTTCTGTGACCTTGTGCTTTTGGCTGGTCTTTTAAGGTCAGGATTTGATTTAATATTCTCACTGAATCATTCTTTGTCCTCCCTTTTTACACGTGGCTCTGAAATCAGACCTTTAATGTAATAGTGAGGGTTCAAAACTGCACTGTTTGACCAGCTGTTTCAGGCAGTGTTGCCCAAAACCTCTTCATATCGGTGCGACATATTTCAAAATACTGGAACAACGTGTGGCTGTAAGGTGTTTCTTTTTTTGGCACAAAGAGCTTTATGGTATTATGGTATTGATTCTTTTGCAAAGAAGAGGTTGTGGGTGGGTCTCTTTATTCCTGTTACACATGTTTGGGAGGAAGGTATTGGCGGGTTCATGTTATGTGTGTGTGTGTTTTGGAGGAGTCATGGCAGCGAGATTGGGATGACTTCAGTTTCTAATCCAGGAATCACCATAAAATCATGCAGGGATCTTGTTTAAGATGCATTCCTCATATTTCCTCATAGCGAGTCACTGGGCAGGGGCTGGGCTTTGAAATGTGGATTTTTTCCCCCATTTTCCTAGAGGATGTTGATGCAGTTGGAGACCACTTGAGAAGCACTTCTCTGAGGAGGGATGCTCTCCCATCAAATGACAGGTTTGGGTTTGTCAGGGATGAGTCTGATCTCTCAAGGGTCATTTTCCATTTCCAGATAGGAGATGGGTTAAATGGTGGTTCTTTATCTCACACTTGGCTTTTCCTCCCTTCCCTTCCATTTCTCCTTTGGGTGGCTGGCATAGGGACCAGTTGAAACCTTTAGCTTGGAATCAACCATTGTTGCTTTTGGGAATGATAGTATATTCTCTCTGCAGGAGTGCAATGATGTGTCCACCAAATGCAACCTTCTGGTAACTTCCAGGTGATTACTTGTATATGTCTGTGAGTGTAAATGGGGGAAGATAAGGATTTGGGCAAATTACTGAACTTTGCTGAGCTTCAGTTCCCCTGCATGAAGATGGAGGTAATAATAGTACATAACGCATGGGGTTGTTGGAAAGGTTACAGGTTAAGAATACAGCCTAATCTGTAATAGGTGCTGTATCACTGTTAGTTGCTATTAGTATTTTTGTCATTATTATTGTTACAAACTTCTTTGAATTGAAGTAAAACTCTTCCATATCAGAAATTCATAGAAATCAACAGGAATGATACACAGTGGCTTGCATGCTCTAAGGAGTTGGTGGATTTCTAGGATGAACACGGCCCTTATCTGCAATGTAGAGGTTTTATCAGCTATCTACTGTGCAGAGCATTAATAGGACATTATCCTGTCCTCTAGCCTCAGCTTAAAGGGGCTGCCAATTGCAGATAAAAGCACTGGAGTAATCTCAGTTGCCTATTGTCTGCCTCCTTAATCTCACCATCAGTGAAATTAATATTTGGTTGCTGAGGGAAGACAAACATCTGTAAGTTTTTCCTGGTGGAATGGCTGTTTGGTTTCTATTGCACACATTTTTCTCTCAGGTTAAAAACTGTCTAAACCTGATTTCCCCCTTTTAAGATGGAATCATGTTTGATTTAATGGTAATGTTTATAGTGCTAAGGAGAGTTAAGAGTCATTCTGGCGTGAAAACCTTCTAAGCCTTTAAATAAATACATTGTTATCTTGAAACTTTCCAAACTGAACTTGGAATTCACTCAGGCATCTTCTAGCACTTTGATAAATAAGAGGAGGACAGCTAATGATCCTGTAAATTCCTAATAACGTTGTGGCCACTCTTGCAGTATGCAAACAACACAACAGAATGCAGGACGACGATGTGCTCTGGCAAACGTCCATGTGAGTATTCATCAACTTGTTATTTGAAATAGTGTCCCAATTACACAAGATTTATTTTAGAAGGATTTGGTGTTTTATCATCATTTCTCCTCCCAACTAGCCTTCGGGCTCCCTTTCCTTTCTCATTTCATCTTGCACAAGGATTCTGGGTACCTTTTGTACGACAGTGTTTCCATCAGCTGGCTCCCTGCTGCCTCTAACAAAGTATAATCCTTGGAGCATCCCTGTATCACAGGCCCTTTTCGGTGTGCATGGGCTATCTCTACCCCACCCTACATGGGCTGTCTCTACCTCAACACCATTGTGCTGTAGACAACACTAGCCAACCCTTTGTTTGCCTCTCTAGACTTTGCTGGTGTTTATTCTCCCAAAACTCCTCCCCTGCCTCCACTGCCAGGTACTCTGGAACTTTGGGAATCCCTCAAGTCATCTCAAATGTCTTTCAGTAAGCCTTCTCTGAACACCCTACTCTCAGAATTAATCATTTCCTCACCCTTTGTGGGAGTGTAAATGGATGTAGGGAAGCACAGAGAGGTTAAGTGTCAGAGCTGGATGGGCAATGAAATGCTCAATGAAAAAATGAAAATGCAGAAGCAGAGTTAGAAAGAACATGTCAATGTTAAATTTTGGGACAAAAGGTAAGGCTTTGTGAGGACTCAATGTTGGACTGCACCCTGAAAGAAGGTTGTGTATGTTAAGTCCTGAAGAGGGAAAGCCTCTAAGTCGGAGGCGGCCACAGCTTTACTGGTGGATCTGTAATCTTGTCTGTAGGGAAGTGTGCATTCTGTGCTGTATGGGGGAAGTACTGTGTCAGGTCTTGCCAGACCCAGAAAAGGAAGTCCTCAAGATTGAACAGCTACCCTCTTTCCAACTTGTGCTGGTCAAGAGACCACCCGATGAAGAGTGTAGCAGCTTTGAGGGTCTGGTCTTCCTTTTCCATGCAGGGGCTGCCCTGGGTACAGCAAATCCTGGTTATAAATCGAAATGCATTTGAGTGAGAGAAAAAGGAAGGAGGTTTATTAGACTTATGTGCTACTGTGCGTTTCCCCAAGTTTATGTGGCTTCCCAGAGACTCCAAATTTTCCCCCATGAGCTAGGCAAATTTAGGAACCGTCTAGAAAGGTACATGCTTGAGAACTTTACAGTAATGATATTGTGTTACTCTGTTACTGATGCCATCAACATCAAAATGCATAATTTCCTTTTGTCAGGGACCTCTGTAAGAGCTGCACCCATAAAATATGCTGTTTTCTTCCCAGTGGTACTTTCTTACCCAGAAACTCTGTAAAAAGAAATAATGATCTTCTCTGATTAACAGGACACAATAGAATATTGAAGGTAGTATTCCACATTATTCTGCCTTTTTTGGTCAGTCTGCGTTTGGCCCTTCCTTCATCCACTTGGACTGACTTTCAGGCTACAGTAAGCAGGGTCTAGTTATGAGCACTGAAGCAGAAATGCAGATTCAATGAGTAATTATTAAGAACTTTCCAGAATATTAGCTGTTTCAGTTGCCGTAGTGACTAGTGATGGAATAGTCCATTAGACATTTCTGTTCCCAGCAACTCCTGAGAATTGATTCCAATCTGAGGCAGCCAACCGCTTTGATCAATACCATAATTACTCTTATTGATGGATTGTTTTACAATGGTAGCCATCAAGGTAGTCCGTCAGCTCAGGAGGCACCAGAACTGTCCCCTGCAAGCCGTAATGTACCGCAAATATTTGATTCAAATCAACTTACTATTGAGGCCAGGATGACAAGCGTGAAATTAATTGTTCCACTTCATGTAAGACCTGCATTCTTCTTTTGAGAGAGTAATTGGTTGCCGCATGTAGCATGAGAGCTGGGGGAGCCTAGCCTCTCTGCAGTGTTTATGGACTTGGTCTTTTCCCCCTACCAGCTATTTTTTTCCCTGACTCTTTGAGGTGTCAGCGGTATCGTACAAGCTGCTGTTACTGCCGTGGTTGTTTTTTAGTGGCTCTTGTCATGTCAGAGAGAATGGTTTCCTTCTAGAAAGGTTGATTGCAGCTGGTGTAAATTTCTTATCTGAAAAGCTTGTTTATAAAAAAGAGGGGGGTTGTTGGCCAACACCAAAGCCAAGGAGATCTCGAAGCATTTCAGTGAAGGTATATAAATAATTAGGCAAATGACAATGGGCCTGGTGTTCTCTCATGGTCTGTAGGTGAATTCAAGAAGTGTGCTCATTTTGCTGAGAATCTTCTGAATACGATTGCCATTGGAGGCCTGTAGCTGGTGAAATGAT
The DNA here is from genome assembly GCF_905146905.1 of Nyctereutes procyonoides. Lineage (NCBI taxonomy): Eukaryota > Metazoa > Chordata > Mammalia > Carnivora > Canidae > Nyctereutes > Nyctereutes procyonoides. The sequence continues at coordinate 35,899,230 of NW_026575131.1, read as the reverse complement.
GAGGACATTGCAGGTGGTGAGTCAAGGACAACTGAGGAAATTGGAGAGTGGATGGGGATAGTCCTGACAGTGGCTGGTCATTCAGTCTTCATCAACCACCAATTTATGTTGGGTAAATTCAAGATCTCAATACAACTTGAGAGAGGTATCATAAAATATTTTTTATAAGAAAATCAAGTATGCAGGGTGATTAAGCATCAGTTGGGTGTTTAAGCATCAGTTGGTTAAGCACCTGACTCTTGGTTTCAGCTCAGGTCATGATCTTGGGGTTCTGGGATCGAGTCCTGTGCTGGGCTCTGTGCTGAGGGTGGGGACTGCTTAAGATTCTCTCTTTCTGGGATGCCTGGGTGGCTCGTGGTTGAGCATCTGCCTTTGGCTCAGATCGTGATCCCTGGGTCCTGGCATTGAGTCCCCCATCAGGCTCCCTGCTCAGTGGAGAGTCTGCTTCTTCCTCTGCCTATGTCTCTGCCTCTCTCTGTGTCTCTGTGTCTCTGTGTCTCCCATGAATAAAATAAATAAAATCTAAAAAAATTTTTTTTTCTCTTTCCCTCTCTCTCTGGCCCTTCCCTGCCCCCTCAGCTTTCTATCTAAAACAAAAAACAAATTAAAAAACAAGTTTGAAAGTTCATGGTTGGTGCTAGGAAGGGTTAAAAGGCTGTAGAAACAGAGAGGCACCAAAACACTGTAACCTTCAAGGCCTCAAGTGTTTCCTGAAATCCTGGTTAGCGGAAGATCTTGCTGAGGATGTGGATTGCTTAGATTCTAGGGATAAGTCAGAAGCTAGTTCTTCTAGTAGGCAATGGTATGGCAATGCTTTTTAAATTAAAAGTTGTTTATTATAGCATTTCCAATTGGGATACTATAGGAAATGATGTAGAAGAAAGTGATTCTGTGACAACTAATCCTATAGCCAACCAGGAATTATTAAGTACCGGCCATGTGTGAGCCTTGGGGCTACCCAAGGACATGAGGCCCTAGGCCCATGAAGCTTACATTCTTGTGGAACAGACAATAACTATACACTCAGATATGTCCGGTCATGTCAGATAGCATCTGGGATGGCAGATGATGGAAGGTAGTGATTGTTGGATGTTGGAGAACAAAGGCCAAGAAAGGGTTCATAATGTAGGTTCGACTCTGCCCAGCTCATGAGCTTCAAACCACCTTCGTCATTAAACTTGTGTTTTTTTTTTTTTTTTAACGTGTTTGTTTTTGACACATTCTAGTGGCAGAGATTTCCTTTTACACCTTGAAGGAAGAGATTTTATACTATCAGTGGTCAGTGTAAGGGAAAGAGCCAACATAAAATACCCAATTGCGAATGTTTGGGGATGGCTCCAGAGGTAAGTGGTTCTATTTCTGCTCAGTCATGAGTGTTTGAAAGTATTGATCGAACACTTTCGCAACACCTGAAGGGACCAGGAGTGATTAATAATAAATAACCTAGAAAAGCAGAACTCAGAGAATTATAAAGCTTCGGATGATGCTGCCTAGGCGGGAAGGAGGATTCCACATTACTCAGTTGTATGTGGTTAGATGCAGCATGTGACCTCATTAACTCACATTTCTGCTGCAGTGGACTGAGGTGGCTAAAGTATTAACCTGGTCATCATGCTATTTCCCAATGTTGGGTGTCTTTGGGTATCATCTCCTCCTTCCTTTTGATGCTGGAGTCCTTATAAGTTCCAGCCACAAGGCGGAAAGAATGCCCAGGCTCCACTACTAAGGTCCTAGATCCCCCTGGATACAGGAATTGCCTCAGAAGAGGGCTTGTGACTTATACTAGGCCAATCAGAGCTGCCTTGGACTGCTTTCCACGGGCCAGTGAGAAAGACATTCTTACTATCAGGGTGCCTAAGTTGATGGAATGAGTCTGGCACGGTGGACATGAGCCTAACAGGCCACTTAGGAAGTGCTTGTATGGAAGCAAGTGAGGCAGAGCTGAGAGCCGTAATGGAGGGAGAAACAGACACCACAGATGTAGATAGAACTCACACTAGTGAGTTCTTGGTTCTTCAGGTTGCCTTGCTTAAACCAACATACATATTTAATAGGGAAAAAAAGTTCTCCAAAAACAAAATGGAAATATGCCTCCACCTAATTAAGCTGCACTGGTGAGAGTTCATTTCTCTTGTATGAATAGCCAGGTGGAAGTGTTTTTCCGTGTGGTGGGACCGAGAGACCTTCTCCAGGAGGGAACGATTGACACCTGGCTCCTGGTTCCCAGGACTCATGAAGCCATGTCAGAGCCCCTGGAGGCACTCACTGTGATTCCAAGATCCTCCTAAGTAACTTTTATGATGACGGCATCATAAATGTATGTCATAAAGGCTTTCTTGCAAAGGAAACGTATACAATTAAAGGTCCATTTAGCGAAAACTGAAGTCTGCCGATACATTTACGTAGCTACAAAATAGGGACTTCTGAGAAGAGACAAAATTTGCAGCTGCTTATGCCAAGCGCTGGGTTGTAGCTGTTCAGCTTTTGCAGTAATAAGGGATTTTTCAGTAGTGTTTGTGAACCAGCTGCTCTGCTGAGATTCAGTAATATATGGGCAGAAGAGTGTTGAATAAATATGTTTCCTCCTTCTCCTCCTTGGGAATCAAGATCTTTAGCCCTGACTTCTTCTAAGAAGTGAACCCCATAATGTTTGGTGTTTGTGAATGATGTCAGCTATTTACTTAGTTACTTGAGCCATTCCTTGTATGGAGCTGGCACATGACAAATTTGTCTGCTTTCTAGTGGAAACTGCATTTATTGTATCCACGCTGAGCTGTCACTCCCTGGGACTGCTCATATTGCTCTTGTTTTTCCTTCAGGGAGTAGACCCGTGGAATCGAGTGCCTCAAATTTACAAAGCCACTAGGATGTGTCCCCCATCCATTCTTCCAGTGTTCAACCAGGCTTTGGCCATGCCCAGCTTCTTTATCCTCTCTTAACCATGCCAACCTCTTTTTGCTCAGGACTCTGACTCTCATGTTCCCTCTTGTCTTGAACAGTCTTTCTTCACTTTTCTTTGCATATCTGGCTTATCACTCAGATCTCAGCTCATATGTCACCTCTGGAGAGGAGCTGGCACTGACCAGGTGATCTAACAACCTTTGCCCAGTTACTCACTAACTTGTGTTGTGCAATCCTGACTCCTTTTCTCCTTAATAGCTTTCTCTGAGATCTGAACTCAGTTCCTGCTTGTTGGGTCTTTCTTCCCACTAGAAGATAAGCATCATGAGAGTAAGGGCATAGTCTGTCCTATTCCCTGTTGTATTTTTGGCACCTTTGTCCTGGCACATAGTAGATGCTCAGTGATATTTCCAGAAAGAATAAATGGCTGAGTGGTTTACTCATTCCTCTGAGCAGTGAGCTCATTCAAGCAAGGTAAGCAATTTATTTTAGCATCCCTCTCCAGCTTCTCTGATATAGAGAGGGAGGTTGAATGGGATGTTCATGTTTGAGACTCCACATTAAGTTGGATGCTGTAATGATCTCATTTAATCCTTATAAGAACCTAAGGAACCAACAGTACTGAAGCCCATCTTCTCTCCATATCCGGAGTCTGGTTTCATTTTTTGGCACCTAGGGTTTTTTTCCTGGCACTTGCTACTGTGTGGATTAGCTGAATTTGTGATTATATGTGTTCTCTCTTCTTTCCCTGATGGACCTGTAAGTGTGGTCCTAAGACTATTATGTCCACTGTTGAACCCTCTGATCCTTGCTGAGGGCTTGGCCTGGAGTGGGCGTTCCAGGCCTTTGGGGCTAATGATGAGGGCGGAGAGAGGCTCTTGGCTGAACTCCTCACTTTGCCTGGTCTGGACACAGGATTTTGTGACCGCAGAACTCCTTCTGAACAAATTTGTGATTCCTCATGGTTAGAAGAACATTTTAAAAATTCTTTGTTCACCCGTTCTTCTGCAGAGGTTGAAGGAAATATAAAATCTTTCTCACGAGCACAGGCAGGCCAAGTTCAGAAAGATCCATGTCTTGTGTGTTTAGTGATACTGGATCTTAGAGTCTGCCCCCCACTCTCCTAGTTTTACAGAGGGCATGTCCTCTTTGAAATGTCCTGCCCTACCATAGCAATCGTACAGCTCCCTCCATGGTGCTTGAATATAACCCACCCTGAGAAGTCGGTTAAGGTGGGGCATTCTCTGCAGCTCCACAGGGTTGTTTTTTTGGGGGGAGGAGGGGTGACCTCAGTCTAGAAAGAGAGGGGGTTGGAGTCAGGAGGGGTTAGGCAGGAATTTCGATTTTTTGCTGCTACTCTCTGAGGAGTTCTTCTATATTTCACTTTAGCGTGTTCCCAGAACCTGTGACAGCCTGTATAATTGCTGGACCGACATAAATCTATAGCAACGATGGGTAGATTTTGCTGACGCATTTGCTTCGGCCTGCAAGACTTGGTAGACCATGTCTGCATAGCGTATCATAACCTCAGGCCGTGTGGGACCCACACCGAAAGCAATTTTTTGTACCTCCAAGGTCATGACATGAAATGGGGGAGGCAGGGAGAGGGAGAACATAATAAAAAGAGCACCATTTTGGCAGGGAGAGGTCTCCAAATATCTGTGATTTAAACATGCTAGTTAAACCCCTGACTGACCAGAAGTCTTTTCTCATGGTTTGAAAGTTGAATAATTAAATATACTTAGACTTTGAAAAAGAGAGACTGAAAAATGAAAGACTGTATCCAGTTGCTTAAAGGATTTTGGAATTTTTTCTCTTAAATGCATCCATTTGGTCTACAGACACACACTGAACACCCACTGTGTGCCTAGTGCCGTGATCAGTGCTGAGGACACAAGTGTAATGACAAGGCAAGTGGATTTCCTGCCAGACAGAACCTGCCATCCAGCCAAGAAGAAGCCATTGCTTAAGTAATTACAGTTCCTTCCTCCAGCAACCACATGGAGAGCTCCCTCCTGGTGCTGCTAGAGGAGACCAATTTTCTTTTTCCTTTTTTTTTTGTTCTATTTTTTGTTTATTTTTGGTGTACATTTTAAATGTTTGTTTTAAATTTTTAATGATGTTAAGAAAATAATTCAGGAATCCACTTGTTTTAGCATTAGAACATTACAAATAAAACTTATGCTCCTTTAGACTCCCCCCGCTCCCATCCCAGGTAAGCACTACGATAGATTTGGCTTTGCGGAGAATTTTGTTATATTTCCACACGTGTGTGTTTACCACCCTTGAAAGCTACTGCCATTGTTCTAACACAAATGCAACACATGATGTGCACATATGTATGGAGTTTGCTTCTTTTCTTCTCTAGTACATTTTTACATTAGTTTGTGTTAATGACTGGAAATATAGTTCGTTAATTTCAATTACTGAGAGTAGTGCTTATTTACAACTTGGAAGCTTGTGTGTTGGTGACTGTTTACTGACCCACAATAGTGAAAGTAATAGAAATAGTTGGTATGTATTGAGTGCTTAATGTTTGCCAGGCTATTCTAAGTCTCTTACGTGGATTATCTCATTTAATCATGAGCACTTCAGTGGGCTGTTATTTTTATCATCCGTTTACAGGAGAGGGAGTATGAAGCAAGGAGAGATAAGGTAATTTGCAGACAGCTGAAAAGTCATGCCAAGATTAGCAGCCAGGTAGTGCAACACCAGAGCCTGAGATTTCTCAGTTCTCCTGAATACCTGTGACTTCCAGGAATGTCGATGCTAAATGCAACCAGTGAGGCGGCAGTGCATGGCAGGATGGCACAGAACTCACTGAGGACTCACTGGGGGGCCCAGTGGCTGGTTTGCACATTTGTCAGTTCATTGATTCAGCAAACACCTGTTGTGCACCTTGGACTTTGTGAGTTCCCTGTAGAAAGATACTGCGGGGACAACACACAGCCCTGCCTCACGGAGCTCACAGAGATCTAGGATAATGTTGAGACCACCTGTATAAAAGCAGGCATGATGTCTGGCCCTGGTAGGGTGGGAATCTTGTCCCCTCTGGGATTATAGGATCTGGGTGCTGTTTTGTCTCATTTTCTTGCAAGCTAGACGGCACTTGTTAAATTGCATTATGAATGTGGGTCCGTAGATGTATCTGGAAGGAGACTGGCCTTTCTGTAGTGACACTCTTGCCTTCTGTGTTATGCAGCAGCTTGTCCTGGATGCTGGTGTTTTATCCCCACTTGCTGCCCAGCCACAATATGACAGATTTGCTATTCATCCAGCCCAATCATAGTTAGCATAATGGGCTCTGGTGCCCACCCAGATGTGGTGGGTGGTGTCCTCAGCTGATTACAAAGATTGTAGCCCAGGCATTTCAGGAAACCGCTCTTACTTCCTGTCCTCGTATCACTTCTGGGGGTTGATTTTTCTGCTCTCGTGTTGAAAAATGAAGTAAGGAAAAGGTTCTTTTATATTTAATGTGTCTTGTATAATGATGAAAGATAATCACAGTGCCTAGGATTTTTTCTTTGAAAATCAGAACAATTAAGGATGGAAGGAAGTGTAAGACACTTGGCTTTGAACTCTGAGATGCATTAATTGTCCCAAAGGCTAGGATGAAGGAGGCGTGCTCATCTTCTTCTCTTCATTTGGGTCTATAATAATCTTCTGGTTTAGGAGTGGAAAAGGTTTAAAGTCCTCACTCTCTTCCTTTTCTTGAGTTTTTTTTTTTTCTATAAATGGAGTGGAAGGACAGCTCATAGGAAATGTTGACCAGACTTTTTATCTAGAATTTTAGTTTATAATGGGCTAGATGTACTAGTGAATTTATACTAGCTACTGTATAAGAGGTACATGACTCTTATTTATCTGGTTACACTTATTTATTTGGGTACATTAAATTATGGTCTTCTGTTTTTTAGCCCATTGAACTAAAAACTATCAACTTTTCTTTCATTACTTTCATTTCATTACTTTTATTATCACTTTTTTTTTGAGAGACATCTTCCTCCTCAGTGAGATCTTTTTCATTTTGGTATGCATATGAAGGGAAAAATGGGAAAATATATATTTAAGAGAAGAAAGCATAGTTTTTATCTTGGGTTAAAACCCACTTATACTTTGAGGAGGTTCAAATTTCAGACCTAAAGCTTTTTGAGGTTCAAATTTAGTTTGCTTTTAGCAAAAAAGGCAGCTTCCCAGTTCAAAAGGGGGGAAATTTTAAAGACTTACAGGATACTCAAATGCTTTCTTAGATATCAAATAGCTCTCAGAGAAAGCATTTGATGAATGGAGGATGCAGGAATTAGAAAAACATGGGCCATTTTTTCTTTATATATAATCACATTTAAAAGCAGTGGAAAAGTTCTTAGGTCTTAGAGACCTGAGACTTAAATCAGTGAGTCTTGGAAAATTTTGGTTGTTGCCAAACCCAGAAAATGGTCCGGTTTGGCTTGAGCTTCATAGAAGTGAAAAGTCCTTTAGCTGTCTCTATGATGTATGAAATTCACACAAGAGTTGTTGGAACATGAGGTTGTGGTAATACTTCTTAGAATGAGAATTGGATCACCTACTAGCTGCTGTCGGTAATAGATGTACTGATGTCTTTTTGGCTATCATGCCAGGTAACTGAAAGGCAAAATAAGGTCGAGACAGGTACGATGGGGTATATAAAGAGTCCTCTAAACTTGCCCTGGAGTGCCAATCTCCCAAATTCTTATGTTTTTGGAGTTTAATGTTGTCTGAAGCTAAATAAAGGAGGCTTCTTTGCTAAATAAAGGAGGTGGATTATGGCTACGTAGAACAGAGGGCTCTGTTGTTGCATGGCCGGGGCTCGAAGTGGACTCTTCAGGAATGTAAGTACAAAGGTGGGGTGGCGAAAGGGCTTACTCTTTTTTTTTTTTCCCCCAAAGATTTTATTTATTTATTCATGAGCAACACAGAGAGAAAGAGGCAGAGACACAGGCAGAGGAAGAAGCAGGCTCCTCGCAGGGAGCCTGATGTGGGACTCAATCTCTGGACCTGGGATCACACCCTGAGCCGAAGGCAGACGCTCAGTCACTGAGCCACTCAGGCATTCCAAAAGAACTTACTCTTGTACATTGCAGGGCATTGTGGCTTTTCATGGAGTAATGATACCTGCCTAATTGAGCGAGTGCCTGACTGATGGAGGGTTGCAACAGCTGCCTGGTCCATGCTGAAGGAATGGGATGCAAGGGTGCAGAGAGCAACATTGGCAGGGTCAGTCCATGCCCTTTGGGTTTCAGTTTGGGAAGGGCACCATTGACAACATGGCAAGGTGATGACCTGGGATGACACCCAGCTAGACCTGGCCTCCTGGTCACCCTCCATTACCATGGGCCTATGTCTGGCTTATTCCACTGTCATTTCAATGGCCCTTGGTACCCAGTGAGCTCATCAGCAGAAACTCTGACACATTTAGATGGTTTCCAGGAGCAGACAGGGCAGGCCTTTGTATGAAGAGTGTGGAGAGAGTCCAGGAGTTTTTTTTTTTTTTTTTTTTTTTTTTTTTTTTTTTTTTTTTTTTTTTTTTTAGCAGCACTGCTTGATCCTTTACCCCCTTATCTTAAGTTGGCCCTGAGCATGAACCACAGCTGGTTTATGTTTTGGTAGTTTGTATTTATCGTCATGTAAAGTGGGGGAACATAACAAGCACAACCATGATGTCAGTGTCATTTGGGCCTCTAAAGTAGGCAGTAAGAGCATGATATAAGTTTACTAGAAAACAAATATTGCAGGTGTATACAGACATGAGAATTGTGATGGTACAATTCTAATAGTTTGGAAACAGTATCTTTACATACTGATTCATGACTCAATGGTGTATTTTTACCTTTTATAGCTAGGGTCTTGTGAAGTGATATTTTCAGTGAGGAATATGCACTTAACCTCCTTGAATAACCCTCCATAAGTACTCTTTAATAACGATGGTGTGTTGGAGTTGTGAAGGAGGCTCTGAAAGCCCAGAACCTCCTGTTCCGGGTTGCTCAGTCCCTAAGTGGATGGTTTTAGGGACTTCATAGGTGTCCGCTGGAGGTGCAAGGTGGACTCTCTCATCCAGTCACAGGGAGGAGCACTTGGCAAGTTTCAGAAACATGGTTAGCATGTAGTACTCAATACTTTATTTTTAAAAAAAAAACAAATAAAGGTCCTCTTTCTGAATCAGAAAGAATTTAGTTGCTGTTTCTCATGAGTCAAAAGTTGGATGTGATCTGCACTCATTAAGATGCTTTTTTTTTGTATATCTTTTTATTGGAGTTCGATTTGCCAGCATATAGCATAATAGCCGGTGCTCATCCCGTCAAGTGCCCCCCTCAGTGCTCATCACCCAGTCACCCCATCCCCCCGCCTACCTCCCTTTCCACTACCCCTTGTTCGTTTCCCGGAGTTTGGAGTCTCTCATGTTCCATCACCCTTAATGATATTTCCCACTCATTTTCTCTCATTTCCCCTTTAATCCCTTTCGCTATTTTTTATATACCCCGAATGAATGAGACCATATAATGTTTGTTCTCCTCCGATAGACTTACTTCACTCAGCATAATACCCTCCAGTTCCATCCACGTTGAAGCAAATGGTGGGTATTCCATCGAAAGATGAATGGACAGAGAAGATGTGGTCTATATATACAATGGAGTATTACTCAGCCATTAGAAATGATGAATACCCACCATTTGCTTCATTTGATGCTTTTTTATATTGAAGGCTGGTGTTGAGGGCAAAGAACACCTAGTCCCTGTTTTAAGCATCTCATAAGCCTTAGAAAGAATACCCTAGATGAAATGTGGAAGATGAGTATCTATAATATTTCGGTGGCAATTGGGGCAGAATATTATATGTGATAATTCCAGAGCCTACTGCTCTTGAGTTATTTTTTCCTTCCTAAACATGTACGACTTTTAGGGGTTTGCAAATTCATTCATATACTGATGTTTGAGCTTAAACTAATGGCATAAAAAGGTTTCAGCTTCGGAGCAAAGGGTTTTTTAGGGATGTTTTTTATGTTTAAAATATAAATCTCTTTGGTTGCTCCAAGTTAGAAATGATAAAATGAAAGATGGAAAAGGAAAGAAATTAATGGTCTGAAACCTAACGTTGGTATGTGTTTATATTCAGAATCAGAACAGTGCACTGGCTTTGGCAATTGGGAAATATTAATATTCTGAGTTGTGGCGTGGGAATTTGGGAAAGAGGTTTGAAGAAAAAGCTCATATGACCAATTTTTAATAGAAAGGAAGTTGGTGCTCATGTATAAGAAATACTGCTCATCTGTTCTGGATGGAACAGCCTTCATGGGATGGCCATTCACGGCCTCATTCCTTCTCTGCCGGTACTGTGGCCAGTGGCTGCCAATACTGAGCTGTGACCAGCTGCTTGCCACTGAACTGAGACATGTGCCTGATTTAACTTTGCCAGTTACTGTCCTCCTTTGAAAGACGGGAAAACTGAGGTTTAGAGAGGGAAAAAACTTAACTGAGGCCTCTGAGTTTGGCAAAGCTAGGACCAGAAGCCAGGCCTGTCTTTATATTCTGACAACTATGGAAGAGGATAAAAGAAGTAGAGTATTTGGGAACGGTAACCTTGGAAGCAGTGGTTCTGGAACCATTTATTTTTTGTTTCATGAATTTGATTGATGAAAGACACTTAAAATGGTGTTTACTACTTTGGAAAGTGCCTCTCACAAGAGGAAAGATGTCAGTATATGGTATCTGTTCTGTTGTCATTGTTTACTACTAATAATATTGGTCCTTGAGAACAGACACATAGAAGCTTTTCTTGGCTTGATATACCAGAAGCGGGAGCAGCTAGTCTGAGTTTGAGGTTGGGCAAGGTCATATGTGGATACCATTTAATTCAGACGTTGGGATCTTCAGCTTGAAAGTATTCTTGAACTTGCCTTATTCTCCCTCCATTTAGCATCCTCCTCACATGTCTGCAGATTTAATTGTTAAAGCAGTCTTTAGCAAACTTACGTGCTTAATTTGCAAATATGAATGAGAAAAGGAATTTCTTTCTTCTTTCTTTTGGTCCCATTTAGCCTTCCCTTTGGAGATTATTTAGGATCGATTGTTGTTGTGACCTTACAAACCTTGCTTTCTTTAAATATAAAGTCTAGAAATACTGTATGTTGGATGTCGCAAGAATCAATTGACCTGGTCCAGCCATTACATTAATACCTCTCTTAAGTTTACCTCATGGGCTGCTTTTCACCACTCCCACCACTCAACAAGATATTGATAGTCTTCATTTCTCAAACATGGCTTTGCCAGCCATCCACAAGAGGCCCATTTCAGCGGCCAAGTCTATTGGCTTTCTGTTCTTGCTTAATCATTTACCAGAGACCTAGAGGTTTAAAACAGCTTCCATTGATGATCTCACGGTTCGGCTGGCCAGGAGTCCAGGCTAGTTCTGGGAGGTCCACATTCATTGTAGGCTGAAATCAAGGTGACTCCTAGGTTAAGTCACGATCTGGAGGCTCTGGGGAAGAATGCTCTTCCATACTCATTTAGGTTTTGGCTGGACACAGTTCCTTGCAGTCATAACGCTGAGGTCTCTACTTCTTGGCTGGCTCTCAGTTGAGGACATTGCTCAGCAACCCTAAGGGCACTCTCAATACTTCTCCTGCGGTCCCTCCATGTTCAGAGACAGCAGTAGTGTGCAGAGGCCTTGTCATGCTTCAGGTCTCTCTGACTTTGTCACCAGTCAGAGGAAGTTGTCTGCTTTTAAGAGATTATTTAGTTTTATGTATGATTTTAATATAAAATCGGGAACAGTGGGCTACCAAGAGACACTGGAGAAAAGCAAAAGAGCTGAATCTCATTTGCATTCTTAGAAGTAATTCTTTCTAAGCCACAGCTGGCAATAAAATACAATAGACAATAGATGGGAATGAAAGATGGGAGTTCAAGTCTTGGTTGTAGGATCATCAGTCTGGAGAGCTTTGGGTATGATTTTTGGGACTTGATTTCACCATCTGTAAAATGAGAGAGCTGGGCTCTTAGGGTTGTTTTTCTTAGGGTTCTTTTTCCTTTTTTTCCCCTCTGCTCTCATTCTGCCTTCCTCTGGCAGACCTCATTAATCAACCATCTTACTCTTTCCTACTGAGCTTGGACGCTGTCCTAGAATCCTTTTGACATGGCTCTCCAGGGAGTCACCAGCAATCTACTGGAGTTGGCACTGTAGATGAAACCTGTGTGTCATCCTAGCACTTGGAGGTCCTGTTTCATCTGAAATGCGATGATTCTCTGAAAAGAGAAATTATCAACTCCCTTGGCCAAATTGCAGACAGCCAGAGAAGAGCCAGTTGGCCATGGCTTTGCTTGTCATACAGACATCTGGGGAGTGGGTTCAGTTTTCAAGCCACAAATTGAGGTGTGCAGAAAAAGTCACTTTCTTTCCTTCTAATTGGACTTCATTTCTAGTTTGAGCCCCTGTTCTGCCAAGTTGTTGAAATGAAATCTCAGTCAATCCACCATACTCCCTTTGGCTCTCCTTGGGTCTGTTCCAAGTTCCATGGACCCGCATAGATCCCAACCCCAGGAGGGGCTGCTGGTACTTTGCTGTCCCCTCTTGCAGAGGCATCCTTGCTCCCAGTTGTCTTTGATTTTTTTCAAGAGAGATTAGGTTAACAAACCCCCAAACTCAGTAATACATAACTTATTTTCTTATTCAGGCAAAGTCCTCCATGTCTTGGGCGATTATCCAGGGCATCTTTCATTCACACAGTCATCAAGGAGCTAGTTGTTTCAGTCTTGTTTCATCATGAAGCCTCTAGTCCCTCAGGCATACAAGACAGAACTGAAAGGTCATTGGGTGCCTCTTTACTGTGTTGGTCTGAATGTGACGCATGCCTTCCTATATCCATTGGCTAGGGCCTCACCCATCCCCAGGGGGCTGGAAAAAAGCGTGCGTAAGGGTGACATGTGGATATCAAGCAAGCATTGCTGCAGTGTACAACAGTTGACTCATTTTGAGTTGCTTCTGCATTTTCCCATCCTGCCTGCAAGTCTTGAGCAGGTTGCCAGCTCTCTGTGTTATTCTCAAGCTGCTTTCAGCCAGCGAGGGAAGCTTCCTATTCCTCCTATGCCTCTGGGCTTGGGTAAGTGCTGGGGTTGTCATGCTCTTCAGCCCATTTGTACCATACATGTATGTCTTTTGCCCACTTTCTTGACAATAGGAGTGCTTAGTACTTTATGTCGAGCTGATTTTGAGGCCCATAACATTCCCTGGGAGTTTGCTGGAAAAGTCAGCCAGATGCTGGTAATTTTGATACCACTACATTCTGATAGAGACCCACCTCAAAAGCAGCCTTCTTTATGCCAAAGTTATCCCAGCCTTTGTTTTGAGGGGCTTCATGACTGGTATACCTGCCCTACCTGGCAATAAGACCTCTCCAGAGGCTGTGTGAAACATGGTCACTGAGATTAAGATTTCTGCTATTTCTTGAAGAATTATGTATGGCTTAACATCAAAGCCCCTAGAAGCTACTGAGCCAGAATAGTAAACATCTTGCTCTATTAAAAAAAAAAAATGCTGGTGTGGGCCCCTGCTGGCTTTATACAGTGCTATGAGAATAGCAAGTGCAGGTGTTTCCAGGTTCCCTAACCTAAAAATATTTGGGACTTCTTTTCGTCCTGTCCTCTCTGACTCAGCCAATGTAGGATGGTGAGGACTCAGGGCTCCTTCCCACAGACTCTTCCTAGGGACATGAGCAGGGTGAGTGGGGAGAAGTGGCTCCAGCTGCCTCTGAACCTATTCTTCCCAGGCTTAGTTTAACCCCAAGCTCTCCATTAGAGAAAGTTCAAAGCCAAGGCTTACACTCTGTTGTTCTGGGTCCTGGTATGGGCTGTAAGGAGAAGCAGCCTTTCCTCCTGGTTAATCCATTAAAACATTACTCTGCTTCATCATATTCTTACTCCGTCTTGCTTACTGTAAACATGTCACTTGAGAAGGGAAAGCAGATTTTCGTGGTTCCACATGCCCAACACTGGATATCTGTCGGTGAGAAGACTTGCTGTGGAATCTGTGAAGGTCTCAGCTCTGTTCTTTCTTCTCGTCCAGCTGTGCTTATTGGCTGGAAAGAGGGTTTGGATTTGTCTAGTTACTCTTGGCTGCCAAATCCTTCCTCCTTTCTCAACTTCTCATAAGTTGAGAAAGATCTTTGTTTCCATTTCTCTCTGTTTTCCTCCCTGTCTCTCTTTATCTTTGTTTCTTTGTCTCTGTCTCTGTCTGCCTCTCGCACACATGCCCCCCTCCCTATCCTGATCCCATTCTAGCTTCTCTGATTTAGTTCCCACTGCTTTCTTTAAGCTACCAATCATCTGGATAAATTAAATCACTTTCTGTGCTTGCTTCATTCCTCTTTGTGCTATACAGTCTGTTGGAAATGATCTTCTCTTATGAGAAAGTCTTGTGACACCTAAGTGTAAATCTTTCCCATTTTTTTACAAGACATTTTGTATAAAGCAGTATGTATAAAGTGTAGAAAGTCTGGAAAGTACACTCATACATATTTCTGTATTTATAGAATTATTTCTGTCTATATAGAAATATTTAGGAAATACAGAGACATATCAGGTTGAAAGAAAAACCCCCTAACTTTATCATCTAATTATAAGCATTTTGATGTCTTGCCTTTCCTCTTTCTTTCTTTCTTTCTTTCTTTCTCGAAGCTTTCTGATAAACTTGTCTGAGGGGTACCTTTGATTCTGAAGTCCACCTGAGGCGCAGGTCTCTTCAGATTTCTTTGTGTATAGTCACTCTGTGCTAAGAGGGATGACATCTTCCTCGATATCGCTAGAAGGTTGGTGTCCCTGCTCATGACTGTGTACTCATTGTATAGCAGATGACCCTAAAATATAGTAGCTTAAAACAACAAAAAGTTGTTATCCCACAGTTTCTGTGAGTCAGGAGTCATAGCAGAGCTTGAGTCCTCTGGATCTCTTACAGGCTATAATCAAATGATCAGTCAACTGTAGTCTCCTCTGAAGGCTCGACTGGGGGAGGGCCTGCTTCTAAGCTCACTTGTTGGACTGAAGGCCTCAGTTCCTTAATGGATGTTTGCTGGAGGCTTCCCTCAGGTATTTGCCCTGTGAGCCTCTCCTTAGAGCAGTTCACAACATGGTGACTGGCTTCCATCAGATGGAGCATGTTAGAGAGCAAGAGAGGCAAGCAAGAGAGGTTCCAGAGTCCTTTTATAATCTTATCCTGGAAAAGGCATCACATTACTTTTGTCATACCTTGTTCATTAGAAAGAAGTCCTCAAAGATGTCCTCAGGCCTAGCCACATTCCTCAGAGGGGAATTCCACAAAGGCATCAATACCAGGAAGCAGGATCACCTAGAAGCTGTCCACTGCAGACAGGTTTATTTATGAGCTGCTGTCTTTTACACACTGGACTTTGTGGCATCTTGGGCAGAGCCCTGACTGATTATGTTCAAATCTCTACCCTCCACAGGTTGGTCAGATGATGCATCTTGCACCAGAGGCAGGCACTCAGAATCCTGACCCTCTGGACTCAGAACATATGTCTTCTTCTTGGTGGCCTCTGCCCCATCCTCTCTCTGTGCCTTGTTGGGAAATGCTTGTCAGACTTTCAGGTCTCAGCTCATGTACCCCTTTTCCAGGTGGGCAGTTCTAACTTCTCTCATGCCATCGACCACTTGGACAGTCTGACGCTTACTCTTTATTAGGAAAAATATATGTTCAAGTTCATAAGGCAAAATGAATAGAATTATAAGGAAGCCCAATCATAATGAAATACAGTTATCAAAATATAATCTCCTGGATATACGATACAGTAATTTATATCATCTTATTAACATCTTAAATAGCAAGATCCAGTAGCAGGTTTAATTTCAAGATAGTGATGACAGTAAATGCAGTTTTGATATACCAGAAACAACTAAAATGTGGTAGGAAAGTATCTGATTTCTATTGGTCATAAGTTTTGGGTTCTTCTAATACAAACTTTACTGTTTACATTTAAATTTCAAGGGAATGGTAAATTTCAGTGAGCCATAATTAAAAAATCAAAATAGGATTCTTTTTTGAACATCCTGAACCCCTGATTAAGAACCTCCACCTGGAGGAATGGGTTAGCTGTCTTTGTGTACCCCTCACCCTCTCTTTTTCCCCATGTGTACCCATCTCCCTCCACCCCCAGATTCAGGGGTCCTTGCTTGACCTCTTGCTGCAGAGTGGAATGGCAGGCAGGGTTCCTTTGGAAACATGAGGCTGACATGAGAGAAGAGGGAGAACAGTTGGATAAGAAAATGAAAGAGGACCTGGTGAATCAGGGAGTCTTTCCTGATTGTGTAGCAGAGTTTGGTGTATGCAGCAGGGAAAGCAGAGGTTGGGGTGAGCTGGAACAAGCCGCAGTGCTGGTGTGTGAGAGAGTGAGGGAGGGGGAACGTGATGTGGAAGGCATTGTCCTATGTATTTCTGTCAGATTGAGGTAAAGATTCAAACTGTGTGTTTTCGGGCTGCCCAACTCCTGTGTCTGCAAGCCCATCCCTAGGCTAGAGCTAGACCATGAGAGGGCATTCTTGGATCGGATTTGCTCACTCATGCCCCTGTGCTTGATTCTTTATGGAGACCAGGGTTTGTGTACCGTGTCTCAAGGGCCACATCTGGCCAGCTGCCTGTCCCTGTGCAGCTCCAGTTCCCAAATTGGGGGCACGATCTTTCCCCGATGCTGTATTGCTTGGGTGCTGTTCCGTGGCGTGGAGGTGGTGCTTAGAGATGGAGAGCCAGTGGGAAACTTCCTGCCCTTCTGATCATGCCCCTGCACAAAGCCGCCCTGCAGGACTGCGCCGCTGCTGCTTCACAAAACTTCTGCACTTTTCTTACATCTTGCAAACGTGCCAGCATTGCCAGCCCAGCTACCAAACTGACAGAATCAAATTAACATTCGTTAATGTACATGGATTCTGTGAAGATATCTAATTCCCTGCTATAAATGGACTTGTTTCCTCATTTCCCAAAGCTTTGCCCCTCCCCTGTGAGGCTCTGGCGATGAAGAGATTGGCTGTGTCACTTTGATGACTCATTTAATTTCCAGCTACATGAGGGGAATGCACAAGTCCAAGGCAAGGGTAAGGCATGGATTTTTGACTAAAGAATTGAAACATCACCAGTGATTTCAGGGGCACCTCTCGGCCCTGGCTGCAGGCAGGTGGTCATGGCTTTCTCTGCGTGTGCACAATGCTGGACCGAACAGGATGGCCCTGCTCGTATGCATACCCGAGTAGTGCTAAGTAATTTCCCCGGGGACAGTGGGTTTATTAAATATTGGAATCCTGACAAGCTCTGTTGCTCTCTGTCTCTCTGGTGACATGCCCTGCCCAGAAATGACCTTGACTATGTTGAGACTACAGTTGGCTTGCACATTGCAAGTGGGGCTTTCACAAAGAGGCCTTGTGTGCATGTGGCTAGAGGAGATTTGGTTTTCTAGCACTTTGCTTCTCCATCTCACTGTCTTTGCTACTGGAGAGCACTATGTAATGTGAGCAATGCTATA
This sequence comes from Nyctereutes procyonoides, assembly GCF_905146905.1. NCBI lineage: Eukaryota > Metazoa > Chordata > Mammalia > Carnivora > Canidae > Nyctereutes > Nyctereutes procyonoides. The sequence continues at coordinate 35,881,793 of NW_026575131.1, read as the reverse complement.
CCCACAGGTGTGAGCAGAACTTAGAGTTAGCCCTAATAATTGAAATTCTTTTAAGCCAGTCTCATGCATGGAGCTGTCTCTGCCTTCAAACTGAGGACTGAGGACCCTGGCTCGGGGGTTTGTGCTTTATGTAGCTGTCTCAACTGCTCAAAGGAGTAGGAGACATGATTAGGGTATGACCCATGTCCATTTGTCTAGTGTTCTGTTTTGGTTGCACCCTGAAGCAGAGGTTCCTATAATTTTGGGAAAAAGCACGTGGCTGCTTAACTGTGTTAGAGAGACCAGGTGGCTGCTGTGTAGGGAGTGATGGTAATAGAAATATTTATGCCAAGTTTTCAGTAGTAGAGTCAATCCAAGGTTAGCTCCACCTGTAGAGCATTTCAACAGTGATTTCTTTAATAAAACAAGTAGGAATACATGACACCAGTAAAGATGACTTTTTGTTCATTTAACACATATTCGTTGTACATCTATGCCTCTTGGAGCTCAGGCCTGGTGCTGGTGTGCAATGGGGAGAAACACACAAATAATTCTTATTTGTGAAAGTTCTGATCTAGTGGAGGGGGTATAAGTAAATGGATAAATATGAAGCATGAAGTACTTTGAAGCCCATGAGCAGTTGTACTAAGAGAGAGAAGAGTGGGTAGTCAGGGCAGGCCTCTGAGAGGAGGTGACATGGAAGGTAAGACCTGATTTTAGTCTCAGGCTTGCCTCAACACCTCTCACTGATGTTTCCCCTCTAGGTTCAGTGAGAACATACCACCAGCCTGCTTTCTCTCATGTGCCCCTCAATCTCTGGCCTGTTTGGTTTACCTTTGCATTGCTGAGCCCTCTGCATGATCCTCTCATTCCATCCTCTTTCTTACCCATATGCTGCTCATCCTTTGGGTGTCAGCATAGGCACACTTCTGGACAGCCTTTTTTCTGGAATGGGCGCCACACCCAGAAATTGCACATCTTGAGCTTCCCTTATCATGGTATTGAGAAAACTGCTGTCTTGCTTTCCTTCTTTGAGGCTGTGAACTTCCAGAGGGCATGGATCATGGCTGTCTTGTTCATTCCTCCATCTCTGGCCTCCACCCTGGTGGCTGGCACACTCAGATACATGCGAATGGGTGCTAGATGTGGCTTGGCTCCTGAAGATCTTGGAGTTGAGAGGAGGAAGGAGCACACAGGGGATGGTGGGAAGTCTGACAGCACATGCAGGTCATTCACCAGTCTCAGTCAGATATGGGAAGAGCTGTGTAGGATAACGCAGCATCAAGAGCAGCGCCCCTTCTCCCTGGCTTTGAGCTAGTGGGAATGTTTCACGATTTCTGAAACAGGAAGGTGTCACTATTTTTGTGTAGGTTCTTCATTTATTTTATGACTCCTAATGTCTTCCAATTGTGCACCCAAGTGGCCAAAAAGCCCGTGGGTACTTAACTGGTTAGAAAGACCAGGTGGCTGATGTGCAGGGAGTTCTGGTAATCTATCCCTGTTCCTCCCTGTGTTGTTGTGATGGACCATATGGGGAGGGAATGGCCAGGCTCTGAGGAGGGGTGGTAGACCCCAGACCCCAGAGCTCACTCAAACATGGCAAATCTGTAATGAGGTAATTCTTCACTCCTTAAACTACCAAGCACACAGATATGTGTTCCTGACAGTCATGTGGAACCTCACACACCTTAGAGAATCCACAGAGTGTCCAGTTGGTGTGGTTATGTTTTATGTGTACTTTCCCTTCTCTGCAGATTCTTGCTAGGAATAGATGAATTTGTTGTGTAAGAAAGCCTTAAATGAGGAGCTTGAGCCCTGTGTTAGTACAACATATCAGGCAGTGAAGTGGGTCTGAATCAATAGAATTTCCTGGCAGTGAGGAATAGATATTTGGCTCTGAGGGATGTGCAGTTCCAGTGGGTCTTATGTGACCATTTGGCAGAGCGCTTCTACCATGTTGTCCAGACCCAGCATTGCTCACCAAACTGCGCAGGGTGGAGGCCTTCATCCATGTGTTAAAGAAAACCATTCATGGGGTGCCTGGGTGATACAGTTGGTTAAGCATCCAAATCTTGGTTTCAGCTCAGGTTGTGATCTCAGAGTTGTGAGATCCAACCCCAGGTCAGGCTCCACAGACAGCTTGGAGTCAGCTTAAGATGCTCTTGTCCTCTCCCTTTGCAACTCCCCCCTCCAATAAATAAAGAAATTAAAAAAAAAAAGAAAACCATTCATTTCTCTCTCTCAACATTTATAATATTAAACAGAAGCTTATTCTTTTTTTTTTTAAGATTTTATTTATTCATTCATGACAGACAGAGAGAGAGGGGAAGATACACAGACAGGGAGAGGAGCAGGCTCCATGCAGGGAGCCCGATGTGGGACTCGATCCCAGGACTCCAGGATCACACCCTGGGCCGAAGGCAGGTGCTAAACCACTGAGCCACCCAGGGACCCCCAACAGAAGCTTATTCTGTAGGTGGTCTCAGGAAATCAAACTATGACTAACCAAAGCAATGGTGACAATAGATTTATTTACTGATATAGAAAGCTTTTCATTACATAATATGTAAAATACTTCATAAAGTGGAATATATAGTACAATTCCAATTGGTTAAAATATATGTTGAATACAGAGAATAAAATGAGGGACACATCAAAATATTAGTTTTTATTTTTTGGTGGTGTGAGGGGGGAGGGTTGGTAAATTATCACCAGATTTCCCATTTTGATTATATGTAATTTTTTTCAATGAACATTTATTAAGTTTTTAATAAACAAAGATATGGAGAATTAGACATTGGAACTGAGTAAATATAAGCTTTTTATGCTGCCTTATAAGATGAGGTTGACATGCTAATAGCCCTTGTGGATAGTAGTCATTAGTTAAGTAACAGACCATTAGGTATGAAGAACAGATGTGTCAACGAAGAGACAAAGGGGTGCTGTGTGCATGGTTCTACGGGCTGTACACCCTCACGGAAAGTGGTCATATGTGCTTGTGGAGCTAAGGAATGGGAGCTTAGGAGTCTTCATGTCAATATCCTGTGCATTTCGAGATTTCCAATGGGATCTTAGAAAAGAAGCGCCTATGCCAAGGGACATACTATCCTCCCAATTCTGAAGTCATCAATGTCTGTGCTGGGCTCTGAGGATGTAGTGATCATTTATAACTTCATAAGCTACACTGTAATGAGTGAGAAATACACTAAGCAAGTAAATATCTAAATATACTGTGATAGATGTATAAGCCAGAAAGCAGGTTGCAAGGTGAGGGAATAAAAACTCTTTCTTTCCTGGGAATCTGCCCACCAAGATAGCACAGACTTTTAGTTTTGGCTTCTTTGCAGTTGAATGCAGCCATTATTAGCTGAATCACAAACCATATCATGGTGGTTAGCATTGTTTGTGCTTATAGATTAACGTCTGTTATCAAATAGGGAGCCATGTATATGAGAAATAGGTCTTTATTTCTGAAGGCAAATTTACCTTGCAATGAAGCAGTTGTGTGCTGAAAGATGTGGCTTTATGTGACACTCAAGTAATTTTTACCTTAAAAAAAGAAAGGGATTGATTTACGCTCTGAGCAAGCAGGTCTGGGAAACATGATTATAATTACAGGATGCAAATTGCAGAATTTCAGTGAGAAGAAATCTGTCCAAAGAGAATTAATAGGAAAGGCAGAGTCAAGTAGTGGAAAAGATGCCAGTCAAGCTGTCCCAGGTTCTGGGTTTTCATCCGGGCAGGAATACCAGCTGTCGACTGCTCTGGAGTAAACCCTTCCCATCTCCAGGATCAGAATCCTTCCTCTGACTTTGAGGTTGCCCATGATGCTAGGTAGTGTTTATGGTCACAGATTATAATGTGAAGGTTGGATTTCTAGGTAATTTTATCTGAAATATTAAACATGAGTAGAAGATTCTTAGTGGGTAAGTGTCTTGAGTTTAGATACTAACTCTAAGAACAGGTAAAATGTTTATAGGAATTGTTCATGGTAAGGGAATGAAGTTGCTTTAGTGGCCTACTGTATGTGCCTGGCTTTCACTGTCCAGAGTGATGTTTTGAAGATTTAGTCAATGTTATCAGAAAGCAAGTGTTGTGTATGTGTATAGTTCCACGAGTTAGGCTAAGTCACTGGTGAATCATACTTTCTCTGTACATTGTGGAAGCTGAAAAGGGCAGTCTTGTTCTTGATCTTCCAACACCAGAGGCGTTTCTGTGTGCAGATATATCTCCAGAGGGAGACTGCTAATTTCTTCACTACTGCTCTGAGATATGAATGTACATAGATATCTGCTATATTAAAACTTTTCTTCTTTTCCTTTTAAATCATTGAAAGCTTTATTAAGTTTCATACCAATGTTAATTTTTTAGTTTTGATGCATGTGATGCAGTTTGGTATAACGTTACATTAGAGGAAGTTAGGTGAAGTGTATGTGGGGACTCTACTTCCTCTACAACTTTTCTGTAAATCTAGAATTATTTCAAAATAAGTCCATCTAAGGATTAAATTTTATCAAAATGTGTTTTAATTATAAGGATGATATCTAATATATTCTGAGCAGTAAACATCCCTGTCTTGATGAACAACCTCAGTGTGAACAGAAGGCATGAAAAATAAATTTAGTTGGGAGAAAGCCCTAGAGCATTTTAATGAAAACAGACATCAGATTGCCTGCTCTTGTAATTTTTCTAAAATCAGAATCAGAAGAGGATGTTCATTGCAGTATTGTTTACAAGGACAAAAGATGCTCCCAGATAAGGGATTGGTTAAATAAATAATGGCCTTTCAGTATCCTGGAATGCTATGCAGCAAGAGCAATGATGGTGTCGAATTAATAATGTTCTTGATACATGGAAAAGGTTGGACATAAAGGAGTATGTGAATAAAATACACAGCTACATACAAATGAGGATAGAAAAAGGTCTGGCAGGCTGTGTACCAGAACACAAATTGTATTATTATAACTATCATGTAAGTTATGAATGATTCTTATTTATATTTTGCTTATGTCATTTTCCTACTTTACCTACCATGAACATCTATTAGTTATTTAACAAAGACAAAATTAATTGCCCCCACCATCAGTACACAAATTTAAAAAGCAGGTCTGATTAATACTGTTTACCTCACACAGTAAAAATGATGTGCCACTATGTAAACACTGTCCAAATTTTGTTCCTTAAATATAACCCTTAAGGTTCCTTTTTTTTTTAATTTTTTTTATTTATTTATGATAGTCACACAGAATGAGAGAGAGAGGCAGAGACACAGGCAGAGGGAGAAGCAGGCTCCATGCACCGGGAGCCCGACGTGGGATTCGATACCGGGCCTCCAGGATCGCGCCCTGGGCCAAAGGCAGGCGCTAAACCGCTGCGCCACCCAGGGATCCCCTTAAGGTTCCTTTTGCTTGAAACACATAATCTTTTTTCCTCAGCTTCTATTCTTATTCCTGAAAGCTCAAACCACAGTTCATCAAAACCTCCTGTCATTTTAGCCAGTGATGTTTTATGTCACTAAATGATCTGAATCTGTAATCTTTTTTTTTAATGTATAGACTTGTCAAATCACTGTGTTGTACACCTGAAACTAATATAACATTGTATGTCAAGAATGCTTCGATGAATCTGTAATCTTTTTTAAAAAGTATAAACATTCCATGCAACAGAATCTGTCTGGAGCAGTTGGTTTTCTGTAACTTTTATTAGTGGTGTATCCTATTTACCTGATATGGTTTGTTGGTAGGTTTCTGACATTTCCTAGAACCTAAATTATGATCTGTCCCTGGAGCAAGACATGTCTGGTGGAGATGGTTAATCCCAAGCAATGTGTTGGATGGATTTATCATAATGTCTAGGAAAAGAGCATTCATTCATTCATTTATTCATTTCCTCAACTATTGAGAGAGTTCATGTTATGTGCAGGATGCTGTGTTAGAAATTATGAAATATAACACAATCCAGGAAGGGAGAGAAGCCTGCTGATAATTAATAAAGGAGGCCATTTATTATTAACCAAAACATTCTTTAAAAATTAGTTAAATAGAGAGGCCAGAGAAACAACTCTCACATATGTGGTCAGTTGATTTTCAACAAGGCTTGAAAATGATCTTCCAAATGGGAAAAAACAGTCTTTTAAACAAACAGCCCTGGAACAACTGGATACCCATATTCAGAACAGTGAAGTTAGAACTTTGCCTCATGCCAAATATAAAACCTGAGTCAAAATGGATCAAAGATCTAAATGTAAGAGCTAAAACTAAAACAGTCTTAGAAGAAAACATAGGGCTAAATATTCATAGCCTCAGATTCAACAATGGGTTCTTAGATATGATACCAAAAGTACAAACAACAAAACAAAAAAACCTCATAAATTGGACTTCAGTGTAAGTAAAGCCTTTTGTGCTTCAGAGAACATCATCAAGAAAGTGAAAAGACAACCCATAGAATGACAGTATATATTTGCAAATCATGTATCTTATAAAGGGCTTATATCTAAACTATAGAAGGGACTCTTACAAGTCAATAATATAAAGACAAATAACCCTATTAAAAATGGACAAAGAATCTGAATAGATATTTCTCTAAGGAAGATACACAAAATGGCAAATAAACACATGAAAAATGTTGCATGAAAAGATGCTCAAAATCATTAGGCATCAGGAAAATGTAAATCAAAACCACAACGAGATACAACTTGACACCCATGAGGATAACTATAACCGAAATGTCAGATAATAAGTGTTAGTAAGCATATAGAGATATCAGAACCCTCATACATTGCTGGTAGAAATGTAAAATGGTGCAATTGCTGTGGGAAACAGTGTGGTGTTTCCTGAAAAATTAAGCATAGAATTACCATATGACCCATTGAATCCACTCCTAAGTTTATACCCAAAAGAATTGAAGAAAGGACTCAAATAGATATTTGTACACCAATGTACATAAAAGGATTATTCACAATTACCCAAAGGTAGAAACAATCCAAATGTTCTTTAACGGATAAATGGATAAAATATGTTAAATACATACAATGGAATATTATTTAACCATAAAAAGGAATGAAGTTTTGACACCTGCTACAATGTGGGTGAAGCTTGAAAACATTCTGTTGAGTCAAATAAACCAGACATAGAAGGACAAATTCTGCATGATTTCACTTATATGAAGTACCTGGTAAAGCAAATTCATAGAGATTGAAAGTGGAGTAGAGGTTTCAGGGGATGGAGAAGGTGGGAGTGGGCTTTATTATTTAATGTGGACAGAGTTTTAGTTTGGGATAAGAGAGTTCTGGAGGTGGATAATGATGATAGCCCATGACATTGTGAATGTACTAACTGCCATTGAATGGTACACTTAAAAGTAGCTAAAATGAGGGGCATCTGCGTGGCTCAGTCATTTGGACATCTGACTTAATTTTGGCTCAGGTCATGATCTCAGGGTTGTGAGATCCGGCCTTGAGTCAGGTTCCATGCTGGGCATGCTCTCTTTCTCCCTCTCCCTCTGCCCCTCTTCCACACCTCTCCCTCTCTAGAAAAAGAAAAAATGGCTAAAGTGATAAATTTTATGTTATGTATATTTTAGCACACACACAAAGAACAACCTATAAAATACCCTCTTAAACAAGATATGAGAGGAATCTTGAGTTCTTCAAGGCAAATTTTCGTCTTGAATTCTCTCAGTTTACTTAATATGGTTAATTTATGAGTAATTACCAGAATTTTTGTTGTTAATTCTATTTTTTAACAAAAAGTGAGCTCCTGTTATTAATATGCTAATGTTAAATTTTGTAATTCAATAAATGCATTAGTTTGTAACAAATGAAGCTCGGAATGATCAGATATCCATGTATAAAATAAATGAACCTCAACCTTTATATCTTTTACAAAAATTAAATAAAAATGGATCATAGATCTAAGTGTGAACTGTAAAACTATAAAACTTTAAGAAAAAAACAGAGGAGGAAAACTTTGTAACTGTGGATTAGGCACAAAGATGTTACACATGACATCAAAGCATCCATAAAATAAAAAAAAATGGAATTCATCAAAATTTAAAACCTTTTCTCTGTGAAAGACACCATCAAAAAAGTGAAAAGGACAAATACCCACCATTTGCTTCAACGTGGATGGAACTGGAGGGTATTATGCTGAGTGAAGTAAGTCAATCGGAGAAGGACAAACATTATATGGTCTCATTCATTTGGGGAATATAAATAATAGTGAAAGGGAATATAAGGGAAAGGAGAAGTAATGGGTAGGAAATATCAGAAAGGGAGACAGAACATAAAGACTCCTAACTATGGGAAATGAACTAGGGGTGGTGGAAGGGGAGGAGGGCGAGGGGTGGGGTGAATGGGTGACGGGCACTGAGGGGGGCACTTGGTGGGATGAGCACTAGGTGTTATTCTGTATGTTGGCAAATTGAACACCAATAAAAAATAAATTTATTATTAAAAAAAAAGTGAAAAGGTGGGGCACGTGGGTAGCTCAGTGATTGAGTGTCTGCCTTGGGCTTAGGTCATGATCCCGATGTCCTGAGACTGAGTCCCACATCAGGCTCCACACAGGGAGCCTGCTTGAACCTCTGCCTATGTCTCTACCCTTCTTTCTGTCTCTCTCATGAATAAATAAATAAAAATCCTAAAAAAAAGAAAAGAAAGTGAAATGGCAAACCTCAGATTAAGAGAAATATTTGCAATTCATGTGTATGTCAGAAGACTTGTATCTAGAATATATAAAGAACTCTCAAAACTCAAGAATGAGAAAAAAAAAACCCAGTAAAATTAGGCAAGATTGAATAGACATTTTACCAGAGAAGCTATATAGATGGCAAATAAGCATATGAAAAGGTGCTTGACATCATTAGTCATTGGAGAAATGCAAATTAGTAACAGAGAAATACTACTCCACAAGAAGGCTGATATTCTCTCCCTCCCCCCAAGAGCCAAAACAGCACAACACCCTGATAGCACAAATGCTGGAGAGAATGTGGAGCAAATGAGACTAACAAACATGGCTGGAGGGACCATGAAATGGTGTTGATCGATCACTTTGGAAGACAGTGGGACAGTTCCTTATAAGTCAGGCATACGCTTCGCCCTGTGGCCTAGCCATTCCACTCCTAGACATTTACTCAAGAGAAACAAAAAGTCATGTTCACATGAATACCTGTACCTGAGAGGTCATAGCAGCTTTATTATTATTTATTATTCGTAATAGCCCCAAACCCTGGAAAGGTGGCAAGGGCTGTGATAGTTGGAAGAGTCGGAGTCCGGAGTCCGGGTCCCACAGTCCCACTGTACGTGGTCACAGTGCACATTTCATCTAGTTGGGTGCAAGGAGCTTATGTGGAGGGAGTGGTGCTCCAGGGTAGACCTGACCTGTAGGAGACAGGTGGGTGAGGGGGGGACTGTGTTGCGTGAACATTCCAGTTGTAGTGAACTCTTTAGGGCTGCTGTCCCCAAGTTCAGGGAATTCCTAAGCTTTGGAAGAAGAAGAAGCATCTGAATGTGGCTGGAGCACAAGTACAAGATGGTGTGATGATGGATGAAGGAGAGGTTAGCGGGGTCCAGGTGGAGGACATCTCCCAGGCTGTGTCTGCCTCTGCCCAGCCTCTGAGGAGCATGTGTTCTCAGGTGCACATTCCTGGGGCTGAAGGAGGGTGGACTGGACATGGCAAGGCTGGGAGAACCCTGGGGAGGTGCCTGACACGGAGGCAGAGACATGGGTGTGAATTGCACTTGGCTTGGTTGGAATGATTTAATGTGAACACGTCTCAGCAGAATCCAGGGGGAAGATCAACCAAACCTTTTCCAGAAGATTGCTTGGCTTTCTTCCTTTCCCTCCCCTTCTCAGGAAGGTACAGACCGTCTTGTTGCTTTGTCTTTTCTTGCCCTCAGTCCCCATCTCACAGACTCAGGTCTGTTGGAGAGGGAATCTTACAAAAAACATAAGATGGATGGGTTTGGCCACAGGGCGTTCTGCATTTCCCAGGATAACATTTGTCTTTATTTTAAATCATCAAAACAGCATTTAAGGGAGAACAGGGATCCATGCATGCTTTTATTCACCGTGTTTTCCAATTGCTGGCATTATTCTCTAATAACAGGATGTGTACACGATATGATGTAGAGGCCACTGGGCTGCAGAGCAGTCATTAGCTTTCCCTCAAAAATAAAAAGAGAGGCTGCCGTTTGAATAATGATCCCTGGCTGTTTTCTTTGTACATGGGCCATTTCCTTAATTAGGTTTCAAGCTTCATCTCTCTTGTTTTTAACTAAAAAGCCAAGTGAGAGAGAGACAAATTGCACTGTGGGGGAAAAGGACAGGAGTGTGTTTCACGCACAGTAAGGGGCAAAGGAATAAAACAGGAGCTCAGCAGACACCCCAGTGACCAGGCTGATGTGGGCAGAGCTGGATTTGCGTCTGGGCTGGATTCTGCATTTTTTGAGATTGGGGTGCCTTTGTGCACACTCCAGGGAATACCTCCCCAGCATCCTATCTAAAGTTTGTGATCCAGGTCTCAGAATTGTCTTTAGGATCAACTTTAGACCTTGAGAGTGTGTCTCAAAGATGAACACCTTAAGAGTCAGACAGCCTGGGTTCAGGTCCTGCCCTGCTGTGAACCAGCTCTGTGACCTGGAGCAAGCCATGACATTCCTTGCAGCCCCAGGTAAATTGGGGTGATAATAGTAGCCACTTCACAGCTTTGTTCTGGGATTGAACTACTGACTTCTTATGGGAAGCGCCTAGAAGGTGCACAGGTCAGTTAAGCTCAGGGCTCCTGCAGCTGCTTAGTTATTATTGTTATTATTATTAGCCCCTGCAAGAGTCCTAGGGGAGGCTTTAGGACAGATGCAGATTGCTATTTCATCACCCCGTGGGCAGTGAGGGGAAGGGAATCAGCAGGTTGGAGCCACAAATTGCAGAGAACATTGACAACCTCATTTATTTTCCCCCAGAGTGTTGTGTTTTCTCACCTGTTGTTTTTAACTTCTGAGCTCCCTGAGATGCTGAAGACGCTGTCATATTCTGAGTGTGTTGCATATGGTAGGAAATAACTCTGAAGTTAAACTGGGTCCTTGATTCATAAATTCTGTCTTCTCAAATCAGGGTACTTTGCATATTAATGTAGATTTTTTTTTTTTTAAGCTGGACAAATGGCAGCACCACTAAACAGTGTTCCTGATTTATGTAGGCAGGAATTCCTCTTTATTCCCTCAACAAGCCTTCCCTATCACCCCCTTTCCCACAGCTCCATGCATGGAGAATATAGAGGTAAAATCCACAGTCTCTTTCCTTTAGAACTCCAATTGGGGTCCCTGGACAGATAGCATCAACATTGCCTGGGGGCTTATTAGAAATGAAGAATCTCCAGCCTCTCCCTTGATCTCAATCAGAACCCCCATTTTAACAAAATGCCTTGGGAGATTCATGTGCATATTAAAATGTGTCAAGTGCTGTGGTATCTTGCTCTCTTTGGGAAGATGGACCAGTATAGTCAAAATGTAGATACCTCTAGTGAGAGAGACCAAAGCCTGGTCCTGGGGGATGAAGGGACTTGGTACAGGTCTTGACACTCGATCAGGGTGTTGACAGAGGAGTAGGAGTTGGTTGGAAGAGGGTGGGGTGAGGGCAAATTGAGGAGAGAGGGGCCTCTAAAAGAAAAAAGTGAGTGCACAAAGCCAGTGGTGGTGAGATCTTGTGACCTGACAATTCTTTTCTCAATTTGGTATTTATCATTTCCTGGATCCTTTTTAGCACTCACACAGGGGATATGCTTGGGTCATGGGAAATAATTTTTAAACAGTGCAGAAGTGCTTTGATTCCCTGGGAATAAGAAGGAAAGACTATGGGTGGGTGGGCTTTAGAGTCCTCCATCTGGGTCTGGATCCAGACTTTGCCACTTGTGGGAAGAAACTTGGGCCAGTTAGCAGCTTCTGCACGTGCCTTAGTCCTCATTTGTGGCACATAACTTTGGATATTTCACTGGTTTGTTGGGAAAACTTAATTGGTTTGTAATAAGAATCATGAAATTCATGCTTCTTGACCTTCAGATATGTGGTTTCCTTCTTCTTTTTTTTTTTTTTAAGTCAGTGCTGTATAGCCTATCTGAAATATAATAAAGTTAGGGGAAGGGGAGCAGAATCATGCATTTGCCACTGCTGGGGCCATGGAGAGCTACCCTCTATTCCATTTGCAAGGAGAGTGTTTGCCTAAGTAAGTACCTTACATTGGGCGGTTCTTCTTCTCCTTCCCCTTCTTCTTCCTCTTCCTCTCCATCTCTTTGTCCTTCTTCTACCCCTGCTCCTTCTTCTAAAAGATTTTATTTATTTGACAGAGAGAGAGAGTGAGAGCGTGATAGGGAGAAGTAGGCTCCCTGCTGAACAAGGAGCCCACCATGGGGCTTGATCCCAGGACTCCAGGATCGCAACCTAAGCCGAAGGCCTCAACAAACTGAGCCACCCAGGCACCCTGTTTGGGTGCTTCTTCAACTAATGTGTACATCATGTCTTCAGAGCTGATTTTTACTTTCTGTTTTTGGTTGATGTTCCAGTTTTTCCCTTTCGCTTTCCTTTTCCTGGTTAGCCTTATGTAGCCCACCACCATTTTTAATGGAAGACGAATGGATTAAAAGAAGCATGATGATAACAAGAAAATGGAACAGCTCAAAAAGCATTCAATTACAGAGAGAGGCCTTAGAATGCAAAATGAATGCAAGAAAAGGCAGATAAATTCAGGGCTTGTTTATTAAGTACAATTCACCTTGAATTCAGAAAAGAGAACTTTTTCAGTAAAGGGTAAGTGACAGGATTTGAAACAAGTCCCCCAGGGAAAGAGGATTAACAAAGGAGACATTATACAATGAAATAGAAGTGAATTAACAAATCGATTTTTTGTAAGGGTTAGAAGACACAAGATTTATTTGGAAGATAAATATTTGGTAATTGAAACCTGTAAGTGTTTTGTTGCTGGTTTTTACCCAGGGAAGCTTTGCCCACATCGAACATCTTATGGCTGATGAGCACAGAGTGGTGTAGAGCCTATAAAATGGATACGGGACTCTTTCTCTCCAGGTATTCATCTCTGTATGTTTCAGATACATTTCTTTTCCTCTAGTAATTCAGAGGATTTCCCCTCTAATCAAAGGAGTTAGTTTAAACCTTACTGAGAATAATTCGGATTCAGAAATTTAAATCATATTTTTAACAGAGGAAATTCTTTTACTAAGGGCTTTGTATTAGATTTTTGTTCATTTCTCCCTGCACTTCACCTGAATGCCATGAAAGCATTGCTGTGGCTTTCAGAAGAGTGTCCTGAGACCCATCTTGCCTGTTGACAGCAGAACATAGCAGTTTACCTGATGGAGGTTTTATAGGATGTGATGCCCTGTCATCAGGTGACGGACTTGATGTAGGAGATGCCACCGGCAATCTGTGCCACATGGCCCATTCTCTGAAACGGCCCTTGCGTGCATTCCCATCTCTGACCCTTCCAGAGAATGTTGGGTTGGATTGTTTGACTCATTAATTCACAAAGGATTATTGATTTTCTGATGATCTATAGCTTCTTCGCCTTCAGGATATAGGCTGCGCTGCAGACAGAGAGGGGATGGAGGTTGTTTGGAGGTTGTTAGAAGACAAAAGCGACTGTGTGCACCAGCCCCTGACTTCATTCCAATCCTCTACCATTATTCTTTATTCATGCCTCTTTCCCCCTCATTCTGTTAATGGAAGAAATGGATCTCTGATTGCATATTTGGCTTTTGACTATGCTGCTTTCTGGATACCAGTGTTACCAATCACATCATTGTTACCAATTCTTATTTTTGATGGTCCGTTGGGTCTCTTTAAGTTGTAATTATTTGTGTTCAGAGATAAGAAAAGGGAAAAGAAGACATATTTTAAAAGTATACAGATTCTAATTACAGATCTAATAATTGATACAGATAGTCTATAGATACAATAATTTTTATAAGAAATTACTACATATTACAGTAGCTTCCTAGTACGCCACTTCACTTTCTATAGGTTCAGTTACCCATGGTCAAACCACAGTTTGGGAGCAGATGCTCCTCCTTCTGCCATTTCATCAGACGATCATTAGTAGCCTAACTCTACATCACAGTCCTACATATTCAACTCACTTTATCTCATCACGTAAGCATTTTATCATCTTACATCATCACAAAAAGGGACGAGTATAGCACAAAGGATATTTTGAAAAAGATCACACTCACATAAGTTTTGTTACAGTATAATTGTTCTATTTTGTTATCTTAATTTCTTTCTGTGCCTAACCTATAAAGTTTATCTTAGGTATGTATGTTTAGGAAAAGATATAGTATATAATATATATGTTGGTACTATATATATACACACACACACCATATATAACCATATATATATATATATATGTATATGTATATATAGTTTGGTACTATCTGTGGTTTGGTTTCAGGCATCCCCTGTAGGTAAGGGGAGACTATTGTATTAAAATTGGAAAGATACTGCAGATATCAGCTAGGGATTTTCAAACAAAACTTGATCATTGTACCAATTGAAATAATCCTAATTTCTTTTACGTGTTCTATTTCCTTTGTTCCCAAAATCTATCTATCCTTTTTTGTCCCATGAAACACAGGATGCACTTGGGCACAGGTGGACACACACAGACACATATATTCCAGGTTTTGGGTAGAAGGGAAGAGAAGAGTGATTCCCATGGAACTGTATCCCTTGGATCAAACCATGTTTGGAAAAAATGAGTTACATGACTCAAGCAGACATATGTCTCCCACCTGACCATTGTTTAAGATTCCTTTTTTAGTTTTGATATACATTACAGAATATGTAATTTAGGCGAAGAGAAGAAAATACTTTCCTAAAATGGAACTGCAAAATCCTGTGGAACAGATACACACACAACCTTAGAAGTTCTTGTCTGTCTTTGTCGCCGTTTTGATTCCCGATCTGTCATGTACAGCTTAGCATTGGCATCCGACTACACAAGCTCAGAATTCCTGAAAGCCCTTAGTGTTATATTCAGTTTTATACCAAACCTGTGTAGTTGAACAGCACATTCTCCTCTCACTGGTAAAATCTTTCAGTCAAGGCTTCTAGCCTTATAATTTCTCTGCCGAGAATAGTTCCAGCATCTCCCAGGCACAGTAAAATTGATGAATGGCCCCCAGAAAGTTAAATCTCTATACAAGAGCTAAGGAATGGAGATATGGAAGTGGTTGGCATAGTCTAGGAATCTGTTTAAAAAAAAAAAAAACTTTTGCTTGTGGGGAGGATTCTCCACCACGTCTCTCAGGTATCAGGAAGGTGGTATTTTCAACAGAAGGTGTTTCTCAGAACATTAATAAACTTCCATGGAAAAATTCTGAAGGGCCTTGAGTATAGAATGGAAATGGAACTTGGTGGATCTTCTAATTCTTCATCTTGAGTTTAGTTTTTCCAGGCTGTTGGCCAAGAGCATTGCACCAGCTGAGCATGCACTCTCGTCCCCATACTTATTCTCCCACCCACCAGGACCTTCTTCATAATTGCATATGCTCAAAATGAAACTGGCTTTCACAAAGTCTGATGACCTATGAGGAGATTATGTCCATGCACCAGTGGGTATCAGGATGGATGGCCTTTTGTGGCTGATCTCCATGACCTCATCCTATCCTGTCTGTCCACTCTTCCCTCATCCATTTCCCTTGTCTTTCCTCCTCATCCAGTTGTACATAAAGGCATTTTTTTGGGCTTGGTCCTGGGATCTCTCTTCTGCTCTCCTCTCCTTGGTCTCCTGCCCTCTGTTACTGGGAGTGAGCTCATTCATGACAGTGCTGTCTTTGTTCTGGTCCCCCTTGCTTAGGGCACGAAGACATGCCCTTGTCTTTGCCTGCTAGTTTCTCCTCTTCAGTGCTTCCCTCTTCTTTCAACTCATTCTCTAATAGTCGTTTCTCAGAGAAGCCTTTTCTCTCTGTCTCATTTGTGTCTTCCTTGTTGGGTGCTACTTGTTGCAGTATATAATGACACATGTGTTCTATGCTTTTATCTGATTAATATCTCCCGAATAGATTCTTAGCTCTGTGGGGCGAGGGGTGCAGAGAGTATATTGTTTCTGCTCTTTAAAGTAGTCCCACCATTTAGCACAGTATCTGGAACATAGTATTTCCTAAACATTTAAGACGATCAGTAGTTGACTTCATTCAATAGTCTTTCCTGATAGTGCTGTGATCCAGTTGAAAGTGTTGGTTTTCTTCCAATGATACCTGTTTTCCTAATGAATGCTGCTTTGTTGGCTTGTTTCCTGAGAAGAAACTAAGTCAGAATTCCTTATTCTTTTTTTTTAAATTGAATTTATTTATTCATGAGAGACACAGAGACACAGAGACATACATAGGCAGAGGGAGAAGCAGGCTCCGTGTGGGGAGACCGATGTGGGACTTGATCCCAGGGCCCCAGGATCATGACCTGAGCCAAAGGCAGACACTCAATCACTGAGCCACCCAGGTGTCTCCAGAATTCCTTATTCTACTAAGGAATTACCTGTATGAAATCTCTCATCTTCAAAACCCTGATTTTCATGGCAGAGTGTGTTGACATATATGCGCTGTGCTGTGAAATGTATTGCTGAGTTTGTGCAATTTGGTGACCCTTATGAAATTTCACATTAGGATGTCCACACCCAGGGTTTTGGCTTCTGGACTCTCAGTTTTCTCACCCATCCAGTGTAGCAGCTCTCCAAGAGTTGTGAGAAGGCAATGGGCCATGAGACCACTCGGCAGGAGGCCTAACTCAGAGGACATGCTCAGCTATTGTTAGCTGCTAGCATGATTGAGTAGGTGGTTGATTTGGGGTGAAAAGTCAGCTCATCTGCTGTCAATCTCATTAGTGACTTGAGGTTCTCTACTCCAGGAATCCAGGCACTCTTGGTCAGTTTCCCACCATTCATGGTCCTCATCATAAGAGCCTGTCTAAGGGCAGTTCCCTCCAAGAAGCCTTGACCTAACAGCTTGTCCATCTCTGGAGGTTCCTTGAAGCTCACCTGTTTTCTGGTGTTCCTGGTCTGTGCCCACATGGGGCCATAACAGGTGGTGAAGCTAGCGGTTGCCCCACAACTAGTGTCATCCCAGGTGCCATGATGGCACTGATGGAGTAGAGCAGAAAAGACAGTGCACCTGAAGGGTACAGTCAGAAATGCAGTCTCCAGGTTTGAAGAGGAATAGGGACAAATAGGATGGCAAGAGGAGTGTAGAGTCCATTGTTCCCTGAAGGATCATGGGGAATGTGTTTACCCTGAAAAAACAGGTGATAACAGGCAGCAGATAGTGCCAAGTATTGCTTTAACTCTGTATATAAAGAAACTCCTAGGGATGCCTGGGTGGCTCAGCAGTTGAGCATCTGTCTTCAGCTCAGGGCGTGATCCTGAAGTTCTGGAATCGAGTCCCGCATCGGGCTCCCTGCATGGAGCCTGCTTCTCCCTCTGCCTGTGTCTCTGCCTCTCTCTCTCTGTCTCTCATGAATAAATAAATAAAATATTAAAAAAAGAAACTCTTGTTATGTTCATAGCAATCCTATGAGGCACTGTTATTACTAACCCTCATTTTTTTCATATGAGGAGGCTGAAGCAGGGGCTAGCTGTGACATCTTCTCCAAGGGCCCATGGAGAGGAAGTAGAGGAGAAATGGTGGAGTTGGGATTCCCATCTGGGCAGTCCGTGGTCTTACCCCTCTGCCGTATGGCCTCCCCATCTCTCTTACAATATGTCAAGGCAGGATGAGACTTGCTGTGTATGAGTAGTTGGCAAAACTGGGTTCTAAGGGCAGTAGTCTAGTGGGGCAGAGAATTCAAGTTGAGAATGTTTCCTATTGCTCAGTACTACCCAGCAGTGTGGCTGTAGGAGGCTCCTTACAAGAGTCCAGGGGCCTCTCTTGCCCAGGATATATTGGACAGAAGTTTAGCTTTTGGAGGGGGAAACAAAGGACTTGAAAACAAGTCTCTAACCTAGGCCTTAGCAACATCTCCACACGGACGTATTTGTCTGGCTCATTCTTTGTGGGAACTATCCTGTGCATAGCTAGTCTGTACCCACTGGGTACTAGTAGCAGTTTCTTCCTCTAACCCCCTTTCAGGTATGAAAACCCCAAATGTCTCCAGATACTACCAGATGTTCCTGAGGGACAAAATGGCCTCCCCTTGAGAACCTAAGTGTACTGCTGCTCTAAATGTACCTCTCCTCTTTAGTGAGAGGCCCCTATTTGGTCATTTTGACCATTTCTACCCCAAGGGTTCCAGTGTAATCCAGTGAGTGCCCTGGGGTTGTCAGACCTTTGAACATTCCCTTTCTTTACTTTGGTGTTTCAAAGGATGAATTACTTTGTACTTAAGCTTCTTGGAGGAATGATTAGGAAATATATCATGTTGTCATCTATAGGATGATCTCACTTTGATTATAAAGAAATAATTATTAAAAAAATCTGTGAAGATAATAAATCACAGGGTAAACCATGGTATTTTGGGGAGGTGGGACTAAGAGTTTTTTGTTGTTTGTTTTACATTTGCTTATATCTACCTTCTGACAGTTCTACCTGCAGTGAGAACATTTTGCTTTTATAATAAGAAAAAAATCTCATTTTACCTTAGGAGAGTGATTTGGGGATGTCAGAACACGGGCTCTGGAATCAGCCTGCCTGGACTTGAATCCACCCTTACCTTTCTGTTTTTCACCATTTTAGACTTTGCTTCTTCCCATTTTTAAAAAAGATTTTATCTATTTATTCATGAGAGAGAGAGAGAGAGAGGAGAGAGAGAGAGGTGCGGAGACACAGGCAGAGGGAGAAGCAAGCTACATGCAGGGAGCCCGACGTGGGACTCAATCCCAGGTCTCCAGAATCATGCCCTGGGCCAAAGGTGGCACTAAACCGCTGAGCCACCGGGGCTGCCCTTAAGGATTTTTCCTATTTATTCATGAGAGATACACAGAAATAGGCAAAGACACAGACAGAGGGAGAAGCAGGCTCCCTGTGAGGAGCCTGATGCAGGGCTTGATCTCAGGACCCTATGATCACAACCTGAACCAAAGGCAGATGCTCAACCACTGAGCCACCCAGGCGCCCCACTTCTTCCCATTTGAAAAGTTGCATCACATAACAAATTCAGGAAACTGGAAAAATTAAACCAAAATTCTGCCACCATACCCCAGCCAGGTTAGAATTTTGCTGTGGTCCCTCGCACTGTCTTTTGCTTTGGGTTTTGACATGGCTTTAGTTATAAACATAATGCACTTCAGTTAGCATTATTTTATGAGCAGGTTTCTATAATAGCAGACTTGGGTGAAATATTTTTTTGACACAGGCATGTAGTTAGCTGTAGAGAAAGGCTGAGCTTCTTCAGTGGGCTGTTTAATTCATGTCTCGAGTGTAGCCTTCTGAGGTAGTCATATTTCTCTTTGCATGTTATGAGGCATTTATTATACTTTTATGTCAGCGATTACTAAATTTCTTTGAACTTGACACTTTATATATTTTTAATCACACAAATAATACATGAATGTATGGTCTTTGTGAAGAATTCTAATAACCCAGTTTTATATAGGAAAGAAAATGATCGTTCCCATCAATTCTGCTCTAATACCATGGCCTGAGATAAATATTGTTTCCAGTTTAATGTTTACCCTTCCCTGATCCATTTGAGAAATCATCATTTATTGACAGAGCACCCAGAGAAACTCATAAACTATAATCTTCACTTACATAGACAGCAGAGCCATCTGGGAGAATTAATTATTGCTGGAAATGTCCACAATTTGATGTATATGTTTAATATAGAGAAAGAAATCTTACATCGGATTATGAATATGTGCTAATGACCAGGTGGTCCATGTGACAGAGACTAGCAGGGAACAGGTGGATGCCCTTTCACCATTCGTACATCAGCTGACTTTTTCTGGGACCTCTTGCTGTTCTTGGGAAGTGTGTAGGAGTGCTGAACCTGTGTGCATGCCTTGAAGAGAATGCAGGGGGCTCTGAACTTAGGTGGGAAAAAGAGACATCTTTTATTCTCACTAAATTCTAACCAAAACATATTACTTTATCTTACAAAGGTAGGTAACAAGCCATAACGGTGTCTGTGACTTTGTCACTGACAGAAATCACAGATATCTTCATATCATACCACACGTGATGCAGATAGCTCCTTGCTGTTGCCACTCAATCCTTGGCACGGGTGATACAGCGGCTACAGCTCACTATGAGATCTTGTCATTTAAAGGCACTGATGAAGAAACACCAACATTACCGCACTGCAAATTTATGTTGTAAACATTTTGAAAACTGAATTTCAGTATAACCGATTTCCTTCCGGTGTGTTTTCTTTTTTTCATTTAAAATTATCATTCTAGGGCCCCTGGGTGGCTCAGTCAGTTAGGTGTTTGCCTTCAGCTCAGGTCATGATCCTGGGGTCTTGGTATTGAGCCCCATGTCAGGCTCGCTGCTCAGGGGAGAGGCTGCTTCTCTTTCTTCCTCTGCTCCTCCCCCACCCCTTGCTCTCTCTCTTTCTCTCCCTCTCAAATAAATAAATTTAAAAATCTTAAAAAAAAAAAAGTATCATTCTGAGAAGGGGTCAGTGGGATTCACCAGATGCCAGAGCAGCCATTCCCCCACACCATCCCAAATCCCCATCTAAAAGGCACATCACAGCATGATGATAAAAATAAGATGTATTGGTTAATTTCCTTATATTTTCCTAAACACATCTTAGGAAAAAAAAATATTGGTTGCATAGCGATTTTGTGTGTGTGTGAGAGAGAGAGAAGGAGAGAGAGAAGGGTGTGTGTGTGTGTGTGTGCGCGCGCGCGAAAGAGAGAGAGAGAGAGAGAAAGAAACCTTAGTTAACATTCCCTAGGACTCTAGGATTCTTCAAACCACCCCAGAAAAAAACCCTATTTCGGGAGTAATGTGTGGGCTTCTCTCAGCCTGTCTAGATTCCTCAGTTTCAGGGCTGTATTTCCAAGCCTAGCAACTCCAAATGCCCGAGGAATCTAGTGCTTCTGGCCATAAGTCAGTGGGGGGTCTCTTGGGGAACCCAGCCTCAAGTTCTGAGCCCCAGTGGACCCAGATGGTGAGGAGGACCCTAGCTCTGTCCCCCCTGGCTGGGACGCTGGTAAAACAGGAGGTGGACACCTGTCCCTTACTGGCCTGGGCTGCCCTCTTGGTGCATCCCTCTCATATCACAGTAAAGATCATAGTGGTGGCTGCTTCAACAGTTGGTGGTAGATGCCAGGAAACCATTCAGACCCTCCAGCACATCTCTGCCTGTGGGAGATGTGAGCCCTTGTTATTCTGTCTTGGACTCCTCGTGTGAAGATGTATGAGGAAGACGTTTAGACACAGTTTGTATCTGGGTCCCAGAGTGCTCAGAGAAATGGGCTCAGCGGCAGATTTCACAAGAAAACATAGATTTCTGGCTTTTCTTAACAAATGGAACATTGGGACCCATAAGGTGCCCCTTATCCCACAAAGATCATCAGAAGCAGAAAAGTAGCCACCGTTTAAGGATGGGACAGAAGCTCTGTTCTTTGCTGCAGGCTCCAGCCTGGCTTCACCCCCTCACCTCATACAACCTGTCTTGGCCTCTGAAAGTGTTTGAGTTGGTGGCTTCTGAAATGGATTGTTCCTAAGTTCCTATTGGATTCTAGCAGTGTGAGCTTCAAGATACTGGGGAGAAGTGCTTTGCGCTGGGCTTGGTGAAGTATGTCAGAAAATCACTGGATTCTAGGGTTTGGGACAGCTGAACTCCTAGAAGGCTCTGATTATGTTTTGCATCTTAGCATCGGGTGGCTCTGCTCTAAGAGTTTCATTTTTTTGACACTGTTAATGGTAGATAAAATGGGGTGTCACCTGCTGCAAACTCCTGCAAATGTGAGGCAAGGAGATGTTTGCATGGAGGATGCTGATACTGTGGACCATTTTCTCTTAGCCCCTGATGTCGATAGTAGGGAACAAATCTCCCCAACCTTTGTGCAAGGGAGATTGAGATTTCGGCTCTTCCTTTTTAGCAGAATGGAGGGCAGGTTCATAACTGTGGGGCATGATCCCACCGCAGTTGTCTGTATTCCCCAGTGAAAAGCTAGGGGCTGGCTGTGCCATAAACCAGGGCATCTGTGTTTAGTTTGGAGTGGATGGAGTTAAATGTTCATTCAGATGCAGGGTCCTAACCCTCATTCCAGCTTTTGGCTCTGTAAGTACAGAACCCACTTGAGCAGCTGCAAATAGTATTAGCTCTAAGCTTGTTACGGATCTTGCAGACTCATTCATTGATCGCCTTCGATTTCCAGGACATCTTGGATATAGAATTAAAGAGACTTTAGTTAAGCCAATTAACTTTTGTGGCGCCTGGGCAACTAATATCGTATGCTGGAGAAGGTCACTGATGTTATTCAAATAGCAGTTTTATTTGAGCTGGGATTAGGGAAATCGGACAGAAGGTCTAAGAATTGTTTATAATGTGTTCCTCTCTGTGTTGGAATATCTTGGTCTCTGACATCTGAGCCTGGCCGTAATTACACATACGAGTGATTGGATCATATTATCCTTTCTGTAGATTGTGACTTGATTGTGCCAGCTCTAAATGATCCATCTTGCAGTTGGTGCCCAGCCAAGTTTTAATCGGAGGTTTCATCTACCTACGGTTTATGACAAGCTTTTAAACTGAAGTGTGGTGGTTGAGAGTATAGACTCCGGGGCCATACTGCCTTGGTTCGAATCCTGGCTCTGTGACAGCAACACGGACGGCTCACAGGTCCCCGATGACTTAAGCATCCATTTCCACGGTGTTGCCTTAGAGCCTGGATATGGCTCCCCAGCCCCTGCTTCCGTTTCCTGGACTCTGATACATTGGGTTGGGCCATGTGGCTAGTAAGTGCCAGTGGAATGTGAGCAGAGCTGCTGCGTGTCGTTTTCAGGCTGGGGAGTGGGTAAGCAGGTGCATCTCCTCCACACCCTCTCTCCCTGTCTGCTGGCCGAATGCCGCAGACTCCAGGGCCTGAGGGGGAGAGCAGAGGCACACTAGGGGAGGATCCTGGGTCCTTGAATCTCTATGTGGAAGGCTGAAGACAAGGATGGGGTAGTTATATGAATGAGAAATAAACATCTATTGTGTTAAGCCACTGAGATTTTGGGATATTTTTATTATAGTAGGTACTATCCCCATAACTAATAAAACCACTTACTGGTAGTACAACCTTGGTAACTTGACTTAATCTCTCTGTGCCTCAGTTCCTAACCTGTAAAATGGGAGGAAAAAGTAGCTATCTGACCTAAAGCTCAGTAAGTGCTGGTTTTTATTATTAAAAATAAATCATTATTATTATTTTTGTCATTGTTGCTATTCCCTCTGATTCTTGGGGAGCAAGAAAGGATGAGTTATTTCAAATTGGAACATCAGAAAAATGTGTTTGCAAAGAATAGGCTGGAGAAAATCATCTATTTCAAGTAGTCCAGGCTTTGTAAAGTAATGTTTTATTATTTGCAGTTTGGCTGTATTTAAATTTGCTGGTGTACTTAAAACACACTTGTAAATGCATACAATGAGATCTTTCCTCTTTAACACATGTGGACCTGTAGTCATTATTCTGGCTTTTAGTGTTGTGAGGATGTATGTACAGCATAAAAATGTGCATTCAGAGCCTCAGATCCCATGCAGTAATCCAGAAAATACCCAGGAATTGGATTTTTTTTTTTAAGAAGCATTGAGACCATTTGATTTTATTCAGTAGGCAGATGAGTTTCCCTGTTTTAAAGCAGTACGTTATGCCATCATGCTAGAGCAAGGATGATTGTATCAACAGCTGGTTTAGTAGCTTGCCTTTGACTGAATTTCCCTCATACAAAACAGGAATTGAATACAACATTCACACTCAACTTTATCTCCACAGAGCTAAAATTTATCAGTAGCATTTGTCCAGTTGACTGTGTTGAACAGTAAAAGCTTATGAGACTTACCAAGTTTGAAAAAGAGGGAGTATAGAGAGTAAAACAGGGAGAGGAGAGATATCCATCTTTTAATTCAGGACCTGACAATCTGAAAGTACTAGAAATCTGTCAGAGACCACCCACTGCAGAGCCAGCTGCTCTGAAGAGTAGTGTCCTCAGAACTCTGATTTAGGAGGGCACTCCAGACAACTAGCTGGGAAAAAGGACTCCAGGGACATGAGGGCCAGAGACCTCGGTAATTCTTGTGGTAGTGCTCCTTCCAGGTGAGTACCAGAAGGCACTTGGAGAAATAATTTAGACCAGACCACGCCCTCCTCCCCATGTTGAACAAACTCTACTGCCTTCAGTGGTGGTCCATACCCCTGCTCTTCTCCCCAGAGAGCTAGGAATGGCTTGCAGGTGATCTTCTAGGTTCTGCAAGTGGCCTCCACTTGGTTGGAGAAATGGAGGTTGGAGCCCAGCTGCTCCCTGCCAGCTCTCTGTTTGTCTTTTGGGTTGTAATGCAGTGCCGCATCTTCTGTTACTCTGTAGTGCTCCTTCTGTTATTGCTAAACAGGGTCTCTCCTTCTCCTGCAAATTGCCTCTCGTACCAATGGCTTTGACAGAGAAAAACCGCGCTCTGTGAGGATCTGTGAGGATTTTCCCCACCTAACTAGATATCGGGAAGAGCACTGTATTTATAGTGGGTGGCTTTTGAACCTTGGAGACATTTGATTGGAATGCCTGAGTGAAACAGAATTATTTGTACAAAATGGCACTTTCCATTTTCAAATAGAAAAATATTCTTCTGTGACCTAGAGTTCTGTGAATTCAGTTAGGTTCGTTGTTATGGTTAAGGAGAAGCGTTCCTAACATCAGCTTAAAGGATTTGGAAATATATTTACTTAGAAACATAATTGCTTTGGAGTGTTGTATTTTGAAGTGACACTTCTGTATGCAATAATTGAGTCGAGAGGAATACTAAGTACATTTTTATGTCATAATAAGAAAATGACACTGCCTATAAGTAGAGAATCCAAAAATTGTAGATGATTAGTTTTTATTACAACACCTTTAGTACCATATCTAAAAACTGTCATTTACACTATACAAATAGAGACTTCTAGCACCAGGCTCCTGCTAGCAGGGAGATGTTCCCCAAAGAGTTACTGTTGAAGACCCCTTGGTGCTGTGGGAATGTATTTTAAAAATGCCCTGCCCAGAGCAGCATCAAGGGCTAGTTCATCAGTTACACTGTGAACATTGGTTCAGGGTTCTTTCTAATTTTTGAGACAAGAGAATGACCATTCTCAGAAGTTATAGAACAAATGTCAGAATTTATTACTACCTCCACCAAGACCATCACCATTTTTGGAGCGCATTGCTCCGTGTCCAACATTTTGCGGGGTACCTTATCCGTTTGACCCCACTTGATCATCCTAAGCACATTGTGAGAGCTGATGTCATCCCCTTTACTAAGGAAGGAAAAGAGGCTGATGGAGGCTGAGCAACTTGTCACATAGCTAGTGCATGGTGATGCTTGAACCTAGTGTACCTGGCCGAGAATTCCCTGGTCTTAGCACCTTGCCAGACTGCCTAGCAAGTGGGAAGCATGTTGTTCACCTTCCTGTGTCTTGAACCTCAGCCAGTGATTCTAAGCCAAGTAGGATACTGCTACCAGATTCCAAATCAGTAGCATCCCAGCAGAATCCATGCAAATTCTTTCCCATTCATCCCATCGTGGTCAGCCACCTTTGCTAGAAATAAGACAGAGGAGACAGCAGGAATTATATCACTTTCTCCCCATTGGAGGGGTATCTGATGAGTTTACATACATCTAAAGAGACTTTTCCCTCCCTTTCTTCCCCTTCTCCCCAACCTACCCTTGTTCCCACTGTCCATCAAGCCTTGGGCACAGGTGTCCTGCCTCTGTTTATCAGCCACCTTGTGGTGGCTCATGACCATCTCAGTACGTTAGTAGCATACTTCATAGACTTCATTTCCCAGGAGGCAAGGAATTATACATGTGATACCATCATCCCCTTCTCTACAACCCTTGGCAAATCCACTGTTTTATATCCTTCCCTGGGACCTTTTACCTCTCTGGTGACTGATGTCCTTCCTATTCCTGGCCAAGTTTTCATTGTTTATAGGACTGTTGGTTTGACCATAATTCCTGGTACATATCCCTCCTTACTCAAGGAAAAATGTATGTCTGTGCTTTATAGAGTGTGATGCACTCAGTAGAAGACACACAATATCTTCCCACCTATGGCAGACATGATCTACCTGCACCGGCAGACAGGTGTGGCCTCAGAAGGAGACCTACACAGAATGGCTAGGTGGGATATCGGGGCTCAAGTTTATATTGAAATGATCCATGCAGCTCTGTTCCAACTTGTTTATTACTTACTTTTAATAAAATGGACCAAAACGTGGCTTCTCTATACCCCATGGGAACACATGCATTTGTCAGTAGTCCTCCACTCCCTCCGCCCGCCTGGCACGTGGCAGGCTATTTCTAAATATTTGTTGAATGAATGAAAATAGCAGTGGGTTCAGTTTAGGTTCTTTTTTTGTGTGTGTGTTGGTGTGATCCTTATTTAAATGGTTGGTTTAATGAATTTAGCTTCTGTGCTGCGACTGTTTCAGAGCTTGAAGGAAGGAGAATAAGATCGAAAATTGAACCTTAAGGTAGAAACATGAAGTGTCGTCAGCTCTTATGCTAACAAGCCACCTTTAGGGGTTCTGAGCTTAGCCTGTCTCCGGGGTTTCCCAGTGACAAGGTTTGTTGGGGGATCTGGGTCAAGGGATTTCAAGGGAAGTGCTGGAAGCTTAGGGGAGGGATGGAGAAGCAAGCCAACTTCTCACAATTTTTCTCAAGTCATGGGCTTTGAGGCAAGCTCCCCAGATTCTCACTTGGGGATGGGCAGGTCCTTGCTTTGCCATCTCCTCCCCTGGACCTTCTGCCAGTCTTCATCTAGTGATTTAATTATGCGGAATCTAGAGATGTGATTTCAGTTTTTGCTGGGAAAATTTGGCCACGAGACCATGTTCGGATGCACCAGCTCTTTGGCTAAGGGCGATCCCCCTCTCCATCTTCGGCAGGAGGCACTTCATTGATGGTGTGGCTGCGGGGGTGCTCAGAGCCCCTTTTTCTGTGCTTGGCTTTTATCCCAATTAACTGTGATTGGTCAGAAGTCTCCTGACCGGAGCCCCCTCCTTGGGGGCTGTTCCAGGTGACTCACTTCTAGATACGCAGTCACCACGTAGAAAAAAAAAATGACCCAAATGTATGAACGACATTAAGCGTTCTGACAGTGAAGTAGTGCTTTTCTCTTCCTGGTGTTTGTGTGAAATGATCTGGCAAAATAGATGCTGCAGAAATAATGCATTTCTGTGTCTCCCTTCTCCAATGATGAATGTTCCTGGCGCATCACAGGACTCCTTGCCAAGTGCTGATGCTGCTAACAGAAGGAATGGGAGCTTCAGATGTTCTCTTGTGACGGAGGGAAGAAACCGTCTCAGGCGTGCCCTCCTTCTGGGTCAGGAATGCAGAGAGGTGTTCCTGGGAAGGGCTGTGCTCTGCCTCCACCTGGTCCGGGCTGTGTTGTTCACATCTCTCTCTCTCTGGCTGCTGCCTCAAACCCGGAGGACGCCCCCGGGGCTGGGGGTGGCCAGCCAAAGAGCACCGATAGAGCCAACCAACCTGTTGGAATTTGTCTTTTACATGAAGAGCTTCAGTTCCAGAAGGCGTTAGTAGGAAGATACAACAGTCCCGGGCAGCCTCTGTAGCAGAAATGCCAAGAGGGAGAAGCAGGGGAGCCTGAGGATTTGTGGTGGGCATTAGGTGTAGGCATGGGGCTGGGACCTGTAACGGACATCCTCCCAGTCTGAAGCCTTGGAAGAGAGGCCTCATGATCCCTGATGCTCTGACTCAGGCCACCCAGGAGGTTCAGTGATTTCCTTAAGGTCACTTGGCCAGCTAGCCCAGACTGCTGCCGTGTCCACCCGTCAGCCCTCTGGATGTCTAACAGGGAGGCCACCTCCCTCCCATTCCTCTGGCCCTTATGGCCTTTCTGCCATGCTGTCTCCCATACCCTGACAACTCAGGTCCCTCAAATCCTTTTCTCTATCCAGTTTTACTTCTCTCCTACCCTTACTGCATACTGAGGTGTTTTAAAAGCACACAAGGGATTGCTGAGCCCCCCACCCTTGAACCCTCCTGGGCTCTGGCTGTTGTCTAGCTCCATAACCTACACACCTCCACATCTTGCCTGCCTACCCAAATCAGGATAAGGTCCAAAATCTTAATCCTGGCACCCTCCCTTGATGGCCTGGCCCTGCTTACTTCTTTGGCCTCGTCTCAGCAGAGTCCCCACCTTGGCCATCCATGCACCAGTAAAGTGGACCAGGAGGCCCAGACAGCCTCTTGTCCCTGGACCTCTGTCCCTGCTGCTCCCTCTGCCTGGCATGCTTCCTGCCTGTTTCATCTCCCACCTTGCCAGCCTTGTCATCCAGTAAGGGTCTAGCAAGAAGAGAGTCGCTGCCTTGACCACCCAATCAGGGTACTTATCGTGATGTTGTACCTTCTTAGCCTGTTTACTCATTAGAACATTCCTGACCCATAGACTGCCAGCTTTCTTCAACTTGGCTCGACTCCTTATTGTGCTTGTGTGTAGTACCCTGGCTGGCAGAGCGGAGACACAGAATAGAAGTTTGCAGAACAAATGAGATGTGCTGGAGACAGGAGTCAAATCCTGATTGGCCTGAATCTTTAATGAGGTGGCATGGTATTTCTTCTATGTTTGTCTTTTCCTCTGCCTTCCTCTGTGTATTTACAGGGACCTGCTGATACTTTCCTAATTCCTTTTCCTAGTTGAAAGGCTGCTGCTTTTTTATGAAGCAGATGTAATTGCTAGTGCAGTCCTTGGAGCTATAGGAAATAAAGCATCACTGCCTGCTCAGCTGTGTGGGGAGGCAAATCCTGGAGGAAAAAGAGTTTGGGGTGATTTGCCTCCAGGTCTTTCTTGGTACCTTGGAGAACAAAAGACATTTTGTAGGCCAAACACCACCAGAGAGTAATTTATTTTTTACTTATTTATTTTTTTAAAGATTTCATTTATTATTTATTCTTGAGAGACACACAGAGAGAGAGAGAGAGGCAGAGACACAGGCAGAGGGAGAAGCAGGCTCCATGCAGGGAGCCCGACATGGGACTTCATCCCGGGTCTCCAAGATCAGGCCCTGTGCTGAAGGTGGCACCAAACCGCTGAGCTACCCGGGCTGCCCAAGAGTCATTTGTGATTAGGGCTCCTCAGCTCCTTTCAGAATGGGCTTGCTCTTCTCTTTCCAGATATTTTTATTCTCAAGAGCTAGTCTGCTCCTTTGAGGCCAGGCTCCAAGCTCACCCCCTCAGTGGCCCTTGGAGGGTCAGAGTCCGCTGCTGTGATATCAGACTGAGTGGCTTTTGCTCACTTGGTGCAGCCTTGTGAGCTGCTACAGCCTTGGTTAAACAGGTGACATCTTCGGTTTTTGGTGTTTTACTCTCTTGGTGAATCCAAGCCACCATTGGCTACAAGAGTAATGAGACAGGGTTACAAAGGCAGTGAAATGGGCCCTCTGAAATAAGTTTGCAAATATTTGGACTGTTGGTCCCTTACCCCCTACTGCCAAGTTCAAGAAGACCAAGCAATTAGAACCTTAATAGGTTTAAAACTTACTCTAGCCATTCAACTTCCAATTACTGACTCTCTGTGCCTCAGTTCCCCATCTGCAACTTGGGGATGATACCTACCTATCAGAGTGGCTGTGAGGATTAGACAAATTAATATGTGAAGAGTTTCTGGCACCATGCTGAGCCCGTGATACACGGAGGACTCATTTTACTGACTTCCTTAGGCTCCACTAATGAAGACATGCTGCTTAATTACACAGATTCTAATTGGGACCACGTTTCCCTAAAGAAATCTGTTTATTAGGTGCCCATATGCTATTCGCATATAACTACAACTTTTATATTTTCTAAGTTCCAAAATAGTATTTTCATTGTAAAAATTAGAAAATACAGGTAAGCAAGAAAAGAAAGAAAAAAATCTTCGGTGATCATACAGCCAGCTGTGAACATTTGGCATATATCCTTCTAGCAGGGGGGTTCGTGTGTATGGGTGTATACGGCAGATTAGCAATTTAAAACAAAAAGTTACTGATTACTATCTGTGAGGTATTATAACATACTCTCTGTGCATGTTTCCTACATTCTTTTACACAATTCGGGATGGATTTGTGGAATTCTGCAGTACTGTTGTAGCTTCCTCTGTTTGGTTGCTGGATGTCAAATTGCTTGGTTTTGCACAGTAGGCACATTTTTTAAAGGTTCTGATACATATGACTATACCATTGCACTAAGGGCTTGCAATTGGTGAATGGCTATCACTGTGTTACTCTCTCTGTTCTTCAAAATCCTTTGATTGCAGCAAAGCGTAATGTTTCCTGGTAAGAGTAAGGCGTTAAGCTGTTTGACCTGATTCCAATGGACATTAACACATCTTGGAAAGAAGGAATTTTTTTTTTTTGTTTATAGAGTAACTACCCCAGGGTGGGGAGAAAGTAGTGCAGTCCTCATTGGCAAGGAGTACCCATTGTCACATGTCCTGAAGGGAGAAGACTTAGGCCAGCAGAGGAATGGAACCAGTGAATGGTTACATTTGTCCCAGATCTGGAGTCCTTAGCTTGGCCAAGAGCTTTGTATTGAGATTGGTTAGCTAGGTCACCAGGCACAAGTAGTCCTGGGAGACTGATAGCCTTCCATGAAGCCGCTGGCTCCTTTTCACAGAGCAGACTCAGAGGAAGAGAGGATGCAGGAAGATCTCATTAAAAACTTGAGGGATGATTATAGTTAAATAAATTGATTCCTTTCTTGAGGTCTCTTGGGAGAAAAACATATCCCAGGAATAGATATGACCAGAATAATGGAGCCCTATCTAAAAAACAAAAGATTCAGGTAAAGGCTAATTGTGAAAGGCATTTTCTTTTTCTTTATCTTATGCCTCTAGATCACCTTTTATTACAGAATTACTTAAGATTTATTATATTGACTCTGTAAATATTAGACTGGCAATTTTGTTTTGTTTTACTCACTTCTTGAACTTTGGAGTTTTGGTAATGAATCAGCCTTGAGTATAGGCTGGCCTCAGCTGCTGGCTTTTGGAACACATCTGGAAGGCAGCAGAGAACCCCAGGATTTTTGGCTCCAAAGGCATTGGCTTGCATTCCAACTTAGGGAACATTTCCAGTGATTGTCATTGAAGTTTTACTCATACACAAGAGGACGCTGTTAGCTTGAGCCAGGGTTGGGCTGGCTAGAGCCTGCATCTCAGTCCAATCCAGTCAACCTCTCAAGGGGTGGAGAGGTCACCATTATAGGAACACAGAACACTGCAGTTGCATCCCTACTTGAATCTTCCTTGTACTGTAACATTGAAATTGTTTTGCAACAGGCTTCATTCAGAGAAGTCCTATGAGTGTCTGCTGTGGGCTTGTGGGCTTGCCCCCCAGGCCACACAATCCACAGGGCCAGGAGAGATGAGCACAGAGTGCTCTGGAGCTCAAAGGAAGGGTACAGCCTCATCATCTTAGAGAACCAGTACGGCATTGTCAAGGAGGAAGGGGAAGCTAGAAGGTGGAATTACTTTCCAGGTGAGATGCAAGAGAGACTCTCAAGACAAACGTGTTAAGATTTTTATGGATATTTTCAGGGAGCAAGGAGAAGTGTGTCACTTACCACCCATAGTCTGTTACAGAACAATGCAGAGCAGATCAGAACATCTTACAAATAATGTAGCAGATGGATGTCTGTCTTGGTCCAGACTCAGACAGTCTAGAATTATATTAGTATGTTTCCTTTAGGCTCACCTTAGTTCTCAGAAATACCAAACTCTTAGGCCTGACATTTCAGAAACCCCAGTGCCCAGTCTGGGGGTCCGTTCCTGCCCTTCTTGCTTCTGCTCTGTCAGTATCAGGTACTGGGCTCTGGGGACTCTAATCAGATGCACTCAGACTCCAGGGATTTCATTTTAATCTCAGGGATCAGAAGGATTCTCTCTTATATTCATTCACATAGGGTCATTCTCTCTGTCCTCAAACTCTACTCTTTTTAAGACATCCACTACTATTTTCTCAACAGACTTGGAAATCTGAACTAGGAAGGAAAGTGCCTTGTTTCATGTATGCACACACACACAAACACACACACCCTTCCTTTGGGTAAGGGAAAACAGCTTCCTCTCACTTTACGCTTTTTGAAGTAAAGAAGGGCAAATAGGGAGAAAATGCAAATGTTTATTGTAAAAATTATCTTTCCATTAAAAAGCCATTATATCTTCCACTTCAGAAATGACTCTCAAGGTCTCTAGAACCTATATAAGAAGTGGAGCCCCTTGTTTTTTCTAAATAGGAGGTTGGGGTGAGGGCTTAGTGAGTGGTTCGGGTTCTCCTCACACATAAGGGTAAATATAAAGCCCCGGTATTTTTAGTTCCCCAGGCTTGTATTAGCTACATGAATGTAACGGATTTCTGTTGACATTGAAAGTATTTCAAACTACCTTTGGGAGGTATTTATTAATAAACATATTTCTTTCCATTGGAAACAAAATTAAATCTTTAGTTAGACCAAGCTTTTGGGGGTCCCTGGGTGGCTCAGTGGTTGAGCGTCTGCCTTTGGCTCAGGTCGTAATCCTGGAGTCCTAGGATTGAGTCCTGCATCAGGCTCCACGCAGGGAGCCTGCTTCTCCCTCTGCATGTGTCTCTGCCTCTCTCTCTGTGTCTCTCATGAATAAATAAATACAATCTTTTAAAAAAAAACCTGAGGCATTTAAAAATTAATGAATTCAAGCATAAAAACACATTACATGTTAACATAAATACATATTTCATGAAAAAATAACTATATTTTACTAAACAAAAGAAAGGGGAGTGGCAATTTTTTTTTTTTTGCAAATTCTTTTTGATGGTTAAAGAGAAGACAAGTGGATCCTCCTATCTGCTTCTGTGGTTTTTTTTGAGATTTATGAAGAAAATATGGCTTTACATAGATACACAGTTGGGAAAAAGAAGACTTGATGGGGACCCTGAAAGGGCCTCAGGGAACCCTCAGGGGTTCTTGGGTCACTTTGAGAACTGCTGGTTGAAATAGCTAAGTCAAGAAGGTGTGATAGCTTTCAAAAAAAAGGATTTGAGTAAGTTATGAGTCAGATCAATCTCTATGAACAGATAAACACCTTATGAAATATTATCTAAAGTATTTGTTTTTATGGTTTTTGTACTTACTGTACATTCTCTTTCGTGTGAACTCATTGAGGGTACATTGATGAACATTTAGTGGATTGAACTGAAATACTAAAATCTATACCAAAGACTCTCTCATTATAAAATGTTTATAAGTTGCTCTGCCATGTGATTTTCTTCAATTCCCATTCCAGTTTAGGAGTTGGCAAACTTTTTCTGTAAAAAAGAGTAAATATTTTAGTCTTTGTAGGTCATCTGGTCTCTGTTGTGACTACTAAACTTGATTGAATATATAAACAAATGGGTGTAGTTTTGTCCCAATAAAACTTTATTTATAAAAATAGGTGATGGATTGGATTTGGCCCAAGGGTTATAGATTGCCTACTCTGCTGTAGTTGTACATTACAGTCATCACCTTGAAACTATTTTTCCCTAAGTCCGCAGTCTTTGGCCATGAAAAAATTAAGTTAGCGATGGTCAAAGAAAAAAACCACAAGAGTTAAATTTCTTCATTTTTATTTTATGACACATTTGGAATAGTCAGTTTCTAGTGGCGTTGCCAGTGGGATAGCTAATGAATCTAGGGCAGTCCTCCAGAAGAACGGCTGAGTGTGGTCAAGTTAAAAGTATAGAGTGTTGATTTCAAGAGCTGAAGAGGATGGGTGATAAAGAGTTTGATTGCTTTAGGGTTTTTTCCTTTTCCTGGGTGCTAGTTAAGTTTCTAAGAGAACCAGCGCCAATTTTTCACATTTCTCCTTGGCTGGTTTAATAATTTTGAAATACAATCCAAAATCTCAAATCTAAGAGAGGCAGTCCTATTTATTCCTTGTAAGTAGATATGTTCTGAAATCATAGGTATGGTATTTTATGCTTTTCTTGTTGCCCTCCCTCCTTACAGAAATACAAAGAATATGAGAAAGATGTTGCCATAGAAGAAATTGATGGCCTCCAACTGGTGAAAAAGCTGGCAAAGAACATGGAAGAGATGTTTCACAAAAAGTCTGAAGCAGTTCGGGTAAGTGCCTCTGGTTTCTGCTGTGTGTCGCCCAAAGACACAGAGGTCCCTTCAGGGAACTGGCATTAATGACTCCAGCTCTCAAAGAGTGAAGTTGACTCAGTTGTTCTGTAAATAC
This sequence comes from Nyctereutes procyonoides, assembly GCF_905146905.1. Lineage (NCBI taxonomy): Eukaryota > Metazoa > Chordata > Mammalia > Carnivora > Canidae > Nyctereutes > Nyctereutes procyonoides. Next base: position 35,847,429 of record NW_026575131.1, on the reverse strand, counting down.
TTTATTTTCTTTAATTAAGCAGCAAGAGAGTTAGCAGGGGCAGGATAGGGTTCGGATGCTAGTTTTCATCTTATAATTTTGTGTCTTCAATGGACGTGCCCCTAAGTGTGCAGCCTCAGAGGATGGCTTGGGACTGTGTGATACATTCACTAATGGCCAAAAGTCATTCCAAGGCACATCGTAGTTCAAGTAAGCAACTATGAAAAATTTAAGCCATGCTTGCCAAAATGTGGAGTTGAAAATCTAAATGGAGTGAATGGTTCAGATGAAGTTGGAGGTTTTCCTTGCCTCTATTGGAATATTACTATAATTATAATGAATGTCTTGACCAGTAAGAGCTCCCTGAAATTTCATATTGTCAGCAGGATGAATGGAAATCTATCATTTTGGATTTCCAAGATGGCTTCCAACTTTATTCCTTTTTGCCCGCTAAACACTGCATCTTACATTCTTGCTTTAGAACATGGGAATGTTGTAACATCCCACATTCGTGCCACATTGGCCCAGGGTTATGGGATAGAATTGCAGTCTGAAGAGTTCTTTATTTCTAACCTTTATTTCTAACCTTTGTATTTCTACCTTTCGGTTTTCATGATTATTACTTTGCCATAAAAGAGCACTTCCTACTTTAGTTTCTCTCACAATTAATTGCCCAAACAAAATTTTTACATGTTATTTCTGCTTTAGACCTGACAATCCCCCACATTTGCTTGTCTCTAAAACATTTGTGCTATTTTGATTCGGGGGGGGGAGGGTTGTAGTTTAGTAGGTAAGAGGGTGAATTTAGCCTAGGTTCGGTGCTTGCCTTGGTCACTTACTGAGCTTTGACTTCAGTAAAAATCACTCTGTGAGCCTCCATTTTCTCATCAAATAGGAAAAACAAATAGGCTGTGTGAAGATCAAACAAAGTTATGCTTTTGGGCTACTTAACACAGATCCTGGGCACATTAGCAGTGCCTAGTGAATGGCAGCTTCATACTGCCACTTTGATTATTATTGATTAAATAAGTTGAGACTTTTTGGTGGGAACTCTGACTTAGAAGAAAAAAAATACTTTTATTTGCTATAGAAATAGTGCTCTGACAGCCAGCCCTGGGAGCTTCATGTTGATCCCTGTGTATCCTTATGTCTCTACTTTGAAGCAAGTGCTATTCTTTTTTTTTTTTTTTTTTTTAAGGATTTATTTATTTTATTTTTTAGAGAGAGTGAGTAGGAGCATGAGTGGGAGGGGGCAGAGTGAGAGGAAGAATCTCAAAGCAGATTGAGCTCCCGCTGAGTGCAGAGCCCCATGCTGGGCTTGAATCCAAGACCCTGAGATCATGCATGACCTGAGCTGAAACCTAGAGTCAGAAGCTTAAACTGACTTAAACCCAGGCACCCCAAAGCAAGTGCTCTTCTTTATAGACATGGTGGCCATTCACATCTAACACTCAGGACCTGAAATTAAAATGCAAAACCAAGAAAATTAAAAGCCCACCATTACCATTATTTTCTATTTATAAAATGAATACCCCTTTGGTGGAACTTTAAGAATGTATTGAAAAGTATCAGAGAAAAAAATCAACTGAAAGTCAGGCCTGTGTTCTTGTGTTTCCTTCCTATCAGTCTTTTAAATTTGCATTTCTATGCATATAGTTGTGTGTTTTTCTTTTTCAAATTTGCAGTTCTATTGCGCATTTGCTTTTGTGTCCAGCTTCTTTTCACTTGTTTTTTTTTTTAATATTTTTTTCCTTATTTATTTATGATAGTCATACACAGAGAGAGGGAGAGAGGCAGAGACACAGGCAGAGGGAGAAGCAGACTCCATGCACTGGGAGCCCGACGTGGGACTCGATCCCGGGTCTCCAGGATCGCGCCCTGGGCCAAAGGCAGGCGCCAAACCACTGCGCCACCCAGGCCATCCCCTTTTCACTTCTTTTTATCATTACAGTGTGAGCTGCTCTTGGCATCACTATTCTGCATGATTTTCTTAAATGACTGTGTCACATTCCAGTCTATGCATGTGTTGTAAATGATTTGACTGTTTCTCCAAATCTGGATATTTAAGTTGTTTGCAAGTTTTGATATAAATAATACTGCAGTGACTCTTCTTGTATATTAATAGTAGATCAAATGACTCAGCACTACTAAACGTTTGGTGTTCTCTAAGGATTTTACATTCATTTGCTTGTCCTTAGAACAGCCTCCAGAGGAAGGTATCCTACTATCCCACTTTTACAAAAAAAAGTGAGAGAGGCAGAAGTTAAGTCGCTTCTCCAGGGTCACATGGGGGAGTGAGGGATGGTCTCCACGTACCCGGATCTAAGTCCACATTCTTCATCACATCCATGCCCTCAGCATCCTGCAGGGTACTTGAATTTCCTTGAGATGAATCCCTGAACATAGAACAGTTCAGAGACACTAAGCTCATCTTCAGAGCTCTTTCTGCACTTGAGGACGTTTCTGTCCAGATAAGGTGATGCCAATTCACATTTCTTCTGGCAGGAGTGGCCTGTGAGTACTCATTTGCTCGAATCCTTGCAAAAAATTAAAATGTTTTATTTGGTTTTAAATACTAGTAACAATGTTAGTTTGAGAGAAGGAAATGCTATTCTTGTTTGAACTTGGATTTCTTTGTGAATCACAGAATTTTAGAGCAGAAAAGGACAGAAATCTCTTAGGTTCTGTCTCTGCAATTGACAGACACGGAGGCCCCAGGACCTGGCACTCAGGGGGCCTGTGCAACATACCAGGAGGACACACAGGTCATGTCAGCCCCAGAACCTGGATATGTCGCTCAGAGGCAGGAGGCCCATGTGGCAGGTGAAAGGTTGGTGAGAAGAACTAAGGAACCAATGGACCATCCATGGAGAGGCTAGGAGGCATAGGAGATGTACTGATCTCTGCTCATGCTTATGAGTCTCTATGCACCAGGTTCCATGCTAAGCACTTTATACTGTTCCTGTATCGTGGCTTAGAGTTGGGCACGCAGGCTCGGCAGGGGGGTTACTGGCCCAGGTCACATGGGCAGGCTCAGTAGACTTCCTTTGGCACCCCACAGGGGAGGATTGCAGTGCCTCTGGATGTATCTGTGCAAAGTGTTTTACACAATGACTGGCAAATGGTGAGCACTCAGTAAATGTTTGCTGTTAACATTGCTGGTGAAGGGACCTTGGAGTCTGTAAGTATTTAATAATGAGAGAAGCTTGAAGCTTTCAAAAGCTTCAAGGATGATGACAGGAGGGAACTTAATTTTGAAACCTTTTGTTTTAAATTAATGTTATTAAAAAAAAAAAAGACTGAAATGGTTGTGTGGTTCCTTTGAGAAGGAAAAAAAAAAGATGCTTTATTTGAATTGAAATGTACCCAGACAAAAGGCATCCAGGATTCTCTGAACTCTGTATTTTAAAGTAGATGTGCGAGGCCCTTTGTAAACACAATTGATGCCATAAAATCTAGGTTAACTGGTTCAGTGATATGTGGCACTCTGCTCCCAGTCTTTAAACAGGAAAGAGGGCTTGTATGTCAAGTTCGGGTTTGGTTTGGAGGCAGTTTTGCTGTTGGGATGGGCCTGGTCCTGTTGTGAGCCAAGCAGCACTATTGGCAACAGTCACCAACCTTGTGGCATTTGGAATAAGAGGAGGTGGCCACTGAGAGACCCCTCTGGACGTTGCTTTCGGTGAAAGCCAAGGAGCAGTGGGTGTGACTGTTTTTCATATTATAGTGACATCTCATTTCTTACCCGGGAAAGGTTGCTGTATGCCCCTGGGATTGGTGAGCTTTTGAAAAACAAACACATCAAATGAAAATTTGCCCATGGGTTTGCAGTGGAGTCAAGTTTTGCCACGAGGCAGAGGCACTAGAATGAACCACAGTGCAAAGGGGCCCTTCCTGTCCCAATCCATCCCACTTTCTGAGCAGGGACCCCTTTCTCAAATGGCCCAGTAAAGAATGGAGGTTAGAATTTGCTCCATCATTTTGATGTACCACATCTAGAAATTTTGTTTCCCAGCGTCCAGCCCCAACACCAGCAACCTGAGTCAGGTGGGAGGTCCTGGTGCCTTCCTGCCCATCACTGATCCAGGGCCAGGGGCTCATCACTGGTGGGTGGGTGGGAGGACTCAGGAACATACATAAGAAAGAACTGGCTGATGAACAACACAGACGGTTAAAATTTCCATGGATATCTATAAAATATTTATGAGACTGACGGTTGCAATTGAGAAAGTAACACTAACTCGTCGGGTGCGTGAAGGTAGGTGCAGTCCCTCGGCGCCTGGAAACAGAGGAGGACTAGTGATTTAGCCCTTCGCATGCCTGTCATCTCTGGGCTGTTAAACAATGTTGATCTTTTCTCTGTCTCTTCTGGCTTGATTTCATCATTTCCCCCATCGCTTTTCCCAGTGATTAGTTGAATCAGAGTGATTTTATCATACTCGTCCCCTGTTTGAATTACTCTTCACTATGCAATTATCCTATCACAGAAAGTCCTATTTTCTCCCTGTCAGATGTCTGGAGTAAATGTGAAACTCGAAGTGGCCTGCCCATTACATAACCTCTGTCATCTGGTTGGTAATGGACTATATGTAACTTTTTTTTTCTTCCAGCCTAGCAAATTACAAATAACCTTAGCTTCCATAATTCCCATTAACATAATGGTGCCATCATTATGGTAGCATGTCTTAACTAATATTTTCTAGCACTTTTTAACACCATTGGTGGTTTAAGTAATTTTTTCAAATCCACTCTGAGAGTTGATGCGTAGGGTTATTTTAACTTAAAAGCCAGATTGGGTTTGATGCAGCGATGCTGCTACTTGCTTGTGTACAGGATAATTGTACCCAAAGCATTATCTCCCACCTTCTTTGTTGGGAAATATTCATGCTACCAGGCCCTTAGTCGATGTTGCCAAGCAATTTATCAAGTTCGAAGTCCTTGAATGAATGGACAAGGGATGGAATCCATTTGCTTTTTTAGTTCATTAACATTTCAAGGAAGATATTCCATCTGCTGGACATGGAAGATGTAATACACATCAAGCCTCTGCCAGCAGTGGACTCCTGGGGGGGCCATTCCTAAGTGACACCTGGAAGTGCACCACTGTGTCACTAGTGAGAGCTCATCGGAAATATTGATGGGAGGCACATTTGACCTAGCTCCCCTTCCTCCTGCCTTGCTGATGATTTGAGGGGAGCGAGAAGCCAAAGAAGTGCATTCAGTGGTGCTGTTATGCAGACAGGCTGCCCCAGCGTTTTCTTTGTCTTTAAAATCCAAGCCTCTACAGGGAGTAGCACAAACCATTACACAGCTGGAAGGATCATCTGAGGCCCCAGGGAGCTCTGAGCAGGCACAGACAAGCCTGCATTTGGAGAAGAATCTGTGGGAAGTAATTCTGAGTAACTGTGGGCATCTCTGACTCTACCCATATACTTTTAGGACAGATTCTAACACAGCCAGGGGATGTCATGATCCTGGGATTTTGGGATGGCCATATAATTGAGATGAGCAGCACGACCAGAATAAAGTAGATAAACCAGGAAATAACAAACAGAAGGACTTTGGAGAATTTATAAATGTATACTAGCATTTTCAAGAATGGCTTTCTAAGGGTGAGTTCTCCAGGATGGTTATTGCCTTTAGTCTTGTGGAGCAGCTCTGGGGCAGGCACTGCCTTCATCACACCAGTCTTGGCTGGAATTGTAGCCTTCTTCTGGCTTGAAAGTTCTTCCTGCTTTTGGGGCCATGGGCTGATCCACAGGGCTTTCACCGCTGCGCGGGACTGAGCTCAGGCCTCCGCAAACTTAAATATGTTTCACGCACAGAGAGAGGATTATAGGATGCCATCTATTTTGGTAGCACATCGGGCAAAACATTATTTTATTTGCTGTTCAAATTCATCTTCTCCCCAAAACAATTAATTAGAAATGTCTAAAAGAACAAAATCTCTGGGGGACTATGAAAAGACAGAAAAAGCAAGTTGTCCCTAAACTTTCTAAGTGAATCTGTTGTTTTCCTCTCTTGGATAAAGATATTTCATACATTTTGATAACACTCTGAAGCTCAGACCTGTAAATAATCTTGTTTTACTTAGTTTCTGATTTACATTGATAAAAGGATAAATCAGGCACTTGAAAAAGAGTGTTTTGCTTAAAAATAAACATCCTTGCTTCTTGGGGAAAGCTAAAAGAGACTACATTATATATTAAGTTTCTCTCTCCTCCTATAGCTACCTGCTGTTTGCTGCAGAACTGATTCCCATTATAGCTGTACTGTGGGAAGTAATTGCTGTTGTACAGTAATTCAATTTCGGTGCATTCACACATCGGTTCACCGATAGGGGTTTATCTGGACAAACCTGGGACTTGAAAGCTTTTTATCGAGAAATTCCACATGCAGCAAGACATTTTTTTCCTAGGTAACGAATATCAGTATTTGCATTTAATAAACATTTACCTTCTCAGAAAAATGGATTTCTTCCCCCTGCAGAAGAGATTTACGCCAATCTTCCAAAAAGCTAGAGGGTACTATTAAAGCAAATTTCTCTAGCTGTTTTTTGACTGGTGTGTGTCTACATATGTATGACTATAAAACACATCTATGTCTTTATGTAAATATATACACCGAGGCATGGAAAGCAGGAGGCACTCGAGGAAAGCACGATCTGTACCAAACATATATGTGATATAAGGGATTAATATCCACAGAGACTGAATGAATACTTCTGGTTTAAAAACTCATCTGTATCTGCAGGCGTTGTGAAAATTGGCGAGGAATATTTTTAGAAGGATATCCCTTAAGTTGGAAATGGAACCAACCAATTTGTTTGTAAATTTCTACGTTACAGGATGGTTCTTAAGACAGAACTGGTTCTTCCTGTATACAAGGACTCTCAGATCATAAGGACTCTTTCGATTCTAAGTCCAGAATGTGCTGTAGAAGTGTCAGGAGCCGAATATACTAGCATTGCTAGGAGGGCCTTTAGTTATGAGCCAGTAGAGGTGACTGGACAGATCCCAAAGATTTTTCTGCCTTTGTTCATTTCTCATCTCACTCAGAGTTTCAACATGTGTTCCTTGAAGGAGAAGTAAATTTGTTTCAGGCACAAAAAATGTTTTAAGTCACAGAGGAAAAGACTATTATCTATTATGTTGCTGTATCTTTTGGCCTATGTGCTTTTTTTGTCCCTCCCTCCCTCCCTCCTTTCCTTCCTTCTGCAAACTGGATTGCAAAACCCCATACATATGCGTAAGACAATTTACAGCAGAAACCTCAAACCAGAAGAAACTTAAAAAATAGCACCGATCTGGATTCACCAGTTTTGATGAGGTCAGCGAGCCATCCTTGGTTAATGGATGAGGTCAAAACCACAAGGAACCACATGGTCTTCTAGGGTTTCCCTCCAAATGGGGTTGGGTTTCCTCTAACATACTTGAGATTGTATCCACCTGAGTCTCCTCTCAGAGGCCCACAAGGCTGTTCTCCCGCCTATGCTGAGAGTGAGCCACTCTCCTGCTTTCCAGGGGAGATAAGCTTCCTGCCAAGAGAAGAAAGAGCTACTGGACCTTTTTGTAGGTGACATTTCATCTCCTGTGTCCTCAAGCTCTGCCTGTGCCATCAGCCTCGGGCCAGAAGTTGGGTTGGCTTAGTGAACTGTACCCTGGCTTTCCTGCTTATTCTGGGACTGGTGGCCCTTAGGAGGAGTTCTTGTTTGTGGACAGAACCACTGTACCAAACTCTTCCCAACTTCATGGTTATTTGTCCCATTTGGTTAAAAATTCTCCATTTTTAAAACTTTATAGAAGAGTTAGTTCTGGGTTTTCCATGTAACTCACTTCACCCATATTTGCTTTGTTTTGATTTGTTTTTTCCGTGATCATACATATTCATTATTTCTTTTGAAACCTTTTGACAATTATTTATTGTGAACCCTAATCCATATTCATTGTAAAAGAAAAGAAGAATGTGCGGAAAATGATAATGGAGAAAGTAAAGATCAAAGCGTTAAGAGGTATTAAAAGGTACTTGATGTCTTTCAATACTGTTTCTTATTAAACATCTTAATTTCTATTTTTCCAGATGTCTTTTCTATTTGTGAACATGTATATGCATATATATATACTTGTAATGTGTATGCATATATATATGTGTGTGTCTATATATAATATATACTTCTATATAACACTGGATTGTCTTTCTTACAAGAAACGGACTGTCTTTCTTGTAACCAGCTTTTTTACAAAATTAATTTTATATATTGTGAACATCATTCCGTATCAATGAATATATATATATGAAAAATAACAGAATATATATATGAAAAATATGTGTGTGTTGTGTATCACACACACACACACATATCCGTTATTTTTCATGACTGTATAATAGTCGGCTTTCTGGATGTTCCAATCAAGAAATTCTCTTTTGGTGAACATTGATGTTATTTACGATGTTATTTACAGTGTTTCACTATGATAAGCAATGATATGAAAAATTCTTGCAGAGAAATTTTGCCCATTTATTTGATGCATTTGTTAGGATGTATTCCTAGGAATAAGATGACGGCTTTTGGTATCCCTTGCCAGTGTGTCTTCCAGGCAGCATCCATCTACTTGTGTTCCCACCTGTTAGGCTAGAGAGGCTCTCTTTCTCCACTGTCTTTTCTGACATTCGGCTATTACTTTTGATCTTTGTCCGTCTTACAGACACAAAGTAGTATCTCATTTTACTTTGTTTTCTCTAATTGCTTGCTGTTTAGCATGGTGGATCTTTTCTGGCTCCCCACCTGCTGTGCAGCAGGGTTTGTGGCAAATTACACAATGTCTTAGAGAATAAACATCAGTGTCATAGCATAGAGAGGTCTAGCTACTGTCTCCCCACATACCTCAAAGAGGTGTGTGGGCTCAGGAACTCACTTGGACACACTTGGAGGCCCTCCCTACCTTTTCCTTCTTCCTGGACTGTATTGTAAGAATAGCCTGGTTGTGGGGGTAGGGATGTGGGACACTGACTTGCACCAAACTGCCTGGATTTGGGATGCCAGTTTGAAAGAGTTTTCTGGGAATACCAATGGCTCAGCACCTGGGGACTACACTTTGGTGTCTGGGTGTTCTAGACCTTCCTACTGCAGGAGAAAGTCACTAGTCCTGAGAGAAGTTGAGCTTGGTATAGCCCTTCTCACTGAGAAAGGACTCAATTTCCAGACAGCTCATTGTTGGAAACTTAGACTGAGGGCCAGGGTCACCTTGGGTCTGTTCTCCGTATGGTACCATCTTTTTATATGTTCATTAGTCATTTATTCTTCCTTTTTTCTTATAAACTGTTAATGCCTTTTCTCATTTCCTGTACTATCTACTTCTTTTCTATGTCCCAGCTTGTCCCCACTCTAGCCCCAGTACCTATCACAGGGTCTGAGTCGACAGTTAAGTGCTCATTAAGCATTTGTTGATTGACTCACAGATCTTCATCTTGGAGTTGGGATAGCTTAAAGTCAGAGTGGTAATAGGTTATACCTCTTCCTTTTGACCAGAAAACTCCTGAATGATGAAGGGGAAAGAAAAGTATTAGAGCTTAACTGCGGAACAACTACAGGGCTCATGGGCCTTCCAGAACCCTTCACCATCTGTTCCAGTAAATGAGTCCTTTACATGCTGTCCTAAGTCAGACTGCCACCTTCCTAGACTCTACTTCTCAGCTTCAGCCCAGTCCCTCCCTATGTGGCCCTCCTCCTGGAACTAGTTGAATGGGGCACTTGAAATGGGCAGAAATCAGGCCAGCTGCTCAGAGTGGAAATAAAAGTTAATGGGGACGCCTGGGTGGCTCAGTGGTTGAGCGTCTGCCTTTGGCCCAGGGCGTAATCCTGGAGACCGGGGATCGAGTCCCATGTCAGGCTCCCTGCATGGAGCCTGCTTCTTCCTCTGCCTGTGTCTCTGCCTCTCTCTCTGTGTGTCTCTCATGAATAAATAAATAAAATCTCTAAAAAAAAGAAAGAAAACAATTTCTATAGAGGGAATCAAATAAAGAACTAACTTCCTTCCTTCCTTCCTTCCTTCCTTCCTTCCTTCCTTCCTTCCTTCCTTCCTTCCTATTTGGCCAGAACTGATGAAGGAAAACTTGATTCCTGGACAGAGGAGAGAGGAGGAAGTCTATGTACTGCAGATATGATTAGCAGAATGACAGTGAATTTCCCTGGTGTTCTCTGAGCCCAGGTGAGAGATCTTTTGGTCATAATGTACAGGCTGGATGCTAGAGCTAGGATGTGTGCCTTTAGGTTTGCCGGATGTTTTTCTTCCTGTGGCAGGCAGTAAACACAGACAGCTGGCTACCCCCAGAAATGTAACAAACTGGCATACAAGCAGGTTCAAGAGGCTTTTCATAAATCTGAGCATGGTGTCATGAAGGAGAATTTTGGAGTCATGCTGAGAGTAGTTGGTAAAGTCCCCACTTCTGGGCTTGGTGTTGTCCCAGCTGTAGCATGGCTGGGCTGGACACCTGTTAAAGCCCTACCGCACCGTGCCACCATGGTCTATAACAGTATCCTGCTTACTTCCTTTATTAACTTTTGAACGTTGTACCTAACTTTGTTTCGCTCAGTGTTGACTTGAGAATTGCTGTCTCCCCACTTGAACCCCTGTGTCATGAGGACAGGGACCATGATGGTCATGCTTCCCCTTATAGCCCTGGGACTCAGGCTGGGCCCTTGGTGAGTATCTGTGAATGAGTGAACTTGCCACCCTGGTAACAACGCTGTCATGGGGTTAAGGTTCCCATGCCTGGCAAGACCATTTGGTCACCGGGACATGGTGCTGGGTAAGGTTTCCTGTGTGTTTCCTGTATGTTTGTGCCCTGGCCCCTCTTCCTCACCAAATGATCCATTTCTTCTCCATCTCAGAAGTTTGGATTTGCTTTCTATTGTGCAATGATAAAGAGAAAAAGAAAAATCTCTTTCCCATCCAAAGTGAAACATCATTTAAAGTCATCTTTCCATTTCCATTGCCTATTTTTATTCTCCATTTATAAGACTGAGTTTTGAAAGATTTCCTGTCGCTTTGGTCAAGACCAAGTGGACCAAACAGCCTGGAGAAGAGGCTCGTGACCATGGAGACCCATGTGAAATTATAGTGCTGATCCCTGCCTTTAGCCCAAGTAGCAATTACGTCCCATCAGGGCGCCCGCAGGGAAGCTTTGAGCTTGCCTCACCGCCTCCTCTGACTGCCTTGCTTGCTAGAACTAAAAGAGCGAGGTGTCGTCTGCAGGTGGGAGACTTGCAGGACACTGTCTGAGCCAGAGTGGATGGGTGGGGGCAGCTCTACACAGCAGCATTACACCAACGTGCTGGTTCTTCTGCTGATTGTTCAAAGACTGGTGTCGTTTCTATACCAGACCAGGTAGAGAATAATGCTACTTAATTTATACTCAGGCGAGGCAAGAGAAATCTTAAAAGGTTTGTGGGTGGGAGGAAATTATGGTGAATCACTGGAGTGTCACCATCAATAGATCAAAATGACAGAATAATGCCATAATAATAATAATAATAGTAATGATAAAAGACCACTGGCTATAATTGTATAAATTACTGGCAACAAATTAAGGGTTTTCAGCAATATTTTGAATGCATAGTTAGTATGTTTAACTGGGGATGTGTCGGTGGCATCAGTTGTCTGTTTCTGGTCTTTGCTCAGTTTCCCATATGGAGGTAAGGAGCAGTTGGTCCCACAAACACAGCGAGATTATTTACGTTTTGTAAATTAGGTTATGAGGGGAAAATGAAAAGGTAGTTGGGAATTCATTGGCATTTCATTTACACTGCATTCAGCAGAGGGATGACAGCCCTTTTGGGTAATCAGAGTCTTTGTTGAAAATCAGCTGGGAGATCATTGACTGCACATCTCGAGCTGTACTGGATGCTCGAATAGACAACATATCATGCTTTTGTACGATCAGGGGCAAATGGAATTTTTTTTTTCTAGTGTGCTTTTTAATTGTTTTTTGTGTGTCAGTTGGCGGGGGGAATCATGTCGATGGAAATATACTTAGCCTTTCTCACTGTATCCAGTGATTCTGGAGCATCTCATCAGGTTGTTTAATGGGCTTCACAGCCCCTAGAAGGCAGGCATGGGCATCAGAAAGCAGACCCTCATCTCAGTCACAGTGGGGGAGTTGCCTACAAACACCCCAACGCCAGCCAGTGAGGAGGAGTCCCCTTCTCTCAAGCAGGTGCCTCTGGGAGAAGTTCGGGCGAGGCAAAGGTACTGGCCCTCAGCACTTTTACTGAGAGGTGAGCTGCTGGGTACCAGCCAAGGAGGGGCAGTGGAAACAGCCCCAAGGCAGGAGCAGGGCCAGACTTGAGCAGGGCAGGGCCTGTAGGCAGCTGTTGGGACAGCTAAATGGCAGCCTCTGTTAGAGCAGCTTTGTTGAGCCAGGCAGCCTGTCCCCAAGAGGACTACCCCCAAAGGCTCAGTGGACCTCCTCCCCTTGCTGTGCTGGGTGTCTGTCTTTGCAATCGGTGTGGTCATCATCTGGGGACAGTGTGGTCCACATCAGGAAATCAGAGGTGGCCTCTGACGCCAGACATAGTGGAGATGATTTTACTCCAAGGACATGTGTTCTCCCTTCTTCACTTGGCAAAAAATGAGTACGGGGTGGAGTCAGTGGCTGTTCTCCTAAAGCTGTGTGTGTGAGTGTGCATGCGTGTATGTACATGTGCGTCACCTGAGTGCACCTCTGGTGTTGGGGATGGGAGCTGAAGAGTGGGGATCAATGGATTGACATTCACCCTCACAGCGGTTGCTTCAGTGGAGACGGGCAGGTCAAAAAGAAGCAACTGTCACTGTTCCAAAGCTGTGGCCCCCCAGGCCAGTCCTGGCCACAGACAGGTTTTACTTGGTCCATGGGGCCTTTGGGGGAAAAAAATGAAATCACATATAAAACTATGAAGTGATATAAAACTATCCAGATTTAAAGCTAAAAAAAAATTAAGAGGTGCACCCCTGAGAGGTCCCTGTTCCCCACACGACAACAATCTGCACAGACTATTTTGTTGATTTCTGTACTGCCCGCCAGCCACGTATGTTGCTGCTCTGGCCCCAAAGAGGGTTGAACATGCAGCCTCCGGATTAGTCAGATCAGGGCCACAGCCTCTTTTCGGGAACATAGCAGACAGAGTGTTCGAGTCTGTGCAATTTGAAAGCTCAAAGGCAGATACTCAGAGCTGTTTGTAAATCATGCTATAGAAAGCGAGCTGGAGGGATCCCTGGGTGGCGCAGCGGTTTAGCGCCTGCCTTTGGCCCAGGGCGTGATCCTGGAGACCCGGGATCGAGTCCCACGTCGGGCTCCCGGTGCATGGAGCCTGCTTCTCCCTCTGCCTATGTCTCTGCCTCTCTCTCTCTCTCTCTCTCTCTCTCTTCTCTCTGTGTGTGTGTAACTATCATAAATAAATAAAAAAAATTAAAAAAAAAAAAGAAAGCGAGCTGGACTCGTCCTTGTTAGGTTCATCGCCATCATCACAGTTTGGAGCGCTTCTTGGCAGCCAAGCCAAGTGCTTTACGTGTATTGTCTCATTTAAGTGTTATATCCCTGTGAAGTTGGATTAAACAGTTCTTGCCTGGGGGTGGGGGAAGATTGTTCACAGGATACAAGATAAGCGTTATAAGAGGGCATGGGATCTCTCTTTCTCTGTGTGTGTGTGAGTGTGTAAGCACCTATGCGTGTGTGTGACTGTCTTTAAGTTTGTAAACCACTGGATGGGATGCTTTCCGAAATTTTCTTCACCTTTAACATTTTTCAGGACTTTAGGCTTTTACAAACAAGAAGTTCTATTTCTTTTCTCGGGTATTTTCTCCCATCTCAAAGATGACCTGATCTATGTAAATAATTCCCATTTGGTCTCATTCATGGAATTAGGAAACAAAAATCGGAGCGCACCCCCCCCCCGTCCCTCCACCGCCCCTCCCCACCGCACACACTTTCCTACTAGAATGATGACTGAGACAGTATCTCTCACAGGGAGAAGGGAATGAAAAATGCTCAAAGTGGTTACATTTGAATATGTGGCACTTATCTCTCTGTGCAGGCACCTTATAGAAAAATAATTCATCAAACTTCGTTGAAGAAAAAAGAACATTACATCTTCATCAACAACAACATCAAGAGCTCACCATGGTAGGAACGGGACAATAAAGGAGTTATTTTAGCAGAATTAACAGGAAGAAATTAGCCCCATGTATCCTCCCTTTTTATCATGGTGCGGTACATTTGCATATTTTGAAATTTCACATTTGCATAGTCAATGATTTTAAATTAGAGTCCCACATCGCCTCTCTGATGTTTGTCATGTGTGTTAACTCGTCGTAATAACTGAGTTGTTAGCATTTAAAAAACAGTTATCTCATCATTGCTCCAACTGAACACACTGCACAGTTACCTTTGCAATTTTTTAACAGCTTTACTAAGATACAATTCCTATACAACACTATTCACTCATTTAAAGTGTAGAATTCAGTGTTTTTTAGTGTATTTGCAGGACTGTAAAACCATCACCCCAATCAACTGCAGCTTTTCATCAACTCAAAGAGAAAATCCTATACCCAGTGGCAGTCACTGTCCACATGCCCCAAAACCTGCTTTCTCCATGGCTAATAGGCAAACACTATCCTACTTTCTGTTTCTATAGATTTATCTATTCTGGACATTTCCTTTAAATGGAAGCATACAGTATATGCATGGTCTTTTGTGACTGCTTCACTGAGCATAATGTTTTCAGGGTTTATCCATTTTATAACATGTATCACTACTTCATTCTTTGTCATGGTCAAATCATGTTCTACTGTATGGATTACTGCATTTTCTCTATCTGCTCATCAGTTGGAGGTCCTTGTGCTGTTTCCACTTTGTGCCTGTATTGACTGATGCTACTGTAATTATTTGCATCCATGTTTTTGCATGGACACATATTTTTATTTCTCTTAGGTATATATAGGAATGGAATTGGTAGTCAAATGGTAACTCTATGATTAACCTTTTGAGGAACTGCCAGATTGCTTTATAACATGGCTGTGATATTTTATGTTCCCACCAGCAATGTTTGAGAGTTCTGATTTCTCCATATCCTTGCTAATACTTGTTATGTGTCACACACGTTAGTGAGTACAAAGTGGTATCTCATTGTGCTTTGACTTGCATTTCCCTAACGGCTGATAAGATTGAGCATCTTTTTTTTTTTTTTAAAGATTTTATTTATTTATTCATGAGAGACACAGAGAGAGAGAGAGGCAGAGACACAGGCAGAGGGAGAAGCAGGCCCCATGCAGGGAACCCGACGTGGGACTTGATCCCGGTCTCCAGGATCACACCCCAGGCCGAAGGTGGCGCTAGACCACTGAGCCACCGGGGCTGCCCTATTGAGCATCTTTTTACGTGCTTATTGGCCATTTGTATGTCTTCCTTGGAGAAATGCCTGTTCAGATCCTCTGCCCATTTAAAAACTGTGTTATTTGTCTTTTCATCATTGAGTTTTAAGTGTTCCTTATATGCTCTGGATACTAGTCCCTTATCAGATATATGATTTGGAAATATTTTCTCCTATTTCATATGTTGTCTTTTCACTCTCTTGATGATGTCCTTTGTAGCCAGAATTTTTAATTTTGACCAAGTCCAACATATCTATTTTTCCTTTTCTGTCGCTTGTGCTTTTGGTGTCATATCTAAGATGTCACTGCTTAATCCAAGGTTGTAGACATTTGTGCCTATATTGTTTTCTAAGATTTTTATAATTTTAGCTCTTACATAAAGGTTTTTGACCCATGTTGAGTTAGTTTTCGTATATGATGTGAGGTGGAGATCCAGTTTCATTCTTTGCATGTGGAAATCACTAGCCTCAGCGCCACCTGTTGAAAAGAATCGTTGTCACTCAGAGTGAGTTCCTTTCCACTCTGACATGTAAATCTACCAAAAGTTATTATTGGAAGAGCTGATCCCTATAGCTGTGATCACAATGGCACTATTATGCCGATGCTGACAAGCATGTATCAAGCATTTTTCATATGTTATCTGCTTTAATGTTTACAGGCCTTTTTTGAGTTGGGTAGAGTTATTACCAGTTATTAACCCAGGCTACAGATGAGGCAGCTGAGGCCCAGTTTCTCATTGTAGGCAGCTGAGATTCCATCCCAGGCAGTTTTTCCCCTCAACCCACGTGTTGTACTGCTTCTCCTCCGGTTTTTATTAAGACCACATAAACAGTGGCTTTCAGGTGTCAGGGACCCAGGTAAGCACTTAAGGTGAAACATTTGAGCACTTTTCAGAGTATACAGTTCATCAGAATAGCCCAGGAGAATTGTTAGAATGAAGATTCCATTTCATAGGCTGAGAGGCTGCATTTCCAATTCATTCACAAAAGCAGACCCTGTTGGTCAGGGGATCGCATTCCAAGGAGAGATTTAGTTCACTTGTTCTCACACTTGGAAGGTGTGTGTGGGGCACATTGGAATCGCCTGGAGGTTTAAAAACTATGGATGCTCAGCTCCCCCAGGGATTCTAATTGCCTTGGTCTAGGATGTGGACTGGGTTTCTGGGATTTCCAGAAACTCTCGGGATGTTCTTATGAGCAGCCAAGTCTGAGCAGCACTGAGTTATCTCATCCCACCCTGCAGAGAGCCCCACCAGGAGGCACTTCAGTCTGCTTTCAGAGGCAAGGCCTCTAGCTTATGGAGGCTAGCTGACAGGCTGGTCACACAGCTACTGGGCAGGAGAGCTGGGATTCCAGTCCAGGCCTGATTGCAAGGGCAGCTCCCAACTCTCTTGTCATGCTGTATGATGGCCTCCCTATTGCAGTCAATTTGAAAAGGAGCCTGAGTGATGTGGGTGACTTCCAGGGGATGATTTACCTGGAACTTCCCCTGGCCTGAGCCAGCCCTCAGAGACGGTTGTCTGCCCCCTGCGCCGGGCTGCTGGGCCCCTTCACCCTCCCCACACAGGGGCCTCTGTTCTCTCCTAGGGTGCCTATGGGACTTGCGTGCATTATTCACTTCCTGCTCCTCTGAAATGACCCAGATACTTATAAATCAAGTTCAGTTTTTCTCCTTTATCTGGTTTCTTCCTCAGGGAATTGGACAGGGTGAGCAATGCTTTGAACTAATGCCTGTTGGGAGTGGGGCAAAGTGCTCATTTCTTTGAGAATCCCTGCCATTTTAAGGAGGAGATAATAAAAGTTGAGAGTAGTGGTGCAATCTATTTGTTGACTCTTCCTGCCCTAAGCTGCTTTCATCCTTATAAGGCTGAGTGGCTGTGGGCCTTCACCCTGCCTGCCTTGCCTGCACTTGGCCACATGGGCTTTGACCATCCTGTACATGCTATGGACCATGAGCTGTATCTCCCAAAATGGACAACCTGGGCCTTGGCATTGGCTGCTGTGGGAACCAGATTACAGCCACGAGGAAGAAGCCAGTTCCCTCCCCACATGGAGTTTCCTGGTTCTTTTGGGAGCTGGATCCTGAGTCCAAAGCTAGATGAGTGGCACAGGCCTAGAGGCTGGAAGCTCTGCTGCCTGGGTGGGCCCCCAGGGGAACTGAGGATTGGTGAGGAGCAGAGCCTGGGGCCCAGAGATGGCAGAGGAGGGCTCCAGACAGAAGCAGCAGCACATGGAAGTGGGAGAGGGAGCAGGGAGTGAGTGGGGCCAGTTGATGGAGCTGAAAGGAGGACAGCAAGGTAGGGCTAAAGTAGGAGAACAAGTGAAGGGGCCCTCCACAGCCATGCGCCAGGTGAGAGGACACGCTGCAGAGTCTGGTGCACATGGGTCAAGGTGGTCCATTCATGTGGTTGTTTGAATGCTCCTCTTACCAGGGTAGCGTTTGGGTCACTTTGCCCCCGCCTCACCCCCCAGTACCTTGCACACTTGGCTCCGTGGGTACCGGGTGCTCACTGAAGAGTCTGGGTGTCATGCTAAGGATGCAGGAAGCTAAGCGAGGGTTTGCATTTCCATTTTCATTGTCTCTCTTTCCCACTGTCCCTAGGGCAAAGCTGCCGTGTTTCTCACTTTTCTCTGCGCAGCTGATTTATATCCAACCCCTGCATCCCCTTCAGAAATGTTTTTGTCCTCTCAGTAATCGGAAGCTGCTCCTCTAGATTGCAGCGGGAGGCTCAGCTCCCTGGTCGCCCGCCCCTCTCCTTGAGCTGAGTGCACTTTGAGGGTGGAGAGAACAGATCCTTTGTACAGCCCCAGGAGTGAGAAGCCCCCAGGGAGCACTCTGGAGGAGGGGGATGAAAAGTGTCTGCAGCCTCTATTGTGCTGGGAGAAGCCATGAGGTCTGTTCTCCGTGGAAGCAAAGAGCCCCACTTTTGAAAAAATTCCGCTACATCTAGCAGATGGCTCCATTCTGGGTTGTCCTATTTTGGAGAATCTGACCCACCACTCAGGCAGTAAGTGGGTGGAGGCACCTTCTACGGGCCAGCCCAGGGGGGCCAGCACCCATTAATTCTACAAGCTTGTCTCCCAGGGGGGCTCACCTCTTCAAAGGCAGTTTTGTGGAAATGGTGTGGAATTGCCTTCCTTCATCAGTGGCTTCTGGAAGCATGCCCCTTTTGTCTCAGTGACCTCAGCAACTGAAGAAGGCCAGCCTTGGGAATCATCTTCTCCTATAGAAGGGGAGCATGAGGTCTTTGCCCACACCATTTGTTTTGCCTGTAGAGTTCAGAGGCACTTCAGTTGGCCCTTGGGAAACTGGTTCATCTCTTCTTTGGGAGGTAGCATGCCTGCCTGGGCTTTGGAGGCTTGGGGACCTGGGGATAACCATCATTTACTGAGTGTGACACCTTTTCCCTCTAAGCCTCAGTTTTCTCATCCACGAAATGGACAGGATAACACGTTGGGCATCGTGACTCTCAGGGCTGGCTTTATTGCTGGTTCTA
The DNA here is from genome assembly GCF_905146905.1 of Nyctereutes procyonoides. Classification (NCBI taxonomy): domain Eukaryota; kingdom Metazoa; phylum Chordata; class Mammalia; order Carnivora; family Canidae; genus Nyctereutes; species Nyctereutes procyonoides. The sequence continues at coordinate 35,828,550 of NW_026575131.1, read as the reverse complement.
TCAGACTCTGGGCTCTGAGCCCAGATCCCTCCGTCTTTGAAATGGAGACACTGATGCAGCTGACCTCAGAACTGATATGAAGGTCAAATGAGAAACATGAATGCAGCATTAGCCTGGTATCTTGGAGGAGGCAAAACTGCAGATTAAACAACAGTTTGAACAAGAAAACTAGATTGATAACCTGAGCTCATCAGCACCTGCCTTTCAGCCAAGGGAGAGTGGTTGTCCAGTGTGGGCAGCATTAGGCCAGCCTTTAATGGGGTGATGCACTTTGGGGAGCCCAGGGGGCCACACAGACAATTTTAATAGTTATATGTGTATTTTAATCTGTATTAGAGAAAATATAACCACCCTTTAAAGCAAAATCGCATAAGCCATGTGAGTCAATTTAAAGAAATGAATCAATTTAAAGAAAGGAAAGGTGAGATGAGGCCAGTTGCCGCATGTTTTTTTTGGGGGGGCATTTGGAGACTCCCTGGGGCCCCCCACCATTAGAGAAGGGGACAGACAAGTCAGATGTGCTGGATGTGGCCACTTACCATCACTGGTAAGTGATGAACCAGATGTACAAAAAAGCAGCTGGGTTGATCTTGAGTGAAACAATCTATAAGAAATAGAATCATAGCATCTATGTAAATTAAAAGCATGTAAAAGAGCATGCATAGTTAAGGCTGTCTATCAAAAGGATTGGAGTGGGTGCCAGTGGGGGTGGGGGATAAGAGTATAGGTCAGGGCTGGCAGGGGAAAATGTAAATGAAGAGGGGGCTCTGCATGGATCAGTGATGATGATATGCTGAGTGTGAACTACTCAGCCTTCTGTTTGAATGGTAGCTGTGAGCTGCAGATGGACATATCAGTATCCATCTGCACACAGGATGGTAGGCTGAACTGGGAGATAGTGATGGGGCTATGCAAATGGATGGGGTTGGAGCCGTGGTGCAAAGGTAAGATGATAACATTTATAGTGAACTTCTCTTAAACTTTCTTCAGACTGCCCCCCCCCCAACTTGCACTTTACACACAAGATTGCACTCATTTTTCTCAACAACCTTGTGAGGTAGGCAATATCATCACGATGCCCTTCTTTACTGAGTAAACTGAGGCAAGTCCAAGGTCATGGAGGGAAAGCATGGTAGAGCAAACACTGCCCCAGTCCATCTGACCCCAAAGCCCATGCCCACCATTCATATTGTGCAGAAACCCCTGTAGCTTAAAGATTCCTTTAAAATGGGTGCACTTTTACTCCCCCCCCCATTAATACCTGCACTGCTTGAGGTCTATTGTCTCTACATTAGTTGAAAATGGTGGTCCCACCATAGTTGAAGGCCCTGTTAGCAATATTACCTTGGACCTTTTTGGGTGGAGGAGGATTCGTTGCTGCAGCCTTTTGACTACTCCTGATACTTGGTTTTGTGCCTCTGAAGTCCAGTGTCTTACCATTTTATTCCTTCCTCTTTTCTGTCATTTGTATTATTGCAACAATAATGCTGTCTCCCCCTGCCCTCCCCAGCCATGAGCCAGCCAGGCAAATGGCCGCATTCCAAATAGCATCTTTAAGTTCACTGCTTTAAGCAGGTAAGTATATAACATTGGGCTTCCACATGTGTATCTTCAAAATGATTTACCAGGAAGATGCATGACTTCTACAGTAGACAGTTGAATCACCCGGAATGCTTTATGGTTTATTTTACTTTTCACACGAGTAGATCAAGCCATGGAGCCACTCCTGGTCATGTGAATGTAGTCTGGCTCATGCATCCAAAGCATTTGGGTGTCTTAAGTGAGCGGCTGGTCTGGCCTGATGGCTGTTGGCAGGGCTCTATGAGTGCTCCCAGGGGCAGACAACGCCCATAAATCGTAATCACAAATGGAGCACAATGGAAGAGGTAAACAGCTCTGAAACTGTGCTATAAATTGTCATCCAGGGATGATTCTGTTTTATTATGGAGGTTAAATTACAGCAATCATCATTGCACAAAGGCGCTGCAGTAAGAAAACATTTGGGAACAATGTTTTTCTCCCATGGCTTGGGTGATGGGTACACTGTCACTTGTTTACCGTAGGCCAGAAGGGAAGATAGGAGCTATAGGCACTGCAAGGTGGGTGCTCTCTTTTTCTTTTATGAACCAAGCAGGTTGTGAGCGCATTGATGTTGCCACAGGAAAAGAAGATAAACTTGACTAGAAGACAACTTACAGCTATGTTTGACTTCTTTCCTTATGTCCATCCCCATCCCTGAGCATGCACGCGTGTGTGTGTGTGTCTGCTCAGGCTTGATGAGCTAAGATAAAATGAACCAGAGAACAATGCCTGTACCAGTGATCACCAGCTTACAGATGCCATCTTTCTTAAGTTCCCCAGTATGCCATCCTGAAGGGCTTGTATATTATGGGCCACTTGGTTCAGTCATGAAGAAGATGGACTTTAGAGCTTCCTGAATCCAGGTTCAAAACCTGATTCTGCCTCTTGACAGCTGTGTGATGCAAGGATGGTCATTTCTCTGTCTGAGCCTCAGGATCGTCAACTGTAAAATGAGAGTGATGACTTATCTCACTCACAAGGGCCTAAAACAACATGTGTCTCAATTCTGGACACATAGTAGGTGCCCAGTAATTGTCCCCTCACATTATTAGGGTCAAGGAGCAGCAGTGATGAGCAGCATCAGTACACGTATTCCCATAGCCTTGAGCTCCCACACAGACCTCCCGCCTGTTCCGTGCGCAGCCTGTTCTCTCTTCAGTGCCCTTGTGTATGGTGTTCTCTCTGGGTGGAATTGTCTTTGCTAAGATCTGGTTCCTCCTTGTTGCTCAGGGTTCAGCTCTGATTCCCTTTCCTTGGCTACCTCACCCAAGAATTCCTCTTCCATTGCTGCCGCATGCCTTTCTCATGGAACTCACCAGTCACCTTTTTGAGCAGAAGCCCCAAGAGCAAGAGGACTGTGTGTGATGTGTTCACCTAGCACAGCGCCTCCTGTGGCACAGCTGCTCAAAAAGTCTTCATCAAATGAGAGAATGAAGAGATGTTTCCCTGATGTGCAGGAGATCAGATCTGAATATTTTGCCCACGGAAATATTTGCAAACTCAAGCAATTTAAATAAACCGCCATTAATTAATAACCTTTGAGCACATTATTCAACAACACTGTTCTCTGGGGGTGGGTTGTGAGATGCACTCTAGTGGGAAGAACTAAAACTACTAATGACACCTCCAGCTCATGGTAATTACAGGGTGAAGAGGAATATGAGATTTAATCGTCAAACCCTAATTTTCTCATGGCTTTAAATGGTATAATTTGCTACAACCTGTAAATATTTATTGAATAATTCATTATGATTTTTAAATGGGTTTATTTGATGATACTGTAGGGTTATTTTTTAGAGGAAGGAAAGATTTCCCTAAAGGTGTTGAGTCACATGGTTATCTCACTCTTGAGGGTGCTGGAGGACAGAGAAAAGTGACAATATCAAGAGAGAAATGGTTTTCGAAAATTTAGGTGATAGGCTAATCCTACTGATTTTTTTTTAAGATTTTATTTATTTATTCATGAGAGACACAGAGAGGTAGATACATAGGCAGAGGGAAAAGCAGGCTCCCTGTAGGGAGCCATATGGGGGACTTGATCCCAGGACCCTGGGACCATGGCCTGAGCCAAAGGCAGACACTCAACCACTGAGCCACCCAGGTGCCCCAATCCTACTGATTTTTTGAAAACACTTAGGAAATCTTATTTCCACCAGTATTCTTCTTTAGGTGTGGTTGATAGGATTCCCCTCCCTAACCCTGACAGTCTACTATGAAATGTTCAAACATATAGTGAACTAGAATAGTTTTACCACAAGCATCCATATACCCATCACTCGTTTTCTACCACTGACATAAAGTGTACTGGATTTGTCACGTCTCTGCCCAGCTACCCATCTCTCCATCCATCCACTAATACATGTTATTTTTGATGCATTTCAAAGCACATTGCAGACTTGTTGATGGCATTTTCAATATTCCATTTGTCATTGAAAAAGAAACAGACGTTTTATAGAAGTTGGGCTGATACATAAGTCTAATATTGTTAATGCGAAACTTGAAGTGGAGTTAGTAAAATATTCAGCCCCGTTAGACAGAGCCCAGGGTCTTCCTGGGCTCTAACCTTAGGTTTGAAGTGACCTGTTAATATTGTGGGCACAATTTTCGACAAATACACTGCTGACAAATTGTGAAGTTTTTATAGTATGAGGAAGGGCACAAAAATGCCCCCAGGTATTTCAGACAGGAAGAGCTTTAACACAGAATTCCAGGCTTGCAGCGGGAGCACCGAGGGAAGAAACACCAGGGAAAGCCTACTTCGGGCTTTTAGGAAACCAGGACGTGGGAGGATCCCACTCATGAGTTCAGCTGTCTGTGATGCTGAAGTGGGCAGTTCACTGGAGTCTGTGGGAAGCAGCCCTCAGCTGAGGCCCACATGCTGGCTCCTCACTGCCCTGGAGCCAGTACATCTGCTCTACTTCTCTAGCTCTCCCTTATCTCTCTGGAGGGCCTCTCTCTGGCTGAATATAGCCTGGACCCTCCTGGAGGAAATGTAGTTCCTAGGCTTCCAGCCTCTGCAATCCAGAGGCAAGCAAATGACCAACAAGTCTGCACAAACATGTTTACTGAACTTTATCAGAAACGAAGAAGTTGGGAATCCCTGGGTGGCTCAGCAGCTTAGCGCCTACCGTTGGCCCAGGGTGTGATCCTGGAATCCCGGGATCGAGTCCCATGTCGGGCTCCCTGCATGGAGCCTGCTTCTCCCTCTGCCGGTGTCTCTGCCTCTCTCTCTCTCTGTGTCTCTCATGAATAAACAAATAAAGCCTTTTAAAAAAAAGAAACAAAGAAGTTTTATACGCCTAGAATATTTATGTGTGGTATTTTGTGTATTTATGTATTGTGTTTTTATATACTATGTGTAGTATTCTAGTGTCATTTGGAGATACAAGTAATAGGATTTTGTTTTTACAAATGTTTGGGATTAAAATTCATGAACTGTACTCTGTCATTTTGAACTTTAATAAATTCACCCTGACCCAAAGCAGATGTATTTGGACAGGTGGATGAGTGACTGGTAAAAGAAGACGTTATGTAATGACGCCTCTTCAAAGCACATGTATTTTCAAATGGTCTCTTAAGGGGCCAGGGGGTGGAGATCCTTCCAGCATGCAGAGGAATGAAGTGGCAGAGATGTAGTGGCAACATAGGGTTGTGTTTACTGGGCGGGAAGGTCTGGCCTGGAAGCCGTGTGAAATCATTTATGTGGCTTTGGACCGATGTTCCCCACCACTATCCCCAGGAGTTCTCCAGGATTCTATGTTAGAGTCATACAATCAGCTTAATGCATGTTTTGCATGGATTTGAGCTCAAAGGACACTTGACTCTTCTGGCATGAATATCTGCTGTGTTCTGACTTCCAGGTGTCCATTCCTCTTACTCAGATGGCCACACCCTGACTTTCCCTCCTCCTTCTAGAGTATGGGTGGGGACAGGGATGGGGGTGATGTGTGACACATGACCCAGGCCTGGACAGTCTGTATACTTTCTCTGACTTCCTCATTTGTGTCAGGATGGGTGCTTGACTTGGGTCAGCCCAAAGACATTCTCACCAGGGCCTTGTTTTAGAAAGATGAGGACAAAGGCACTCTCTTTTCACCAGGGTGGCCGAGCTGCTAGGATATAATTGGAAGGTGCCACTGTTCTGTTTTCTTACAGGTAGTGCGTGCCCCAGAACAAATCCCACAGCTGATACAGGCCATGTGTGTAGTCTCACACATGCCGACACGGAGGTGCATGGTGACACAGTTGAACACTCCGAATCCAGCTATGGCTGACGCTAGCGTTAGCCTGGATGTTTTACTTTTATGAGCTAATTTTCCTCTTTTCTCCCCCGTTTCTTAGTTGAACCAGTTTGCTCGTCACTTACAACTAAATATGTCCTATATACTACTCATTAAAAAAAAACAGAACCCCCTGGGGCAGCCCGGGTGGCTCAGCGCTTTAGCGCTGTCTTCAGCCCAGGGCCTGATCCTGGAGACCTGGGATCGAGTCCCATGTCAGGCTCCCTGCATGGAGCCTGCTTCTCCCTCTGCCTGTGTCTCTGCCTCTCTCTCTGTGTGTGCCTTTCACGTATAAATAAATAAAATCTTAAAAAAAAAAAACAGGGATCCCTGGGTGGCGCAGCGGTTTGGCGCCTGCCTTTGGCCCAGGGCGCGATCCTGGAGACCCGGGATCGAATCCCCACATCGGGCTCCCGGTGCATGGAGCCTGCTTCTCCCTCTGCCTGTGTCTCCTCTGCCTCTCTCTCTCTCTCTCTCTCTCTCTCTCTCTCTCTGACTATCATAAATAAATAAATAAATAAATAAATAAATAAATAAATAAATAAATAAAAAAACCCAAATCTGAGACCATCCTATGATTTCACAGTGGGGTACCTCTTAGAGACTTGGATAGGTTTCTGTGTTGAGACTCTGATTCCTCCTCCTTTGGTGTCCACTTGAACTATAATCCCCTGAGAACAGGCTTGGTACTTTGCTCTTCAATACTTAATAAAACTGTAAACTCCACATAACAGGAATTGAATCTGCTTTGAATGAATGAATAGTCCATGGACTCCTTTCTACTCTTCCTGCTTTTAGGATTTAGCACTGGGATGTGACTGCATGAAGCTCAGTAAGGGTTAGGGGTCCCACTGACTGACCCTCACCTGCATGAGGGTCCGTGGCCACCTCAGCCTTAGAACTTCTTCAAGGCTTATATACCTCCTGGTTATATCGTGACCACCAGGCTGCAGGACTCTTGGCCAACCTTTTGCTGTTTGATGCCTCTGGCTTAGATCTCTCTCATACAATCATAGTTTCTTTTCTAATCTCTAGGGTAGAACCTTTCCATGATCAGATCATGTACTAACAGTGCCCAAATCGAAACAGACATAAATATATGTTGCTTCCAGTCCTAGATAAGAAGGTTACAAAGTAATTACAAGCATGCAAGAATCACTATGTCGTTTTATTAATGTCTTTCACCAAGTTTTTTTTTTTTTTTTTTTTTGTTAGACTCTGTGCGTGTATGTGTGTGCATGTGTGTTTTCTATTCGGGGCAGTGGAGTTGTTCATTCAGAGTTGTGTTACATAGAGGGAGAGCTCTGTTAACACTGTCATTCCAAGACCCTCAAGTCATCAGCAGGCTGTGCAGTTAAAATGTAATGTCACTGGGAAAGTGGGGCTTTATTCCAGCTAAAGTTGGCTTTTGGATTTCTGTGATTTCCTGGTAATGGATGCTGGCTTTTTTCCCCTAATCTTTTTTTTTTTCTAGATAACACCCATTATTCTACTTCCTGATACTGTGCTTCCTGAGTTCTGTGGGCATCTGCCCTCTCCTGACCCCCCGGGCCACAGGGTTTGGGTGGGCAGGCATGGACACGAGGCCACACTTGTGCAGTCAACAGATTGCCATAGTGCTTGCCATGGTGCACGGGGTCTGTGCCGCTCTGACCCCATCACCCCCTGATCTTGCTGCTTGCCATTTTCTCCTTCCCTCCCTCTGCTCCGTCTCCTGCCTCTGAGCCTCTGTGCCTGCTGCCCCCTCGCCCAGACTGTTCTTCCCCCAGAGTGCCAGCTGGCTTGCCCTGCTCTTCATTCTGGTCCCTGTTCAAATGTCAATTCTTAGAGATGCTTTTCCTGCTCATCCTCACTAAGAGCATCTCTGGTCCTTTTCATTGCATGAGCTAATACACCCCCTGTGTTTTGTAAGCACCGTTGGGTCAGACTTCTGTTCCTTCCTACTAAAGAGATCCAGGTGAGGATGCTGCCTCTGTTCAGGCTCCCTCCCTATGCATTCTCACTGCCCTTCAGGATTCCTGGCACTCAGACTCCACTGGGGGCAGATCCTGCCTCCCCATAGCTGAGCCCCAGGTAGATCCCTGGCCCAGCACCTGAGTCAGAGCAGTAGTGCCTGTTTGCTCTTAACAAGGTCACTCAGTGGAGATTTCGTGGGAGGTTGTGCCGAGAGAGGATGAGACACAGAGGTGTGGTGTAGAGACAAACTAGAGTAGAGCGGTGGTGCCCAGCTTCCCCTGCTGACCTGAAGGGATCAGGGAGTTGGTTCACCCTGTCAGCTGGTACACACACATGGGATGACACTACATAGTGGAGAATGGGAAAGGGACCCCAGCATTATTGCCACTGGTATCCCCTTCTCTAAGGAGCTCAAAACCCTGACAGGCTGAAGGTGCTGCAGCATCTCCAAGCAATCAATAGGCCTTAGATACTGAGACCTTTTTCCATTCATCCACCTGCTGATTTTTACAATAGATTCTGTGTTGCAGAATCCTTATATGGCGCTTGCATAGCGTACATAATTAGCTGCACTCCCTCTGTCTTCTAAGCTAGAGTGGGGTCTTTTTTGTTCTGTTTTGTTTCTTTTTTTTTTTTTTTTTTGTAGTCTAAGGACATAACATAATGCTTTAGTCAATAATAATCCTCAATAATTGTCAAATTAATAGAATCATAAATAACATTTATTGAGTGTTGACGATGCCGAAGCATGGTTCTAATCACTTTACATATATAAACTTATTTAGTATTTGCAGCAATATTAAGGGGATGGGTAGTACTGTTTCCCTGTCTTATAGATGAAGAAACTGGCACACAGAGGTGTTAAGTTACTTGCCAACGATCACTCAGCTGGCAAGTGAATGAGTTTCAACCTGAGCCCATCAATAGCCATATAATATTTGTTTTTATAATGTGCACAAATTATATATATTAATAATATAGTAGTCATATAACGCTACTGTGTTACCTAGACCTATATGGGAATGTTTGTAAATGAGTATCATAGGCTGCTCCCCCCCCTGACCATTTATTCAACCACCCTTGTGGGTAAATGATAGGCATTAGAGAAATTTAAAGATGAATAAGGCAGTTTCAGGATCCTCAGAAGCTTACAGTCTTGAGTTAGTGATAGCTATGCACAATGCTGTCCTGTGAGGTGATGGGACTGAGTATAATGATAAAGACATAGCATTCTGTTGAAATATATGGGAGATGGTGATCGGTGCTGGTCTGTGCACCAGGAGAGGGCTCTGGAAAGAGGTGCAGGCGGGCTGGTTGGCAGTGCTGTGGGAGGTGGGGATGGCAGCATGAGGGGGGCTGCTCAGTGATTTAGGAGCAGGATGTCTTCCTGGGTGAAGCTAGATGCTTCAGAACTTGGAGCGTTGTGTTTCCTCCAGGACCAGAAGATTAGATGACACATCATTGATAAGAACAGCACTGAACAAATTACTGACAAGTTTAAACTTCGAAAATGCTCTTGGGTCCCAGGAGATAAAACGGACATCAATAAAGAAAGTGTCTGAGGTGGCCCACCAGGGCTGGATGGAAGTTGACAAGGTGGATAATTGGCTTCCGGCGAAGGTGGAGAGGTGCCCACTGAAGCCTGATCTGGGCCGGGACCACCTTGAAGGGTAGACACCGCTTCCAGGCTCTCTGGTCGCCTGGTGCTTGGCGGGCAGCCTTCCCTAGCCAGAGGAGCGTGGGGTGAGGGGGCCCTGGCGTCACTTCCCGTGTAGCTGCCTACGGACAGATGCTGCCACACATCAAAACAATTTATTGTGTCTGTTGTTCGTGTGATGGTTCCTGGGTAGTGAACACTTGAAACAGATTTATTACATTAAAGAAGTTCTTTAAACACTTTTTTTTTTTCCTTCTTGGGAAAATGTATTTAAGTGAATGTAGGGTTCACTTGAGAAGCTTGTTAAATGCACATTCAGGGCAGGCGGGGTGGTCAGCTGTTTAGCGCCGCCTTTGGCCCAGGGCGTGATCCTGGAGACCTGGGATTGAGTCCCACGTCGGGTTCCCTGCATGGGGCCTGCTTCTCCCTCTGCCTGTGTCTCTGCCTCTCTCTGTCTCTCTCTCTCTCTCTCTCTCTCTGTGTGTGTGTGTGTGTGTGTCTCATGAATAAATGAATAAAATATTTCAAAAAATGCATATTCATAGCTTCCACTCGCAGGATTGATTCCACAAGCTAGGAGGAGGACTGGGACGCTGGAGTTTTAATACCATCCCCACTGCCACTCCTACCCCCAAACTGCCAGGCAGGGTCCAGCTTGGAGGTCATGGGGTCTCATTTTAAGAAGACCTGAGCCAAAACAGTAATTTCTTTTTTGTTGTTGTTGTCTTAAAGATTTTATTTATTTATTCATGAGAGACACACAGAGAGAGAGGCAGAGACACAGGCAGAGGGAGAAGCAGGCTCCATGCAGGGAGCCCGATGTGGGACTTGATCCCGGGTCTCCAGGATCACACCCTGGGCCGAAGGCAGACGCTCAACCACTGAGCCACCCAGACGTCCCCCAAAACAGTAATTTCTAAAAGAGGGTGTATAAAATGTTCCTCTGTGGTGCAGGAAGAAAATATTAGAATGTCTCTTCTAAAATGCCTATTTTTGAGTTATTATCTTTTATAGTGTACATAGTAGAGCAATAGTACATTAAAATGATGTACACTGTAGTGTTATTTATATAATGTGTATATAAATGTACCTATTGGCAGGCATATGCTCACCTTTTTTTTTTGCTGATAAGAAAATACATTTTAAAAAATGCAGGTAGTTTGAAGGAAGATTTTAGGATTTATCTTGCAGAAATAGACTGGACATACTGTGTCACAGATAATTAGAAGAAATAGTAATGAAGTATTACATTTCACTTATAATTAGCAAATAATAAATGTTTTATTACAGTACACTGCTAAATTATGCTTGTGAGGCGTCTCTCTCACTTCTGTTTTCAGGAGCGCCCTGGGCCCATCTCCCTGTAGTTACAGCAGGGAGTGCTTCATTACCTGGTAGCTGGACCCCTGATTAGATTATTAATTCCTCCAGGGCAGAGCCAGTGTGTCTTTTCCACTTTGTGTCTTTGTCCCCACCACAGTCCCTGGCTTCCTAAGTGTTTGGTGGCTGGAGGAGGGAAAGTGGATAGGGGAGGGGAAGTGGAGGGGGGAGGGATGGAGGGGAAAAGGCAGGAAGGAGGGAGGGAAGGTGGGGAGACCTCTATTCATTGTACTTGGTATGCTGGGAACCACAAGAGCAAACTGCATTTTGGCAATGATGAATCATTTATCCCCATGTAGTTCTTTTCTTCCTCATATGCCATCTGACTTGAAAGTGTCTATTCCTTAGGTAATGTCTCTTTGGCTACATACATAGACTCACAGGATCTGGTTTGGGTTCTAGCTTGGTTGTGGCCTTTATAGAAATTCCCTGTCCTTTGGGGAGTCTCCGTTTCCCCAATGTGAAAAATGGGAACTGGAGTCACCCAAACTCTAGCTCTTCCTATTTTGCCTTCATAATTTTTTGCCTTATTTGGGTAGAACCTATAGAAATGTTGAACAGGTGTTTTCCTTTGCATTGATTTCCTTTTCCCTTAAATTAAAAGTAGTCTTTAAATCCCTACTGTTGAAAGAAAACCAGTTAGCCATACAAGAAGGTAGTTGGGGAGTAGCCTGAACCCCAAACAGCTTTGCTCAGCTCTTGAGCAGGCCCTGCAGGGCTTGGAACCCAAGGCCTATGGTGAGAGGGGACTTGAGTCCAGATTGGAAAGGCATTTAAGGCCCAGAATGGCCAGTGGAGCTCTTCCTTCCCCTTGTCTCTATCACAAGGCTTACAGAAGTAGGAAAGAAATACCTTTCACCCTGTACACTGAACGTATACTTAAAAGGGTGGCTAGTGACTATCCACTGGCATTCCACCAAAGCATCTTAAATCTATGCATCCCCACTGGTCTCTGTCTCTGGTCATGGAGGATTCCAGGGTAGTTTACTGGGTCTCTCTTGTTGCCATTTTTAATTTATTTTAATTTATTTATTTTGCAAAACTGCAAGTGCAGTGTTTGAATCACAACTTCCTGGGAAACCAGATGTGTTTTACAGCTGTTTTCACTTTAAATAAACATAGGGGACTGGAAAGATCTCACTTGCGTCATGCATCTGTCCACCCATGTCAGGACTTATAGGGTGCTGTCCCATATCTATGGACTGAGCTAACCTCCTGCCTTAGACTCCTGCTGCAGGCTAGGAATATGCAATAGTTTTTTTTTTTTTTTTTTTTTTTTTTTAAAGCTCCCATCCTTGATGAAGGGGAAGCCAAATCTTGGCTCAAGAGGTTTGATGACCTTGCTTCGAAGTTGAAGTATTGTTAGTTCTGGCCTGATTTATAGTGATCCTGCTGTAAGTGTCACTTCCTGGGATAACCATAAAATGCATGGCAGTGGGGAGAGATGGCATGACCCAGAAGGCTCCTGAGTGACATGCACCTCCAGAGTCTGGTCCAGCTCAATGCCAGGGAGGACAGCTGTCTGAAGAGATCCTTTTAGGCTGTCAGAATAGCCTCCATCAGGGAGCAAGGCGTGGGGTCTGTTTCTCCTTCAGAATACCAAATAGCCTTGCCAGACTTTTCTGTTTTCTGTTCATAATATTTAGATGTTAATTGTACGTGGGATCTCTGTGAATTTGTTGAGATGGCATAATTGCTACCTGTTATTCTTCTCATGCATCTTTTTAAATTAATAAACAATGTTTTAGAGCAGTTTTAGAGTTACAGAAAAATTGAGCAGAAAGTACAGAGTATTCCCATATACCTGTTTTCTCCCCTTCCCCTGCACAGTTTTGCACAGTTTCTGCTGTTATCAAGGTCTAACGTGTGGTACATTTGTTAAAATTGATGAGTGAACATGGATACATTGTTTTTAACTAAAGTCAGTAGTTTATGTTAGGGTTCACTCTGTGTTATCCAGTGCCTTAGTTCAGGCTGCTATAACAAAGTGCCATCAACTAGGAGGCTTATAAACAACAGAAGTGTATTCCTCATGGTTCTGGGGCTGGATGTCCCAGATCAGGGTGCCAGCAAGGTCAGGTTCCTGTGAGGACCCTCTTCTGGGTTGCAGACTGTTGATTTCTCACTGTACCCTCATGTGGCAGAAAGAGAGCAAGCTAGCTCTCTGGCCTCTTCGTATAGGGCACTAATCCCACTAGTTATTACATCCTCTCACACTTACAAACAAGGACAAAGAGGCTGGGAGGCCAGTAGCAGAGCCCATAAATGGCAAAGCTGGGATTCAGTTTTTATCTGCCCAGCTCCAAAGTTCTGCCTCTTCACAAGTGCATTTTCCTTCAGGCATGAGAACTTGAGGAAGAGGACTTTTTTTTTTTTAAGATTTTATTTACTTATTCATGAGAGACACAGAGACAGATGAGAGACACAGAGACAGACAGAGAGAGAGAGAGAGAGAGAGAGAGAGAGAGAGAGGCAGAGACACAGGCAGAGGGAGAAGCAGGCTCCATGCAGGGAGCCCAACATGGGACTCGATCCTGGGACCTCAGGATCACACCCTGGACCGAAGGCGGCGCTAAACTGCCGAGCCACCGGGGCTGCCCAGGGAGAGGACATTTAGATGCTTTATTGGGACTGTGATACTCACACCCTTGGAGACCAGCTGAAATGGAGATCTTTATTCTATCTTATTAAGTCCTTTAGATGATAAGTTGATACTTATCTTTCTTCTGCTTGTTTTTCTATTAGATTTGATAGATGCCTTGTGGTAAACACCCTAAACACAGAACCTGTTTATTTCTATACTAAACATCGGAGATTTCAGGGATCAGAGAATAAAAAATGAGATTATTTATGTAGCAACAGGATCAAAAATAACTTGTTTTGGCTGTTTTCTTTTTAATCTATCCCTCCTTCATAAAAGCTCTTTTTTGGAAGTCTGTATACCAGGTGATCCCATGGATCTGATAAGGTGATGCAAGGCTCCCCTCTTCCCTGTCCTAGGTAGAATGGGGAGGTGCCTCCTTGCTTGGGGTCCACTGTGCATGCACAGAGAGCCTCAGTCCTCTTGCATGTGTGGAGTGGTCTGGGCCCACCTTCCTATCCCAGACTGCAGCCCCTGGAACAGAAACCCTAATGGGGCCTTGTACCCTGGAGGGACTTGCAAATGCTTATTTAGTAAATATGATTGTACAGGGCTATATGCTTTTCAAAGCAGATCTGTGTACAGAAAATCACATTTTTTTTAATTTAACTTTATTTATTTATTCATGACAGACACACACACACACACACACACAGACAGAGACAGAGACAGAGACACAGGCAGAGGGAGAAGCAGGCTCCATGCAGGGAGCCTGACATGGGACTTGATCCCGGGTCTCCAGAATCACACCCCAGGCTGAAGGTGGTGCCGAACCGCTGGGCCACCGGGGCTGCCCAGAAAATCACATCTTAAGATTTATTTGTCTCACATGTATGAATGCAAAGAAGTTAATGTTTCTTCAAAGAAAATTCTTGGACTATTTCTGCTCTTGGGTTCATTGGAGTGGTGAGCTGACTGCAGCACAGGGTTGATCAAGAAGACCCAGTGTGTCAGCCAGGGGATTACACCTGTAATCCAAGTTGAACCATATAATCCTTGAACCATGTAATCCTTGAACTATACACCCCTTTGCTGCCTTGTGAATGGGTTCAACATAACCAATTACTATTCCTTTTGAAATGTGGCCCTCATTCTCAGCCTGAGCAAGCATTGATGCATTTTGATGGTGTTCTTCTTTATTTCATTGACTGGCATTGCTGCTGGAAGAACTGTGACCCATCATTCACTGAAACATTTTAACTGCAAGATAAAATATATTTTAATTGACAGAATCTCCATATTCATGTCAAAATGGATAATTTTCTGGTGATTTTATTGCCAATTCCATGATATCTACAATATTATGTTTCAGTTAGAAAATGCTTGAAACAACGAACTCAACAGAGACATCTATTTCCATCGAAATGGAAATTCAAAGCACATTATCAGGGGTGTCTTGTTCTGGAAGAAACGTTGTTGTTTCTTTACCCATAACTCAACTTTTCCTCATTCTGTGGATTATTGCAAATGGCACTAAAATTACTTGCTCATCTTTCTTTTCTGTTCAGCAGAGAGATTCTCACGTCAGAAACACCTAATTGCACTGTGGTTCGGTTAGCATCCTGCAGTAAGAGTAAGAGGCTCCTGGCTCTGTCCCAGAGAGGGAGGAGCAAAATGGGTCTGGGGATGGTGGTGGGGATGGTGGGGGCAAAGAAAGAAAGGCATTGCAGAGAGTGAGGTGCTGAGTTTCTGAGCTGTTCTCCTGGTTATAGCTCTCAACTCCACAGCCAAACTGCAGGACTCAGGGAGAGAGACCAGAGGATGGCAGGAAGCAAAGTGGGGAGCATCCACACACCCCGAGAACTCTGAGCCTGTGCGTTGAATCTGTTCAGGCCTGACTTTCTGCAGCCATTCGTTCTGAACATTGCACTTTCTCATTAGGAATCTCTCATTAGGAGACATTCCTAAGAGGCAGCTCCTTTTAGGAATTTCAAAGCAAAGACTTCATGGAGCCCATCAGCAGTACCAGCCCCATCTGTCACTCCTCCTCGCCACAGCTCTTAATGGCTCCCCTGACTCTGCGCCAAGCTGTTTCCTCCTTATCTTTGCAGAGCATTGCTGTGTTTATCTTTATTTCACTATGCTCCTTTAATTTTTGTCTGTCTAACTTTTCATTATTTGTTTCCTTATCTTTAAAATCACCAATAAGCTCCTTTTTTCTTTTTAATTAGGTTTAAGCTTCTTTTGTCCACAAAGCTTCCAGAAAAAGCACCACCCATCCCCCCGCCCCAGGCCCCCCAACCCTGGGCGAGGTGTCCACCAAGTACAGCACACAGCTTGGCTTTGTTAGGGGATGGTCCTCCCCATTTCAGCATCTCTCCTTTGTTAGGACGGATGCCCTGCACTGTCCAGTCATGACTTCTTTAAATTCTCACCTCCTTTTCCAACCTCCTTTCTGTGTCTGAACATCAGGAACCTCTGTTCTTCACCCCGTGTGCAGAGCAGTAGCTTGCCTTCTGTGATGAGTCTGTGGATGCTGGCTGCCATCATGTCAGGTTTTTTTAAATACATTTCTTGGACAGAGTGCCCTTTGGTTCAGATGTTGCCTGTGCAGTTGTCTTGTATTTTGTCTATTGGTGCATATTTTGACATTTTACGACCAAAGTAGGTATACATTCTTCTCTGGCTACTCATCAGGGCAGACTTAGCTGCCCACTGGGCAGTGCTTCCTTCCCCCTTCCTGTTCAGAGCCTGTCCCTCCACAGCTGGTGTTGTGAGGGGATATATATATATATATATATATATATATATATATTTTATGATAGTCATACAGAGAGAGAGAGAGAGAGAGAGAGAGAGAGAGAGAGAGAGGCAGAGACACAGGCAGAGGGAGAAGCAGGCTCCATGCACCGGGAGCCCGACGTGGGATTCGATCCCGGGTCTCCAGGATCGCGCCCTGGGCCAAAGGCAGGCGCCAAACTGCTGCGCCACCCAGGGATCCCCTGTGAGGGGATATTGAAGGGGACTGCCTTCCTGCCCTTGGTTGGTTTGTTGTGTTTTGTCTTTAATGTTTTATTTATTGATTTGTGAGAGAGAGCTCAAATGGGGAGGGGTAAAGGGAGAGGGAGAAGCAGCCTCCCTGCTGAGCGGGGAGCTCAACATGTGCTTGATGATGCCAGGACTGTGGGATTGTGACCTGAGCTGAAAGCAGATGCTTAACCACCCAGGCACTCCCCTCGCCTTTTTAAAAAAGATGTTCAAATAATTTCACTCTTACTAGAGACTCCAAAGGGGTTTCCAGTTGTACAGTTTGACTTTAGCGCTCATTTATTATTTAAATGGAAATTTCAGGTAAGTATAGTATTTTCCTTTTTTTTAAAGATTTCATTCATTCATTCATTCATTCATTCATTCATTCATTCATGAGAGATTGAGGCAGAGACATAGGCAGAGGGCGAAATAGGCTCCCCACAAGGAGCCCGATGTGGGACTCAATCCCAGGATCCCAGGGTTACAACCTAAATCAAAGGCAGACTCTCAACCACTGAGCCACCCAGGCACCCCAGTATAGTATTTTACTGATCAAGGTTAATCACTTTTCTATTTTTTGTTAGTGCAGCCTTTATTAAGCATCTGTTACACTTCAGGTACTGTGCCAGACCCCGAGATGGAGAAGTGAGTGAGACAGAGTGATCTCTCCCTGAGTTTAAGGTCTGGATGTTGGGAGAGTCAAGGACTTTGTTAGGATTAGCGTACAGAGAACTTCCACCCCAAAGGTGTGAAATATTTTAGGTTCTTCTAAAATAACTTCCAGTTTCACATTTTGTGCGTGCTTTACTAGAGTACAGTCAGAAGCATCTAGAAATTTCGAGATGACTGGCTCAACACTTCAGCTTTCAACTAGCCGTATTGTGCCTTCTTGTTTACATCCCAGGTGAACACTGTGCAGAAGAGAGCATTCCAGATACTTGAAACATCAAGCCATGTAAAATAGTGTGGGTTTTGTGTGACTGTTTTTTTTTTTTTTTTTAATGTGTTCTTTACCGGTCTGCCTACCTGAATGGCATCATTATTTAATATTTCCTTTGTGGTCTCATCAATGATACTTCACATCCATTAATCATGACACAGTTATTTAGTAAGGCATATGGAGCTTGTTTGCTTCTGGGTCAAATGTTTCCAGGCCGCTATGGATTTTGAGTTTTTGAGATTGATTTTTCACCATTTTCTGTCTCCTTTTTTCCTGTCTGATAGCCATTGGTGGCTTGTTGATGATGCTCACTGCCATTTTTTATATTTTTTTTAGAATGGTGTTTAAGCTGAGAGTCAAAAAGCCTTCATGCATTCACGTCCTCTGCTTTGTACAACTCTTTCGTTCTGAGCTGTGTCTCTGTGTTTGAACATTCTAGATAGCCAAGGGTGGTTGGGATGTTATACCTTTAAACAGTGATTGATCTCAGCAGTTCATGTGGTTCCACCTTGTGTTCCAGAGAGAGATGCTCTTTCAATACGCCAGTTGGTAGCCTCCTTTTCAGACTCACTGTCATCACCAGGTACATTACTTTTTGTGGAGGCAGTTCTTGGAAAGTGAGCACCAGCCCCCCTGCCTACTGCCCCACATTCAAGGCTCACCCTGCTACCAGATGACTTTTCCAAAGCACATCCCAGTTCTATCATTGCTGGCTCTGCTCCCTCTTGGCACCCCACAGACTGGTCCCAAGCTCCTCACCTGCTTCACTTTCACTTGTCTCGAATCCCTCCTTTTCAGAGTCTAATTCCACCTTTGCCACACTGTCAGAACTGTAGCTAAGCCTCCTTCCTCCTGGTCCTTATGGCTCTTGGTGCTTTGCTGTTGATGACCTGTACTGCCTTGACACATGAGTACATATGCTGTCTTATTTCTCTAGTCACTGCCAGGCTCTGGATGGCCGGGGCAGTCTTCTCTGTTCTTATGACCCCTTGAATTTGACATCATGGAAGATCATGGAGCACAGGATTCAGAGCACAGCAGATATACCTGATTTCTAGTTTTGGCTCTGCCTCTTTGCCCCCAGCATCCAAGCTACTTTAAATTTTCATGAACTACTATTGAGCCATTTACAGGAATAGAGATGATAGTAGCACCTACTTCATATGACTGTTGTCAAGGTAGAGTCTCAGGGTTCAGTAGTTGGTGGTTGTGTTGTTGTTGCTACTCCTAGTGGCAGTACTACTATTACTTATACAAGATATTCAATAAATACTTGGTAAAGTGACTTGAATATGAACAAATTGATCATTGCCAATCATAGACATAAACCTGGGGGTAGTCAGTTAGAACTCATGAGGTCACCAGCACATAATCCATGTGTGAAGAGGTCACAAACAAGGAAGCAGCAACCGCTAAGGCTTTTAAAGGCTTTTCCTAACCAGATCGGACATCTCATGTTCCTGGGACAATAGGGGAGTCCAGGCCCTGGATGGCACGCAGCTCCAGCAATTTGTGGTTATTCCAAATATGTCAATTTCAGTTATGGGTGGGTAGGAAGGCAATGGTACTTTCTTCTAAGGCTGTATCCACAAATGTTAGAAATAGTCACTTCTAGAACTTTGGGGATATAGCTGTGTTTCTAAATCCTGATAAATTCTGGCCAACAATCTAGGGGTTTTCTAGTCACTTCGTTTAAGTCACTTGGCTAACCTGACATAGCTGCTTCTTCAGAGTCAGAAACAGCAGGACAATTAGGGCAGCAGAATTTCTGGGTAGCTCTTGGGAAAAAAAAAAAAAAACAACCACCAACAACAGGGATTGAAATTTGAAATTCTTGGGAAATAGAACCATCTCCTCATGATCCCTGACCAGCAGCTAGGTGCAGATTCTCACGGCCAGACCGAAGCAGATTTGATCCCACCTCTGCCCCCTTCCAGCCATGTAGCCCTGCTGCAGCAGGCATGGGTGTGGGGACGTCCAGGAATGGTGTTTTTATAAAGCCGGTACCCTGCTCCCACTTCCCAGGTGGTTTTGATTGTCAGCCGAGACTGGGAACCACAGCTCGACACAAAAGTGGTGTAAATGGCAGGGCACTTTGGTGAGTAATGCAGCCTCCATCCTCCTCAGCACTGTAGCAGGCGAGAGTAATGTACGAGAATGCCCGCCTCCACTCCGGGACCTGAAGTGACCCGTTGGGGCAGCCTCCTCTCGGCTGGCAGGCCTGGGGGGGTGGTGATGAGCTGCGGGAGCCCTGGGCCAAGCCGACCTCCCCGCAGACGTGGGCTTCTTGCCACCCCGTCCTGATTGGAAAGTCAGGCCAGCCAGCTTGCTCTAGGCGAGGTCGGGGAGCCTCAGGAGAGGCCCCACTGGACTCAGCAGAACTATTTTTCCATCTAGAAGGTCTTCCCACCAGGACACTTTTTGTCCACTTTGCCTGAGATTCCCGTTACCCCTCATTACCTCCTCTGTCTAGCTCTGGTCAGTATTTTCTTTCCCCTTCGGTGTTTGCTCTGTCAAAAATTTAAGGGCAGTTATCATGTCTCTTTAGCCAAGCTATACACATTCAAAGCCTTCTCGTTTTTGCACATAAATCTCAGCCTCCCAGCCCTTCAACACCTACCCATACGTGCTGTGCAGTGTTTGCTTTGGATTAGGTCTTGGAAGTGGAGGAATTTTTCTCCTTAGAATTATTGGCATTGCTGTGCACTTTCTAAGCCTGCCGCAAACACACTCACGCAGGGAATTAAGGAGACACGATCCAGTTTACTGTTGTTTTAAGTACGGCACAGAGCCCTTCAGCCCCCCCGATGGTATCTCTTTAAATTGAATTTGAGGCATGGGCAAAAGTCAACAATGACTAGTGTTTCCATTACTTTAAAGCTTATAAAATATGAAGGATTTTTTTAGAGGCCTAAAACCAAAAAAAAAAAAAAAAAGAAAGAAAGAAAAAAAAAGCAAGTGTAATAAAAACTGACGAGCAGTGCTGTGGTGAGCTGCAAGTTTAATAGGGTTCCAGTGGTTTCCATCCGTGGGCCCCTCCTGAGTGTCTTTGAGTCTCTTTATTGTGCATTCAGAAATTTCTGTCAGTGCTCTTACTTCTCAACAAAACCAATTTCAATCATGCAAAATCAGCCAAAAGGAACAACAACAACAACAAAGGGCAAAACTATTTAAATATTAAATTTAATTCCACTTGTCATTCTGTTCAGTGGCTAGAATGTGAGATCTAAGACCTGTGTCTGCTGGACCCCTCAGGCTGCTAGGTTCCCACATGTCTCTCCTTGGGCTTGAGTGGGATTCCAGCATTTAACGATATGTATCTTTTGTACAACATGGTCCACAAATGTAAGCCAATTACTACATCTTTCAACAGCAGTAACAAAAACAAAAATCCTTTACAGCAGCTGAGGGGAGAACTCATATGTGGGACTTATGAATGACAGCTTATCAGTTTCCATTCCTTCAACAAAATATTTATTGAGGATGTTCTCTGTCCTGGGCAGTGGAGATACTGTGATAAACAGACTTTATAGTTGTGTGTGTGTGTGTGTGCGTGCAGGAAAAATGGTAAGAACGCTGCAGAGAATGGAAATAACAGGCTATGAGAGAGTGACTGGGTGGTGTTTTTTTTAGAGGGGGAATTAGGGA
The DNA here is from genome assembly GCF_905146905.1 of Nyctereutes procyonoides. Taxonomy (NCBI): domain Eukaryota; kingdom Metazoa; phylum Chordata; class Mammalia; order Carnivora; family Canidae; genus Nyctereutes; species Nyctereutes procyonoides. The sequence continues at coordinate 35,807,497 of NW_026575131.1, read as the reverse complement.
CAATCTCTGCAGGAGTGACAATGTGATGCTGGGATCTGTATGAAGGATGAGGTTGAGGGGAGGCACAGGGGTCAGGTTATATATAGCTTGTCCGTCAAGGGATAGGAGTAGAGATTTTACTTGAAGTACAATTGGAGGCCATTGAGGGATTTCAAGCAGTAAGAGATGTAATGTGATTTATACTCTGGTTGCTCCAGCTGATGCAGGGAGGACCAGATTGTGACCAGTGCAAGTGGAAGTGAAGCTAGCAAGGGGGCTCTTAGAAGTGTCAGTTTCCAATGAGTTTAAAACTATCATCTACACTCATTAAGTGAAAAGAACAGGGAATAGGGTTTATCAGTAAAGATAGAGAGAAATGTACCCTGGTCAGGGTACATTTAAAGTTAGAGTCATCAGGGATGGCACGTAGATTGGCCATGGGGGAGTGACTGTGTACGGGAAAGTTGAGGGAAGGAGCAAATGATAACTGCTAGATTTTACTTTAAGGCCTTTGGTTCTACCCTGGCCCCCTTAAGTTTGAGAGGTCTCTTAGACATGTAAGGGGAGAGATAAAAGATGCAATTGGCTCCAAGGGGGTTAGGCCCTGGGCATGAGTCCAAGCTGGAGATAGAGGCTTGGGAAGATTGGCATAGAGATGGCATGTTATAGTAACATAGTCATGTCACCAGTAAGAATCTATAAATGGGGAGGAAGCCCAGTTGGACTGCACTACACTTTTTATTTGCTCATTCTGGTTAGACTGGAAGGTCCATTGTACAAGTGCACATATGGCCACACTGTTGACTGCTCTGAGAGCTGGGACCAGTGACCATGGAATTGCTCATTTCTTCGTCAGCAGGACATTTGGAGATCTGCAAGGGCTGGCTAAAATCATCCCAGTCTGATTTGTGATGACCACCTACTAATGTACCCTAATGTCCAGACCTGGAGGGGAGTTCTCTTAATGTAATCTAGACAATTCTTAACAAGATGAGGGTCAATGTAGGTTAGTTTCCATTCCCGAGAGAGAGAGAGCATGCAAAAGCGAGCTCATGGAAGGAACCTGAGCTGAGCTAATGGGGTGGTGTTTCTTTAATCATTTTAATCTTCTTCTTTGGTCTTCCATGTTTGTGTGGGCTGTTCCCTATCTTTGTTATGCGGTATATGAATTAAAAACTGTCTTTTCATCTTACTTTTTCTTTTTGCTCAGAACTTCTAGAGCTGTGCCAACCTGAGTGTTCAGGTCACTGCAAAGACACTGCTGATTCAGTTTTTTGAACCTAATGAATCTTTATTGGCATTGAGGTCTAACCTTGACACTGTGTGGTGAGTTATGACTTGGCAGCCACTGTCAGGCACTGTGTTCCCGTCTCATTGAAACCCTTTGTAAATAATGTGGGCTGGCTCAGAGACGCTCCCAGCACAGCAGAGTCTATGAGTAATCCTAAAGAATAGAGGAGAGATAGAATGGTAGCCTTAAAGTATAAGGAATACTCAATATTGAATGTTGAAGAGTACCCCCACCCCACAAAAAATTTTTGTTACTGCAGTTTATTATTTTTTAAAAGATTGTATTTATTTATTTGAGAGAGAGAGCATAGAAGAAGAGTTGAGAGGGAGAAGCAGACTCCTCACTGAGTGGAGAGCCCCATGTGGGGCTCGGTCCCAGGACCTGGGATCATGACCTGAGCTAAAGGGAGATGCTTAACCAACTGAGCTGCACAGGTGCCCCAGTCAGTGCCGTTTATTGAAAATAGACCAAATGGGTCTAAAAGTCCATTAACAGTGGTATTAGTTTTTAAAAAATTACATTTCTGGAGGATTAGTGTTGTCAAAACACTTTCAGGGATGATATATATTCTTGATTCAGAAACTCCCAGCAGCACTTCCTTATTTTAGCTTTTGTGTAACCTTTCTCCCTGGTCTTTCTGGCAGAACAAATTCTTTCTGGCAACTTTTCAAAAACTCAACTGCAGGAATGGTAGGCCCTTTGTTTTGCCATCCCAGCGATGAATGTAGAACCCCTTCTTTGTGGGCTGTTGTGGCTGAGGGCTCACCCGAGTAGTGGCCACATTGGGCTTCTCCTTTACCTTTGGTTTACCTTGATCTGAGATGATCATGAGTGTCACCTCCCTGGTCTATGCCACGCCATGAACTCTGTGAGCACAGGAACCATATGTCTTGTTAATCCCTCTATCCTTAGGGCCGCCACATTGCCCAGTGTGTAAGGAGGGGCTTAATGAATATTTATTAAGTAAGTGCTGAGTAGTCCATGAATACAATTGGCCCTGAAGAAACCTGGAATGAACAAATGGATTTAGGTATATGAAATAGCAGATCATGTCCCTTGAAACACAACAGATATATTCCGTAAAAGCTGTTGTAGATTGAGGCAGTCATGTTTACGTCTTTTATAAAAATGTGATATACTCCACACCAAATGATGGAGAGGAAGTGGAGAAACAGGAACGCTCATTCATTGCTGGTGGGAATGAACAATGGTACAGTCATTTCGAAGATAGTGTGGTGGTTTCTTATAAAAGGAAACATATTCTTACTATACAATCCAGAAATTGTGCTCCTTAGTACTTAGATGAGTTAAAAACTTATATGTACACAAAAAGCTGCACATGAATATTTATAACAGTTTTATTCATAATTGCCAAAACTTGGAAGCGACCAAGATGTTGTTCAGCAGTGAATGGATCGACTGTGGTATATTCAGACAATGGAATATTAGTGAGTGTTTAAAAAATGAGCTGTCAAGCTATGTAAAGGCACAGAGGAACTTAAAATACATAATGTGAAGCAGAAGAAGCCAATATGAAAGAACGATATACTACATGATTCCAGCTCTATGACACTTTAGAAAAATCAAAACTATGGAGACAGTAAAATGATCATTGGTTGCTAGGGGTTTGGAGAAGGGAGGATGAACAGGTGAAGTATAGGATATTTTTGGAGTAGGGAGACTATTCTGTATGACGTTACAATGGTGGGTATGTGTTATCATATTCATAAAATGTACAAAACACAGGATGAACCATAATGTAAACTATGAACTTTAGTTAATGGTGTATTGTCTCATCAATTGCAACAGATGTAGCACAAAATGCAAGATGTTAGTAGATGTTGTCTGCATGTCTATGTGTAGTGGAAGTTGAGGTGGTATATGGAAGTTCTTGGCACTTTTCCCTCAATTTCTCTATGAATCTAAAACTGCCAAAAAAAAAAAAAGTCTAGGGGGTATCTGAGTGGCTCAGTTGGTTAAGTGTCTGGCTCTTGATTTTGATTCAGGTCATGATCTCAGGGAGGTAGGATTGAGCCTTGCATGGGCTTAGGATTGTGGGATCTGAGCCCATGCTCAGCGAGAAACCTACTTAAGGTTTTCTCCCTCTCCCTCTGCCCCTCACACCTCTCTCTCTCTAAAAAACAAAAATGAAAAATAAAGTATATTTTTTCAAAAGTAATAATGCTGTAGAAACATAAGGAGTTGCAAGGAGAGGGTTGATCATGCCTTTTTGTCATTGGTGTTACCAAAAAAAATATATTACTTCTATCTGAACCCAGAATTCATAAAATTGTTTCTTTGTGAAAAGGAATATGTGGTTTCATTTAAGTAAAGGAAATGTTGTCTCTCTGAAGCCATGGCAGTAAGAGGCATCGATTGTGGCATCTTGGCATTAACATTCAGTGTTCAAGTGTGTCGCTTGGGCAGGCCACTCAATTTCTTCTGGCTCTAGTTTCATCATCTGTAAAATTAGGGCAGTAATGCCTGAGGATACTTAAAATCAGAGGCCTGTGGAAGGATAGGAGGGGTGCCTCACAGCCCTTGAACAATCTCCTGAAATGTGAGGCATCCATGGGAGAGCTGCTGGGGCAAGGCGCCTCCCTGCTGGCCCATGGCTTTCTTATCTGAAAAATGACTGTGTTGTTCTCTCCAGCCCTGGCCATGCAGTCATTCCTATTCTGGTACTTAGCGTGTGAAATTGCCTGTGAATCAACAACACGGCAAATTGGGTATTAACCAGAAGCAAGCCAGAAGACCAATATGCAGTTATTTAAAGTCAAAAGGTAGAGGGAAAAGTTGGAGCATCAAATAAGATACTTAATTTTAATAGTTTATACTTGGTATTTGTTGGATGTGTTTTAGGATAATTTCCTTCATTCCTACCCTCTTGCTTCCTCCCATAAACATTCCCCATATCCTCCCACTCAGTTACCCCTTTGTATTGTCTGAGGAGTCCCCAGGAAATAATATGGGGTAGAGAGAAAGATGAGGAAGTATATTTAGTATATTCATAACATATGCATTATAGGATAAATGACCTATTTTTTAAACATTTTATTTATTCACAATGAGCCCAAGCAGGGGGAGAAGCAGAGGGGAAGGGAGAAGCAGGCTCCCTACTGAGTTAGGAGCCTGAGGTGGAGCATGATCCCAGAACCCTGGGATCATGACCTGAACCAAAGGCTATACCATCTGAGCCACCCAGGCTCCCAGAGATATCACCTCTTAGTAAATTGAATACATTGCACCAGATTGGAGAAACTAATAGATAAGGATTCGAGATCTTTCCTCAAATTAGTCATTTAAGGTCACAAGTTCAAATGGGACATATTGCTTCCTCCAGGATTATGTTGCTTCTCATCAGGTTAGGAGTAAATCACACTATACAGGATAATTGAGTTATTATTTCCAATGTTCTCTGGAAATTAAGACCTGGGAGATAAATGTAATGGGAGGGGCTGCTTAAACATTGCACTGGTCCCTGCAGGATAGAATTTAGTAGGCACTGATTGTGTTTCTGTGTGTGCTACAGTGTAGAGATGTAAAAAAAAAATTTATGTCATGCTACGGAATGTATCATGTGGGGGTATTTCCCAAGGCATACCCCCTGGGAATGCAAGTTCCTAGCAATACTCTGGGAACGAAGAGTTCTATAGTCAAACATGTTTGAGAAACGATTGTAGCTCCTAGATAGCTTCATGATGCCATTAGTGTGAAGTCCTCGATGTCCTGCAGGAAAGGGGTCTTTAGCTTTGCTAAAGCTGAAGATGGCATTTCTCAAACACATGGTATTGATGATAGTACCCTTTTGTGTGTAACTCACCCATGATTATCTGGGCTAATACTATAGTATCCCTGGCATAGATTTGGGGGTGCAACTCCAGACCACAGAGGACACATAAGAGTTGACAGAAGGTGGACCTACTCAGATCTGTGCTGTAGAATTCTAGTGGCAGGTGGAAGATGGAGTGGGAGGAATGACATGCATTGGAACACCATTATGTGAACTGAAGATGTGCCAACGGAAAAATTATGAGTATCCTGGATATGTTTTCAGAGACCTAGATCAGGAGTCAGCAAATGATGGCCCATGGGCCAAATCTGATCAATCCACCACCTATTTTTATAAATAAAGTTCTATTGGAACACAGCCACACCTGTTCCTTTACATGTTGTCTTTACATTATAAACAACAGTATTGAGTAACTGTGGCAGAGAACATGTAGCCTGCAAAGCCAAAAATATTGACCATCTGGCCCTTTATGGAAACATTTATTGACTCCTGATCTGGGTGGTTGGTTGGGTTGGTTTTGTTTTTGCAAGGGTAAGAGAACTATTTGGGTTTTTCAGTTCCATTTTCTTCAAACAGATGAATGAAAAAAAAATGTATAAATAGAATCCCAAATATCACATTCTAGGAGTCTGCCCTAACTCGAATGTTGAATATAAAGCTTTCTCAGAACCAAAGACCTGCCTTCCTCTCTGGCTGGCTTTGGTATCCTTTGTCTGGTGGGACCCAGGCAGCAGGGACATCAGAAGGCCACTTGTACCCTTGACAGTCCTAGTGCCAGAAGCTGTATCACAATCTGAAGGAATTCAACTGCTGTTTCCGGTTCCTCTGAACCCAGTTGCCTCTACATAATGTTTATGCTGGCAGATGTTGCCTGCTGCCCCTTGGAGAGCAGATTTCTATACATATTCCTTGGGGCACATGTATTTATAGACCATTTATAATGTAAAATCTTGTGATGATAGAGTATGTGTTGTTCCAAAAGGTAGAATGGTACCATTCAATTCCATCAACCCCGCAAGACAGATTGACGTGGCCCATTCAAGGCAGGGGCTGCCCAACATCCAGTATATATTTTATTTTGTCTTGTCTCATTCATATAGCTATCCAGAAACTTGAAAATATATTGTTTCCATGGTGCTTGAGAATCTATCAGAGTTAGCAAAAGGAGAAGGAGAAGGAGAAGATCTATTAGAATTGCTAATATTTGTCACTTTATTTGTGGTAGCATGTACTTTAAAAATCCCATATTTTCAGGGAGCTGCACACAAAACATAAAATATATGATATTTCTTGGCTGTGAAACATTCCAGTGAAAATGTTCACCATCCAATCCTGATTTGAGTATTTGTTTTTATGGCAAGTTAAGTACCAGCAAAGAATTCCACAGCTTATAAAATAGGTGGTCATAAATGAAATGCAAAAGTTGACGCGGAGCCTGTGAAATGAATTGAAAACATCGCATACCTGGCTAGAAGGTCTGAAATCATGAACAGGTTTGGCAGAGCAGCTTTGGGTCTTCATATTCCCCCCAGGGTTGGACTGGTTTTGAATTCTCACTGCAAAAGGCAGTTATCTAAGAATGGTGGATTTTAGACTCCATTCAGCTTTTGGGATTTTGCTTATGGGAATATCCACTTTATTTTTTTTCATTTGAGAACCAGAAAATACAGTTTACTCTGTGATTTCAGGAGGGACAGAGACATATATATATAATCAATGGCATCCACGATGTTTGTAAAATTTATTTTTAAAACCTGTAGGAGGCAGCTTATTGTAGCTAAAGAAATCTTTACATTTAAAAATAAGACTGCTGTAGATTATTTTTAAAAGACTAGGCTTGTGGTCTGGTTCTTCTGTGAGCCAACTGGCTCTGTGAGGTTGGGTGGAGTGAGCTTCAGATTTTTCTCTGGTATAATGCAAATGGGAGTATTTGCTTTACTGGCCTCCCAGTCTTATGACAAGTATCAGGAAAGACAGACGCAAGAGGGATCTAAGGGATGTAAGCTAGTTTTTGAAAATGCTAGGCAGATTGTTCTCTGTGGGAAGGCTTACAAAGTCTGTTAGAATCTTATGTATGCGAATGTGTGTGTTTATACATATATACACTCCAGTCATCGTGTAAGTAAGCCTACTTATGGCTTATGAAAACCAATCATTAATATGGCATAACTGCTACAGTGGACATTGTCCTGGATTGTCCTGGACAATTAGGACATGCTCAACACCATTCATAGATGGTTTCTAACCCTTGCAACGACCCTATGATTAGTAGGTATCTAGTATTAGTTTTCTATTGCTTCATAAGAAAGCAACACCATTTATTATATTATCTGTAGATCAGAGGTCTGGGCACAGCATGGCTAAGTTCTGTGCTCAGCATCTTACCAGTCTGAAACCAAAGTGTTGGCAGGGATTTCAGTATCATTGGAGATTCGGGGTTCTCTTCCAAGCTCATTCAGGATGTGGACAGAACCCAGTCCCTTGAAGTGATAGGACTGAAGTCCCCATTTCTTGCCAGGGTTGTTCTTGGCTTCTGGAGACCACCCTTAGGCCTTAACCACCTGCCCTTCTCACAGTATGACAGCTTACTCCTTCAAAGATGGTAGTGAATCAGTCTCTCCCATTTCTGCTTACAAAACATCTTGTATAATGTAACCTCCTTGAGAGAGTGGCTATCCCATCAAATTCACCAGTGTTGCTCACACTCAAGGGAAGGGGATTATGCAGGATGGATTGACCAGAGAATGGGCATCTTAGGGTACCATCTTAGATTCCTGCCTATCATATACCCCTGTTCTGCAGATGGGGAGAAACTCTCAGAGAGCTTATATTCCTAGCCCAGAGTCATAAAGCTGGTAATTACAAAGCAGGGACTCAGCTACTAATAGCCTTCCAGGCAGGTTGCACCTTCATATTATACCAAGTGGGCTGTCACAATGTCTTCAAGAAAGCACTGGGTGAGGATACCAGAACATCTGTGCATATTGAGCCTTGAGACAACTGCAGTATAGACCAGAGCTCCTCAAATTGTGGACCATGGATGGGCTGGTGTTGGTTCAGGAACTGTTTAATACTGCAATGAATTAAGAAATTGAGAGCAAGTGGTTAAACATATTTATAACGATATGACATTGCTGGGACATTGAGCACATTATACTTTTGTGCTTTACAGGAATATTGGACTCCAACCCATTAGAACACACACACACACACACACACACACACACACACACACACACACCAGAATAAAAACAAAACAAAAAATACCCCAAATTTGGCCTTTAACCCCTGATAGCATGAGGAATCTTGGTGTTAGAGCACAGCTTATAGGTCCTGTTGTCATCAAATGGCCCTGATGCCATTCGCTCTGGAATGCACCTGGGCAATAGGGCCACCTTGGTTTCCTGGGTTAAAAATAGCAGCTGAGATCTTTGAAACTTTTCTGGCCAGTGCTCTTGCACCTTGCTTCTTGCTTAGCCATGCCTCAAAATACTTCTACTGACTTTTCAACATTTTGGGGTGCCTTCTGAGTTGGGATATTCAGAAGCCCCTGATGGTTATTACTGTGTCATTGTTTTCAGAGTTCATAGAAAAGCTGTCTTGCTGGCCTGCCCAATGGTCAGAGTTGGTTGACAAGATTGTCTCAAGCTTCTTTTGGTGACAGGTCACCAGAACCCACAGGAGACAGGACTGGTAAAAATTAGGATTTCATGGTGAAGCAACAGAGGTGTGTGATGGAGCCTACAGAGAGAGGTTGGGGCCAGGTGGTTGGGGCCAGCTGCCCCCCGTCACTTACCTCTGCTGCCCTGCCTCCTACTGCACTGTCCTGTCCGAACCCTGGCTTTCTTTGGGTCTCTGTGCACTGTTGACAATGACAGCTACAACCCCTTTCTCAAATTCATGCTTTCCTTCTAATGTCCCACAGGGTTGAATGAGTATCTCCAAACCTCAATTCCAAATTCTCAGGGAGGAGCATCTGAGGAGCCCAGTTCGGTCAAACGTCTGCTCTTGAGACAAGATTGATTAGGACAATATGGTGTCTGGGTCCCCTCCGCAGGGTGTTTGACCCGCTCTCAGATGGGAATCACGGGCTGGTCAGACCCTGCAGAATGCCTTTTAAATCCGCCCATGTGTAGACTTCAAGAGGACACATTAACATTCTCTCCGTGTAGGGTATGTTGATTAGCTTCCTAAAAAAAATAATTAGTGAAGACCTTTTTGACACTTTGTAGCTCAATCATTGTCTGAAACATGGTCCTGTTTTCATTAAGACCAAATATCAAAACAACAGGGACACACAATTTTATCTTCCTGAAAAATCTCTCCCTTCAGAATAGAAAGACCTTGGGCGACATCTAATTATTCCTGTGCCTGTTAATTTGATAGCTTGAAAAATGTTTGTAGTCTTTAAGAATGTCTATGGAAATTTCCTGTCCCTGCCACAGATCAAATTGTTTAAATGATGGACGGCAATTTTATATTGAACTGTGATAATAGTATCTCATTTGCTGCTACTTAAGTGATTTCTTTTCCTCTTAACACATGTAGGTCAAGTTACTCCTTCAGTCTAAAAAAATCGCGAATAAAAAAGGATGGCAAATGGAAGAAAGCCAATTATACAACAATTTTAGGCATTTGGAGCAAGACCATTGCATTTCCCAATATTGATTATTTTTTCGCTTGATTACAGTGACTCTCCTCAGCTCTTTATTACAATATAGATCGTAATTCACAGACTGCATTTGTTCTAAACTAAAATAAGTGCAGGGAAGTGGAATGAGGAAGGTGGTGAATGAAAAGTAAATTTTTTGACATCAATGAATAACCATTGAGTAAATAATCATATTTAGCTTTACTAAGCATTGTGTTTGACTAATAACATATTGAACTCCCCTTGTCAGAGAAATTCGAATTTCTTAATATGTACCATCTCATGCATAATCCCCGTTATTTTCTATAGTAGATGGAAGATAAATTTTATGTTATTTCTGTCTGATAGGGGAGGAATGGAGAAATAAGAGACCTGGCAGCAGTTGCTGAGTTTTGTGATCTGTAATTAGAAGAGAAACTTGTGTTTCCCAAACCTAAGCTCAACTTACCAACTCATATTGTTGGACTTCTTTGAGTAAAGGAGGGCTACCTCAAATATGCTACAATCCCATGTACCCTTTGTGGAGTAGTCAACAGACACGTGAGTGGTTTCTGGGTTCAGTATACTCCACTATATACGCTGAGCAATCAGGAAAATTCTAGACCTCAGGGGGCCTTTGTTCCAGCAGATAAGGTATGTCCATAAATCTTTAAAATAAAACAAGAAAGAAAATGTGGAGTGACAAGAGGAATAGGCAGATAAAGAAGTTCTGAGGAGGGAACCATTCATTCCAACACCCATGTGTTGGGTGCTCCACGGAGACTGGGCGCTGTATGCTTTCATATTTTTTCACTCATTCATTCGCTCATACACTCAGCCCCTACTAACTTGCCAGAGGTTGGCAAAATCTAGGTGGACAAGATAATCTACCATCCCAGAGATCATCCTGATAAGGAGAGGGATAGGGCTAGAGAAAGTTGAGAAGAATCATTCGTTGCTGACCAGACACTGCTGGAACATCACCATGCAGGGAGGGCATTGCTCACCTAAGCCCTGAGCATGCGGCGGTAGACAAGCCCAAGGTATCCAGGGGTAGTAGGAGGGATGGGTCAGCTCTGTGGCCATGTTTTCAGTTCAATATAGATGAAGCGTGTCTCTCAGCTCAGTACAGATTTGTCAGATATTCCATTGAAAGGGTTCTGGGGCCTTAGAGTAAGGACCTATTCATTCTGCTTTGGAGGGTTTAATGAAGGTTTCACAGAGCGGTGAGCAGTTGGTATTTGATGAAGGTATTGAGGGAGGAATAGGAGCTTGCTGGGCAGGGATGAGAGGAGTCTAGCCAGAGGCACCACCTCTGGAAAAGACACACCTGCTTTTTACGAGTTTGGATAGCACGTAGCGCTCAATGATTACAACATGAGACTTCCTTCTTCCCCTACTCTGCACTTTATTTAGAAAACCTGTCAAAGTGAAAGAGGAGTTAGGCTTTCCTTTTGAGAATTAGTAACCCTAGGGCTGCAGAATACTCAGCCCTGAAACTTGGAAAGCAGATATAAACACATTTTTCCCCCTCATCAGAAAATATGTAAACCTATTAGGGCACAAAGATGAGGGGCTTAAATTGGATTCACAGGAGATATGCCAACTCCACATATGTATTAGATTATTATTATGATTTTTTTTTTTGAAATGATACAGGCTTTTTGCCCATAGAGTAAGGCTTCTTGATGTAACTGCAAAATCAGGAGAGGAAACTCTGAGGAAGGCCTAAGCATTTTACTCTGGAAGCCACCAGCTTAACCATTCAGTGGACACGGACCCTGGATTTTGCACTCAGCTTTCCTTAACTTTCCTTCCGTATCCTTCTTTCCCAGGATGCCTCTTGATGAGAAAAAGGCAGCTGTCTAACTTGGTGCATATTTGCATTATTAAAGATGTTCTCACAATTATGGTTAAGGTTCTTAGAAGAGGCTACCATGCTTATAAAGCGAAAAGTCACCTCCCAATGGAAGGGTGCTCTACATCCAAAGCGAAGAGCAGAGAAAACAGGGAGACAAAGCAAATGTGGTGGCAGGAATCCAGGCACCTGCCAGGTGGAAGTCCTCGGGAGTGATGAAATGCTTATTGACTTAGAATTCATGCATCCTCCCCTGTTCACACTTGATAAACTGCCAAGTCCAATTCTCTTAGTACCAGCTCACCTATTCCAATAATCTTGTCCTCTAATAGCTGTCCAGTAATATTGCTTAGAGTTGTTTGTTTTTTCAATTATGGACTAAACCAATATTTCTGCACACTAAATTGTGTTCAATGAACTCACTTCCTTGATCCTTCATCAAAGACAATATTTCTTTAAAATCAATGAAATTACCGAAGAGCAGATTCTCTCTTGTGAGTATTGGTTCTGCCCTCAACCTGCTGTGGGTACTGGGGGTTCTCTGCCCATCGGGCACTCATGTGCCCCTACCTTGTGCCAGGTGCTCCCAACTTACTGTCTCCAGGGATGTTGTTGTCAGCCCCGAGTGGCCTTCCTGACAGCTGCCATCTATAAAGACAGGAGCTGCAGTGTGTAGTTCTGACTACCCCTAACCTGATCACTAGACGTAGCTATCCAAGTTCCTGGTACAAAGGGAGTGCAGGCATCATGGGAAATGCTATCCCGCAGTGTACCTAAAAACATCATCCCAGGGGATTAGGGCAAGAGAGCCCTGACCCTATCCCTTACCCACTAACTCAGTACCTGGAAGAGCTCCTTCTAGTCTCTTAGTTCCCTCCACCTTTTTAAAGATTTTATTCATTTATTCATGAGAGACAAAGAGAGAGGCAGAGACACAGGCAGAGGGAGAAGCAGGCTCCATGCAGGAGCCTGATGTGGGACTCCATCTGGGGACTCCGGGATCATGCCCTGAGCCAAAGGCAGATGCTTAACTGCTGAGCCACCCAGGCATCCCTCTCTTAGTTCCTTTTTAAACCATGCCAGCTTGCCTTTTTGCATAAACTTATCTTGCCAGGGCCAGGATCTTACTTCAGCATCATGTCTTCCCAGACTGTTCTGGGTTATATTCCCTCTGGCCTTTTGGGGCTTTATAACACTGTTTCCCTCTTTCCATGTCCTTGACTTTGTAAGACTTGGTATTCTTGTCTTAACTTATTTTATTAACAGTTATTATTATTTTAATGTTTATAAAGTCACCATGTATGAATGTTACCTGTAACATTCATCCTATCCAATAGTAGTTATTTGGTTAGATACTTATTTCCTTTACAATTTTGTGCAATCGCATTCTTCAAGAGATAGGACGGTGTCTTATTGGTCTTTACTTAATAGATAATGGTTGAAGTTAACTTCTTTTGAGAGTCAGGGAACAGGAGAGAGGGGGAGACAGACAGAACCCAGGAAAGTCACTGGTCTCTTCTGGTTTGTGTAAACCTTAATTTTCAGCATGTAACCAGCTTGTATCGTATCATCAGTTTAATCATTAGTGTATGTGTCCTGAAGCAAGCTAATATCTGGGGGTGTGGTTCCCTTTATATAAGCTTACTTGCTATGTTACTCATCCTGCTTCCATTCTCCCCAAATAGTGACAGCTAGATCAACATTATAGAAATAATCACAGATAGTATATCCATAATATCAGTGTCTCAGGTCTATCCTAGTTCACTGAAAGTGTTGTCTTTTTCCTCCACCCAGGCCTGAGACTTTATGAAGGAACATTATTCATTTGTTCTTTCTTTCTTTCTTTCTTTCTTTCTTTCTTTCTTTCTTTCTTCTTTCTTTCTTTTCTTTTTCTTTTCTTTTCTTTTTCTTCTTTTCTTTTCTTTTCTTCCTTTCTTATTTTTAAAATTTTTTTTAAAAATTATTTATTCATTTATTTATTCATGAGAGACACACAGAGAGGCAGAGACATAGGCAGAGGGAGAAGCAGGCTCCCTGCAAGGAGCCTGATAGGGGATCCATCCCAGGACCCCGGGATCACTCCCTGAGCCAAAGGCAGATGCTCAACCACTGAGCCACCCAGGTGTCCTGGAGCATTGTTCTTTAAAAACAAAAAACAACAACCCTCTAATATAATTTCATGACACAAACTTTTTTTTTTTTTTTTTAAAAAAGCAGTTTAGAATAGGAATAAATTCAGTCTGTTGGTGGGTGTCACAGAGAGCCACAGCTGTGCTGGGGAGCCATCTGCGTGTTGTTCAGGGTTGCACACACCACCTCAGGTGCTGTGGGACAGGCCAAGGGCCTGTGCTTTCCTCTGAATCTCCTTCACCTTATCCAGCCACCATGGCCAGGGCACCCTGGCCTCTCACTGTCCTGGGGTACTTCTCCTCCAGCACCTCTCTGAACTCACGTAGGATGAAGTTCAGTCCTTACACCGAGGGCCTAGGTATTGCCCCCACACTGGCCCCTGCTCTGCTTTCTGCCCTGCTCTCTCCAGCTCTCTGCCCCAGACCAGCATGCCCTCTGTTCCTGAAGCCCATCTGTCTTCTTTTCTCTGAACCTGTGTATGTCCTAAACATCTTGTAACGTGAGATCAAAATCCATCAGCTCTGCCTTCCTGGCCTCAGTCGTGGGATTCGACACTCCTGCCCTCAATTCTTCCACCTCTTGAATTTGAGATCTGCAGATAGCATCAGGGGTAATTATTTATCGTTGCCAGCTATGACGATAAATTCCTGGGATGCAGAGACTGTCACACATACTTTTTTTAGCTCCCTTCAGTGCCCGGCCACTGTCTGGTTCTTTGTATGTAGTAGTCGCTTAATAAATATTTGTTGATAAGGGAAGGGAGAAGAAATGTGTGGGAGATATCAGAAAGGGACACAGAACATAAAGACTTCTAACTCTGGGAAATGAACTAGGGGTGGTGGAAGGGGAGGAGGGCGGGGGGTGGGGGTGAATGGGTGATGGGCACGGAGGGGACACTTGACGGGATGAGCACTGGGTGTTATTCTGTATGTTGGTAAATTGAACACCAATAAAAATTAATTTATAAAAAAAAATTAAAAAATATTTGTTGACTAAATAAATAAATAAATAAATAAGCAAATATTTGTTGATGGTTTCATGTCCCTTAAGATGAGCTGTTCTTAATTAATTTAATAATAGAGGCCTCCCCCCCCCCCCTTAATGGAGCACACAAACAATAGGGAAATCTTTTTGGAATGAGGTGGGATATAAATAAACAGTAATAAGTTATTATAAGCCTTCCAAAATGTTATTGCTAACCTATGATCTCTTCCTCCATTTGGTGTTTTCTTTCCCAAGAAGTGAGAAAATTTTTAATTAGCGCTATTTGTATATTAGCTCCGGATCGACCTTAGAATTGAGCTAGATGCCATGAAGCTGTAATTCTTAGACTACAGTGGTTGAATGTTCAAAATATAGCACACTTCTAAGGATCATTTTAATATATTTAAGTTACTTTTATCTGCGTAATATTTATTTAGTGTCTCTTGTCACATTTATTGCAAGTGATAGTAATTTAGCTAGTTCATCTGAAATGGGTTGTTGTGCCAAAGACACATAAAAGATCCGAATTAAGAACCTAGTAAATAAGTAAGTGAATCTTTAAAGGAGATTAGAGGGATCCCTGGGTGGCGCAGCGGTTTGGCGCCTGCCTTTGGCCAAGGGCGCGATCCTGGAGACCCAGGATCGAATCCCACATCGGGCTCCCGATGCATGGAGCCTGCTTCTCCCTCTGCCTATGTCTCTGCGCCTCTCTCTCTCTCTCTCTCTCTCTCTCTATCATAAATAAATAAAAATTAAAAAAAATATTAAAGGAGATTAGATCTCTCCACAGACTGGCCCAGGATGAGAACTTTCTCTCTCTCGGTGGTGATCGGCAGGTTGTACTCGCTAACGGGGCAAGTACCAAGGAGTCGTCTTCGCATGCTTTGAAGAATATCAGACGACAATACATATTTAATTCCACCCTAGTATACGAAAAACACCTTTTTGTGGGGGTTTGACAGTTTTATTGAAATATAATTCACATTCCATAGAGTTTACCCACTTATGAAGTGTACGATTCCATTGACTGTAGCCTATTTACAGTTGTACAACCATCACCACTATCAGTTTTAGAACATTTTCATCCCCTTTAAAGAAACCCAATATCTTTATGCATACAATATGCAGTCTTTTGTGACTGACTCGCTTTATTTTACTTAGCATGTTTCCAAGGTTTATCTGTGTAGTGGCATGAATCAGTATTTCATCCGTTTTTATTGCTAAATAATATTCATCACAGGGATATACCACAGTTATCCATTCATTGCTCGATGAACATTTGGCTTGTTTCCACATTTTTGGGTATTTTTTTTAAAGATTTTATTTATTTATTAATGAGAGAGTGAGAGACAGACAGACAGAGGCACAGGCAGAGGGAGAAGCAGGCTCCATGCAGGGAGCCCAATGTGGGACTCGAACCTGGGTCTCCAGGATCAGGCTCAGGCCCTGGGCTGAAGGCGGCACTAAACCGCTGAGCCACGTGGGCTGCCCACATTTTTGGCTATTAATGAAGAGCAAAGCTATGAACATTTGTGTATAAGTTTTTGTGTGGATATAGTATTTTACATTTCTAGAGTGTGTACATAGGAGGGAATTTACTGGGTCATATGGCAAGTGTGTGTTTAACCTTTCTGGAGAACTGCCAGATTGTTTCCCAAAGTAACTATCATTTTACATTACTGGGAACATGTTTAATCTGAGAAAATGCAATCACGTAATATGTTAGGGGGTTTTTACATTTGCACAATAGTGCATTAGTTCACATTTCTGAGTTTCTCCCATTGATATTTTTTTTCTAACAATTTTATTGGGGTATAATTGACATCCAGTATGATTCGCCCATTTTAAGTGTGTGATTCAGTGACTTTAGTAGATTTGCCAAGTTGTGCTTGTATCATAATGTGGTAATTGACACACATCACATTGTCTGGGCATTTTCATCACAGCAGTAAGACTTCTCTTCCCATTGTCATTTATTTGATCTGTCCTTACTCATTTAATGTTGTGATTTTCTGGCACAAGTGATAGCTAAGCCAAAGGGCTCAGAAAACTTCATGACTAACAACATAAAACTGAGACTCATATCAACTTAATTTTATTTTTTAAGTCTGAGTAGGTTCACAATCTCATACTGCAATTTTGAAACCCAGAAAGTCTGAAAATTGAGAATTTTTCATAACTCATTTGATGGAGAAGCTTGATCTGAACTGACAAATGGATATATTTAATATTTATTTGTTCTATTTAATGTGAATAATCATGTCTTAAGAAATATTAATATTTGATAATGAGGTGCTGCCCCAGGTCTCACTGAAGACTTATGATAAATATGGATAATAAATATGTGTCATTTTCTTTCAAAAATCCAAATAAACTGAACTAGCATAGCATACCTGGCCCCAACAGTTTTAGATGTGGTCTCTTGGACCTATTTTTGGTTTTAGCAACCAGCACCTCAGAGCCTTTGCACTTGCTGTGCTGCTGTTCTTCTTCCTGGAAAGTTCTTCCTTCACATATCCTTTGGGCTCCTTCTTGTTATTCAGGTATCAATTTTGTAGAGATTCCTTTCCTGACCACCCCAGACATTTGTACTGCTGTCACCCCCTACTGCATTGCCTTGTCTTATAATCTTTAGGATACTTATCCTCACCTGATACAACCTAACACTTTTTTTTTAAAGATTTTTATCTCTTTATTCATGAGAGACACAGAGAGAGGCAGAGACATAAGCAGAGGGAGAGGCAGGCTCTGTCCAGGGAGCCCGATGTGGGCCTCGATCCCAGCACCCCAGGATCACGCCCTGAGCTGAAGGCAGATGCTCAACCGCTGAGCCACCCAGGCATCCTAGGATCCTAACACTTTTGTTCCCTTGTTTGCTATCTGTGTCTCTTCTGACATAAGCCCCTTAAAAGGTGTTGATTCACTGAGATGCCGCTGACGAGGCCCTGAGCAGTGCAGTGTGAGCACTACACCTCCTGCCTCCTGCAGCCGGTCCCTGCTGGCATGATGGCTGCTACTGAGCCAATTCTGCTTGGCTCACCCATGGAGAGAGAGCTGGTTTTGACCTAACGAGTGCTGGTGGGGAGCTGCTACCTACGGCTTCTGCCTCTCCCAGTGCATCAAAAACTAAACATTTGGTCTTCGCTCTTGTGCCAACCTTCTGTCACTGTAGAGATGGAGACAGGAAGTTCTTTGAGTGGTTTCCAGGCCCAAAAGGGAGGACCACTCAGCACTGAGAGATATTAAACAATCATAAGCCTTCAGATTATCTTCTTTGCTTCTTCCAAGCTAGATTTTCATCCATGTTTTTGGATGAGGAAGAAAGTTGTGACCAAAGTTAGTCTGCTCTTCTCTGGTCAGATAGATGACAGGCATGCTTTCTGATATAATGCACAACATAGGAGAATGTGTAATTTCCTCTGTTCTAGCTCTTTGCTCCTCTATTTATACCTGGTTTTAAAGCAAAATGCTCATGAAAGTCAAGGTCCAGTCAAGACATCCTGGCCTCAGTTTATTTGCTTATTAAATTTAAATGTCTTTGCTGAGGGACCAGTTGAGATAGCTGCCCCTGTCCATGGTTCCATGGGGTAGTCTCTTCATCCCTCTGAGACCGTTTCTAATTGGTGCAATGGGGAGGTCATCGCTCTCTGAGGGCTAATAGGAAAGCTTAAATAGACAAACATTTGTAAATTTTGGCACAGAGAAGAACCTTGATCATGTCCATTCCCTTTAGCATCTCCCTAGGATTGCTTGATTTGCTCAAAGTCATTTCACTCCTTCTGAATATCAATGGGGAATTAAAAACCACTGAAGCTCAAATATATTTTGTGAATTTGCTTAAACTATGTAGAACTGCTGATCCTAACTCCTTTTGATTCACAAAGTGGAAATTTGGTTTGGTCAAACTTTGTAGGTCTCTCTGTGTCTCTTTCACAGTAAAAGAAGGAGAGCAGGCAGCAGAAAGCTGAACAAGGAGTGTCGGCATGCTCAATGCTTTGTGCTGAAGACTCCATTCTGTTTGGTCCTGTAAGAGCATTGTAAGAATTACAAGAGTCTGAGCCGTGGGGTATGAGGGGCTGAGGAGGGCTGTGTGCATGAGCAAAGCATGATGAATGTCAAGAGCAAGCATGGTTTACAAATGAGGCATTGCAGAAACATCGAGGGGATTTGAGGTTTTGGTCCTAATTTACTTTTATGTAAAATGGACTTAGGCCTTCAGGGACTCTGTCTTTTCTTCATGAAAATAAAATCCTCCAATCTTGCACCCCTACCATGTGTTCTTATATCTGCTTGTTTTATTGCCATTTTGAAATAAAGTTAAAATTAAGGGTTGACAGAATTGTAGAGAATAAAGCATAAGACTAACTTCCCATAAAAATTCAAACCTTATGTGTAATTTCAGTTCATTACCTGGGCATTAAAAAGGGGAGAGCCAGCTTATCTTTTAAGCTAGCATCTCATCCTTGGAAATTTAAAAATGTGAAGTTTGGTTCCAGAGGGTAAAAATGTCATTTCTTGAATACAAAGAAACATATGAGAATTAGAAGGGAAAAAATAACAGAAAATGAGCTTAAGATATATACACTTTGTGCTGAACCTACGCCTTGGTTTGTTCAGTTCCCAACGCACATAGTGTCATGCCACTGGGGCTGGGTCTCTTGCCACACCCCATGTGTTGAGTTGGAGCTGTCATCTTCTTGAAAGTATTGGTCAAGGTTCAGAGTATTGAAAAAAAAAAAAGTTAAGAGTATCGGCGTCAGGATTTTATTTCTGCATTGTGGGAGGAGGGCCTTTCCTGAGGACATTGATGCAGGGCAGTGGGCTTGTGTAAAATGTTTAGAGACTAGGATCATGGGATTCGTCTTATTTTTCATTATTCATTCTTGATTTCATTTGGAATAAACTTCACACATAAGTACATGTGGTTTACTTTACCGTAGAGGAGGAGTAAAAGCCAGCTTGGCCCTATTTCTCAAGGTCCTTCAAAAGTCACAAATGACCCAAACTATTCGGATTCTTTTTCCCCCCAAGGCTCCCAGTATGTTATGAAGTGAAGAAATGGCAAAGCATAGTTCAAATTGTTTATTTTAAATATTTATATTAAACAAGTTACTGCTTTTTAACAAAGAGTACCTATATAGTATAGTTGAGCTTTTCCCAAGAAAATAAAAGATACAGTAAAAAAAAAAAGTTGTACCTTAGACCGTGTGGTCCAGGAAGGGAATGGTGCAGAAACAGCTTCGCCTTCCAGAGCAGTGGTTTTTCTGTGACTCCACTTGTCATCTCCTTAGGAGGTAAAGTGAAAAGTCTAAGTTTAAGGATCTTTGAATTGGAGGCCTGAGCCCAATGGCTGGTCCCTGGAAAGGATCCTAGAGCTACCCTGAGTTGGGTCTTCAGAGAGCTTCCCAGGACAGTTCTTATTTCTTTTTATTACTAATAAGCATGTTTTCATCCTAAAGCCTTCCTTCACCCTGCATTCCCTTCCTGCTATGGCCCAAATCTCTCCTCCTTCCCTCCCACCATCCTTCCCCCCCCCATTCCCTCCCTTCCTCCCTCCCTCCCTCCCTCCCTCCCTCCCTTCCTTCCTCCCTTCTTTCCTTCCTAGTAATTTGATACAGGAGTCTGGATTTATTCTCCCAAACTCCAGTCCCTCCTCTAACTTTTCTGTACATTGGCCCCTGCCCCTTCCTCTGCTTTGAAATGGTTCTTACACAGTCACCCTGTAGTGCACTCAGTCAAGTTTGGTCAGAAAAGCCAAAAAGCTTTTATGTATTCCAAGTAGGCAAGGATTAATACAGGTAATTAAAAGCTCACTTGATAAATGGAAGAAATGGGGGCATGAGGTTCAGGGAAGTGGCTAAGTGTGTATAGATTCAGGAAGTGCCACGGTCACAGGGAACCACCCCCAATGGCCTTAGCCTCTGTAGACTCAGTGGGTAGTTCTCAAGAAGGCATCTGGGTGACACCAGCAAAAGATAAGTGCCATGGGCTGATGCCCACACACTTGCCCGTGGCTTCAGTTGGAGAATATTGGTATCTCCTGTCTTTGCCTCGCTGGTCTCTCCAGGATCCAATCTGAAGCCCTGCTGGTAAGCGATTCTAGAACATGTGGTTTTTAGGCTTCTGGACACTGCCATAGAAGGGGTAGCTTAGGTGATATTGAGAACCAGCAGGGACCATCTAACACATACCCTGAATCAACAGATTTTCTATCATTACATTCTTTGGTGTTACTGTGAACTTTTACAACACCCACCACCCTTCTTTCCTCTTATGTTCCTCCTGAGTTCCAACTCCCTCTCTGACTATGCCTTTGTGGCACTAGATAATGGTTAATGGTACCCAGCTAGTTACTATTACTCTGTCCATTTCTTTCTCTCTATCCTGTTGGTCTCTGAATTTTGCAGATTTGCTTTAACATGTCTTTTCTCTACAGTCTTTCTCACTATTGCCTTGGATCACTCTCTGAAAAAATGTTAAAAATCTAGATAACTTCAATAATATTTAGTTGCTTTTAACCCTCCACCTTCCTTTTCTGCTATCTCCCTCCATGCAATCCCACCTCTGGGTGTGCCCATATACTGAACTCCTTGCAATGGCCTGAACAGATCATGTTCTCTTTTGCCTTAGGGTCTTCGTACATGCAGTTTTCTCATCTTGGAAGGACCTTCCTGTTGTCTGGGCTTAGTCCTTCAGGTCTCCACATAGAAGAGAAGCCACCTTGTATCCCTTAAATCTGGTCTAGCTGATCCCTCAGTGGGCTTTTTTCTTGTCGAGACTTTATCATGTTGAGTGTGGTTGCCTATTTCTCTGTCTCCTTCCCTAGACTGTAATGTCCTCAAAAGAAGGAGATGCATCTTATAAATTCTATATTCCCAGTCAAACACAGTGCCTGGCATATAGTAGGGTGAATAATTGTCTTTAATTTGTGCAGTGGCTGTATTTTGACTGCTGGCCATGTGCCCAGTGCTGTTTTAAGAACAAAGCAGGTCACCATTTTGTAGGAGGTGGGATGATGACGGTATCTCTGAGGAGGGGTCTTTGGAGCTGCAGAATGAATGATGAGGAAGAGGGGGCAAACATCTGAGGATCTAGGAGAACATCCTTACCTATGAAAACAGGAAAGGTGGCAGAGGTGAGTGTGTGGTGGCTTAGGGCCAGAAAGGTGGCTGGGAGTCTAGGACCAGGGCAAGAGGGGGCCACTCAGGGTATAGGGCCAGATCATTAAGAGCCTCTGAGTCATGGTCATGAGTGATGGGAAGTCTTCGGAGGGTCATGAGTGATGGAAGTCAATAGAGGAGGGATGACATCAAAATTATTCTCCAAGCCCTACCATCTGTGTGGATGGTAGGGCTTGGAGCAGAAGCTGGGGTCCTGTTAGGAGGCTGGGTCTCTAGGGACTTCAACTTTGTGGCTTTGAGTAGGTTCTGCAGGAAGATGATGAATCATGATGGTAAAGATGAGGCATACATACGACTTGCTGATGGGTCGAGATATTTGTGCAGTCAGTGGCATTAAATTGAGCAGTTTCCCTGCATCAGTCTTTCCTTGTTTCAGATTTATTCCCTTCTACTTTATTTTTTCAACACTGCTTCCAGATTAATATAAAGATGACTTAATGTCCAGAAGTGATCACATCACTCTGCTGCCCAGTCAGACCTCTTCAGCACCCTGCCCCTGTGGTGCACAGGACACAGGATTCCTTTGCCTAGCTCATTGCCCATGCTTACCTGAATCCTACCTGCCTGCCTTTTGGCACCCTCCTTATCTTTATCTGCCCCATTCCAGAACACCTGCAGCTCTGCCAGACACATGGGCTCCTACCTTTGAGCCTTTGTTGATTCCTCCCTATCCTTTCTCTTGGCCGTGTGGCTAACTCACATTCATCTTTTAACCCAAGCTCATGGTCGCATCATTTATGAAACCTTCCCTATGGTTTCCTGTACCCTGGTAGGGTTGTCTGCTCCCTGCTTTGAGGTTTCATTACACTTTACTCTTTCTATGCCTTTGTTTTCCCCACATGTAGAGTTAGGATAATATCTGTGCTTTCTTTTGTGGGATGGTTGTAAGGAATAGCTGGATTAATTGACTTGAACACTTAGAGGAGCTTCACACATGGGGACAGGAGGTGTGAAACTCAATAGCTGTTTGCTCTTGTCACCTGTGTGGTCTTCCTATGACAGCCCACAGCACACTGTCTGATTACTGGCTTCTCCTCCTACCTAGATGACAGATATGCCAGTTGTCTTCATGGCTCAAGCCCTGGCATAATTCTTCTGATATGCTTCATCATCATCATTGTTGCCATTGGCACCATCATCAGCAAAGATAAGAGCTAACATGAATGGACATTTACTGTGTACCAGAACTTTTGTCCAGAGTACTCTCATGAAATACCTAGAGCCAGATTTCAGAGTCAGGTTGTCTGACTCCAGATCCTGCTCTCTGGTCCAAAATATGTTGCCTCCTGACCCCCTCCTGAAGTTGCCTGGTAAACAGTTGGTTGGGTGGATAGAAGGACAGAATAAAAAGAGAATGATTGATTCATTTTCATGAATAAAATTTATGTAAAAGTCCATCTTGAGATGGTAAAGTCTGAATGGACATGGAAACTGTTCTGTGATTTTCCACTTTTAAGGAGAAAGAGAATTTTCCTCCCCTGGCCATCGTCAGAGCCCAGGGGCCAGGAGCTAGCTGCCTACCATGCTTGCTGGCCTATTCCATGTATCAGGTGCCACCTGGCGAAGGAGGTTACTTTGGCAAACAGCTTAATTTCTGTGTTTGTGCCATTCTGAGGACATCAGTCAAACCTTTCAATAAAGTCCCTGGCCTCATTCCATTTTCAGCCTCACTGATCACGGATTGTGCTGCTGAAGCTGGAAAAGACTGGTGGCTTCTGAAAACCAGTCCTCAAGGAGCAGGTGCACAGCCTTGTGTTTGTGAACACAAAGTTTGGAGTCCTTTCCTTGGCAGCAGAATTAACGTTCACATAACCTCCATGTAACTGTGAACTTGAAGAGTTGTTCCAAGTTCTCCCCATCTGAGCGCCAACCGTGGGAGGCATCGACTCTGTGAGCCTTCCTTGTTACAATCAAGCTGTGTTATGCCTGAACATCTTGTCTCTTCCCCTGCCCCATCACAATAATTTCTTGCACTTGTGCGGAATCCTTTAGGAAATGTTTTGTGACTACATTCTCATCAAATTCACACGTTGAAGTAGAGAGCAAAGATGGTATTATTTCGGTGCCTCAGATAAGAAAACCGAGACTCAGAGCAGTTAAGATTTTCCCAGGTCAGGCAGCTAGTGAGTAGGGTGATCTGGATTCAAACCCTTGTCCTTGGGCTCTGAGACCTGTTCTCATTCTACAGGACCAAAAGTTTCTCGTGGGTCAGGACTAAGTCATGGCGTCCTGAACTTGGTGTCCCTCTCAGTTCTTGGTGCCATTCTGGTTACTTAATGGGTTCCCATCAAATACTTATTAAACCAAGTTGAACAGAAGTGAACTACTCCGAATAGAAACTCTGGAGGACAGATTTTCTCACTGGTGCCAACAGCTTGTTCACAATCCCGTTTCTCCTGAACTGCCCCCCTCAGGAAATTAATGACAGTTCCATTGCCCACAAAGGAAATAGCCCAGTTATCCCTCAACTGAAGAGTCCTGGGGGGAACTTTTCAAGGTTTATGGTTAAGTAGACTTGATTTTGATATTCAGCTAAGCCATTCCCTAGAAGGCTCCATCAGTGGAAGGCCGTTCCATAAAATGCCAGATCATTTTTGGAAGAATTACTTGCCTTCTCTTCCTAATTCCTCCCTGTGGCCATGGCCCTTGGGCAGCCCCTCGAGCAAAGTTTGGTGGTTCTTATCTGCAGTAGCTTTGCACAAGTTGCGCTTGGGCAAATGCAGCCTTCACTGAAGAATGTGGTGGCTTTGCATTGGAGATTGGCCATTCATGTTGATAACAGGCATTAATTTAATCAGTTGCAAATTGATAACAGGTATCTATTGTAGAAACAAAGATAGTTTGTGATTGATTGTGATCCTGTCTTCTGATGTGAGCTCTGGGCTTATTTTGTCTTCTAAAAGTCTGGTGTGGGTTTATGTAATCCGAAGGAGCCAGGAAGGGGTGGAGGGGGAGGAGTGGAGGAAAGGAAGAGAAAGCACCAGGTACATGCTGAATGCATGTGCTGTTTTGTTCCGTCACCTGCTTTCTCTGGAAACTTTATAGATTAGCTTTTATAATCCACTTTGAAATGTTTGCCGTTTTTAAAGCAGAAGCAATCTTCACAGCTTTCAGGCAGAAGGTCATTTTATACAAAATATTCATTCGTGTGCAACAAAGCTTATTTCTTCTACAGGAACAAAGAAATAATGAAGGCTCCTTAAAAGTTGTTTTTCTCTAAAGAAACGATCATCTTGATAGTTGGTGATTTATATGTGTCATTTCTATTGGAATTGAAAAGCAAAAACATTTGTATCAATAAGGATTACCAAATATTAGGAGGCTCTCAGGTATGACTTTGGATTCAGCCTTCTACGGTGGGATGGAAAGAGTTCTTGTTTACTTGTGTCCATCCTTCCAGGTTGTGTACTTTTGCCCTGAGATCTGGTTGTTTCTTAACACATTTTCTTGCTTCTAGAACTTTGTTTGCAATGTTCCCATCGGCTGGAACCCTGATTCAGCACCTTTCTTTGTTCTGGAAGAGCCTCCTGTTCTCCTTTAGAGCACAGCTCTGATGTTACTTCCTCCGGGAAGCTTCCTAGCCCTCTGGCAGCATTCTTTGTCACTTGTCCCTTTGTACTGAAATCCTGTTTTCCTTGTGTGTGGCCGCACCCTTCTTTAAAGCGCCTTGTGTTGTTTCATGGCTCACTGGTGCTATGAGCCCAGCACTTTAGGAAATAGTGATCTGACTAGTCCAGCTACAAAAGTAGCAAAGGTGAATCTGCGCTGTTACAGAGTAGTAAAAATTCCATCTTGAGAGCAAAAGCGAAGGGATTTCCAGGCCAGAAGGAATGAAAATGTAAATTTGAACATTTACTCTTTTTTTTTCACTCACCCCCTCCCCAACTTAATGGTTCTTAAACTGTTGTTTTCTGACCCTTTATTCAAGAAAGGGTGTTTGAAATGAGCTCTGGGAACAAATCAATCTCATTTTGTCCAGATTCCCAGAGATATCTTTCATTTGCTGACAGCATTTTAATGAGGATAGAGATTTTTCATTTTATTCCTGGGATCAATTGAGTTTGAAATCTGTGATGCAGAAAGGACCAGGGTCTTCTCTGTCCTCACAGATGTAGATGGTCAACCTGTTGAGTTTAAGCCCTGCCACATGATATGGTGCTAGGAACACACTGATGGGCAAAAGGAGTAACTTCATTAAACTGTGGCCCTTAAAGCAAAAGTGGCTGACTCTAGTATAAGGAAAAGATGAACCGTGCCACACTTGGTATGATTGTCCCTGGAATTATCATGTCTTCTTGATGGTTCTGTTTGTTCTTCTAACACTAAGTTTAGTGCTTGTTGGATTTGAAGGAAGACTCACATGGTCTCTAACTCTGGTAGTCTCCACAATTCAATCCTTAGGTCCAAGCGAACCCTTGGCACAGCCCAAAGCCATATTAATGGTTATAGATTTTCCTTAGAAACCCCTCAGTTGACTTTAACTCTATTTTTTTTTTTTTTGAGAAAGAATTATGTGTTCATTCCAGAAAAAAAAAAAAGCAATAAAAACACTGGTCTGATTATTAAATGTGTTGTTGCAAAATGTTAAATGAAAGCCACAAAATGTATTAAGTGCTTTGAAATCTTTGTTAAATTCCAATATCCCATTATAACAGCATTTACAAGCCAAAGCTTTTTAGTTTTAACATGAGAAATAAAAATAACGTTTTTCTTTGCTACTCCATATGGTTTCTATATTTCTGTTTTGCTTTAAGGATTTTCATCTATAATTGCTCCCTCCCCCGCCTTCCTCTTTTCTTATTAAAAAACGTTTTTTCATTTGTACATAATTTGTTCATTCTGATAGAATCAGTGGGAGTCTAGTAGTAGGTTACTTTGTTGTATATCACATTTTCTGTTCCCCCCACCCCCCACTGCACTGTTCTATCTTTTCTCTCGTTAAGCCAAGATGACCAGCAATAAAAAAATGATAATAATAATAAAATAAAATACAAGTAGAACAAATGAAATCATTTTCTTTTTGTGATCCAATTTTTACTGTGACTTGGTGTCCTGTTTTCCCCCTCCTGAACCATGACGGAAATAGCTTGACCTCTGTGATGTCTTGAGCTATATAGTCTTGATTTAAGTGTTTTGGGGGAGGAGATGGGAGACTTCATTCTGTAGCATCGTACTGATTATATGTGGGGTCGTTGTAACAAGAAATAAGATGTGATTTTAAATGAAATGCTTTAATATCCCACTATTCCCCTTGGCAGTTTTGCCTTCACCATGGCTATAAATAGTCCATGGTTCATGGCTTCTAGCATTTCTTATTTATAAAGATAGCTTTTGTTTGTATTTATTTCACTAAAAGAGAAGAGTTATTTAGAAATATAAAATGTCGCCGAAACATACATCAACTCATGAATTACAACTTTTTGGCTTGTAGATGCTTTGTTCCAAGGCCAGCATGTATATTCCAGTATATTGTTATCATTTTTGTTGAGTGAGGGATTGCTTTGGCATTAAAGTGGGGAGGATCCGTGGACAACACTGCTGTTTCCCTTGCCTCAGAGCTCAGTTTTGAATACTAGTCTTCAAAGCAATTTTTATTTCCAGTGTTCAGTTTTAATTAAAAACCACATTCACAATTCTATAATCCCATCTGCGGATCCAAAAGGGGAATTCATACAAGAGAAAATTAACTTATTATTATTAAAAGCACACTGCCTTTCCAATAGGTATAATAGAGTAATGGTTTCCCTCGGGCTCAGTGGTTCCTTATATAATAACTAAAATATTAGCAAATTTTAATTGATTTTCCTTACCTGCAAGTGGTAATCAAACTTATTTTTAAAACATACTTAATTCGATTTAGATGATAAAGGTATTTGCTCAGGAAAGAGACATGAGAGCTGCTCTTTTCTGCAGGCAAACGTCAGAGGTGGAAGTTGAATGGCCTTGACTTTTTAAAATGGTGATTCAATTTCTGTTAATTTCATTAACAGTAGAAACTTCTGTCCTCAGGACTCTGTTTTTTTTTCTTTTTAATTTTTTTTAATTTATTTATGATAGTCACAGAGAGAGAGAGAGAGAGAGGCAGAGACACAGGCAGAGGGAGAAGCGGGCTCCATGCACCGGGAGCCCGACGTGGGATTCGATCCCAGGTCTCCAGGATCGCGCCCTGGGCCAAAGGCAGGCGCCAAACCGCTGCGCCACCCAGGGATCCCAGGACTCTGTTTTAGATAAATTTATGGCACATGATATTCTTCTTAAATAACATTTCTTTTAACTGATGTATCTTTATAAGAATATTTCAGAAGAAAGATCAACTATCCTTTGTTCTTTCCAAAAGGTGTACAGTTCTTGATGTGCCGTTTGTCAGTAGCATTGTGCACAACAGATATGCTTGTTCTTGGGGACTTCCCCTGAATTTTGCCATAAAACATAGGCCTCTCTTCCAGGAGCATTACAGGGCAGATTGGGATAACCTCATGGTTCACTGCATGGAGCGTGTATCCTTTCAAAGAGCCCTGTTCCAACATACTTTCTTGCTTTACATAAGATACTTATTATGTGTCACTGCCAGGGGATCATCTTCTTTTGAATCTTATTTCTTAAGGCTTTGTAGTGAGCTTGATGGGAAAATATCTTCATGGAAACCAAAAATATATGAATTAAATTAAGTTCAAAAAAAAAAAAAGCATGTGGCAAATTTAACTTGAGAATGAACATAAACACTGGCTAGAAGCGCGCTCACGGCTCCACATAGAGAACGGTGCTCAGGCTGATCTTAGTACTTAGTAGGATAGTATTGAATTATTTCCAATATATTGCCTTCTTGTGACCCACTGTTACAAGATCTGTGTCCTCTCAATGCTCAGGTCCTGGGTCAGGCCTCTTCAAAAAAATGAAGACATGGTGGGCAGCAAAGCGAAGTTTAGTGAGGAAGAGTACAAAGCTTGCAGGGGCCGAGGGTGACCTGATTGGGTTGCCCTCAGAGTTTCTAAGTTTAGGGGGTTTTACGAGCTCTTTTGCAGAGTTTCTCAAGCAATCAGGGTGTGCTGAATCATGGCAATTGGGGCTTTGGTCACCTGTTAGGTTAATGTCCACATGCTGATGATGGTCTATAAAAGACATCTGGGGGCTTATGTCTTAACTGTTCCTTGCGGTGATGTTGACATATGCTTTTGTGGTTAATTGTCTTATTTTAGGACATTTTGCAAAGGCTGCAAAGCAGAATGTCAGTGGGGTCCTTTCTAAGCTGCAAAAGAGGAGGTCACTGCTGTTTTATTTTAGCTGTCCTGACTCCATATTTTCTCATTGAGGACCCTGGCCCTGACTACCTAACTGTCCAACTAACTCCTTTTTTTTTTTTTTTAAGATTTTATTTATTTATTCATAGAGAGGGGGAGAGGCAGAGACACCGGCAGAGAGAGAAGCAGGCTCCATTCAGGGAGCCTGATGCGGGACTCGATCCCAGGTCTCCAGGATCACACCCTAGGCTGCAGGCGGCGCTAAACCACTGTGCCACCGGGGCTGCCCCCAACTAACTCCTAATACCATGACATGTATTGCAGTGGTTGAAATACATTACATGTTAGGTTATATATGAATGTTATATGGTATTTATGATATGGATATACATATATACACACAAAGGCAAAGGCAAATGTATTTTTCTAGATACATGTAATATATTTTGTGCTGTATTATTTTGTGATATTTCAACTACCTGTTATTTCCATCTTGTTCTCTTATTTGTTGCTGTTATACTGCTTTATTGTTTTCTTCATTTCCAGTTGTTCACTTCTTTCAATATTATCTGTCCTGGTCATCATGAAATTTTATTTTGTTCTTTTGATCATTTGTACATGTCATCCACATTTCTTCTCTGGGTTCTCAGAGTACTTAGACACCATGAAACAGCAACTTTTTTGTGTTTAGATAAATACATAATCAAAATGCATGACTGTTTTGATAATGTAAGTGTCCAGACATGCAAATTATTTATAACCGTTCTATAAATCTCAGTATGTAACTGATTTCATGATACTTGCATAGATATTCTAAATCTGTTACAAAAATTAAAAGAACAAGCTCTCACAAATACATAGATTCCTTGTACCACTGTCACTCATTTGTCAGGGTCCACCTGGATGCATTTGCAGATTGGGTCATGTGATCCCCGGAGGCTGACAAGCTTCATTATCTAGGATGATTCTAGGAAGACTGTGACCTAGCAAAAGCTTGGGGCCAATGGATCCAATCTACATATAGTGTCTCTCCTTATTTTTCTTTTTCTCTGTTTCTCATCCTCTCCATTTTATGCTGCTCTTATAGAAAGCATTTAATGTCTTATAGTGAAAATACACGGATTTTAAAAAGACAAATGAAAGTTGAAAAACCTTGAAGGGCTGGTTGGTATCATTAATCAAGGCAGCAGGGATGAGTTCAGCTCTAGGAGGAGTGCTGTTTTTTGCCACTGGTTCTCAAATTTTAGCGGCTTCCAAATTCCCTAGAGGGCTTGTTAAAGCAGATTGCCGGCCCCACCCCTAGAGCTTCTGATTCTCTAAGTTGGGATGGGGCGTGAAAACATGCATTTTTAACATGCTTGCAGGTGAAACTGATGCTACTTGCCCTTGCTTCTGCCCTTGGAGAAGCACTACACTAGGGTCACTGTTTCAGGGGTTTCAGATGAAGAAACCGAGGCCTGAGAGGAGAAGGGCTCAGCTTAAAAGATGAAGTGGATTGCATCTAGCCTAGAATTAGAACTGAGCCTTCTGGCTCTGGCCCTGTAATATTCTCCTGGGGTCTGTTCTTTGATTGACCAGAGAAGGGGAAATCCCTTCCTGACCATCCGGAAGAAGATTTGCCACCCCTCCTGGATTCCTGTCTGTGGGCAACAATGTCTCTGGCTGGCCTACCTCGTTCTTTGTATGTTCTATGGGAAGAGATGCCTTAGTGGTCTCTATTGGTACCTCATGTTATCCCATATATTTCAAACTCCTCATTTCCATATCCAATTTAATAATTATTCATGGAACATTTGTTTGTTGATTTGTAATCATTTAGAGATTAATACCCATGTCACCAAGTTTCAAACATGGCCTATTAAACTCAGGTCTGTATTATATCAATTAAAAACAGGTTAAAGACAGCCTAGGCTACAAGAGTAACCAGGAGAAAAATAGAAACGGCTGAATTTGTACCTAGATCTGAAGATTTTGCTTTTAGTCCGATGAAATTTCAGTGAACTATTATTTTATAAATGAGTTTTCTGCAATAGTCTCTAGTCTATGTTGTCAATTTAATGTTGGCAAATTCCAATTAAAGTATAAATAATTTTGAAGGTTGACCAATTGCCTTTAAATGGAATTTCATGAAATTGCTTTTATAAGAATATGGATTGATTGAATTTAGTTGGCTAAGAAGAATAACAAGAGTTGTGTATTTATGGGTACTGCCTATTGATTTAATTTCAGTTATTTTCTTATTGGGATGCAGACTGCCAAAATGGCATTGATGTACCATAAATTCAAATAATTGTCACCTCATAATTATATACTAGAACTGGATGCAAGAAGAGTTGCTTTGAATGACTGAGAGAATTAAAATAAGTAGTGTTTCTCAAGCCAAAGGGAAAGAAAGTTAGCCCACTTAGAGTTGGACTCAATTTAATAAATCTTGACCAAGAGCCTTCTGTATCTAAGGAACACACTAGTCTGGGTAGGTTTTGGCATCCGTTGGGCCTTCAGGGCCAGTGTTTGAATTGTTACAAATTGCAATGAAAATGAATGCAAAACTTGTGTGCATTTATGCACATGTAACAATAAATATGTGCTGAAAAAACTGTGATTGAATGATGAAGACAAAAAGCAGATTTTATGCTGATGTTGCTCTTTTCAGTTTCATGGGAGCAAAGGCTCCGGGTCATAATGCACATGTCATGATATAATCTGTCATTTTGGGGCAATGGGGAAACATTAGTCTTTTCATATTGTTGGGATAAGGTCTGGGCCACATTTCTGATCCTTCATTTTGCCTTCTGTCTTTTCAGCGTCTTGTGGAGGCTGCAGAAGAGGCACATCTGAAACATGAATTTGATGCAGACTTGCAGGTAACTGATTATAGTTTGAGTTAAGCTTTTTTGTGTGTTGGCTGCCAAACAAGAAATGGTAAGAGAAACAGAAACACCTGCTTTCAGTGGATGGGAGAAAAAGGCTTTCAGGAGGATGGTACAGAGTCGAAATAAATGTGCTTATTTCTCGATGGGGCAGGGTGGTGATCCTCAACCAGTTTCCACCAGGATAGTTATAGTGAGTGATAACACATACTCATGCATATGCACAAAACCAGATTTTGATGAACTCCTCTCCAGTTCTGGAGGCTGTAATCAGTCAACTAACAACAATCACCAGAACTCCTAATGGTATATTGATAAGATAGACAGCAGAATATTTGTTAATCCCACTTCCGTGGCTACATTTTAGGTGATTGGAAGCAAAACTGCGATGATGTAATCTTGGATTGACTATTAATTGTATCTAAAAATTAAATCATTCACTGACGTCGGATTTGAACATCTGCTTAATAAACTTCTTGTAATAGATCTTATATCCAACTATGGCTATGCCTGTGTTTGGCTGAGAAGGATTTTGATGTTGCCATGTATATAGAAAACATAGTAAAAGGCAACAGTGAATTGAATAATACCTGAGTTCCTTGAGTCCTCTTCCTCTTGATGGAAATATTATCTGTATTGTCATTTTGAGTTCTGTGATATTTTCTCATTGCTAGGTAAACAGGAGTGAATCTTAATCCTAAAGTTTGTGCTTTGCTAGAATGTATCTCTTCTAGTGGCATGTGGTCACAATTAGGAAGTAGTGTTTATTTTGCTGTGTTTTCATTTATTGGAAATGATAAAGGCAGACATGAATAATCAAGCAGAAAAAAAAATAGTGATACCAAAATAGCCTTTGGTGTCTTCCTTCCATGGTGAACCTCTTCTCATCCCTCCCCATCTATATTTTTTGCCTTATGGGTGAAAGAATGCACACTCAAATGGAGTAATTGAGGCAAGTCTAATAAAGGGAGTATTTTCAAAGGTGTGGTTAGAGAAACTAACATGCAATGATGTTATCCACAGGGCAAGCCACATTCCTGGCCTGAGTAGCAAGAAGGAGGAGTGGTTTCCAGAACCAAAGGAGAATAGCTATGTGGAAAGAGTATTTGTTAGAGATATGTAGTCTATCATGGTGAGCTAGAAGGATGAAATTTGGGGGAATAATATTCCAATAACAGTGTCTAGCCTTCTGATGTCTTGCTGACCCACTGTTGGCTGAATCCAACTACTGGCATGGTTGATGTAGTTCAGTCTTCTGAAATTGAGCTAGGTGTAGAAGGACGAGGAATAGGTCTGGAGGGGAAAGAGAAACTATAAAGCCTGCCATTTGGTGTTCATTTTCAGGCATAACACCAACATACAGAACAAATAGAACCAGGACTTTAGCCAAGCGAAAGAGGTTGTGGGGATGGGGGCGGTGGTGGAAAAGGGCCAAGGACTATTAACATCAGAAGAGGGCAGAGCTGCAAGGGAAGGGGCAGAGGAGTTAGAATATAGCAAGAAGTACCTTGCTTCCTATAGCCACACGTACATGGTGGCTGTAGGAAGGTCCAGAGGCTGTTTACTAGCCACATTTATTTTCAAAGTGCCTCCTCTTCAGAGGGTTTGGAATTCTTAGAGTGGGCCACAGAGGTTGAATGGAAGCATCAGGAAGCAACTTTGTAACTATGAGGATTGTAGGGACCTTTTAAATGTGTTGTCAGTAGAAACTATCTCCTTCTCCTGGGGAATATTCTGGTTATAAATTACTGAAGCTCAACTCAAGTGAGATTATAACATTGAATAAAATAAGAATCCCCAAGTCCACTTGAATAAGGTACAAATAGATGATAGATACATATATGCAGAAAAGAGAAGGGAAAGCTTGGGGCATCGGGCTGGCTCAGTTGGTTAAGTGTCCGACTTTTGATCTCAGCTCAAGTCTTGATCTCAGGATTGTAAGGTCAAGGCCTGCATTGGGCTCCACACTGGGCATGGAGCCTACTTTAAAAAAATGACAGAAGGAAAAGCTCTTACAGTAGAATGCCAACTAATAAATATAGAAGAGATTGGGGCGGGGTGGTGGATAGAAGATTATCGTAATAATTCCAGGCAAGAATCTTCAATGGATGCTAAAACTAGTAGGAAAGAGTATGATGAAGAACAGGACATTGAGAGCTTCAAAGTTTCTGCCCACAAATTACTTATTAATTACAAATGGGAGTATAGAAACTTTACCATGGAGAAACCTGGCAGATACCATATTAAACAGGTAATCAAAGTTAGTATCACCATAGAGGAGACAAAGTGACGACACGTGCCTCCAGATGTGTGTTGAGCTTTAGGACAACATCCATATGTAGAATTCTTGCCCAGAATGTGTAACCTGAATCTAACCAGGATAAAACATCAGACAAATCTGGATGAAGGAATGTTGTACAAAGTAACTGGCTGGACTCCTCTTCAAACATTCCAAGGTCAAGAAAGACAAAGAAACATTGAGGACCTGTTCCAGACTAAAGGACACAAAGACACTTGACGAAGAAAAATGCAATGCTTGATTCTAAACTGGATCTAGAACCAAAAGCAAGGATTTGAAAATGGACTCTGCAATAGATAATAATGATGCATAAATGTTAAATTTCCTGGTTTCCTTGTATGGTGCTTGTGGAAGAGAATATCCTTGTTCTTGGGTTTTTCTGGACTAAACATTTGCATTCATTGGTTCAACAGGAAGAAGTGAGTTTATAGGAGAGTGAAGAATTATTGGAAGTCAGAACTATTTTGGAAAATCTGGTGGTGTTTATGGCTCATACAGTCAATTTTATTCTGAGATCAGTTGTCTACAACACATGAGTGGGTAAGGGAGGGGATGATTTAATGACTTGAAGGGATTATTTATCCTTTAGTAAAGGACAGATGTTCTGTGGTTTAACTCAAGTAACCTAGAGCCACTCTTTTTTTGTCCCTGGGAAGCTGGTGTTACCTTCAAGAGTGCTCTGACTTCCTATTATTGAAGCTTTACAGTGGAATTCTTATGTAGCACAGATGATTCCCTTGTCAAATGTGGTGCTGTAGGCATAAATGCAGCTTTAACATCTCTAACCCTCCCCCCCCCCCTCTCTCTGTGTGTGTGTGTGTGTGTGTGTGTGTGTATGTGTATGTCTAGACTGAGAAAATGAGTCTTTGGATTGTTACAGTTTTTGTTCTCTTGGGAACAAAGAAGGGGAGCCCAGTTTTTTCTCCTCCAGTGATCTGTTTTCTCTAAGTACAAGGGAAACATCAGGGAATACTGTTGTGGTCTGAACTAGAGTAGAGGTTGAAATAATCTGTCAATATTACGGAATGTCATTTACTGCCTGGACCTCAGACCTTGGTGAAATCTTCTCTGGGTCTGAGTAAACCATGTGTGCTTTTGTGAGAACCTATAAAAGAGAAGCCTTGGAGAAAATGGATGTGCATGGAAGAATGCACGTCTTCTTAGATGAAGGTTTTGAAGCTGTGAAGCCTCGATGCCATTAAGTGCAAGTCTTAACAGCTTGGATGCCAGCCCCATTGCTATCACTGGGGTAGCAGGTCTGCGCACAGGCTCTGGGTTTATTGCTACA
This sequence comes from Nyctereutes procyonoides, assembly GCF_905146905.1. Lineage (NCBI taxonomy): Eukaryota > Metazoa > Chordata > Mammalia > Carnivora > Canidae > Nyctereutes > Nyctereutes procyonoides. Next base: position 35,771,956 of record NW_026575131.1, on the reverse strand, counting down.
ACAGTCCATTAGAGCTGATCAATTGTTAATCTGGGTTCCACTGACCTCTTGGCAACCCTTGCCAGTGGATTGTTTTTATCAAAAAAATTTCAGACTACCATCTGCTCACAGTGAAATAATGCTGAGGATGCCCCTGTACTATTAGTTCAGAGGGAGCTGGGAGTCTTTTCCTACAGAAAAAAAAGTGCTTTTGTAAAAATTTCCTAAACTTTGTAGCTTTGAGTCTTAGCCCCCCTGTTCCCAAAATCGAAAAGAAAAGGTGGGTCTGCCTCTTCTTTCCATTTAGGTTGGAGCCTTTGCTTCATTGTACCATTCATGTGCTTTGAAAGTGAAGAATTTACTTTCCACTGGTATAATTATTACTTGTTATCAGAAGAAAGTCATGCCTCCTTTATTATCAGGGTTTTGTTTTTCAATTAAATTTTGTCTTTATAAAAAAAAATTTGTCTTTATTTCTCCAGAGGTTGACAATCTTTCCAGAGGTTGACATTTTTCTCATGGGTTTATGGCCTTGACATCAGCAGTCACCTTCGGAAGGTTCTCTAACATGGTATTAGTTTATTCTTAACAAGAGCTATATTGGGGCAACAGGCAAACTGCAGCTTTTGGAAGGGTAGTGTGGGCAAACAACCTATAATACAGCGCCCTCCATGGAAACCAGAACTGCCTGGTCGTCTTTATTGGCTGAAAGACTTTATTGTTCAGCCCTCTCTCTTGCTTGTCCCTCTCTATGGATGGCCTTTGGGTTCTAGATGAGTCTTCTCTTGGTTTTGTTTTTTACTCTCTGATATCTCTTCATTTTGGCAATTTACAGTTATAATAATTGATATGAACAGAGGCCTTGTTAAAATGGCATCTTTGTTTTTTTATTTTGTGCTTTGAATTAACGTAGGTTTTTTTTTATGTAAAGCTCATATGAAATTGATAATTAAATGAAAACAGTTGAGAAAAAACCCTGTGTCTTAATTATAACAGGGTTATTTTAGTGTTTCGCCCTCATTATTCTGATGTCAAACCCAACTCAAGGTGAGGATGGAGTGATGGGAGCGGACCCTAGCCCCGATTACCCTATCCATTGATGAATTTCCAGAAAACCAGGTCTACAGATATAATATAATTTGGAGAGAATGCTTTCCTCTTCTTACTTACACTTTCTTTTTGGGTTTTTCCATTGGCAGTGGAGAAGATGAAAAAAAAAGTCCTTTTGACAGTTTACTAAAAACCTGCTTATCTTTGAACCGCAAACATATTTTCTTTGAAAGCTGTCTCCAATAAGTGCCAATTGCACAGAGCTGGTGCACAGCAGAAAAAAAATGTGGTTTTGAATTGTGTATCTTGCAGAAGCGTTTTCCATTGCAAAGTTTTCTATAATAAATTTTCTTTGTTATTTTGTAAGTAATAGGAAAATAAAAAGCCTGGTGACATGCAGAAGGATAACAAAAGTATGAGTGGGAAGGAGCTGGGGAATGGAGTGTCTTGAACGTCCCCTCCTGGTCATCTTCAAGCCACAGACATCTACCTTGCAAATGCAATGGCCTAATTGCAATGCTGGGATGAGGGGTTCAGAGTGGGAAGGATGCAGAGACCGTGATGGGAAATCTCCAAGTGGGACAGCTGGTGGTACGCCATACTCCCAGGAGAAGCTTCCCACTGCTGCCTCCTGGCCATACCTGTGACTGTGGGAAGTCCCTGCTGAGGGAGACCAGGTGAAGAGAGGGAGTGGCTCAGGACCTCTGGGGTCCTCCACTGTAGGACACCTATATCACCATTCACTGGGCTTTCCTGGAAAGGATTAGAAAGGGCAGTGGAGCAGCGAGCAGCAGAGCTCTCCTTTTCCCTGGCACCATTTCCCTGCTGGCCAGTGAGGCTTTGCCCTGGGGAAACCTGCACCTTGTGGATGTGAGCAAAAGATGGGTTTAGTAGAAGTTTTTTCTGAGCAGAGGAAATCACGATCCTTATGGGCTTTTTTATGTATTCCTTTCAAACCACAATCCATCCTTGTCCTCTTTGCCTGAGTGAGGAGTTCTGTTCATTCAGAGGGAGGGAGCACAGAAGACCCAGACCCCAGAATTAGAAATGATGCTTTTCATGGAAGTAGTGAGTTGACTTTTTGTGCATAAACAAGAAACAAAGGGGTCACGTCTATAGGAAAGTAGATGAAAAGAGAAGGAAATTTTCATTCTTTCTATTAAAATAACCCCCCCTCCCTTTCTGATCTAACTTATGAGAACATGCCTATTTCTTTTCTTATTTTTTATCAGCTTGGCAGGGGGTCACAGTCTTCTGTATTTTAAGATATTGCATTGGATATTTCTTAGTTAGGGGCCATATGTCATTTATGCACAAGACTGATGTGAAAATAACTTCCCCAGAGTCTTCAGGTGCAAACATTTAAAAATTAAAGTCATTTCTGCGTTGTCACACACACACACACACACACACACACACACACACACTGTGAAGGCATGCTATGTTTTTTGTTCATTTGGCTAGAATGTTCTAACTTTTCATAATGTTCTAACTTTTCATAATGTTCTAACTTTTCATAAGGTGATTTCAAAGCATGACTGAGCTTTGTGTTGATCAGTTGTCTTGTGTTCACATGTTATGCACAGGACCCTGACTTTTGGTCACGTGAAAGTGGAAGAAGGGGTGGCAGGTGGAGCCTCAGCTTGACCCAACACAGAGAGCCCTGGCCTGGAGGTCTAGAAATGTAGACTCTGGTAGCTCTTGTCCCACTTGGACCATTTATGTGCTCAAAGATCAGCTGCTGTAGTCTCATTGCTTATCCATGAAATGACACCCTTGTCCTATCTAGATGATTTCTGAGATTTCATCCACCTCTTACGTGCTGTGATAATTCAACAAGTAGCTTTCTATAACCCCTTCTGTGTCAAGCACTGTGCTGTGGATATGGCCACAACCACAAGCTAAGTTGATGCTGTCCTTGTTCTCACAAAGCACACCGTCCAACAGCAGTGATGTTTATTAAAGCCATGATGACATAAACAATTACTACATTTTACTCATGATAAACGACATGAAAGAGAAGTACAGGGCACTATCACAATGCACAACTAGCAGACCTCACGTAGTCTGGGAGTTCAAGGGACTCTGGAGCAAAGCCCTCTGTAGTGAGTCTTCATTGAGTGGAAATTCTAGAGTTCACCTCCGCCACAGCTAGAAGAAATGTCCTCAGACACACAGAACCCATAATATCTTTTATTTTCTATTAAGTGGCAAAAATAATTAAAAATTATAATTATCTGCTTTCCATATAATAATTCTTCTGAACTCTAATGATACTTTATTTTTGCCTCTTTTCTGATGCTTACCATTTTCAGTCCTGTTCATTTCATTTACATATCTCTATTTATTCTTTAATTCAACATTTATCCAGGACTCAGTATATTTAGACCCTGTTCTAGGTTGTGGGACTTCTACAAACTGAGGTGATCCCTATCCACCAGGAAAGTTCTAATCTACCTTTTAAAATATATATATATATATATATATATATATATATATATATATATATATATATATATTAGTTGTTGCTTTAAGGATTAAGGTGAGCATCCTTAAGTATACAGTGTATCTAGACTTAATTTAGTGCATGAAGTACCACTTCATGTGGAACGAGAACTTTTCAACAGTGTAATTCTACCTACCACCATCCTTTGTGGTATTATAATATATTGTACTTATATATATGTTAAAAATACCATAATAAATGTTAAATTTATTTGGCTTTATTTTTGGTTTAATCAACTATTTTCTAAAAATCAAATAAGAAAAAAGACAGCAATATATTTACCCACACATTTGTCATTTCTGGCACTCTGCATTCCTTCCAATGGATTTAAGTTTCCATCTATTATCATTTCTCTTCAGCCTGAAGAACCTGTTTTGGCATTTTTATTTTATTTTATTTTTACATTGCAGATCTTAGAGCCACAACTTCTCTCAGCTTTTGTTTATCTAAAAATATCTTTATTTCTCCCTCATTTTTGAAGGGTAATTTTAATGGATATAGAATTTAACTTGACAGTTTATTATTTTTTTAACACCTTGAAGATATAATCCCATTCTCTTCTGATCTTTAATGTTGCTGATGAGATGTCAGCCATCATTTTTATCTTTCTTCCTCTGTATACAGTAAGTCATTTTTCTTTGCTACTTTCATGACTTTTCTCCTTATCTTTGATTTTCAGTATACAGTATAGTGTGATAAGTAAAGGATGTCTCTAGATGTGATTTTCTTTTTATTTATTCTACTTGGAGTATGCAGAGACTGTTGAATATTCTCAACATCTTTGAAAACTTTTTGACAATGATTTCTTCAAAATTCTATCTACCCCATTCTTTTTACATTTCCTCCTAGAACTTAAGTCACATCTGTGTTAGATTGCTTTATCTTGTCCCACAGTTCACTGTGGGTCTTTTGTTTGTTTCCAATATATGTTCTCTTAATTCATCTCCAGGTTCACTAACCCATTCTTTCTGTAGTCTCTAATCTGTTGCTAATCTTATTTAGTGAATGGTTTATTTTATAAATTATACTTTTAGTTTGAGAATTTTCATTTAATCTTTTTTATAATTTTATTTTTCCTCCTGAAATTCCTTATCTGTGAACTGATTATAGTCGTGTTGCTGTTTTGTTCTCAAACACAGCTACAAAGCTGTTTTAAATTTCTTTTCTGATAATTTCTGACCCAGCACCTGGGTAATTTCTGTTTCTGTTAACTCTATTTTTCTTTTAAAACGACTTTTTTTCTTATTCATTCATGTGTCTAGTGATTTTTTATTGTATGTTGGACATCATATTTATAGCTGACTGATTTTTATAAATTTCCTCATTGTAACTTTTTAAAAAAAATTTTTTTTTAGGAAAGTGACAGGTGTTTTAGTTTTATTGCATTTGTTTCAAATCTTTAACAGATATCAATATTTTTTTCTTTTTTTCCTCATTGTAACAATATAGTTCCATCCATGTGATAGATGTTCTAAAAATGCCAAGTTTATTGAATTTGATTACATTGGTAGTAGGAAACATTACTAAAGAGATGAAGAGACAGAAATGATATATCATATATAGCAGGACAGCCAACAGTGATTTGATATTCTGTGTTCTAACATCACATAAACTGTGAGTACAACATTGACTTCTTTGTTTCAAAAGTACTATATGAGGTCATTTTCTAGCTGAAAGACAGAAAAAAGTACATTTTTGTTGATAACCTTAAGATATAAACACTTTCTCAAAAACATATCATTTTTACAGCTTAATCATATTAGTGCCATTATGTGTTCTAAATTCAAATAAAGGTATTAGTATTAACAAACTTAAAGACAAAAAATGCAACTTAATAGCAAGAATAATTGATTTGGTTTTGTTTGACCAGTCATCTTACTTTATAGATCAGAAGGGAAAAATTGTATTATTTGCTCCTTTCAAAGTTATTTTTTATTTGCCTGTACATTTCCATATTATTAGAAACCCTCTTTTTTCTTTGCTACTTTTGTGTTTAGAAACTCTGAATCCTTTGTCTAATTTCATTAACAAATACACTCTAGTAAAATGCCTGTGTGTTTTCCTCACTGTCCTAGTTTTCTTGCTACAATATTCTTTTTTTCTGTTATGACCATGTATATCTTAATTTGTAGATAATAGTGGTTATAGAAGTCTGAGTTATTACTTTTGATAGCACTTTCTTTCCTACCAAAATCATTGGTTCTTTTGTGATTCTTTTAACTTACAGGTTTTCTCAATTGGGCTTTCTCAAAGCTGGGAATATTTATTTAAAATAAATATTTGTTTAAAACACATTTGTTTTAAATAATATATTTTAAACACAATGAAACATTACCAGTTTAAACTTTATTGAACATTCCAATTAACAAATCCTTTTAAAATTTAGTTTCATTGTTTTCATATGCACAGTGTATTTGTGGTATTTTGAACATCAGCCACTTTGGCTAAAGAGGACATTTTGGGACACCAGGGCCACCTTGCTATATCTACAGTAATGTTAGGTAAACACTTAGTGGTTCCTTAATCATAATATTCAGAGTCCCACAGCACATTTCCAGAAACCTTAGTGTCTTTCATTAAGATAGCTAACTGCAGAGGTCATTGACAGACTCCGGAAATTACCTTGGATCTTTCTCCAGAAAATTCTTTGGCAGCAGTGGCAATATCCTTAGGTTGCTGATTTTTCACCAAGGATCTTTGTGGTCTAGGGATTTGGCAACTGCTGTTGATTTTTTTAAGTAAAACTTGAACTTGGTGGCAATCCAGAAAGTAGAAAACTCAACAGAAATTTTTCAATCTCACTTAAGCCTGCTGATAAAGCACCTAATATGTTCTCAAATGAATTAATCCTGACCTTTTATATTTTCAGGTTAGTTTGTGATGTAGGTTTTCATGATGCCTACAGTATGCCTTTGATATGGTAATCCTAACTCTTCAAATTAGAACTTCTTTCATGACTAACAACTTCAGGATATTTCTCTTTGCTGGTTAATTAATATGAATAGTAACAATGATAAGAAAAATAGACACCATTATGAAATATGTATTAAGTGTAAGCAGTGACTCAAGTGCTTAAAAGACATTATTTCATTTATTTTCCTCTCCATGATCCTGGGAGATAGATACTATTATTATCTCTGTTTTACATATGGAGAGACAGGATTAAGAGACCACGTGATGTGCCCAGGGTTTTACAATAGTGGGTGGATGAGCCAGAATTCATATTCAAGTCTGATGGCTCCACAGACCAATAAGTTATGTTGGGTCATGGAGCCACAAGTTGTAATATTGACCCTAATTTACACCAGATAAAATCTTGTAAGGAAATAAATTTAAGATGAAAGTTACCAATTATTGAAAAGGTCTACCAAATTTTTCAAGAAGAAATTCTTTAAAGTGATAAATTCTCACTCAGAAACCTATGAAATGAAAAAAAAATCTCTTTCTCATTCTCTCTCTTTCTTTTTAAAGATTTTATTTTTAAGTAATCTCTACACCCAACATGGGGCTTGAACCCACAACTGAGAGATCAAGAGTTGCATACTCTTGCATACTCTACTGATTAAGCCAGCCAGATGCCCTGAAAAATATCTGTTAATAAGATATAAGGGCTTGATAAAAATGATAAAACACAGCTTGACTGATATTATTAGAAACACATGCATAAGGGAGACCCTTCCTTGTTTGGAAATCAGATCTATCCTCTCCATAGTAACTGGTGTGACATTTTAAAATGTAAATAGGGTCAGGTTATGTAATTGCTTACACTTACACTTTGCTCATACTTAGAATAAAAAATGTTCCCTCAGAGTACTGTACAGCCTGCCCAAGATGTGGATTAACAGTTACCTCCAACTGTCTTTGTGTCTGCTCTACTTCCTGACTCACTTTCTTCTGTTCATTGAGCACACTAGTAGGCTTTCCTTGTTGTTTTTCTATCTCCTCCCGCAAAAATAAGCTCCATGAGGGCAGACACCTGACGTTGCTTGACAGGTGCTTTTAAGAATTAACTGAAATTCATAATAGCAATGTGATTATTAAAATCCCTGGTTGACTGATGATCGCTATAATACATTGTTAGTAATTCATGAAGTTGTCATCTGTTTATTTTAATTGGAAAAAAATCTGATCCTTCCTTCAAATAAATACTAATGGCTTGGCCAGACGTAATTCAGTATTTGCTGTAATATTTAAAGATGTTTTCATATATCAATGGCAGCCTTTTATTAAAAAGTTGGCTTTTGGTGTCACTTGTTAATAAATTAATGAATTTGCTAATTTTACTCATCCAAATAATATTTTTCTGCCATTCAATGTGTAGTTACAAATATATGAATATATTAATTAATTGTAAACTAATTATATTTAATTAATATTAAATGAGTATCAAGTTATTTCATTAAACAGATATGTAGTTGTAGAGAAAATATGTTTAAAATTGGAAAGGAGAAAAATTAGAAGGGAAACATGCACTTAGAACTTGATTCCTCTTTTTGGCAGGTTCCCACCCACCTTCCTATTTTGCAAAATCAGAGCTACAGGTACAGTATATCTGTGGTAGGGACACTGTATACTTAAAGGATAAGTAGGAATTTTGAGGGAGACATAATCAGTTTCTAAGAGTGACTGTTCAACAGCAAAAATGGTTGTGATTGGAAGTCATCTGAACTTTGTGTCTACCAAAAAGTGAATTTCTAATGATGTCATCCCCTTAGAATACCTTTAAAAGCTTTAACAGTCAGCCAGCCCCTCATGGAAAATCCTAGATCTTACATTGCACTTGTATAGCAAAATCAAACAACCACACACACAAAAATAAACAACATTGAAAACAAAACAACCTTTCTTATGCTGGTAGTCATTAATGGGGGAAAGATAATTATCTTCCTTGAAGTATTTCATTAGGTAGCCAGGGGCCTGGAAGTTTTGCTAATCAACTGTGTGACCTTGGGAAAGTCACATGACCTGTCAGACTTCAAGTTACTTCAGGTCACAGGGGAGTGGGGTGAGGGGACCTGGCTTGATTTTCCTTCCTGATCAGAACTACTTAAGTTGGTGAGGTTGGGACATTTCACATGGTATGGATAGCAGTCATTTCTCTGTAGGTTGCATGCTCATTCTTATGGGAAATCCAACTACTTCTACAGCAAAGCTTTGTCCTGAGGGAAACATTAATGAGAAAAAAATTCTCTTTCTTTTTCCCCCTCCTTCTAAATAGATATATACTCCCTACTTTAAACTTGAAAAAGGTAAATTTCAAGAAAAGATTGCTTGGTTGGATCATTTTCAGACACCCCATAAATAATTTTATTATTTATGTTTAAAGAGATTCTTATGAATAACATAGAAGGAACTTTGTGAGTGTGGGTGCACATGTGCACATGTACCTGTACATGTATGCATGTGTATGAGTGTGTGTGTGTGTATGGATTTGTCTATGTGTGTCTGTGTGATTTTAAGAACTTAACTGTGGAACTGAAATGACTTGCTTCACTCTAAACCTTAGTTTGCTATATAGTTAAACAAATTCAGAACCAAATCAAACCTTTGCTTTGACTTACTTGGAAGTGATGATTATGTTGCACATATGAACATATTAATAATATATGTTTCTTCCTAAGAGGTTTCAGGTGGCTGAGAATATATAACACCATGAAAATTTTTTTTCTAGGTTGAAAGCCTTTTGTCTTCTCATTCTACATGAAATTGGCTGAAATGTAGAGGTGGTTCTGATTAAAAGAATCAAGAATAGAGAGGAGAAGGATTTACAGCTTCATAGCAATATTTTCTGAAACTCAGGTTAAGAGCATGATGAACTACGACCAGCTTTAGTCTGGTCAAAATGCTTTTTTTTAATTTTTATTATTATGAGGAAATGAAAGAGGATTCATTATATCTGCTGATTAACATTCTGGATGAGGAGATATTAGCTGTCCAGAGAATGTCTTCTGAAGGCCAAAAGACCCTGATTTGAATCTTGGCTTTTTTCCTTACTAGTGGTAAGATGCAGGGCAAATTTCTTAGCCTATTGGAGTCCCAGTTTCTTCTGTATAGTTAGGTTGGTGATACTCTCCCATAAGGACGTCGAGCTTCCAAGGGGTTTTTAACCACATGGAGTTCAGCACACTGATCCCAGTTTGGGGTAACCATTGTCACCATTGTGATTATTATTTTAACCAATACTCTTGCAATACAGAGATGTTGATTATACTTGTAATTGCATATTTAGTCTCTGCCTCCTTTGCAGACTGTAAGCTCTGTGAGGCAGACACCACATCCATTTTTCAACATTGTGATTGGGGCTTAGGCACACAGCTGGCACTCAATAAATATCTGAAGAAGGACTGAATGACTGGAGTGGAGGAAAGGAAGGATCATCTCAAGAGTCAGATACCCATGTGAAAGGAGGTTAAGAAGCATAATTTGCCAAAGAGAAGATACGTGATGCTTCTGGAATTGGAATTCTTTTTTTTTTTAAGATTTTATTTATTTATTTATTCATGAGAGACAGAGAGAGAGAGAGGCAGAGACATAGGCAAAGGGAGAAGCATGGGGAGCCTGATGTGGGACCCAATCCCGGGACTCCAGGATCATGCCAAGCCAAAGGCAGATGCTTAACCACTGAGCCACCCAGGCGTCCCTGGAATTGGAATTCTAGAATTCTTTTGCAGTTGGGGGGGTTGCCCAGACTTGGCATCTGAGCCATTTCAAGCCTCTTTGGGAACCTGGTGGGCTACAGGATTGGGTGTTGCATGTCCACAGAGGGGCTGAACTCAAAACCACCTTGGGCAACACCTGTACCCTCCTGGGTATGCATGGCAGACAGTCATGCATCAGAGTAGGCAGAGAGAGCAAAAGACCTGGAATAATTTCCCTTCATAATCATCAGCCAGTTTTGGAGCACTAGGCTAATTGTTCAGTTTGGTTTCGTTGTTTGTTTAAACAGGTTTCTTTATGTGTGTCAGACAAGAAACACAAACAGGAGACTGCTGCTAGGACATATTTTCTATTCCTTTTCCAGTTTTTCATTAATGGCTCCAAAGGAAATCTCTCTTATAATTGCCTTAAGTATTGTCTTCATTATTAAATACCAGGCATTTATTATATTCTACACTGCTTTTTTGACTCTCTGTGCCAAATTTTTCTGTGTCCTTCTAAGTAAATAACGACATTGAACTGTAGAGCAGGTAGTTTCTGGGAGCATGCCTTCCCATTTAAATTTTCAGGAGCACCACTGTGCTCTTAAAAATGTTTTAGCAGGGACAGATGTCTGGAGTCTCTGGCTTTGTGTGTTCTACTCCAGAGACAACATTAACTATCAGGTTAAACTCAGCAAAATTCTCTTTGATTTGGAGCCACCTAAATAGACTTTAGAGGTCTCTTAGGCCATACCCCCAACTGCAGGTTTTAACCTTAAATCTCAGTCATACCCCTGCTAGGTCCATATCCTGCCTCAGGATATCATTTGAGAGGGGTTGTAGGATCTTGACTTAGAATCATAAGATGTGCCTTATACTTTAGACTGTCAGGTGAGGTAGCAGTTGGGGTTTATCACTATCACATTTAATCCTCACACCATTCTGGCAGAGGTAGGTATTATTATTGCTCCCACTTCAGGAGTGACATAATGGATATTTAGAAAGTTAGCTAAACTACCCAGAGTTACACAGGACCACATGGTGGACCTAGGGTCACAAATGATCTGGTTTTGATTCTATGAACAGGTCTTAAATATTACACTTTCCAGAAAGCATCCTTTGTTTATAGGTGTTTATTTCCCGAGTCTTTCTTAGAGCTGGTGTTAATGAGTGATTGGAATTTGTAGTGAATATGGAAAGCAGACTGTCAAAGATATATGTTGAACTCAGTAGAGTCAGTAGGTGTTGTTTTTATTTTTTATTTATTTATTTATTTTTGTTTTGTTTTTATTTTCTTGCTCCATGGGGCTATAGCATTGTCTCTGCAGTGTTTGATGCTATTGCTCCTACATTTTCTGAAGTCACCCTTTACCATCCACAGGATGCTCCTCCCAGGGGATGGGGGGCTGTGCTCCCAGATGAAGCAAGAGGCACCTTCTGAGAGATGATCCTGCAGCAAGCTTGTTGACAGTGTATGGGGACATTTGTAATCTGCATCATTTCTATACCAAGGGCCCTGAGTATGCATTCATTCATTCATTCACTCATTCATTTATTCGTTCATTCATTATTTTCTTAGATTTACCTGCAAAGAAAAGATTTCAGAATATTTCTCTTAACCTTTTGAGAGCAAGCCGGAAGCCAGCAGCAATTTGAGGTGCCTGATACAGTGAGTCAGGTGTGCTGTGCTGTTTGTTTCTTTCCCTTGCCTTTTTCTCTTATCTTTAAGTTTAATAGACTAAAAATGGGGAAAAGACAGAGCAGGTGACTCCTGCTCTTGAGCAGGAGGTCCTCAGGGGTCCCTTGGGAGTGTCTGCTGATGGGATTCAAGTTACTGATGAAAGTCCTTCCACTGTGCCAGAATCCAGATCTGATTTGCAAAGTTCACCTAGACTCCGTGGGGGGAGAGCTGTTGTCATATTTGCTTTTCTGGGAGAGGTAACTATTTCCTGCTGCACAGTTATCATGTTGAGGGTTGGGAACCAGGGCACGCTGGCGATAAGGATTTAATGAATACATATGAGAAGAAGAGATTCAGGCCACTGAGCAGCATGTTGCCCTAGGCCACTTCTCATTTCAGGTTGGTGAGATATTTAGGGGAGTAAATTTCAGATGATCATGGAAGAAAAAATATGCGAGGAGCCTTGGGGTGAGAGATACATTGTCATCCATGTTTTCAACAGCAGATAGGTAGTCCACATCACTGAGAGCTTTGTGAATCACCTCTTGGTTTTGTCCATTGTCTTTGTTTTTTTAATTCACTTACAGCTTTAAAACATATGATTAGCCCTGCCCTCGTGCTCATTATTCCCCATGGCAGAGAAGATGTGCTTTTAATTTATTCTTTGCTTCTAATTGTAGTGTCTGCATGTCAGGGTTCACTGGCTAGAGAGAGAGAATGAGCCCTGCTTTTGTAAAGCAGATAATTGAACCTGGTAACGATTACTGTCAGAAATCCCCTGGGGTTGTGCTGGTCCCTGTGCATCATCCCTCATGGTGGTTTCCAGCATCCTTGTCACACTGAGGATTTTCCAAAGGAAACAGCAAATTGGAGTTTGTGCCCTTAAGATCCCTAAGTGCTATGATGTTTGTACCCTTTTCTGGGTTTGTACAGTTTCTGGTGCTAGGGACATCTGAAGAGAATGTTTTCAATTTGGAAATGTTTAAAGAAATGTTTGCAATACAGGCAACAAAGGACTAGTATCTAGGATAGAAACAGAACTCCTTGTGCCAATAACAAAGATACCGTAATAAAAACTCCTTCATATCAATCCACCACAAAGAAGCAGTAGAAAAATAGGCAACAGACATGAACAGTCAGTTGACAGGAGTAGAACTGCATGGACAAAGAAAAGATGCTCAATTTCACTAATAATCAAGGGAGAACAAATTAAAGCATGTGAAATACCATTTTTACTGACCAGTTGGCAAAATAATGGCAATGATGGTTGATGATGATAATGATGAAGGTGGTAGTGGTGGTGGTGATATCAGATGTTGGTGAGGTGTGGGGAAATGGGACTCTGCTGGGACAGCAGCCACACTGCAGGTCAGGTTTGCAAAAGTTTATAAAACTAAAAATGCACAGACCCTATGAACCATCTACCCCACATCTTTCATCTGCCTGTAGAAGCACTACGATGCCTACTTGTATGGGAGAGACTGATTGAGACTGTGGCATATGCATGGAATGGGATTCTAGGTACTAGCTAAAAGGAATAAAGCAAATGTACAGGTGATTGCAAGGATGGTGCCCAGAACATATACTAACTTTAAAAATGAAAGGCAGGGGGATCCCTGGGTGGCGCAGAGGTTTGGCGCCTGCCTTTGGCCCAGGGCGCGATCCTGGAGATCCGGGATCGAGTCCCACGTCGGGCTCCCGGTGCATGGATCCTGCTTCTCCCTCTGCCTATGTCTCTGCCTCTCTCTCTCTCTCTCTCTCTGACTATCATAAATAAATAAAAATTAAAAAAAATTATTAAAAAAATGAAAGGCAGGGTTAAGAATTATTTGTACAATGTAATATAACTTATATTAAAGAGATCATACAGATAGGGATGCCTGGCTGGCTCACTGGTTGAGCTTCTGCCTTCTGCTCAGGGCATGATCCCGGAGTTCCGGGATGGAGTCCTGCTTTGGGCTCCCCACAGGGAGCCTGCTTCTCCCTCTGCCTATGTCTCTGCCTCTCTCTCTGTGTGTCTCTCATGAATAAATAAAATAGTAAAAAAAATAAAGTCAAGATGTTCATCACACACACACACACAAAGATCATACAACTAGTGAGTGTTTATGTATGTCTGTTATTACAGATGAAAAGGTCTGTTGGTAGCATCTGGGGAAGGGCCTGTTATTAGCAGTGGGGTCAAAGGAGATGTGAGTCTTTTCTGGGATGCTTTTTAGATTATTACAAAAAATTATCTGGGATAATCAAAATTTAGTTTTTAAAAGTTTTCTCTTAAGAGAGAGAAAAGAGATGGATTGGTGGTAAATATCCATTAGCTCTGCTGCTTGCCTTACAGTAGCATCCCAAGGAAGCCAGAGATTCAGAGCCTCCAACATCAGACCACACCTTTTCATTCTCTTATTAAGCCTCAGGATCCCACTGTCCTGAGGGGCTCTGGTGAAAATCAAGTGAGTCTTGTGTGCCTCTTGGGCTTCCCTTCATCCTGGGCCCTGAGCATGAGGCCTGGCATGAGGCTGGCACTGGATAATCACATTTTGGATTGGCATTGAACATGGAGATCTGATGTGGGGTGCTTTGTTGACTGTGGCTGCAGACTTGGAACTGGTGATAGATTGTTGCCATCTGCCTTACCATCAGAGGTATCCTGGCTTCTGATTCTGTAGTGTGTACTCTGTACACAGGCCCTGGGTTTACATAAACCTTCACTTGCTTTCCTGAGCAGAATGTCTCTTAGTTTATGTAATAAAGCAGCTTCTAGTCCCCCTGGCCTAAGGCTCCTCTCTGACCTGCTGGGGAGTATTAGAGCCAGGCCTGAATTCTTGGGCCTGCATCCTATGTAGGCACACAGGGCCCCAAGCTTGGTTTAATGCTCTTCTATTGCCATATTGAAATTATTCTTTTAAATTAAATAATTAATTTAATTTTGAGCCCACAGCACATTCTTTTTGTTAACTGTACATTTGACATTGATTTACTTTATTGTATATAAGTTATACATTGGATAAAAGACAGAAATAAGATATGGAGACTTATGTACAAATATACTGAAAATATTAAATTATGTACTTTGGCAAATATGTTACAATTTGCATTTTTCTTTGGTTTTATTGACAAATAATTTACATACTTCACTGTATTGGTTTGCGGCATATAGCATGATGGTTTAAGTTACATATATTGTAAAATGATTAGGACAATAGGTTCAGCTAACATTGATTGGATTTTTCATGATTCTTGATTCCTTACATTGGCATCTGTGCATTTGAGTAGTAGGGCTCCTCTTCCAGAGTTTGTAGATTTGCCTTGGCAGACACAGCTCTTCACTAGTCAGCCCAGTTTGGGTTTCTGGGTGTGTCTACAGGTAATGTGTTTGGGCAGGTGGAACCTGCTATTTTGGTCTATTTTTAGGCAAGGCAACTCTGAGGACCGGGACAGGGATGTGCCTGGCTGAGAACAGATGGGCAGGACCCCTGCCTTGGCTCCCTGCCCACGTGAGGCTGCAGGATGGCCTCCGCAGGGGCCTGGGTTCTCCAACTGGCCTTACAGGATGACCGGGAACTGGTGCTCTATTTGGTAGTAGGGGGGGCTATGAATTAGCTTCCCAGGCCCTGGCAGGGGATCAGACCACAGCTCAGAGCTTGTACAGCTCATTGTTCGGGAACCCGGGTCAGGCCTGGGGGTGCACGCAATTCCCAGGTCAGGGGAGGCCACCAGTTTTGCTCTGTACACGTAGGAGAAGCCACAGGCTATGCTCTCTGTGCAGAGCGCCAGTGTAGATAGGGCTGCTGAACGGGCCCCACAGCTTCCCCTGTGCTCTGCTGGGCTCCCTGGTCGGACAGGCTGGAGACTGTCACCAGCAATGGTCACAGCTACAAAGCAGATTCCCTGCCAGAACGCAGTGGGAGAAGCAGCTCTGCAACCAGTCAAGCTCTCTGTTGTCGTGAGTCCAGCCTACCTGCAGCCCCAGTCCCCTGCTGACCAGGGCCACTGGCTTTGCTCTGCCGGCCCTTGTCTGGGCTCCAGTGCCACTGGGCCACAGGGCTTCCAGGAGCTGTGCACAGCCCCCTGTTCAGCTGGGCCTGCAGCTGGGTGGGGGCTAGGTCTCAGCCCCTCGCCTGGGCGGGAGGTGGGGGGACCATCCAGACTACTCTCACCTTCCCAAACAGGCTCTCAGGGTAGGAGGGGCCGCGAGCTGCCCTCAGCCTTGGCTATGAATCAGTCTTCTTGCCTGTGCACAGCTTGGGGGCCTGCACGCCCAGTCCTGGCTTGCCCTGGGGGGAGCAGCTCCCCCATCCTGCCTTGCCATCAGGAGCTGGGGCCAGCCGTCTGGTCAGATGGGGCCAGGAGGCACCCTCCGCAGCAGGTGGGGCTGTGACTCAGCACCCTGACTGTGGGCAAACTGGCTTCCAGGGCAGAGCCGCACCATACCAAGTTCTCGGGTCAGAGTGCACCCGTCCAGGTGGTTTTGAGGAGAGCAAAGCAGCTGGTTGGGGTTGCTAGTTGGGCACCACAGGCATGAACTCCGTCTGTCAAGACCCAGTGCTGGTCCTTGCAAACCCCTGCCCCTTCTTCATCATAGTCAGAATCCCAGGGGCTGGGCCCCAAAGAGTCCCCTGCAGTCACAGCGGTGTGAGATCAGAGGAGGGGCTCCCACAAAGTGCTGCACAATGCTGGGAAGGCTGGTTGCCACCATGGGCTCTCTTTTCTGGCTGGAGGAAGTGGTGCCTCTGGCAGGGGTGGGAGGTGGCGGGGTGTCACCAAGCAGCAGGTTGCTGCTTCTCTTACCCCACTGCTATCTGTCTCGGTCTTGTGGTACAAAGGGTGCTTCCTCCTCACCTCCGCTTCTAGATTTCTCTCATGTGTTCTTGAGTACAAGTTACCTGTTCTCATGAGAGGGAGCAAAGCCAGGAAAAACCTTTGTCACTGTCTTAGTGATGTCTTGAAAGTCTTAATAATTTTTGAACAAGGGACCCTGCATTTTCATTTGTACTGGACCTTACAAATTAGGTATTCAGTCATGGTTAGAGTGACTTATGGTGCCTACCCCTGGCCAAGCAGTGAGCACAGCTGATGAAAACTCTGGACCCTGGTTAGAAGAGAAGAGAAGCTTCTGGCTCATGGCCCCAGAAAAAGCAGACAGCTCTGATGTTGAAGCAACAAAAGGAACTCTTTATGACAGCCTGGACTTTCATGTTTCTCAAGGACACTGTGGAATCTGTTTGTGTTTTCACCCTGAGGGCAACAACCACTTTCTCCCTTTGTGCCTGAAAGCATATTAGATGACCACTGTTCCTGATGAGCCTGCTCCTCTTTGAAGGAAGGCTTTACTACATGACTGATGATGAGTCCTCATCCCGCCAGTGGAGGACTCTGTTTTGCATTTTACTCCTGAGCTGTAGATGGAACCAGGACCTCTGGTGGGCTCTGCACTCTGGTGATGGGGCAAGCAGCCAGGAGGCTGCCTCTGCCACATGCCCAGCAGCTTCTGGACTGCTGTCGTCCACTGCACTTGGATTTCTCCATTCTGCCTGTGCTTACCATTTGCATCCTCTCCCCACATTCCTACATCCCTGCATCTCCCACACCCCTGCAGCCCCACGCCCCCACATTTCTTCATTGCATACTTCTGTGTCTCTATATCCCCACAACCCTGCATCTCCCACAATCCTGACTCTGTATCTCCATACCCCCATATCTCTGTATCCCTATAGTTCTGTGTGTCTGTATCCCCACATACCTGTCTATCTGCATCTCTACACCCCCACATCTGCATACCCACACCCATGCACCTCTGCATCCCTGCTCCCCCATATCTCTGCATCCCCACACATCCACATTTCTGCATGCCCACATCCCTGTATCACGACATTCCCCCATCCCGGCATCCTTTGCATTCCTCTATCCCATCTGACTTGTTGATAGAGCTGAAAAAGGGGATGCAGGAGGAGCAGATGAGCAGTACCCAGAGTTGCTTCTCCTCCTTGAAGCAGCCTCAACTATTGAAGGAATTTAGGAGTAAGACAGATCTAATTTCAAAGCCCAGTATAGCATTTAATAGCTGGGTGCGTTCTTGGGCAAGTCCTTTTAACTCCTCTGAGCTACAAATGAAGGATTAGGTGAGAAGGACACCAGGCTCACAGATGATCCAGGCAGAGGAAGTCTGAATTTTCCTCTAAAAATGTAGAAAAATCAATGTACTTAACTCTCCTCCACTATCATATATTCCCTTTGGTTTCAGTGAATAACCCCTAAGGTACAAGCAGCTCTGAGGCCCCAGGCCCCAGGTCAGTCACTGGGGGTAGAGGCAGGGGCCAGTCCCCAGCCCTTGAGCATCTCATAGCTCTGCCTTGTTAACCCTCACAGAATACAGACTGGGAGACGTGCTTCAATGAATGATCTTGCTGCCCTTCCACAGACCTATATTGATGATGGACATGTGGTCTCTAAAGCAGCAGAGCAGTTAAAATCAGCATATTCTTAGCCGTGAAGACATTGACCATCACAGGGCATATTGGAGGTTGGTTGGTTTAAATGAGAGTTGAGTTGGTCCTCTTGGTCAGACAGTTAGATTTAATGACTATAAACCGAGTGTGTGTATCTTGGATGACTTTCCAGGCAGGTGCCGATCTCTGACTTACAGTAAGCAAGAGAAGGGTAAACTGTGTTATCAGTTTGGTGGTAGGAGAGAGCCAGTAGACACATTTTTATTTGTATTCTAAAGATATAGGATGTCTGCAAACTTTATGTTAGACCCCAAAGTCTTATTTAAAATATACTTGTTTTTCAAGAATGCTATAAAACAGCAATAATTTTTATAGCTCCAAATTATTTTGATCTTTTTCAGCCTTCCATCTTTGTTATAAACTGTGCTTTATGTGTCTGTCATAATATTTGCCTTTCCACTCCTTTTAATGGGTTGGGATATTTTGGAATCAATTACGCGGTTCTTTGTTTCTCACATTAAATAACCACCAATTCTTCACTTAAATATTTTGAATATTGAAAATAATTTCTTAGGTGACATTAATTATGATGCACATCCCCGCTGAGCTATTCTTCCCTGGTGATATTAACGATAGTGTTTTGGCATTCCTGACTGGCTCTGTCATTAACCCATCATAAATACCAGCCCCAATTAGTGTGCAGAAGTGAGATCGGTTGAGGAGTGAAATGTATGTGCCACAAATAGAGAGTAGGTGCTGTGTCTGTCCCTGAGGAACAACTGAATTTGTCAACTGTCAAATCTGAATTCTTAATGGCTTTCTTTGTGAAAAAAATGCATTCTTTGATTTTTTTTTTCATTTTACAAAATAATTTGTAACCACAGTTGGCTGCGATGTCTGTTTGCAAATTTTGTCCTTTGGTTTCTTTCCATTCTGTTAAATCAGAAAATCCTTTTTTGATTCAAAGATATTATGCCATGTAGCTCCTTATTTATGTCTGGTTGTACTGTCTACCTCTTTGTCTTCCTTTACTCTTGAGTTGCTATTTTTTTTCTATCCTCTCTTCCTTCCTGAATTCTTTGTTTATTCCCTCCTTTCCCCCCTCCCCCTCTCCCTCCCTCTTCCCTTTCTTTCTTTATGGTCTCTTGTCCTCTTTATTTGCTTTGGAGTGTGTTATCAGAAGTCAGTACTGAGACTGATTGTTTATGTGTAGACTGTACTCAGCTCAGGATGAAGGGGAAATGCTTCCTGCCTTGTCATCTGGCATTGAAGAGTGCCCGAAAATCCTGCATGTGTGGGTCATCAATACATATCTACTAACAAGTAAAATTTCTCATAAAACAGAGTTTCCAAAGTGTGTAATAGAGGGTGGTTTTCAAATTAGCCACCATCTCAGACACATGTACTTCCCTTGAGTCTCCCATCCAGAAAAGAGCCGTTTGTTCAGTCATATAGATGCACGGTGGAGGGCCTCTTCCATTTTTGGCCAGTGCTTGGCATGGGCTTGGAGTTAGGAGTCCAAAAGTAGTTATCTCCAAATCAAGATACTTTTTAAAGTGAAAGAGGAGCTATTGATAATGAGTTTTGGACTAGCCTGGGCAAATGGTAGGGTTGCCAGGTAAAATATAGGACACCCGGTTAAATTTGGAATTTAACTTCAACTGGGCGTCCTTTGTTTTTGTTATGCTGGCAGCCCTATTTGTACTCATAAATGCCTGAGACCTGCTCACTGCCAGCACAGAGTTTACAGTCTAGTGATCCTAACTCCAGACTTGACCTCGGGCACTATGCTGATTACTTTACCTGTCATGATAATGCTGGGAAGTGGATGGTGCTCATCCACTTCCCAGCTCAGCAGTGGAGGATTTTGGCAGGTTAATACCATCCCCAAGGTCAGATATTAGGACCTGGGTGTGCAGCGTAGGGAATGAGGACCAGGACCTCAGAGCCAGCTACCTACCAAAGCTTTTGCCCTTCCACTGTACCCTCCTGCCTCCTGACCAGCATGTGACAGCAGTGAGCTCCTTTTGCAGGGTTTTAAAGAGATCCTGCAGGAAAGTGAAGAGCCTTCATCATCACTTCTCTGCTGCTGGGTTTTTTAGGCAGCAGGAGGCAACCAGCTGTTTTCACTGTATCAAACCCAAAACATGTCACGCAGAAAAAATGTCAAGTCATTTTGAAAAATGTCTGAAGCATAATATGCTTGACAGGGGTGAAATAGCATTGGCCATCATCGCGTAATTACTACCTTGGTGTTTGCTTACGGTGCGGCCCTTTCTTCTTGCACTTGGATTATTTAACTCAGTCTGAGCAACCATGCAGCTTCATAAAACCCGGGCCTCGGCACGTCCAACAGTTAGGTTTTTCTCCGATTCTTCCCAACCATGTTCCTCTCCAGGTTGACTAAGCAACTTAACGGTTTCTTTCGTGTTCTTATCTTCAGACTAAACTCAGACAGACTTATTGAATTAAGCTAAATCAAGGTCACTGATTACTATTTTTTTTCTGCAAAAAGAAAATGTTAAGGTAGGGGGTGAGGCACTGAAGTCCAAGATCTGATCTGTATCGAAGCTGCAGCTACGCACCATAACATTACGATCCACTAGATGTCGCTGACGATTCACACCAGTGCCACTGTGAGCCCATTTATGGATGTTAAAAAAAGTCCTTAAAAATGGCAAGCCGGAATTAAAAATATGGAACTTTCAAATATT